>NC_066611.1:8390625-9071250 GCF_025231255.1 Drosophila biarmipes | reverse complement strand
CCGCAAAATCATATCGAACCTGTTATAAGGCCTCCGTCGAGCCGCCGAGGGGGAGTCGCCGGTGGCCGGGTGAAAGATGCTGCCAACGGAATGGAGTGGTATATGGAATATGCTGGATGCTGTCATTGTCGACTGCGAGAAGAAAGGCGAAGAGGCGCAGGGGCGCAGGGGCGCAGGGGCGAAGACTGCCAGCAGCAATTCTTCTGGCTCTGCCGCTGTTCTTCTTGTTGTTTTACGTAACTGTTTAGGCTTGAAATTTATTGTTGCTGTGCGTACCGTTACATAAAAGAGCGGTCGGGGCGGGGGAAGCCATCGCGGGCATGTTTATTTAATACGCTTAGCAGCTCTTAGCCAGCCAACTAGCTCGCAGCTCGCAGCCCACAGACGTTCTTTGATGTCTCATTTAATGCGCATGATGGGCAATTTTTATGCGCAATTAATTCCAAGAGGCAAGAACGCGCGGCTGGCGAGGAGGGCCAAGAGCCAAGGGCAGGCCACTCAAAGAAATACAAATGAAATATTTTAATTTTGCAAATTTGGCTAGCAAAGTAATTTAGGTTTTAATAAGCATTCTAAGAGGAAAGGTACAAGATTTTTATTTAAAATATTTATTTTAAATTTTAAACAATTTTTCATTATTTTTAAAATTTTTCCCTTAAAAAATTTGGATTTCCATTTAAATCAAAAATATGAAAAAAAAATTAACATTACATTCAAGTAACTAAATTAAATAAATTTTGCATTTATTATGGGCCTAGTATTTCCCAGTGTACCAGCAAAGGTGACAAAGCTGGCCTCTTGAGGCTCACGCAAAAATAGCTGACATCATTTTTAATTAGTCAAAGAGGGAGCCCACTAACTGGCCGCCTTTCGCTCAGTGTGAGCGCATCGATGGCCAAGAGAGATCCCCTGGCGGAAGTTCAAATCAAAAGACTTAGGCAACGAACTTGCAGCTTGCACAAGCTTCGTCTGGCCAGGCGCATCCGCCAACAACAGCAACAATGGGCCGCGTTGCGCAAGCCCAGTCACTTGCGAAACCTTTTCGAAGTTCTGCGACTCTGTGCGCCTGCTTGTGTACGATTTTAACGAGGTTCTACTAATTTGGCTGGCCGAAAAATAGAAAAACGCCAGCAAACCAACACCAAAAAGCCGACCTAACTGGGTCAAGAGACGAGCGTCGGCTGCGTGAGAGCGCGCTCCAAGCCAGCGCCAATTTATGTAAATCCAAAACCAATCAGCGGTCAAAACTCTCCTGACCAGCGGCTGATGAAGATCATCATCATCATTATGCTAACGGTTCGAGCTGCTCCCTCCGTTTGGGTGAATGGTAGGAAAATTTCTTTTCTCTCAGTTTGTTTTCCATTTTTTTGCCTGGTAGGGAAAACCTGGGCTATCGCAATGGGGCCATCGGGTGCGGATTGCGGTGGCAGCACTTGCACTTTCCGCCCAAAAAACACGGCACTTACCAGCATCGAGATCAGCAGATGCGGAGTAATCGACGAAGCGTAGGCGCCTGGCAATCAGCGCATGACGTCCCAGAACTGCACTCACTGCAGGAAAACCTTTAGCCGGATTTCGGCTCTAGGCGCTGGGATCTTTCTGTTTTCCCACTGCCAGCCAAGGCTAATTAGCGTTTGGCCCCAGAGAGTCGCCTCCGTCCCCCAATGAGCTGAGCTGGCCAAATAAAACGCGCTGAAACAATGTGCGGCCACTCCCCGGGGCTTGGAGCTGGAAACAAAAAATCCCTCAGGTGTGGACTCGCATTTAAAATGAAATTAGCCGACATACGCAAATTGCAGTGCGGAATGTGGTGTACGGCATACGGCATATGGCATATGGAAAATGGAAAAATGGAAAAGGTAAACCGAGGAGTGGGGCGTGCAGGCCGGGCCTGGGAGCGAGCCGTAAGTGGGGGTCACCATTAGCCGCCGCTGCCGGAGAGCCCCTCCTCCGGCAGCCACTTTCTACGCAGCGACTGCAGTCCAAGTTGAACTTCGCCTGCACTTAAGCCGCTGAATCGCATTAATTGAGGTTCGCGCTCGAGCGGAAACGGTGGACCATTCACACTTGCCGCTCTGGCCTGGGACTGGTGTTTTGCATGCAAATAGGGCTGGAAATGCCTGCGATCGCTGTTCAATGGTCTGCCATTTAGTTCGTCATCTTTTCTTCATTCCAAAAGAAAGCGCTTGGCATATTGCATCACTTGGTTCACATTTTCTGGCAAGATCAGTCAAATCAGTCATTGAAAATATAATGGGTAAATAAAACACCCCGTAAAAAATATTTTCAGCTACTTACTAAGCAAATATATATTTTTTTTATTTTATTTTTGATTACTTCATTTTGAAAGTCAGCAATGTTTTATGTACAATTTTTATGAACATTTGCTTTAATAAATTTGATATGAATAACACATTATAAAGTATACTTTTAGCTACTAAATATACAAATATATGTATATATTTTTTCATTACTTAATATTATACAAAATTAAATTAGTTTTAATTATTTTCCCACAAGTGTTATGAAGTGTTTTCTTTATGAACTATATTACTATAAATTATTGTAACTTCATTACACTTGTGGAAGTGTTTCCTTTATCATTATATTGAATATTGAATAATAAAATTATTTTGATCTTACTATACAAATTTATGATTTTTGTTGTATTTTTAATATTTAAATACCATAAGAAACTAATGCATTTCTAATCAGCAATCAGCAAGACTTTGTTTCAGCATTTCCAGTTTATTGATGATCATGATTTAGGCGGGAAAAATATCATACAGGATGTTAAAGTAATTCTAAATATTCTTCTACTTGCTATCCAAATAAATATAATTATATATAAATAATAATAAGAATAATTTCAGTAATTTTTCCACCAGCAAGGTTTTTTTAGGCACTTTCATTTTACTTATAATCAACATTTTTTATTGTTTACAAGAATTTAAAGTAATTTTAATTATTTGTATTTATGAAATCATAGTAATTTGAATTATTTTTCACCATCTAGACTGGATTTAAAATTGATGATCACAATTATTCAACCTCCAATTTAAGGGGGAAAAGCCTCTTCCCTACCCAGACCGCAGAAACCCCAAATGAATTCCCGCTTTCGTTTTTAAAATATGCTTCTTCTGCCGCGCTGCCACGGCCGTTCAATCATTTTTCCTTCCATTCAATTCCCCCCAAATTTGTTTTATTTTTCGGCGAACTGTGCAAACAATTTCGATCCGGGCGCTACACTTTTCCCCGCGCGAAACGAAGCACAAGCTGCGGCAAAGGCAGGCGGAGAAAAGGCGTTGATGGGTAATTTGTTACAACTGCAATGCCGGACCATGTCCGATTATTATGCCCACAATGCCCATTAGATGTTAGATGATTTCGAGGCGCACACCGAATATTCCGCCTGCCATAATGCTGGCCGCTTGGCCGCTGCTGTGCAGTGGCTTGTTGTACAAATTGCTGCCGTTGTTTTGTCAATGGTGCCGTGCTTTTTCTTATATATTTCACTGCTTTTCCAACTCATTTCGGTGCTGTACGGCGTTTGGCTATCACTTTCACTGGGTTCGCGCACATAGAAAGCAAACGAAAGCAACGCAAACGGCAATGGCAACAAGTTGCCGTCTGCCTGTGCACTTTGGGGTATTAGCTCCCACTCGGGCCGTAAAAGACAGACAACGGCCGAGGAAGATATATAGAGCCCAGAAAAGCCAAAGTACAGATCCCAAATAAAAAAAAGGGGGGCAGACGGTGAAAAAATTGTATGGCTACGACGGCTGGCGGCTCCACACTGTCATGCATGGGCGACTGGGCAACCTTTGGGTTTGCTTGGATCTCTTGGTTTTCGACGCACAGCGTGGGAGTCGTCTCCGAGTAAGGGGTGGCCCTCTGCCTCCCCCAGGCAACTACGTAATTTAACCGAAACTGAAACCGAAACCGAAACCGAAACTGAACCGAAATTGAAATTGAAATCGCCTCATGAACTTGATTTCTTAATTTGCGTTTGCCCTGCATGACAAATGACTCGCCTAAAGTTGCCTTTTGTTAATTTCAATTTGCCCGAACTAATTTGATTTGTGTGCTTGTTTTCTACCAAGTGAATTGGAGTGGCTAAAAGAGCCGATGAGCTGGCCGAGAAGCAGAAACCGTTATGATGAAATTGCACTGGCATTGGCATCGGCATCGGCATCGAGATTGTATAAGAAGCTGCCGCAGCAATTGGCTGCAATGTGTAGCAACAACTGGGCAAGACGTGTTTCTGCCTGGAAAGTTGCCTGCACTGCTGGTCAAACGATGTTGCAGTTATTCGACCATTTATGGCATGCCTCGCCGCCTGGCTGACTGCCTCCTGAGCCGGCCCCTCGCCTCGGCTATTATGCAAAGTCGCACTTGGCCAGAGAACAGAGAACAGCGCTCGGCCGAGGGGATGAATCGCCTCATGACATTGGATGGCTGGATGGCTGGACGGCTGGATGGCTGGCTATCCGGATAGCTGGGGAGTCCGATAATCCGAGCCTGGGAACTGCTCAATTGAATCACTAATCATACGACGGCGGCAGCAACACATTTGATTGCTGCACACGGCTGGCTCGCATTTTTGCATAGATATGTACGAGCGGCGGCTACAACTGAATTGATGGCTGTTTTTTATTTCGCTGGCTGCCCTCTGTGTTGTTGTGGCCGTTTTCTCACGCTTTGCATTGACAACAACAGCGGTCGAGAACGTTTTGCAATCGGCGAATGCCAGAGATTTTTCGCCAGGCGTCGAGCGGAGTGACCAAACTGGAACGGAACTTGCTTAATTGTCAATCAAAAGTGGCGGGGAAAATACCCCGACAAGGCAGCTGGGGGAAAATGACTGGGATTCCTTGATCGGACATTAAAATCAATCATAAAATTAAGCATTATTCAAACAACCATGCAACTGTTATGTCTAAAACATTTGAAATATTTTATTTCTGTATTTTAAATTTTATTTAAATATTATTAAACAAGTCAACTTGGTTTGGTACTTAAATATAACTTTTATTTTTGAGGCATTTTAAATATTTTATGTACGTATTGTGATGACTATTTAAAATGGCAAAAATATAAAAGACTTTCAGTGCTATCTTTTATATAAGTTTGGTATTTAGGCAATTTAAAAAAATGTATTTTTTCCATATTTTAATTATTATTAAAAAATTTTGTATTTAAATCCACCTAAAATGTCACAATTATAAACGACTTTCAGTGCTTTTTTTATATACGATTGGTATTTAAATATAACTTTAATTTTTAAAGCATTTTATTTATTTAAATCAACTTTAGATGACAAGAATATATCTGCTATCTTTTTTTTATAAGTTTTGTACTTAAATAAGTCTGACTCACTTTCTCAAAAATTATTGTTACGTATTTATGCTTATTTTGATGTTATTATTATTTCAATTCACCATCATGGACTAGCATAATTTAATTAATGAATACAAAATTAAAAAACCCACATTTCATGCTTTCCCAATCAGTGCCCAATCGAAACCATAAATCTGTGCAATCAATTCTGATTTTCTAAATTCAATAAAATAGTATTCAATCATTGCCGTCACCCCAGCACCCTGGAATCAGCTAATCAACATTTAATCGAATCTTTCTGGTGGGGAATCGGCTTGATAAATGATGGGGACTCGCCGGGCAACTCAATTCGCTGAGAACCCATCGCAGCCTAATTGGGAAATCAATCAAAGCGATTGGCCCGCTTTGGGGCAGTGGCGATGAGAACTGTTGCGGCAATCGCAGAAGAAGAATATTCCCCACAATTGATGGCCGCATAATCTAATATTCTCCCCTGTTCTTGCAGATGCCGGCAGCTGCAGCTTCCCGGGATCGCCGGCGCACAGCAGCGTGGTCTTCTCCAACGCGAACCTCACCCAGGGCACGGTGGCCTCCTACAGCTGCGAGCGCGGCTTCGAGCTCCTGGGACCGGCGAGACGCGTCTGCGACAAGGGGCAGTGGGTGCCCGAGGGCATTCCGTTCTGCGGTAAGCAATCCAAGCAATCGCAGCACACAAAACAAAAGACTGCGGACACGAACTCGCCCGCCGTTCGTCAACTCAATTAGCGCCTCAGAGGCGACTGCGACTGCGACTCCGAGTCGGACGTGGACTGGGAACTACTTTCACCGCCACGAAATTTGAAGCGTTCTCAAAATATCTCAGCACGGGAAAAAATACATTTTTGACAAGGAATTTGTATATATTTTTATGATTATTTTTAATGTATATAAAAAAGTAGAACCAGGTTTCTTAGAAATATAGTAGTACTATCAGGGAAATAGTTGATAACTATTTCATTTCAAAGATATTACTTTGTTATGAAGTTAAAGTTTTTTTATAAACAAAACATATCTATGTTAAATTATATTAACTAGAAAATGTTAAAAATTAATTTTAAAATAGTAAAACTAGAGCCTCAGAAATAAAGTAAAATTACCACAAAAATCTTTGATAACTATTTAAAAGTATTATTTTAAGATTCCAAATTTAAAAGATTTTACCATTTTATTTAACTATAGGTTATTTATTAATAAAAAGCATATACGTGCTAAATAATTTTTTTTACACATATTTTTGATGAACTAAAAAAATTTTTAAATTGATTTTAATATAATATTTTAAGCATAAAAAATAGCCCAATAGACAAGCATTCACAAAATATTTTTAGGCAGCATATGATATTAATATCTAAAGTTTAAAGCGATAATATCTAAATAAGGACTAGGAAATCATGACGGATTCTAACAGATAAAAAATTTATAGAATTATAGATAAGCCCCAACACAGCCCCAATTTTGTTCCGTGCACAACGAAAGAGAGCCAATGGCATTCCGATTGAATGCAAAGTTGTTAACCAAAAGCGAAACATGATTAACAAAACGCGCGAAATTGGGCTAAAATCCGATGCGTGTGTGCGAAGAAAGAGGGGCGGCGCCGCAAGAGCGTGGTGCGAAGAAAGACGGGGGCCCGTAGAGAGGCCGCGAGGTGGGAAGAATTCAACAATTGCCGCGCTCGACCAGATTGACCCACTTTTGGCGACTACAAACGCCAGAGGCAACGGGCACGAGAAAAAAGAGTAAAACGTGTCGGGCACGAAAATAAATAAATATTCTAAACGAATTCCCCACTGGACATGCACTTCCGCTAGCCAAACACAAACAACGGCTTGATTGACACAACCGGAGCGGCTGGCAAATGGTCTTCGAATCAATGAATGCCGGAGCTTGGTGAATGAACTGATCGATTGGGGGGCGTGAAATAATTCTCGAAAAAGGCGGCACTTCAACAATCCATCAAACTTTCGACGGGCTCTTTTGTTGCGACCCACAAGCTGGGAGATTTCGGCGATAAGTCGATCGACTGAGACGGTAGTAGGTGTTGATGCGCGTTGATAAAGCCTGGGAAAATGTGGAAAAATTCTAGAATTACCTTGGATGGGGCTCAAAGGGAAGTGGAGATTTGAACTACTGGACCGAGATTTGCAAGATAAATGAAATTTAAATAATCGAAAATTTTTTAACAGATCCCTAAAATAATTTAAAACAATATAGAAAGGGGGCTTAAGGCGAATTTAAGGGATTCAGAGAAAAAGGATGTTTGGAAAACCCTGAGATCTAAGTTACTGGACTATGATTTTTAAGTTAAATGAAAATTATTTTTACAGAGCTCTTAAATAATTTAAAACAAAATATAATTATTTTGTAATAGCTATACATTTTATAGGATTTTCTTTCTCAAGTAAAATGAACTAAAATAATTAAAAATATTTTTACAGGATTCTAAACTAATTGAAAACATAATAGAATTGTTTTTCTAGTACCTATACATTTTACGGGAAAGTCTAGATTATTTTGTAATAGAAAGTAAAATTAACTAAATAGAACATATTTTTAAAGAGCACTAAAATAATTTAAAACTAATTAGGATTGGTTTTTCAATAGCTATGCTTTTATAGAAAAGCAGTTACAGTCCAAAGAATTTTTAAATGGAAAGTACAATGAGATCGGGTTGTAAAATATGATTTTTTCACGGGCTGACCCAATTACCTTTTAATTTTCCTTCTTTGTGTGAGTCCATTAATATTCCTTCAAGATTCCTTGACCCGGGCGCGATCGAATCGTGAGACTTACAGACACTTAGCTGCTGTTTTAGACCCCTAAGCCCCCGCTGTCTTAGCTGATTGCAAGTTGATGACGTTGGAAAATAAAAGAAATGGAAAACAAAGCCGGACTAAACGACCTGAAAGCCATTGGTCTTTCATCTGTAGGCCGAGATTTGGAGTTCGGACTCCAATTCGACGTGACACAGCAGGCAGGCAGGCAGGCAGGCAGGCAGGCAGGCAGGCGATAGGGAATTAATTAAAAGCAATTAAAAGGCATTTGTCACACCGGCAACACCTGCTGCTACACAGAGAGAAATTGGGCGGGGGCTCGGCGAGCGAGTGGGGTTAGAAAGCAGTCGCAGCAGTCGCAGCAGCGGCCGCAAATCGCGTTTCCAAGCCGCTGAGCTGGAGACTCGACCCAATCCCGGGCCCAAGCCCAAGCCGAAACCTGTCTTATCCGACAGATGCATCTGATTAATGAATCCCAATGCCGCAGAAGTGCGTGGCGAGCGGCGTAATTAAGCCCGGCCAGGTGAGCAAGTAAAAGTTGGGCCGCCATTAAATTTCACTTTTGCTTTTTGGCCGGCCAAAAAGATCTGCGCGGCCGCCGAGACAATGGACAGCGGGCCAGAACGAAGGCCTCTTGACAAATTCGCCAGGCCAGGCAGAACACTCTGGGGCTCTTTGTTTGCCACGGGGCTCTCCGAGCTGTTGTTGCCGCGTTTCGTCTTGTTTTGGCCACAAACCGTGTCAGGGCCCGCGGCCAATTAGCCGGGCCTTGGGCCCGCTCTGGGAACTCTGCTGCCCCGGCACTCGGAGTCGGACACTCCAATCCAACTCCGAGTGGCAAACGAACCACTGGAAAAGCAGCCCAAGACTGATCTTCGGCGCCTTGAATGCTCAAATAATTACCTGTGACCCTTATCTCATTGCTAAGAATAAAATATTCATAAATACCTTCCCTGCATTGGCCATAAAACGTACTTTTGTAGCAATTATGCGGATTACTTTTAAAATTAAAGTATTAAATTGAAATAAATTTAAAAATAATAATGATTTCATAAAAAATGTAGAAGAAATGTATTTCAAATGTACTCCGACTTCTAGTAATCATTTTAACTATTAATCAGTTTTAAATGCAAATAACTAAGAGGAAAGCTTATGAAAATATTTATTTTAAAAAATACTTATGCGTTAAATGAAATATATTTTTAGTAACAGACGTTTTACTATTCCTTTCAGAAAAGTTATTTATAAAGTCACAATTGGTTCAAAAGAAACCTTAAAAAAATGTATAAATAATTGATAAATATCATTATATAAAGTTATATTAAAATGTATAAAAAATGATCTAATTTAAAGACATACAATTATTCATTTAAGCTATGATAGATATAATAGGGCGTGGAATTTGCTGAGACATGCTTCTAGGCTAGGCTTATGCCCTAATGAGTTCAGTCTCCATTCAAATCTTAGTTCATTAAGACCAATTAAATGATTAAATAATAACTTACTTTCCCCACAGTTTTGAATGTTGCCGCTGGCAAGGCGCCCATGCAGATTTCCACCGACGGCGCCGGTGCTCCGCAAAAGGCCATCGATGGCTCCACCTCCGCCTTCTTCACGCCGGAGACCTGCTCCCTGACGAAGGCGGAGCGCTCGCCCTGGTGGTACGTCAACCTCCTGGAACCCTACATGGTGCAGCTGGTGCGCCTGGACTTTGGCAAGTCCTGCTGCGGTAAGTTGGAGAACCATTTATGATTTCTAGAAGCTAAGTTTCTTAAGAACTACTTATAGTATAAATAAAATATATTTTTTAAGAATATTTAAACCAAAAATGCAAAGAATAATATAGGTATTCTATTATATAATATCAGTAATATATTATATATCAGTAAACAAATTCTAAAATTCAAACCTATATATAAAATTCGATCTTTTACAATAGATTTCCGAAAATGTAGCTACCTTTCTTCTCGTTCCATTAAATATAAATAACATTGTCGCATAAAAGTGAAACTTTTTAAGCTATTATGCTAATATACAAATAGGCAAAAAAATTTAAAATCCTTCCCAAAATCAAAACGAAAAGTGACGGAATAAAGTAAGGCAATAAACCCCACTTTATCCCCTTTTTGTGACCACAATTTCGAGGTAGCTGCAGTCCGCGGAGCCATATCTAAACGGCGCATAGCCCGTGGTAATCCGCAAGCAAATTGATTAAATTGAGCAACTCTTTCGCTTTTATTGAGCCGCAGCCGAGCATTATCGCGGCGGCCCAACCCTAAACCTGTCGCAAACACACGGTGGCGATAGAGCCGAATAATAGACCTGCCCGGACCGCATTCTGTGGACGAAACTCTCTCGCCCGGTGGACAGTTCAATGGCCCGTTTTCCCAGGCTGCCAGGCTGCCAGGCGGACAGGCGGACAGCGGACAAGCCTGGTTTCCAGTCTTTCTGCCTGCGAAATGGCAAACGCTGCACGATCTTCTCCCCCGAAAACCCAGAGCCAGGCGTCTTTGTTTTAAAAAAGGGTTGTCGAAACAGCGGCGGCGGCGGCGGCAAAGCAAACAACTGCCAGCCAGTTTTCCCTAATGCTTTCACTTGCCAGCAACCTGAAGGCCCCCCTCTCCATCTCCATCTCCATCTCCATGCCCATCTCAATATCCAGCTCCATCTCCTCGGATCTTCGGATCGGCGGCTGGTTATGTGATTTTCGTGCGGCCGCGGCTGCGGCTGCGGCGACGACAGCGAAGACTTCCACTTTGACTTCGACTCAAAAGCCAAGAAACCCAGACCCAGTGAGTCAGTGCAGGCCGAAATTTATGATTACTTTCACTTGGCAGAGGCTGCGGCTGGAGCTGGAGCGGCGGCTGAACCCGCCTGACCCGCTGACAGACAAAGCCACAACAATGGTAATGACAACAGGAATACCAATAGAAATAGCTGGGGGTGCAGGGGTGCACCGCGAGAAACTGGGCAATGCACAAAGTTTGGGAAAGAAGAAAATTCCCTAGGCACCCTGACTCAGTTAGCATGTTATTTAGCAAATATACAAGTCAAAAATGTATATGAACAACCAAAAACAGAATAACAAATATTAAAATATTTTAAGGGCCTTTTAATTGTAGTATAAATATAATATAATATATAAACATAATATAAATTTTAAAAGATCTACTAAAAACCTACTTTTCTATCCTCTTAAGTAATTCAAAGACTTTAAGAACTTTAAAAATTCATAAGTATCTTAAATACCTTTACTTTATTAATAATAAAAACTTTCTGAATAATTTGTTCAAAAGTCTGTATGATGATCCCACAATTTTCAACATATAAAAATTAAGAAGACATTGTTAAGTTTATTAGAAAAGAAAATTATATATTTTATTAATAATTTTTATCAAGAGATTTTAAGTTTTTTAAAAATTGTGTACATTTATTTTTTACTGTTGTTCAGCATTTGATAACCATTAAGTTGGTTGATCAATGTTACAATGAAATATATCATTATTTTTATTGCCCTCAATACCCAAATAAACAATTTAAAAATTTTTATCATAATGTAAAAAATAGGTCGGATTTCAAAAAACCAGATTAAATTGCGATTGATTATCTACAAATTTATGTATGATTTTTAAGCTATCAAAATAATAATATTAATAAATTATCTTTAACCTTGTAATAACCTATATTACCCCTTTTCCGCTTTCTAGGCAACAAGCCGGCCACGATAGTGGTGCGAGTGGGCAACAACCGGCCGGACTTGGGCACGAATCCCATCTGCAACCGCTTCACGGGTCTCCTGGAGGCGGGACAGCCGCTCTTCCTGCCCTGCAACCCACCCATGCCGGGCGCCTTCGTGAGCGTCCATCTGGAGAACAGCACCCCCAATCCGCTGTCCATCTGCGAGGCGTTCGTCTACACGGACCAGGCGCTGCCCATCGAGCGGTGTCCCACCTTCCGGGATCAGCCGCCGGGTGCGCTGGCCTCGTACAACGGCAAGTGCTACATCTTCTACAACCGCCAGCCCCTGAACTTCCTGGACTCCCTCTCCTTCTGCCGCTCCCGTGGCGGCACGCTGATCAGCGAGAGCAATCCGGCGCTGCAGGGCTTCATCAGCTGGGAGCTGTGGCGACGTCACCGCAGTGACGTCAGCTCGCAGTACTGGATGGGAGCGGTGCGCGACGGCAGCGACAGGAGCAGCTGGAAGTGGGTCAACGGCGACGAGCTGACCGTCTCCTTCTGGAGCCACCCGGGCGGCGACGAGGACTGCGCCCGGTTCGACGGCTCCAAGGGCTGGCTGTGGAGCGACACCAACTGCAACACGCTGCTGAACTTCATCTGTCAGCACCAGCCGAAGACCTGCGGACGGCCCGAGCAGCCGCCCAACTCCACGATGGTGGCCCTCAACGGCTTCGAGGTGGGCGCCCAGATCAAGTACAGCTGCGACGCCAACCACCTGCTGGTGGGCCCTGCCACCAGGACCTGCTTGGAGACGGGCTTCTACAACGAGTTCCCGCCAGTGTGCAAGTGTGAGTATCCAGCTCCAGGGATTTTAGGCCACCTAAAAATATTCATAAATATTGTATTAAACAGGGAAGATTTTTTAAATATCAGAGAAACCTCTTTTTTAGACTACCATTAACGTTAAGCTGGTTGTAGGAAATTTCTAGCGATTTGAAATCACCTAAAAATATGCTTAAAAAAATAACAGGTTCTATACATTTTTTAAAAATCAGTGCAAATCCTTTTTTAGACTTAAGAAATCTCTAGTCAAATGAAAGATTGAAGAAAAGCCAGAGTTAATTCTTAATAAATATACGCTTTTTACAAAAAAAAAAAAAAATCTCTAGGGATTTAAAAGCACTTAAAAAAGATGCCAAAAAGTATGCTTTAAAAATAACTGACTATATTGATGATATTTTTATTATCAGAGTTAAGCTAATTTTTACCCTTAGAACTCTCTAGGTGTTTAAAAAAAACGCATTAAAAGATAACTAGAAATATGATATCAGAGCAAACTTTAAGGCAATTTTAGGAGAGATGACACAAGCTTTAAAAATCTCTAGAGTTTTCAAGCCGCCAAAAACAATGCCTAAAAGTATACCTTTAAAAATTGTTGACTTTCTATTGATTCTAAAAATATTAGAGCCAACTTGTGACAGTTTAAAGAGTCAAGCTAGTTAAAATTGATGTAGATACTACAGAATTCTCTAAGATACGGTTACTAATGGCTCTTCCATCCGCAGATATCGAATGTGGTCTGCCGGCCAGCATTGCCCATGGTTCCTACGCCCTGCTGAACAACACGGTGGGCTACTTGAGCCTGGTGAAGTACTCCTGCGAGGAGGGCTACGAGATGATAGGTCGCGCCCTGCTCACCTGCGATTTCGATGAACGCTGGAACGGACCGCCGCCGCGCTGCGAGAGTGAGTATCAGCTATACAAGGCAGTAAAGACCCGAAGATTGCTAATTCCTATCCCCACCTTCCACCCCCTAGTTGTGGAGTGCGACACACTGCCCGGCAACTACTACAGCACCATTATCCACGCGCCCAATGGCACTTACTACGGCTCCAAGGCGGAGATCAGCTGTCCGCCGGGATACCGCATGGAGGGACCGCGGGTGCTCACCTGCCTGGCCAGTGGCCAGTGGAGCAGCGCCCTGCCGCGCTGCATCAAGCTGGAGCCCTCCACGCAGCCCACTGCCGCGCCCACCGTTCCAGTGCCCTCGTCGGTGGCCACGCCCCCGCCCTTCCGGCCCAAGGTCGTCAGCTCCACCACCAGCCGCACCCCCTACCGCCCCCCGGTGGTCTCCACGGCCAGCAGCGGCATCAGCGGCAGCTCCACCAGCACAGTGGGCACGTATCCCAGCCTCAGTCCCACGCAGGTGGAGATCAACGGCGAATGTGAGTAGAGTGCAAAGTGCGGGGCCAAGGCATGGGACTCTGGGGTCACCTTGGGTCGGTCTTTACAAATTTTCGAGGGAAAACAAAAGACTCTAGTTGCATGCTAATGAACTGCTTACGAAATGCATTTTTTCGTGTTTTTCAATTAAATTAGGTTGAACAATCACAGAAAATGATGAAATGTGAGGAGATTTAGTTGTATTTTTGCTTTCAGGCATTAAACTTCATTTAAAATAGGATCAAAAACCTTATTTCAAAAACTTTTTCACAGCAATTTATATTCTTAAAAGCACAATCTAAGCTTATAAACATTTTTGATAGCTCCAGTTAGTTTATTTTCTCATTTAAAATAACTAAACAATTTATAGATGGGTAATTTTTAGTTTTTTATGTCAGAGAATGTTAACTTGAAGCTAAATTGTTCGAAAAGACAAATTCATTTTCTGTAAAATTCTATTGGGAACTAAGAAGAAAACTAAACTTTTTCGAAAAAAATAAATTAATTTATTGACAAAAGTTGACATAACATAAATAAGCCCTCAAAAAAAGCAGTTTAGTAATAGTTTATCATAATAATTATTACAGTCAAAAAGTTTTCAAATTTTAATGCTTGAATAACTTTTATAAATATTCTTTTATAATCCCTAACAACTTATTTTACTATTATCACTTAACTAACTCTCACTTACCTTTCTCCCCCAGCTGAGTCCGAGGAGGACATCAATGTGCCGCCAGTGCCCGGCACCGTTCGCGAGGAGTTCCCGCCCCGCCGCACCGTCCGCCCAGTGCTCATCCCGAAGAAGCCCAACAGCACGCCGGCGGCCCTGCCGCCCACCACCCACCAGGTGCCACCCCAACCGCCGTCCACCTACGCCCCCACCCCGCCGCGCAGCTCGCGTCCAAGCGGCGCGCCCAACGGCGGCGCGGTGGAGACCACCACGCGGAACACGCAGCAGATCATCGCCAACTCGCATCCGCAGGACAACGAGATCCCCGACAGCGTCAACATCCAGCAGAACCAGTCGCCCAACGTCAACGTGCCCTTCGCCGTCGACAATCCCGACCGCAAGGAGACCAAGGAGGCCAAGCTTAATCTGGGCGCCATCGTGGCTCTGGGCGCTTTTGGTGGCTTCGTCTTCCTGGCCGCCGTCATCACCACGATCGTGATCCTCGTGCGAAGGTGAGTGCGCCAGCCGGCGAGTGATCAGTGATCAGTCCGATATGTTCCAGGTCAATTTGGTCTTTGCCCCAGATCAATAATGCTAATGTTCTCGATCATTGTGATTCTGGTTGCCAATTATTAATTTTTTTTCTCTAATATGGTTAAATACTGATCTTTAAACTGATAGGCTGGCCCTAATTACAGGTGGATGTTTTGATCAAAGCAAGGAATATTATTCAACATTTTCTAAATATCAGACTAGTATCAGGTTTAATTATTTTCAATCAGCTTTTTAAAGGAAAATAGTTGGTGATACATTCAGAAACGTATTATTAATAGTATTTATAGGTCAGTGTGCCTAAGAGTATGCAGCAAATTATTTTTGAAACTTAACATAGAGCAATATTCATTTTAGAACGAAATTAATCTTATAAAGTAATTTTAGTAGACACAGATATTTATATGAATTTTGATAAGAAAATCGTTAAAATACTTTTAAAGGTGTCTACAAGTATGCAGCAAATATTAATGAAACTAAACATAGAGCTATATTCATCTTATGACGAAATTTAAGAAGACACAGATATTAATATGAATATTTATAAGAAAAACTTTAACTGACTTTTAAAGGTGTCTAAAAGTATGCAGCAAAATATGTTTAAATCTTAACATAGAGCAATATTCATCTTATAAAGTTTATAGTAGACACTGATATTTATATTAATATTCATAAGAAAAAAGTATAGTGACTTTTACAGGTGTCTAAAAGTATGCAGTAAATTATGTTTTAAACTCAACATAGGGCAATATTCACCTCATAACGAAATTTCAGTAGACAAAGATGCAAAATACAATGTTTTTCATTGTTCATTGGGTTAAGTGTGTTATCTAAATTTGTAATAAGATCAGATTGACCGTTTTGCCATATCCAAACTTTTGTTCTGTGTGAAGGAAAGTCGATCGTTGTCGGGGTCACCACCTCCCAGCCACCCCCTGTCGCTCTCTCTCCCCCTCTAGCTCACACACGCTGTCTCCGTCTCGCTCTGCCCCCCAGCCCCAAGTCTCGCCCTCTCTTTCTCCGCCGAGTCCCGAATTTTGGAGGGTTTTGTTCTGATTTCAGTAATCCCCGACCGGAAATTAAATCTTCTCTCTCTCTCTCTCTGTGAAGACACCCACACACACACACGCTCACCGTTTAGCCTGCAAAAAAGAGAGTCTCCTACGCACACAGACACACGCCACACACACGCACACGCACACGCACACGCACACCTGAACATCGAACGCTTTCTCTTTCTCGTTGTACAACTCTCTTTTTTCGTTTTTGCTTCTCCCACTCTCTGTCTTTTGGCAAAACTTCGCAAATTCGTCAGCACCCCGAACAGCCAACGGCGGCACCTAGCCAAACACTTAACCGCTTACCAACATCATCATGCTCATCATCACCACCACCAGCAGATCCACCAGATCCAGCAGTTCCACCAGCAGCAGCAGCAGCACCACCACCACCACCAGAAGTACCAGCAGCAGCAGCACCAGAAGAGGCACCAGCCACAGCAGCAGCAGCAGCAACAATCGCAGGCGAAGAAAGCCCCGGGCATCGGAATCGGAATCGGGAAGGTTGCGGGTCTTGGGTTCGGCCTTGGGTTCGGCATCACGGGATCGGGCTCCAGACCGGGATCCGGCACGGGCATACCGCGGCCCAGCCGACTGCCCAGCTATGCCACGGCGACGGCCACCAGTGCCACCAGCTTCGCATCCACCGCCCAACTGACCGGCGGCGGAGGTGGCGGAGGTGGCGGCCACTACGGCAGCATCGGGTCGAGCGGAGCCGGGGAGCTGGGTCCGGCCCCCTCCCTGTGGTACAGCGTCCTGGCCCTGCCCTTCGACGACCAGAAGCTGGGGCGGCGCGAGTTCAGCAGCTACGGCCGTGGCTATCGCGCCCGCGCCGGGCTCTTCAGCAGCTCCCACATGTAGCGGAGGCCCGGAGGAAAACCCGATACAGAACCGATTCAAAACCGATACAGAGCGCACAGAACCAAGCCAAAGAGACCTGCTACTACCTGCAACCACTAAACTGAAAACGTGCCAAAGATGCAAGACAAAAATCAATCAATCAATCAATCAATCGATCGAACAGAACATTCTAAGCGGCCATATGCACAAATGTAAGCAGCATATATATCAGTCAATCAACAACAACAAAAACAACAAGAACAACACCACACCAAACAACAGTCAGTCAGTCAGTCAGTCAGTCAATCAATCAATCAAACAAGCAACACTGAAACACTGAAAACAAAACCTGAAAGCTGCCAAAAGCTGCGAACGCTGTGGGCTGTGAGGCGACCATCCCACTCCTTGCTGTTGCACCTCCATCAATCAGTCAATCAATCAGTCAATCAAAGCATCTCTCACCCACCCACAAGCCCACGCAAATCGGGACTCTCTTTCACGCTCACTCACACACACACTGCACGCCTGGGCCGCTGTCTCTGTCTCTGTCTTTTTCGTCTGCCTGTCTCTCTCGCCAGCCCTCTATCCGTCTCTCTCCATGCATCTCTATCTGTCTCTGTCTCTGTGTGCGTAGTGCTCCGTGTCTAACCCCAGTTTTTTGCCTGAACTTGTGACTAACCCAACACTTTTTCGTCCTGGCATTCAGCGAACATCTCGAGAAAGTTTTCCAACTAATGGGTATTATTTCCTTACCATCCGCAGAAACCGAACCACGCAACACTATCGCCATCGCGCCTCGCCCGACTGCAACACGGTGGCCAGCTTCGACAGCTCCACCTCCGGCTCCCGCAATGGACTCAACAGGTGGGTCCAGAACTGCTAGGTCTTGGGATTATGGGAGCTATGTTTGAAGAACTAAAAGTTATCGAACCAGACATATTTTTTGGGGAGATTTTTTAAAAATCTGCTTCATATTTTTAATATCTAAATTGAATTGAAGACTATTTTCGAAAGGATTTAAATATTTATAATATATGTAAATGATGTGGAAAATCCTCTAATTGTTTTAAAACATCTTAAAATCTCTAAACTAAATTTATAAAATATTTTTTTAATTCTTATAATAATCCTATTGCTCTCCCTGTAGGTACTACCGCCAAGCCTGGGAGAACCTGCACGAGTCCGCCTCGAAGAACAGCTCGCACAACGCCCTGCGCCGCAAGGAGACCCTCGACCCGCCGAGCATGACCCGTTCCCGTGACAATCTGCGCGACAATATGCAGCGCTCCCGCGAAAATCTTGATAGGTGAGTCACTTGCAGGTAGTAATGATAGAAAAATGTATCAGAACTTTAAAAAAAAAATTAAATACTTCAGCTTGTAAGACATGTATAAAACTAAGGAGATTAAAAAACTCTACTTACATATGTATAGGGTCATAAGTGATGAAGAACTCACGAATAATTTCCCTATACAAAACCTTTAAATTTAAAAATATTATATTTTTAATTGGAAATTGATGAATTCACGAATAAATTCATAATTCATAAAAATGATTCACTAAAACAAAATAAAGTTGTTTTGATAATTAGTTTACCAGTTTTACATATCAAAATGAACTCGCAAATGAATCCAAAACTGAATTTCCTGAAGAATTCACAAATAAATTCACTGGAAAAATCCTTGAAATTTTATAATGTTATATTTTTAATAGCAAGCTGAAGAATTCACGAATAAATTCATAAAATTAAGTTATTAAAACAAACAAAGTTGTTGATAATTAGTTTACTAGTTTCACAAATCAAAATGAACTCGCAATGAATCCAAAAATGAATTTCTGGAAAAAATTTAGAAGAAGCATTCTATTTTTGATAGCAAACTGAAGAATTCACGAATAAGTTCATAATAATAATTCAAATATTGATAATTAAATTAAAACTAAAACCAAATGAACTCCACGATGAACCCAAAAATGCATTTTCTGAATAATTCACGAATAAATCCAGTTAAAAAATCCCAGAGGTTATAAAGTTTGTTTGCTGATAGCAAACTGATATTGTGATAGGCCGAGTAGAAACCTTTTCTAAACCCCTTTTTATGTATCCCCCACAGGTGCGGCAGGGACAACTACGGCATGCGGGACGACTCCGAGATGGTGGTCTCCTCGGTGGTGTCCGACGTGTGCCTGAAGGGCGAGAAGAAGCGCCACCACCACCACCACCACAAGAGCAGCTCCCGCAACGGCGACTACCGCGACCGGGACCAGTCCTCCGGCAGGCGCGAGCACCACCGGCACAGCGGCGGCGGCGGCGGAGGCGGCGGTGGCGGCCACTATTGACCAACCATGGTCATCACCATCAACGTGGAGCGGCAGTAGCCGAAACCGGAGTCGGATTTGGACGCGGCTGCAGACCCAGATCCGAGCATCCGATTGCTGCACAGCGAGCGCAACAACGAAACGTTTTTTGTTTAATTTTAGCAACAGTTTTTTTTCGCGCTTTAGTTACGTAAGTTGATCGTCCGGCGGGGAGATCGAGCAGAGGGTTCGGCACATCCGGAGGAGACTTTTCTGTTCATAGTGAAAAATCGGAGGGTTAAGCAGAGGCAAGCAGCGCAAGTCAATGATTATGCGGGGCGAAGCACTGGGGGCTCTGGCGGTCTAGGAACCCTGCGTCATTTGGAGATTTCTAATAACAACATTATATTGTATCTTAATTTCTATATTTACAAAATCTTGCAAAATCATTTAGGTTTTTCAAAGCAACGAAGATTATTTTTCCCATATCCCAGGGTTCTTGAGGCTCCCGGGGCCCCTGGGCAGCCCCCTCTATAAGTGTATGTGCTCTCGTGCTGAGACCTTGGTCCGAACTCGTATAATTTATTCGCAAAGCTTTCGTAAGGTTCTTAGTTAAATTTCTCTATGAATTAGTTGTATGTAAAGGCGTGAACAGGGCGGCAAGGCGAGGCGTAGTAATTAGTTGCAAGGCACCAGCACCAGCACCCACATCCCCCCCCGAGTCCGCTTCACCTCACCCCCGGCCACTTTCTCACCCAGCAAGCAGGTCACACAGCTGCAGCCAAATTATGTGCAACTTGGTTTCGCCTGAGGTCTCAGGCCCAATCGA
Source organism: Drosophila biarmipes (assembly GCF_025231255.1). Taxonomy (NCBI): domain Eukaryota; kingdom Metazoa; phylum Arthropoda; class Insecta; order Diptera; family Drosophilidae; genus Drosophila; species Drosophila biarmipes. Next base: position 9,050,955 of record NC_066611.1, on the reverse strand, counting down.
CTTGCTCATAGTCGCAAATTAGTTACGTAAACACCTACGCTAGATAGAACTATCCATCCATTCCTCGAGAAGAGTCCAAAAATCACACACACCAGCCGTCGAAACAGAAAAGAGCAGCACATAATATCGTAGAACGCGTGCCACAGAACGTACTGTATTGAAAATCAGCACAGGATCGGAAGATTATACCATTTTACCCCGCACCAGCTGCACATTCCATTATTTTTTTAGCTACCCATTATGTGTATCGCCCTGTATTTGTATTTCTAGAGTCTTGTAATTTGTAGATTTGTTTTCGCGCGTGTATCGTCGAGCGGTGCAGTGCTAAAGTACCGCCTGGTATGCAATATTATTTGAATTTCGTGCATTATTTCCAATGTAAATAATAATAATTTATTTCATAAATAAAACAATGAATATTTTTACTAAACCAGCGGGTGCTGCTTTTACTCTGGGGGAAGGGGATCTACTTTGGGAGCTGTATTGGTTATCTTGAGTGAATTTGGTAGAAATTTAAACAAAATAAAAGAAAAATCCATCTACCTTACATTTAAATTGGAATTTGAAATTGGCGGGCAAAAGTGGCGCCACCTATTGGCGTGTATCAACAGCAACCAACTTAACATTGTACAGCTGTTAAGCTGCTAACAGAACCACTGAGCTGTTAAGCGCACTGGCGGACTCAAGAATGCCCCTAATGCTACTATCGAGCTTATTCGATAGTCGATAGTCGAAACCGTGCTGTTAAGCGCAAGCCTCTGTTAAAAACCAGTGATGGTATTTTTAATGTCTTAAACTTCTTAAATTTAAAATATTATTTATTTAAGTATAGATTTTGATTTTGCTTAAAATTTTAAATAATTAACAATTTAAGAATAAATATTCCATCATTCTTTATATTTAACCAGTTATGTCGAATTTTAAATCAAATTGGAAAACTATTGGTCAATATAATTATATCATCGTAACCTTTCTAGGAAAGACGATACTTCATTAAATGCCTAGCGAATTATTTGTTTCAAATATTCTCCATTATAAGCAATTTTAAAAAACCAGACAAGCCAATGAGACTCTAATATTTTAGTACGCATTAATTAATTTGTTTCATTTTAAAACTTAATTTAATTTATAATGAAAAACGTTACTTCACATCTAAACGAAAATTTACCACTATTGCTGAATTTCCAACTTAGAAAATTGGAATTTTCTTCTATAAAAAATACTTTTAAACATTTACATTGATGTGTAACGAATTTGAGTAAAACATTAGAAAGTAAAAAACCTAATAGGCCTGTATAATTTAATTCCTTACATTTTTTAAGAGAGCAACATCAATATAATGTCAAATTAAAAAAATTATAATACTAATGATAGCTACTATTTATTCTCCATTTTTGTTGTATATGTTTCATTGTAAGTTACTAGAACTATTTATTAAGAGGTGACATATATTTTCAAGGAAAATACAAGGTATTTCAAAAGATTCAAAACCGAAATTACATTTGTAATAAATAAAATCAAAAATGGTTTAAAATACCTTTGAACTAAAGCCTGGGAGCGCAATCGGAAGTGTGCTGTTAGGCGCAGCCCACAACAGCGTGCTGTTAGGCGCAGCTGTCACATGCAACCCTGCCGCCACGCCATATTGTGACAGCGGCTGTCAACTTCTCTTTCGCTCTTTCTTGTTCAACCGTTCGCCACACAAGATGGTGCGTAAAAGATCCACGTTAAAGCGAAATAAAATCGCCGAATTTCCGAGCCATCCCGAGTGATTTGCTAAAGAAAAGGCCGCCCCAATCGAGGACGCGGATTGGGGAGTGCGAATTTCGCGGAGGCTTCGACTCGCCGGCAGGGCAAAGCGCGGAAATTCAGTGGCGAATTTATTTTGTTTTACCATTTTTTTTGCCGTGCCCCAGTAGCAGCAACTAATGTTTGTGCTCTTCCCGCCCACAGACGAAGGGTACCTCCAGCTTTGGTAAACGCCACAACAAGACGCACACCTTGTGCCGTCGCTGTGGACGCTCCTCCTACCACATCCAGAAGTCCACTTGCGCCCAGTGCGGCTACCCCGCCGCCAAGTTGCGTTCCTGTAAGTCCACATGCCTCACAACCAATGGTTACCCGATAATAATAGCTCTCTCCTCGCAACAGACAACTGGTCCGTGAAGGCCAAGAGGAGGAAGACCACCGGAACCGGCCGCATGCAGCACCTGAAGGTCGTGCGCCGCCGCTTCCGCAACGGATTCCGCGAGGGCACCCAGGCCAAGCCCAAGAAGGCCGTGCAGTCCAGCAAGTAGGACCCGCCTGCTCTGCCTGCATCCCCCGGGATCTGCAGATAGATGATGATGGCCAGCGGCTGCAACGAAGAGCGCCTCCAGCCGACGCGATCTGCGTGAACACACCATCCGAAATCCTCACCTTGCGGCCCCAACAGGCTAATAAATCAGTCGCTCGAGCGCTAATAAATGAACGTTTTTTTTTATTAAGTGAATCTGGTGACTATTTTTTTGATGATTGTGCGAGAAAAGTGAAATGGTAAAGCAATTTTTTTAATGTGACTAAAAACCACCCCTGAGCAAGTGGGGAACCCGCCAAAACGCCCAGGCCAAGCTGCGTAGCTCCATGTGGGACGTCAACTCCTCGTGGTTTTCTCCACAAAGAGATGTAGAGAGGTTGTGAAAAGGACTTGTAAATATGAAGCCTTCGAAGAGGACAAAGTATCACTGATCATTAATTGGAATCTGAGGCTGTGGGAGTGCTTTCTGTGGAGGTATTTTCTATGTAAGCTTACAAATTTTTATATGGTTTAGCTTGTACCTAATGAACAACAACGGTATAGTGAAAAATTGATAGTATCATTAAAATATTTAACAACCCCTTCGCTAAAACGTAAATTCAATTCTAAAAGTTGCCTTATTAATCTCGTTCAAGAGTTTTATTCCTCATTATATCATAAAGAGTTCAGAAAGTTGGCAAAATCTTTATTGTTCTTACAGCTCAGGTTCTGATTACTATCAAAACTGTGATACTTTGTGTTTAATTGTAAAATTTGGCTCTAATAATAATTTTCAGGAAAAGAAAAAGTTGATGGTTAGGCCGACAATGTGCTTGAGTTTCATTTAATCAATAGAATTATATTATAGCCTAATCCGAAGCGCTTTATGAAGTAAATTCGAAGAAAACTAATCTATATAGAATCTACATTCTCTAAAGAAATCTCATACCAAACCAATATAAGTAAATGTAATCAGTAGTTTTAGCAAAACCAAAAATTCATTCTCTATGATATCCTCTTCGGTCTCTTTCTTGAATATTAAATTGAAATATAAAATACACAAATATGAATGTAGAAAATCCAATATGATCCAATATAGGTTCCACATCATCTGTACCTTTTGCTACTCCATTAGCTTCAAGCCAAATTCAGATAATATTTTTCATATCTAAGAATCATATTATATTGTTTTTAGGCATTTTTGGCTGCAATGCAGGGTATTAATAGTATGTTAAGGATCGATTCGCTCATATAAGAAAGATAATAATGATCTAATCTTTGCGAAATCTATAAACATTCTTTGGGTTTTGAGTTTTGTGTTGTTACAAACACTTCAAGATTGTTAGTAACTTGGCAGATACACTTATTTAAATATTGGTTTGTTCCGTTTGGAATATTTTTAAGAATTTTAGATGATAAATTGTCATACTTTCAAATGAGACTATTAGATCATAATTGTGTAGATCTTTGTATTGTTCTATTATATGCATAGAATTATTTGTGTTATTCTATTATATATGTAGAATAATACAAAGATCTAATTAAGAACGTGTAGTTTCATACGGAATTGTGATCTTTTAGCTTGATAATGATTTGATCTTGTTGTTTAATCCCATTACTTGTAAAGCTTTATTCTTTAACTTAAAGATATTCCTACCTTTAACTTTTGTTAGCGTTTTCCATCGGTTCTGCGGCTGTATGTTCTGAACTTGAATATTGCATACTTTGGGGCGCCACAACCAAACAAGGCAGAGGTCTTGTAACATATTTATATACTTTATTATTAAATTACCATTAAAAACTGACATTCGACCTCGCTTAAGGTAACGTAAGTATTCTAAGAAACAGGGGCTCCGAGGGTCTCACTCAGCAGTGACTTCCCCTCGAAGCCCGGTTAGCAAGCAAGATAATATCGTACATCAAGCAGTGATGGATTGGTTTATGACTACGAATGGCTTCGGTTCTCATTCGTCGCTCGGTTTGACTAACAGTACAATTTACAATGTATAAAGCGTTCCACTAAGACTAGGGGCGGGAGTTCTTGGGGTTCATGGGGGACATGTGGGATGCGGGATCTGGGGGACTTCGCTGGGGTCACTAAACATATTGCCACTAAATGCTAAGACATTTACAAGTTACATAGCTAAGAAAGAGCGGGTCCAGACTAATCGGAGTGCGGATGCGCCTGGAGGAGGGCAGTGCTGCTGGGCTTTGAGGCTAGTGTCGTCGCATTCTGGCATCCCGCCGTCCCGCAGGCCGTGCTCTCCTTGGCCGGCTTCGCGGGCGTGGGTCGCTTGATGAGCAGCTTCTTCAGGTTCTGGAAGGGCGCGTCGAAGAGCACCGTCAGGGCCACGGAGGCCAGGAAGATCGATATGAATTCGTTGGTGTCGAGCTGGGGTGAGTATAGAATATCAGTTTCAATGGGTTCTGCGAGGAATCTGCCCCCATGACACTCACAATAATCGAAACAAAGTTGTAGTAGTGGTGAATGTGACGCCTTCGGCCGACGTTGAAGAAGAACACGGGGAACTGCGTCAGGTAGATGGCGTACGAGAGCTTGGTGGACACCTGGAAACCGCGCCAGGCAAACAGCCTCGTCAGCTTGTCTGGTGGAGGAGGATTCTATTAGCTTCAAGGAATCAAAACCAAGGAACTGGGGTCACCCACTTGTATATCCATTGTGCGAGACAAAGACGATCCAGGAGAAGAACAGACACCAGGCGATGGGCGCAAAGGCGGCATAGATGGCCGCATGCGTGGAGTTGTACACGTAGTTGATGTCCCCCATGGGCGCGGGTCCCAGGAGCGAGGCCAGCACGCAGACGGTGGCCACCAGCCAGCCCAGGCGCAGCTGCAGGCTGCTCAGCTTGGCGTTCTGGTACTTGCGCAGCACGTAGCCCAGCAGGATGCCCATGATGTACACCGTGGAGCGGTGGGGCGGGAACGAGTACATGTAGTCGGCGGTGCGGAACAGGCGCTGGATGCTGTGAGGATCATAGAATAGTAGGGGATTAGCTAGAGTATTCCTAGGAAATCATACTAAAGAAAGATACAAGTTCTGTAAAATCGCGGCTTGCTAAAGAATTCGCGTTTCAGACAATATATTCAATTCAGTGATATATGTTTATATGTGAGTAAACTATGGTATATGATGTTGTTCCATTATCTTATCTAATATATAAATTATATATATATTTTTTGCAAACTTACTTGGTGCCGAAGTAGATGTAGTTGGACAGCTGGTTCACAATCGTCGTGTAGTACCTAGCCGCCGTTCCCACGGTGCAGAGGAGCAGCAAGGCGAAGAGACCCCGCCTGGGCCAGCGCCAGAGTCCCAGGATGAGCAGTGGGGCCACCGCGAAGAGCTCCGTGTCGATGCCCAGGTGGTGCGTGTGCGTCAGGCACATCTCGCTGAAGCCGAAGTAGTTGTGGATGAAGAGCAGGTTGCGCCACCAGTTCTTCTTGCAGATGTCCGCGTGGTGGCCCACCACCAGGTTCCACTGGGGTCCGCTGCCCCACAGGGGTAGCACATAGGTGCAGAAGAGGATCAGGGCGGCAAGAGGCGGAACAATCCTAAAGGGGGTAAGAAAAATGTTGGTAAAAATTATCACACAATAAATACATTATACTCTTACCTCATCAGGCGGCTAATGTACTCGTTCTTCAGCCTGATGGGCTGCTGCTTCATGAGGCGACCGAACAGCGAGTAGGCCGTGAGCATTCCACTGAAGAGCAGGAAGGGATCCGTGTACAGGGAGGCAGCTCGTCCAATAACCGTCCACGGCTGACCCAGGCTCTCCGACATGGCCGTGCGGTTGTTGTACGGATTGAAGAACATGGCCATGGACTTGTGCGAGAAGATCAGCATGATGGCGTTCAGGAAGCGAATGCCATGGACCGCCTCAATGTCCCCGGGCGCACTGCTCGTGCTGAACAGCCAGCGCAGGTTCTTGTCCAGCGAAAAGGCCGTGAACCAGGCGTCTGAAAATAGTGTTGAATATTTTATTAGTCTTATTTTGAATCGGAAAAACACCTCCAAGCCGATTAAAGTATACCTTTTAATAGATAGTCAAATTTTTATAACTCAATGTTACTTAACTCATATTTTCTATAACTCTAACAAAACTCCCAATTCCTGTATAAAACTATTAAGTATTAGATTTTGTAGTATTTAATGAATGACTAAAAGGAGCTTTTATAATTTTTTTTAGATTTATAGTACGATTAAAGTTGTGTTAATTGGTTCGAGTTCTTAAGAAAAGGACTATTAAAGGAACATACATGCTGATTAATAATGATATTTTCAGTGCCGTTTTAAATTTCGACTTAATTATTCGTTATCGTAGGCATAAATAATGAATATCGTAAAAATCTGTTTAAAAACATTAAAGAATATAAAGTAAAATTTTTCCTGGTAAATAGAGTCTCGATTTTGAAAATTCGAATGTAGTTTACTCCACGGATTTATATAACAATGCATATAAGTATTAGAATCGAAGTATTTCACCTGATAACTTAGGTTTTATTTTATTAAAATTAAAAAACATTTTATTTTGCAAGTACTTTAAATGATCCCCTGTTTATATAGACTTAAGAACTCACTCTGCTTGGCCTGCGCCTTGGTGGACCGGTCGTAGATGGTGGACAGGACCGCCACGGAGAGCACGAGGAGGAAGAAGCGCACCGCCCAGGTGGTGTTCCGGTCCCAGGGCCGCTGGTCCCGCACCTGGCACATCTGGGGCTCCACGCGCACGTTGAAGGTGATGCCCGTGGCGGCCGTCTGGTTGGCCAGGAACTCGGCCACGCTGTACTCCACATCGCGGGCGGAGCAGCCGGAGGGCACGCAGAGGCCCCAGTTGATCAGCGAGTAGCGGGGCACTCGGTGGCCGGGCTGGAATCACAAAATATAGAGCGGATCAGAGATGAACGGGCGTGAGGCAGGAGGGCTGCCCCGACCCCCAGGTCATTGACGGGTGAGTCAAAGGGGTCTGCGGCCTCTGGCTATCAGTACACAATGACTAGTTGAACGGGATTTCAGGCAATTCAATTAAGCCAGGTCGCGTTTGTTCTGGTTATTCACCTACTGGCTGAGTTTACAATTACACTTGATCAGTCTGTTCTAAACTGAGTGACCTTTTAACTGTAAGTGGCTTGATCGCACGGGGCTGGCAATTATTACCCTTATTAATGGGCTGCTGATTTTGCATACCAATGAGGATGGTAACAATGATCAACTTGCTGAAAATATTTAATTTAAAAACCGTTCCGTAGCAAAATTAATTAATGGTTTAGCTTTCTTTAAAGCAAAACCGGAACGGGTTTCTCATTGATTTTTAATAAAAGTCAAATAATTCACATGACCAAACAAAAGCACCTCCTAAGGAGCTATACGAATAGTGACAACAGAACACACAAAATTTCAAAATTAATCTTTTGTGACCAAAAGGGATTTTATAGGTAAAATAAATTAAACTCTTTCGGCACGTTTCACATAAATATATATTAAAGCTTCCCTTAACAAGGGCATTTTTTTTTGTTTTGTGACGAATAAGTAAATTTAAACATTATTTAAAAAAAAATCAATGTTTAAACGACTTAAACTAATTTTACTGCACTGTTCTGACTTACAAATCTCAAGAAATCGTCATAAAAGTAACATAAATCCAGAGTTTCCACTAACCAACCAGAAAGCCTAAAATAATTTTAGAAAACTGTCATGACATTGCAAGTACTTTAAAAATATTCCCCTGAACGACTGACAAGAAAACGGGAGACTATATAAGTTCTGATCTTAAGTTTGAGGACAGTCTGCTTAAGAACCTTCGATTGGAGGTGGAACCAAAGGTGTAAGGGGTTATTTTCGAGCTGGCATAGAGTGAGTTAAAGCCCTTAAGTAAAGGCAGAGAGCTTTTGAATAATTTGCTCTAGGTTTGGCAGGGGACAAACTGGGTATCGAGGATCTGGAGATTATTATCTAAATCAGTGGCACCTTCTGCTGCCTTTCTGGGTATTAAAAGCACCTGATTCTAACGCTCCACAGAATTCAGGGATATTTTCTTCAACTCCTGGAGCTGCCAGCGAAAGACCTTTGCTTATAGGCTATAGGTTATACCCATTATTCAAAGGTTTTCGCAGACAGTTCCAGCAGTTAAGGAAATTGATCGAGGGATTGGGGTCTCAAAAGTATCCAGAAAAACTATTCCCAAGAATGAGTACACTAAGAACGAAACCTTATTCTGCACCTTAGTAAAATATAATATGTCCTTGTTAATTATTAGCCAATCGAAAGTCAGATTTGTCATTTCATGGTTGTTACTTAATCAAAGATAGGTGTAATGTTAGCGTTTCCGATCCCATAAAGTACCTAACATAAGGTATCATTCGTCTTTAGCAAATAAGTTTTTGTTTGAAATCAAATGTTTCAAAAGAGACAATTTCTCAATCAGATTATTAGAAAATACGTTCAATTGGTAAGCTGAGTAATGGTTTGTGGTGGCATGACTAGAGCGGTTTCTCTTGTTTTTCAAATTTGGTAATACCAAAATAAATTAGGAAGGCATGTATAGATCATAAAAATACCTTTTTAACAACATAAAGCACAAGTCTGTAGTTTTAATGGTTCAAAAGTTACAGCCCTTCGAAATTTAGCTTTTGAAAGCTGTTTTCCCGCTAAATTAGCGGATTTTTCCAAAAGTAGTATAGCTGAAGTTTCTCTCACTGTTTGACACCATTTAAAGATTTTTAGGATCTTTAAACCACTCTTTGGGACATCTTTTACATTTCTCTTTCTTACTTTCACCACTTTTTGAGTTTTTGTTATACCTCTAGATATAGGTAACACCCGTTGTAATGGTATCATTAAAGCTCATTTTTATTTCTCCATGTATATACTCTCGCCCTGGGCGGTTCGTCACTATGCGCACTGCCGTCCACCGGGATAATGACATAGGTGAATAAATCACAACAAACGATTTATATTCAAATGATTTTTTCTTCGTGTAAAGATCCGTATTCTGTCCGTCCGGCTGTCCGATGTCTGGGTTCACTGGCCGAGCTCCGCTTAGAGCTTCGATTTCTGCGCTGTGATTTGTGATTTGCATTTTACGGCCATCTATCGCGTTTCATTATTTTGCTTTGCTTTTTCCGTTGGCACTTTTCGTCTCTGTTCAAGTTCAATGTCGAAGTCGGACGTTTTAGCGGCCCAATGTTAATCAATCTATTTGGCCATATTAAAACTTTCACATACACCATCCAAAAATTATGATAAAAAAAACAAACACATTTTTTGGAAGTCTGATGGGGTTCGAAGTCCGTTAAGAGAGACAAACCTAAGTACTAAAATTGTAATTTTAATTAGTAAATATTTTCTTCACTAAAAAATATTTAAAATAAATTTAGAAAGCTACAAAAATTTGTTGTTATTATTTTTTATCCCATTTCTTCGAGAAATACATAAAAATTCAGTGAGTCTCAGTGATATTCCCCAGATTTGCCATCCCGGTCACGTGCTCCATTAAAGGAACTTTATTGTCTTTTATTTTAGTTCAAATTTGGTTACTCACGTCGTTGAACTCGCTCTTGAAAGGCCCGTGGGATTGGATCAGCTTGAAGAAGCTCTGCAATCGCTTCGAGTTGTGCGGCAGAACGGGCTGGGCGTAGGCCAGGCAATACTGGCCGCGGATGATGGAGTCCTCCTCCTGATCCTTGGCCGCGTCCTGGTCCTTCATCCGCTGTTGGATTCCCAGGCACTGGTCGAAGTCGCCGGGCTGATTGATGTTGCCATTCAAAATGCCCGAGTTCAATTTGCCACTGGCATCGTGCACTGTTTAAGAATGTAAGGTAAGAAAAAACAATTGATTAAAAAAGTGTAGTTGTAATATATACTTATATATTTTATTTATTCATCAATTTATTTTACATTGATTAAGTCGTTTAAAAAATATCACGGAAACCAGTCTGCATAATTTAGCTAACTAGCGGTCCTAAAAATAGCGATTATCGATTTAAATGCAAATTTAATTTCTCCTTTTCATTAGTGCCGGCTTTTATTGGGCTAGAAGTAAGTCAAACCCCATTGGCTCTTCAGTTTAAATAGTAAATAAAGAATCTGGTTCTCCTCATCAAATGAATGTCAATAAACTTCAGATAAATTAGCATATTTTTATGAGTTTTTTCTATCAACATTAATTGGTGGCAGAAGTCATAATAAAAGGGGTTGAGGGCCCGAAATCTGTTATAAAGGCAATCATTATAAGACATACTATCTATCCCAGAAATGGATTATAGTACCACGGACTATGTTTGATTTAACTTGGAACTTCTAGGAATCTCCTACTTTATTTATTAAGTACAATCTCTTTATTAGAATCTTTATTTTATAAACATCGAACATGTGAGCCCACTATAATCTTAAATATGTTCATTAAAAAATATAATTAAATTTCCATTAATTAGGTTTGTTTTAAGGACCGCAATATTTCTATTGCTTTGATCCAAATAAGTCATCATCAACTACTTGTATAATATAATAGTGATTATTTAATTTCTCAATCTTTTTTTTGGATATGCTATATAAGCATCGATTTTTATAAAATGCGAACCCACTACAATCCTAAAGATGTTTATTAATAATGATGATTCAAGTTCTAAAAATCGAAATATGTTATCGGCAACTATGATATAATATGGATCACTTAGTTTCTCAATCTTAGTTTAGTGCATGTGCCATATAAGCACCGAACATCACATAATCCATTGCAATCTTAAAGGTCTTAATGTTTCGACCTCAGCCTTAGGCTATATTTCCAGCTCATTCACTCGGAGATTCCTCGAATAGCTGAAAATGTGATCCATTCACGTTTCGCTTTCGGGTCTCCGGTGGAAGATGGGTGGGCTATGGAGGTGTGGGGGCATGGGGCACGGGGCCTGGGGCAGGGGGCAGGGGGCAGTGGGCGGTGGGCAGCGGCGACCTTGACTGTGAGCGCAACTCGCCGTGTTGCTCGTTCTGATTCTGAGCCTCTGCCGACGCCGGCGCTGCGGTCTTTTGTGTCAAGTTCGCGTTCGCTGTTGCAATTGCAATCGCTATTTTCGCTCGTGTTTGCAATTTTGCTGCTCTTGGCTGGAAGCTCGCTAGATGCAACTGGCATTGCCACATGGCCGGCTATCCGAGAGTGGGTATTGGTGAGAATGTGGGTAAAGTTCGACGGTTGGCCTTCACTTTAGATCACACACAGCTGCAGTCACAGTGCCGGGCAAAAAAGTGAGTCATTTACTTCCTAAACTGTGCGAAGTATTCGAAAATATTCTCAGTTACACTCGGATAAAAACCCTGATAATAACTATATTATATGTAGCTAAAATTCACTAAAAAATTAAATTTCTTTAAATTTTTATGTGGTCACTAAAGACCAAAATCCATTTTTAAATCAAATCAAAGATTCTGAAAAAATTGTTAGCTAAGATAAATTCTTTTTTAATATTATATACAGCTGTCTTTGTGAGTTGCTTCCATAAAAATACATATTTTCTTATTTTAATATGTATCAGAATAAAATGCTTATTTGACACCCCATAAAATTTCTATGAAAGAATATATTATTAAATTAAAATATTAATATAATAATATATTTTTTAAAGATGATACTACCAAACTGTGGTCTATTTAATATGTTCATATGAATGGAAAATAAAATCTATTTAAAAAAAAATCCTTTAACAAGGATACAATACATTTAACTATTTTAGTAGATTTTCTTTTTGGAAAATCATTTAATAAAGTTAAGTTAGTTTTTGCTTTAGGAACCAAATGGTTTCAGTTAATACACAAATTAATTTAGGAAAGTTCTAAAAAAATTCCAAATACACTTGTTTGTGCGATGCACTAATATCTTGCCGATAACTGTATCAATTGATGCATTTGACTTTGGGCTCTTTCGATTCATGTCGACTCGTCTGGCGGTCACGTCGAAGTCGGCGGCGACTGCGACTGCAGCTTCACCTGCTGCCAGTTGGCAATGACTCGAATTCGCGCCGAACGTCCCCCGACTGGTTCTATGGTTCTACGGTTCTACGGCTCTCCAATCAGGCTGCCGTCCAGCTAGCCATCCACTTGCAGAACCAGAACCCCAGCCGACTTCTCTTGGAGCTGGCCAATTTGTTGGCTGTCGCGGGGCGACCTTGCAGCTGCCCCCAGCACCTCGCCATTCAGGCGTGTTTACCTGGCGCTCGAGTACTCACTCTTCAGTGCCCACAGATCGAAGTTGTCCAAGGCGGCCAGAAACTGATGCATCTGCCGGCGACAGAGCGACGAGGCATCCGGATTTCTGGCGGGATCGAATGGTTGCGTAATCGCCAGAAAACGCTTGCCAATGTTGTACAGGTAAACTGGAATGAAGAGAGAAATTTTTAATTTAGTTATATATGAACACATATTTAAAACCATTCCAATATTTTGTTGTATTTTTTTATTATTTCCTTATGCTTTCTTTAAATTTTATTATGTTGCCAGGGAGTACACATTATTTTCTAATTTTAAGTAAATTCAAAAAGAAATGATGAACAATTATTTGATTTATATTGAATTCAATAAAAATTTCGGTTTAATGATTTTTCCAATAATATTTTAAGTGGCCTATTAAGTAAATTATAGTATAGTGTCTTGCAATTACTTTGCTGCCCCCTCATTTAACACAATGCTGCCCACACAGATATCATATCTTTGCAGTTCATGAAACTGATATTTTAGATTGTAACATTTGCCAAAAGACCCCGTTTAAATTATGCTGTTATCCTATTGCTCTAAAATAAAGGAAGTAATATTTCACATGAGTAAATAGCACCTGTTGTTGGAATAACCTGTGATTCACTGTAACCCAAATAGGCAAACGCAGTTGCAAGTCAGCCAGGCCATAAAATTATTATTCATACTTACAAACAAACTCTAACCGGTGATCAACTTTTCTAACGGCTGGAAAAAACACTCAAGTCTCAGTGGCTAGTTGTGTGCTATAATTTAGACAATCATCACAACCCAAATTACAATGTATCGGGGACATAAAAATGCTCGGTTAGAAGTGATTGCCCATAAGTAGTCACCGTTTTAGTTTTTGGAAATGTTTATGGCTTTAAGCGGAAATTAGTCTATGCAATTTTTAATCATATACCAAATGAGCACAGGATATTGGAAATTTGGCAAGAAAAGCGTTATTTCTGGCAGATTTTTGAGTATAATTAAAGAGATTGAAATTACACACCAATTATTTTGGCAGATTTTTGACTATTATTAAAAAGATTGAAATTACACAACAATTTATAACGAAACTATGCATGATGTAAGTTAATAATTCTTTATCGAGTACCACATAGTTTAAGCATTTAAAAACTAAAAAACTCATTGATATTACAAATATTAAAAAAAAAACTTGGAATGGTAGGTGGAAATTATTGAACATTATTTATAATATTTTATTTTTAAATATTTCGAAATTGATATGGAGTTGTTAAACGTTTTTTAGTTGAAAAATACTTTGGTTATTATAATTTCATTCATTTAAAAGTAAAATTTATAAGCATTTATTTAACAACAAATGGTTTGAAGATACCTTAACCAATTTTTGCTACATTTTATTCCATCAAAGATATATAATGCTGGTTTTTATTATTTATAGATACTGTTTATATTCCCTCGAAATGGGCTGTGTTTCCATTCAAGCCCCTTGAGGCAGACCACATGCACATGTGGACGCCAAATTGGACAAGGTCAGGCCCCTGGGCACGTGGCTGTTGGAGACAGGAAGTCGGCTCACTCAGGTCCAAGATGGCTAATGAGGCGCCGCAAAAGTGGCCAGAGGGATGGCCGAACCTCCCCTGGATCTGGCAGATACTCCAAGTCCCAGTCCGTGTGCCATCCTGATCAGCATGCCGAAGTCGTCCGCCGATCCGATTAACATTTCAGTTTCATCTATCATGGCGGGGCTGTCGTCGGCCACTTTTTATGCCAGGCAGCTGCGAATTGGAATGCCGATCGCGTGGCCCCAGCCATCGAACATCGATATATCAGTCGCCGCCTGCATCCGTCTTTCCGGGGCGTAGAGGGGGCTTGAGAAGGGGGCTTCTCAAAGGGGCCTCTCAATGGGGCTCTCAAAGGCGATCTCTGGGCAGTCCCCAAAGTGCTAAAATGCGTCAGAGTGCGACGAGATCCGACTACCGAGTGCCACCTGTCGTCATGTTCTATCTATACGGACTGTCCAAAACCGAATTTGGAATTTGGAAAACTGGCCAGCACGGAGACGAGGAAGACTGGCGGAGAAGTCTACGCCCGCTCCGCTCACTTGGCAGTCCCGGCATGAAGATGTGGCCACAATGGCAGCCGTGCGAAACATTACAACCGGCTCGACGCGACTCGGTTCCCTTAGCTCATTAGCATCGCAAATTATGAAGATTCTGAGGCATTGATATGACAAAACAGATCTTTGGGATTGCTCGCCAGTGTCGTGAGCGCTGGTAACTCCCTTGAGATACGCTTCCACCACGGGCAGGGAATGCCAATGTTCTAGGAAATATTCGGCCTTTTATCACTCAAATGAGGGGTAAGAAATACCCTAGTTGAATACCAAATCATTAAATTACTATAATAGTATTACCAAAAATTTAAAGACTTTTAAACTCTATTACAAACATCTTAAAAAACTAAAAGAGACATTCAAAATATTATTTTATAAGATCTCAACTAGTAAAATGAAAGGATTTTTAATTCGGCCTTTTATCACTTAATATAGGTACAGGAAATATTCTATTAACATATGTATGTACACAATCATAGCATTACTATAACGATATAACCAAAAATGTGTGGACTACAAAACAAACTTTACAAGATCGTAACTAACAAGGTTATTAAACTATGATTACACCTTAGGGAGAAAATTCCAATCTTCAAGAAAATGGCCTTTCCATTTGGCTTTATATCACTCAAACTAAATAAAAGATATGCCCAAGTTACAAAAAAAAATCAGAAAATTAATATAATACACCGAAAAATTAGTCATGCACAAGTAATTATTGTTATAAAAATACTACACTTTTAAGTATCGATATTGAGGCAATAAAATAAGTATTAAATTGACATTTTCCAAAGTATTAAAGTTTTTTTTCCAAAGTATTAAATTTAAGTACTTTATAGTATATTATTGAATAGTATAAAATTGAATATTTCCTATAGAAAAATTTAAAAGTACTTTTTTTGGGTATAATATTACAACAAAACCCTAAGCAGTACATATGTCATAAAAAATGTAATAGAGATACAAAAAATAACATTTTCCAATATCGTAAACGGCAAAATCCTAAATTCAATATTTCCTATAGTAAAATTAAAAATTACTGTTTTTTTTTTTTTTGTTGACAATATTATTACAAAACTCTTGTCAGTACAAATATCATAAACAATTTAATAGATATACTAAAAAAATTATTTGCCAATATCGTAGACAGCAAGATCCTAATGGCGCCAAGCGAACCCTCCAACGAACTGTTATGCAACGCAATGCCAATACATAAAAAGTTTTGGGGAATGGTTTTACGAACCCCCAGACCCAAATTGTAACCCCGGCCAACGCATGATCGTAAATACCGAGCAGTAAAACCCCAGTCGATCCACAGTACATATGTATCTCCGGCGAAATGAAAAGTAAAACCGATTGTGAGAAAATGCCAACTCGAAGATATGCTAAATGGCGGCCAGAGAATTTGTTATTTTGCTATGTGCCGGTGCCATGTGTAAGACAAGAATCGCACTTTGGACCGGGCCAACGAGTGGCAACTGGCTGCCAGTTGGCGGCTTAATTAACCGTCTATCTCAGCTGAGTGTGCGTTTCGCATTCGTCTCTGTCGCTGACCCACTTGGCCGAGTTGCTAACTGAAAACTAAAAACTGAGCAGCGCCGAGTGGGCCAGAAGCCCAGAGCCAAAGAGCTGGACTCGTGAGTGTTGGCCAATACTCCTGGCCAGCAAATCCTTGCGCAATCCTTGGCGCTGCGCTGTTGCCCAAGAGCGTTCTAGTTAGTGGATCTGGTTTGCTTTTTCGCCGGCCCACCAGAATCGCACCGCCTGTAATGGCCAATTGTGGCGGTGAATGGGCCACTAATGACCGCGGGTTTCGCGGCTGCCTGGCTTCGATTTGTATACCTATGTATTAGCCCATATCGATTGATAGTGCCCAATGGGGCGGGCTTGTTGGCCAAGCGAGTTCATCTGGCCAATTAGCGGCGGAGCATCTCGCGAACCCATCTACTTGTTGGCACCTCAGCTGGAAACAATCGAAACGAATCGATCACCACTTGTCACTCGGTTCTCGTTAACATTTTGCCAGCCACTGCAATGCGATCACGATCGACTTCGTTTTGTTTGTTGCCCAGCTTACACTGAGAAAATTGCATGTGATCATTAGTTATATTAGGAATTTTATACAAGAAATATAAAAAACAAATTGAAAGCTCTACCACACTAGAAAATATTTGGTTTTGAAGACTTTCACTCTAAAATGTCACTATTCCCACTTAATGTCACTGTTAAAAATGTCACTAGTCCCTCTTAATGTCACTTAAAAATGTCACTAGGTCCAGGGCTCTATGACACTTTTAAAACTGTCATAACGCCCACTCAAAAAGTACAGCCATTTACTTATAAAATTCTTTTAATATATAACTTATATTTAATTTAAATAAAATGTAAATATCTAAATCATTAGGCATTTAAAAAAATGTTTTTAAGTATTTAATTTTGGAATCAGTATTTAATTCTTTTTCCATTTTCATTTGAAATCAATAAAATATTTTATAACTTTAGGATTTTACCATACCTGCCATAAAAGTTTCTTAAAACTTTAAAACTCAATTTAAATAAATTTATATTTTCTAGCACACTTCCTGGGCCCCTCAGTTTTCCTCAGTGCACCACAACTCAGCTTTACTGGGCTTTAAAGTCAATGTTTACCAAGTCAATTGGCAGCTTAGCTTCGTACCTCCGTCAAGAAAAAAAAACAGCTTGTTGAGCTGACCACTTTGCCACCGTTTCGAAGTTCTTGCTATCTCAACGGCTTGGATATCTTAACCTTTTCGCGGACGACCCATCATCGCCGTCATTTCCATTTCCACCGCCATTAGGCAAGACTTTTCGAGATTAGTTTTTTATTTTTTTGGCGGATAGTGGGCAACATGTTTTGCGCTTTATGACAGGCCTTTAACGGTACTTGGGGCCTGGTCAAGTGGTCGCGCACTTATGGATGGATGATGGGTTCGAGATATGGCCCATGCACATTCGCAGGCGCGACAATAAGCACAACAGCTACAAATCGGCGACAACCTCTCGCGGAGATCGATTACAAACAAACGAGCCACGAAGTGGGCAAAAAACCAAAACCGAAACCAAAAACCACTTAAGCTGGGTCGACGACTGGGCTGGGCTGGGCCCTCGGTTTTTTACTGTCTTTTGCGCCGTTTTTGGGGAGGTGCGACTGCGACTTTGATGGGAGGAACATCTTCATTGGACATAGCACTCAGAATTGGCGCTTCTTAAACGATTTTCGTTACGCACTGGCACTTTGGAGTACGCGTGCGGAAGTGTGTTGGCTTTGCGTTGGGAAATTGGGACGGTACTTCATGGTATAGGGGTAAAAGTCGGAGCTTACGATATTCGAGTCTAGTACTGCAATTCATTTTCTCAGGGGTATTACTTTAAATTATGTCAATTTTTAAGTTTTTATGATAAGGTTTGATATAGGAGGAACAAATCGGAGCTTACGATGTTCGTAACGGCATTACGACATTCCAGTCTAGCACTGGAATTCATTTTCTAAGAGGTATTGCTTTAACTAAACACTTAGATAAGTAAGCTATTGAGTATTATATGCTAACGTTGGGCAATTGTGACTATACTTGGTATAGGAGGTAAAAATCTGAGATTACGAAATTTGTTACCACATTACGATATTCAAGTTTAGTATTGCAATTCACTTTCTCGGGGGTGTTACTTTAATTAAACACTTAATTATGTATATTATTCGACCAAGTATTTTACGATATTTCCTACAGTTTCATATCTCAAATTCCTTATCAAAGTTCGTTACGATATAAAATACGATATTCGACTTAAATGCTGAAAAGCCCCCTTAATCGAGATTTTTCTTTGACATTTAATTTTCACGTAAAAACAAGCCCAAATTATATTCAGTAAGATATTCTGAATATATAATAAATAAAGAAATTAAAATAAATAAGCAGTAAAATCGATGAGATAATACAAGCACGACAAAATGCGTTTTAATACAGCACTCGTCAAGTGCGGAAAGCAAATATCGTAACGACAAATAAATAACAAACTGCGCTACTGAATTATGTTAGGATGCTGCTTAGCAATTAAGATAATTACTTCTGTAATTTAAGGCGATAACCGTTGAAACAATTATATGGGCAAAACCTCCAAATTTCTGAGTGTCGCTTACGTGAGCCGCGACCTTATCACACTATGCAGAGCGAAATGCAATTAAGTACAAAGGAAAATGGTTTCGTTTACGTGAGACTTCGCACATCGCCTTGACTTGGCCACTCCGGCTCCAAGGAACCAGTGTCTGGAAATCCCCCAATCATTCCGCGGAGGTCCTAACTTTTAGTGCAAATATTTGCACCGGAAAAGAAAATAAAGGTCCAACAAGGCCGAACCTTTTAACAAGAATAAGTGAGTAACAAAAGGCGAGACTTGGGGTTAGATAAGCGGAGATTTTGGCTGCCCCTTGGGATGGGCTGTCCAAATAGCCGGAAGTGGCCCACAAGCTGCGTCATGGGGTGATCGAGACCTGGTCGAGCAATTGATTTTACCTGACGCACGCGCCTCTTATGCAACCACCAAACTGTGGGTCAATCGCAATCGAAATACCCATTACAATGGCAGAGACCGCCGATCGATCGTGCGTAATGTGCCCAAGGCCGCGGCGAGTGGGCGGCGTGAGAAAGTGCGGGCGCAGATCGCAAAGATCGGTAATGGATCGGCCCCTTGACTCACCCCGCTCATCCTCCTCCACCTGGTCGTCCTCCTCGTCGGTCCGCGAAACCCGTTCCACCTGGTGCAGCGTGTAGTTGGCCGGCGGAGTGCCGTGCAGCTGGCTCAGATTGGCCGTCTGGTACTCCAGGATCGTGGTGGTGGCATCGTCGGCGAACAGCTTCAGACTATAGTTGACCTTATCCTCGAAGATGGAGGCGATCTTGCTCTCCAGCTTGTCGGCGGTCACATCGCCGGATTCGGAGGCGGAACTCGCTCCGGCCAGCAGATTGTCGCCCAGATTGCAGTTGTCCTTCAGGTTGCAGGTGGGCTGCACCACCGCCTCGAGGTGGGCCACTGGGCCCAGGGCGATGGTGGCCAGCAGCAGGCTGAGAATACCCACGGACATCCTGTCGCAGATCCTTGATCGACTTTCTAGTGCGCTCAGTAGCCTTCGGTTCTCTGGCACATAATCACACAACAAAACACTCTCAGCGGCAGCAAAGGATGCAGGGAACACCAGAAAAAAATTAGTATCTTTGGGATAGGCTTTGAAAATATTTCAAATATCGAAAGATGTAACTCCGGCGATCGATTGGGTTTTTTTTTTGTGTTTTTTTGGCTCGTTTCTAAGCGTTCAGCGAATTAAATTAAGCGACCGCCAAGACGAAACATTCAACGTCAACTGATTGTCCAAATGCCGCCGAGCATACGAAGACCGCTCAGGTTCGGCGGCTCGGTGGTTCGGTGGATCGCTGGCTGGGTGGTTCGGCGGTTCGGCGGTTCAGCGGTTCGGGGGCCCAAACTGGGGGCTCTGTGTATAGGTCAGTATCTGTGAGCTGCCCGTACATCTGTGTTAGCCACAGACCGAATTTCAAAACCAAATGCAAGCCGAATTTTGAGCGACTGCGACTGTGACTTTAGCGATTTCGATTCGGGCTTGGATTCGGATTCCCACTCCCGATCTCGGGGCTCTGTGAGTTGCATTGCCCCACTGTTCACCTGCTAGTTTGGAAGAGATTCCCAGAGAATCTTCTTCCCACATTCGGCCTTATCTTAGGAGCTATCGACTGCTAATGAAAGCCATCCATAAATCCCTAATTGCGGCTATCACAATTAAGCCTCCGATAAGTGGAGATGACAAATTGCTCGGTCCCTGTTGAAATCTTGTTCTAGAGATCTAAAAATATTTTTTTTTACAAAAAACCATCATCGTTTTTCATCATGGGTATGCAAATAATTAACATTCTTAATATGCTTATATTTTTTGAATAAATAGGATCGACATGTTTTTCTGATAACTTAAAAAAATTACATTTATTAGTTAATTTTTAACAAAGAAAACAGAAACTACCTACAAATTAGAATTAAAATTTTAAATTTTTTCTTTTAAATATGAAATTTAAAATTAAATAAATTACCAAAAGATTAAACAATAAATATTGATTTATTTTTTAGAACTTTTAGAATACACTCTTAAAACTTTACTTACCATCTTATAAATATGGTGTTCTATTTAAATTAAATTTTGGTTATAAAAGGTATTTATTTTAATACTTGCAAATCTAAACTTGATCTAAATACATATCAGAATCTTTACATTCTATCTATAAATATTCCAACATAATTTAGATATTATGAGTATGGAAAATAATGAAGTTCTTTATTTTTATTAAGTACGTATTGGTGGTCATAATTTTATTTTCTCTTAAAATTTTGTTTATCTCATAAATATGCTGTTAATAAAAAAAGACATTTAAATTATTTTAAAATTTAAATATAGTGTTAAAAATTACTAGTATCTATATATTCTATCAGCATGCCAAGACAGATATTTCCAGAACTAAACGACACTGCAATAAAAATTAATTCCGCCAAATCATGCAACCTTTCAAGTCGAGTCTCCCCAAAAAGAGAAAGAAATGCATGCACTTTGTGCCCATTTCTTCGACTAAAAAATACAAATAAATTTTAAAAACTTGATTTGGCTATTTCTACATTAGAATATATTTTTGCCCGCACACACATAGAAAGGCGATTTTGCAAATTGGCATGACGCGACAGAATCGAAAGCGGGGGCAATGAAAAGTGAGACGTCGCATCGGTGAAAGACTTGAAGACTCTCGGGGATGGGGCAATGACATCAGCATGGGTATTCAAGAGCTAAATAAGCCTCGGAGGCCGGGTTGGCCATGAAGATGCCGGGGGAACCGAGACTGCGATGTGTGGCAGGCACTTCTTGCTGATCCATCGCATTAGAGGCCGGGCGCAAAAAGCTTGGACACATAATTACAGCCCATCTGCCGGCATTGGCCAACAGCTCGTCTGGGTGACTCCAGGAGGCTTTGGGGGAGGGGAGAACGAGAATCTACCGATGACTGGCCAGAAAGGAATGGGCGATCGAGGCGACCCGCCGGAGTCCAGCAGAACCCACTCCACGCGGTGGTGCAAATTATATTCGCAATGCGGCCTGACGCAAATCCATTGAAAGTGAGTCCGGTCCGGTCTGGTTGCCAATATCAAATTACCCAAGCCGACCCGACGCCGCCGATTTGCAGCTCGGTTAGCCATACATCTATAAAGTCAGAGCCACAGCTCTGGCCATAACTCGCCGGCGGGTTCTTGCAACAGGCGCCAATTGCAAGCGGAACCAGAGCAGTGCCAAAAACAAAACAAAACACACATCGCAGGCCCCCAAAACCCGCCGGTCTATCTACAAGTATGTTTTTAACATACCATCAATAAGTGTCCAGGCTTTGTGGCTACCATGTACTGCAAAAATATTATAAAATTATATCTTTAAAATCATAATAAATATCAATCAAAATCATAACGATCATAATAAAGTTGTGAAGGTATTTTTTTTAATGTTAGTTATTATATATCAAACGAAATACAAAAATAATTTTTTATTCATTCCGAAATTTCATTAACGAAACATAAATTATCCAAAATTTATTATATAAAAAAAAATGTATTATTTTATTTATTTTTAATTGATTATTTTTGGCAAAATGTCATGAAAGATAAATAATTAAATTGTGATGGAAATATATTTTCAAAATGTTAGCTATCATGTCTAAAATCTAAAAAGAATACAAAAATAAATTATTATTAAATTCGAAACGTTAAGAACCATACAAAATCCAATAATAAATTGTCATGGTAATATATTATATATATATATATATTTATTATCCATTTTATGAATGGCAATAAATAATCGAATGATTAGATTGTGATGGTACTGCACATATTATAAAAATTCGAGTTATTATATACAAAAGGAAAAAAATTCTAATTTGTTATTCATTTTAGATAACAACATTTAGTATAACATTTAGAACCATAAATAATCCAGTGCTATAACAGCTTGAAATTTGAGTTAACAGGCTGATAAACATATATCAAATTTGTAATAAAAGGCAGTTAATAAATTTAAAAAAAAATTTAAATTAAATTATTATTTGTTTGCCTATCTACCCATTTCATGTACTAGATTTACAGGGCATGTATAAATAACCATTCTCTTTCGTCGGCTTAAAAAAAGGAAGAATGTGGCAATTGACTCTGTCTGCAGCTATTACTCTACACAAGGAGAAATGGAATTATATGTTAATATATTTTTAAAAAATAATAAAATATTATTTCTCCAGTACCCAAAAGTTTCTAAAGGAAAGGCTTTCACAAGAAGAGTTTCCCTCACGTGAAGCTAGTATAAGTTAAACTAGTTTTTTGCCGGAAAAATCTAGAAACCCTAATTATTTTATGGTTTTGCTCTATTTATTGCATTTTTTCTTTAATAAGACTTCCTATAACCCTAAAAAAACTTTTAAACTTCCATTCTTCTGAAGGCAAATAATAGATTCAGTTTTAGGCCTTAATCTACCTTTTAGAATTCTATCCAATGGAGTTTCGGATATTCCAATCGATTTAAGCTTTAAATGGATATAAAAATTGGCTACATTTTATTAGTATTCTATTAAGGGGATATAAAAATCCACAAAATTACTACTTATTTTCCCAGTGAACTGCATTTCGACTGAGCACAAGCCTTTGGTTTTGGCCATGCCTGTTCGGGGGCCTGTGGCAATCTGAGCGAGTTCGGTTCCGCGGAACCAACAGCCAACGTCGACGGCGTCTCATTAACAGGCCAAGTTGCAAGTTGCCGTTGCCTGCTGCGACTTTTCAAGAGGCAACAACCAACGGCCAAACGGCAACGTGCAACACTTGACTGGCGGCTCTGAAAAGTGGCCAGCTGACTGACTGACTGGCTGAAGTTTGGCAATTCGCCGAAGTTTGCGTTGGCCGCTTTGCCAATTGAAATGTTGCCGTCTCGGCTTTTTGGCATTTCGTGCGAATTTTCCCGGCTGTGCAGCTCCATTAGCCCTCTAGAGTTCTTGTTTGCCTGGGCAAGCGGATAGGGCCACCTCCACCTCCACCGCCCACCTCCACATCCCATTGGCGGCGCTGCAAATGCATCGCATGCATCTCCGCGCGAACCGGTTCGCTGTTTCCAAATGGTGTCCAACACCGCCACAACATCCAAAGATCAGCGATCAATGGCGAAAGATCAAATCCATCAACTGCACACGATGGCAACACTCGCGGATCGGCTGGAGCCAGTGGGGCGTACTGATAACCCGGTGTCTCCACCTGTTTGCCTGTCCAAATGATGTTTGCGGGCCAAACAGAGGGTAAAAAAAATAAGAAGAAAAACAATAAAACATGGAATTGCACACGAAACACGGAGTTGCAAATCAAACATCAAATAGTGCGGGGAAAATGCAGAGTCAGCGAGAAAATACTTCTTGGAAAATAGGGTGAGTCGGTTTTTAGAACGCCTAAAACAGCTCATAAAGCAGAGAATAAACTCAAAAGAGTACATAAATAATGGAGATATAAACTTAAAACCAAATTAAGCCGAGTAGAAAACAATTACGCAATAATAAAACAAAGAAAATAATGAGGAACTAAAGTAGAGACAAATCAACCAATCTTTTGGTAATTAAAGCAAATAAAAATAGTTATATTTGCGTTAAAAAACTGATTCAAAAATACAGTATTTTCAAATAAAAGTACCAAATCAAATGCAACCAGCTCTGGCCCATTAATCACTGATGAATATGAACAAATAAAATGAACGCAGGCATCTTTTTCCATTTCTGGGTTTTCCAATGCAATCAAAAATCCACTTGAGGCCGGCCGTCGTGGGAAGTCATGGGTTAAACGCGGCTCGAAATGCCCCTGCAGTCGCCTATGCATTTTGATGATGCTGATCGCAAAGGTGGCAGATAATGATGATTCCGATCAAGTTTGTGTCTTGTCTAAGTCTTTTGTTTTGGTACAGTGTTGCGTTATGTGTTTTACACTGAAAAATGTTTTATTTAGAACTTGTATTGCTGGGAATGTAAATATTTAAAACTATTTCTCAAGGAAATATTTATAAAGCTACCTATTTTAAGTTAAATTAAAAAAAATTCCATTTTAGATAATATACAATTTATTTTCTTCAGTTTTCTTTAAATATTCTAGACTAGTTTTAATAGATAATAATTGTTTTAGGTATTTATTCATTTCTTATTTATAGATTAGTGAAATATTCTTAAAAGATCACATTTTCTAATAATTATATTCCAATTTACTTTTTAGGGACTGTGAAATATAGTTGTACTGGCTCAATAATACTTATTATTTGATAGCTGACTTCTTCAGCAATTTTTCCAAGTGTATATGCATGGGGGCCTCTTCTGCCTGCCCCTCCCCCAATTTCGGGTCGCTTTCGCTCCGGCTTTCAACTGCTGCATCGACCTTGGGCAGTTGTAACCCATTTTCATTTTCAATTTCGATTTCGGCTTCAATTTCGCTTTCAACGGCGGCCACTGCAACGATTTGTATGTGGAATTTTAAACAGTTTCTTTGTCGTATTTTGAATTTCGTATCTCGTGGATTGTCGCTGGCCTGGCAAACGATGGTGTCGATGGCTCTTGGCTGATAGCCCGGGTCCAAGAGTCTTGTTTGCTCGAAGGGCACTGGAGCTTGGCTAACTCGGACTCGGAATCGGAATGGGAATCGCACTGAGCCAGGCCCAAAAAAGTGGCCACGTCACCGGACTTCCATCCGTCCATCCACATTGCATGTTTAATTTGTGTTTACTTTACGCTTTTTCATTTTTTGTATTCTGTATCTTTAGGTTTTCAGCTTAATGGCTCTTTGTCCAATTAACGAGTTGAACTAATGCTAAAGTTCAAATTCAAATCGCGCTGCGTAATTAAATATAATTAAATTTTTTAGAATCTGCCCGGCGTTCTGGCGTCCAACATTATTTTAGTCGCCGTCTCAGTGGCGGTTGTGAATTTTGATTTAAATTTGTTTAATGCATGGATTTAATGAGCAATTAACTCGCATAATGCCCCGCACAATCGTCGAATTTGCAGCACCGGAGGGCAGCCGTACAGGTTTATGTTTCAAAAAACAACTTTCAAAGAGTCCAGCGAACTTTGTTCAGAAGATCACTTTGTGGTCAGAAGATCACTATCCGGAGGTGGCACTGGGCGCTCAATTAAAACCGAAACCATGATTGATAGTCTTTAAATTATGTTTCCCTTTGAAAACTGACACGCGACACATCAGAGTGCAGCCTTTACGTATTTTTAAGTTGTTCCTTAACAAGCATAGATGTCAATCATAATTTTTGTAAGAGAATTCCAAGCATTTCCTAATAGCAACATCAATTTTACATAGGTTTGTAAAATAGCTATAAATTAACATAACATTATAGAGAATATAATTGGTTTTTGAAGAATGTTTTAATTTATATTTTCTTCCAAGTTTGATAATAATATAATTTAAATATTTAAGCTATATTTTAAGGAAATAATAGTAGGTGTTTGATTTCTTTCAAAGAACCTTCAAAGACTCCGATAAACTTTAAAATATAATGCAAATATATATGTTATTCTCCAAGGAAACTGCTCCAATCCAACTCGGATACTTAGTTATCGGAAACTCCCTTCACATATCCCATTCCGCGACTTAATAGTTACTCTAATTGAAGTGGTGGCTCTATGGTTTTGAGGAAGTTAACAATAATAGCTACATTTACACACCGCCAAGTGGCTGGATGCATCATAAAAGCGGCCCAAGAACTAGGAAGTCCACATGAGCGCACATTACCAGAAATGCCTCCGTAGCCACTGGTACTTGTTTGGCCATAACTAAACAACTAAATCCACATTGTACAAGCGAGTGGCTAAAAACGAACAACTAGCAGCAGGCAAAGATGAAGAGCGGGCAATTTGAATGCCGTAAAAACGATTTATGTTCGCGTATTTTACGCCTCGAACAAATCCAAGCGAACCGTAGATGGCACAGTGCGTTTCAAAGCGGTAATCATATTTAAAAAAAAATCAAATTTATTATAATTACTAACTATACATTTTTATTTTTTTCGCTTTACAATTTATTAACATTAATCTGAAAATGTTTTAATTTATTTTTGTTATTTTTGTACTTAAATAAAGTCTTTTAAAGCATTTAAAAAAATGTATTACATACAAAAATTACTTAAAGTTAAATGTTTAGCAAATACTATTTTTTAAATATTAAATTTGCTTAAAATTTTTTTTATATAGAATATCAGTCATTTGTTTTGATTGAATAACCTTTTGGGTTATATACAAAATATTTAACTTACATGAATAATTAATAACATTTAATTGAATAAAAAACTTCCATGAATTTTAATACGTTGTTCATAGGAATTAAGTAGATTTTTAAACTTTAATATTTGTCTAATGAAATACAATTTCAAATATTTAATAATATTAAATACTATTTTGCTGCTGCTATTTATATTTTACAACAGGCAAATTAAAAACAAAAATTCTTTAAAAATCGTATTTTTATTGTAAGCATTATGTAAGGCAGAATGGAATATGATCTAAAACACCGTTGATCGCCATCTTAAAGTAGAAGGGTATAAATTAAATCACCAGCTGAGTCGATCTATCCATGTCCGACTGTACCCATAAGCGCTGAGACAGATTCTAGAGATCCCTGCGCTGCGCATTAAATAAGTCCAGGTAGTTACTTAAAATGAAATAAAGTGTGAATTGATATAATTTTGTAAACATATTCTATACCCTAATCGGTTGAGTGGGGAGTGTGTTCAAATCCCCAAGTCGAAGTCCCTACATTTTCGTCGCGCACTGTCCCCCAAGCTATGTGCGCTTAGCCACGCTCATGTGGACACGATTCTCTGTTTGCTTTTGGCCAATTCACAGATGTGACTTGAGATCAGCTGCCTCCCCTGCGCAAGTTCAAGGCCCGGCAATAAGGTAAGACAAAGCTGTGTATTTACATTGCCAGAATATATCGAAGAACTTGTGAACAAGAATTGATATTCAATGTTTGGGTGTCGTCTCTGGCATTCCAAGCAGATCCCGTCGAAGTTCCGAAAGTTGTTTGCCAAATACCGAATGTTTCGGACGTAGATTGATGGCGGCAACCGAAGTCAAACTAGTCTCTGCATTTGCATAAATTTAATTCCGACCACTTGTAGTTGAGGCTGCACCCACTGCTGAATAGCCATCCCCACGGGAGAGCAAACCGAAATTGGGACTATTTTTGCGACTTCGGATCCGGAAATGGGCGACGCAGTGAGGCGAGTCAAGAAACAGACGAATCATCCATCACGAAATCAATTCCTCGAATATAGTTCAAACAGAAGTCGGCGAAGCTGAACGCCAGCCCCGCCCATGGGCTCTTCCTATTCACCCCACATTATAGTACACTATATAGGTAGGAATATAGTGCCGAGTCATAGATAATAGGGGGTCCGCGAGTCTGGGGCTGGGCAACGTTGACTCGAGTCATTGACACGTCTATTTTGGGGTCAATGAATTCAGAGTGGATTGATTTTAAAACGATACGAGCTCGATATGATCTGCATAAAGAGAGTGGTTTTAATGGAGCTGTTTCGATTTTCTCCTGGAGAACAAGTTATAATATAGAACTTACGGTTTTTCTTAGGTCAGGTTTGGCTTCGAGAACAGAAAGACAAACAAGTTCTGGTGTTCCCTAGATTGTTCTATAGGGTTACTGCGTTACTCGCAGGTTATTGGGCTTCCTGCGCAGCGCAGTGTGCCACGCCCACTCGAATGCCCATAATTCGCGAACGACTATAGCGCCTGCATCTTTTAAGCTAGAAACAAGATTTAAACTGAACTGCATTGCCTCTGTTGATACCTATCCTTTGAGCTAGAAAACATATTGCCACGCCCACTTTAGCGTCCAAAAACTGCCCAACACTGTGGCGACCACAGTTTTCAAGCTAGAAACAAAATTTTAACTGAACTGCCTTAGACTTATAAATACCTATCGAATTACTTAAAAAAAATATGGCCCCGCCCACTGTAACGCCGACAAATGGCCTATCTGTCCGCCGCCCACATTACCATATATTGAAACAGCGGCTAGGTGGCGCTTTACAATATTGCTGAGTAACGGGTATCTGATAAAGCGTTTTTTCTAGTTTATGACTCTTATTTCTAGTAAGGTAGATTTATTTAAACTGCACTTAGCAGACAGGTAAGATCATTTAGTAGGTAACCGATAGCATCATCAATTAAGAACTGTGACCGGGAAGTACCGATGCCCATTGAAGGAACACTTTTCGCCTATCCACTTTCCGTTTCTACTTGTTCAATTATCATCGCGCGTTAGCAGGTTCTTATTTAAATAAGACATTGAACAGTCCTAAGACCCAAGTATGGGTAATCAAATCGACAAACATCGAAAATTTATGCATAAATAATGAATCAGCACATTGCCGGAATATGCTAATCACACCGCTAGGTGGTGCTATTTCTGGACTCCGTTGCCATTTAAGGGTCGCTCCGGAACGTTCTAAGCCCGAACTGGTCGAGATTTATTCTTTGCGCTGGCCTTTCTGCTGACCCATCTGCAGTACATATTTCACATTAATTTATTTTCCATTTCATTTCGTTTTTGGATTGTGCACTCTTCAGCAACTCTGGTGGCATGCCAAGGCTGTGGGTATAGCCATACAATCGCAGATATATCGCATCGGGGCTTGGCTCTTGCTGACAATCGGTTTATTTGGCAATCGGTTTTTGCTGAATTCTGTTTAACCGCCTTTAATTGTGGCGCAGACAACAACAGTCCCGAATTGGCAACCGGTTCAGGGTGATCTAATCTAAGGGTTTTGCTATCCGCCGGTGGGTTTTGGCCATCTGCCTCGGTTTCTATTTCAGTTTCTTCGTTCGAGTCCGCTTTGGCCAACACCTGTCGGCACGTCCGAGTGCGAAATCCGCTGCGGGAGCTCCCCTGGATTTTCGCCTTGGCTATCTCGGCTATTGGCCAACTGGGCGCCCGGCCCGAAGTCCAGCTCGACCTTGACCCACCCAATAACAGCATGTTGGGGCTGGTGTTTCGCTTGTTTTCGCTCGTTTCTGCCGAGTAAACACATTTGACATGGGCATTGGGAATGTGCCCATGCCAGAAAAACATACACCTCGTAAGTGTGCCTACCTAGAGGTTCGCATTTTTAATTCAGCCAGAAGTTTACCTGCCTCTAGCTGGCACAGCTGTTTTGGGCTTTGAATCTGGCATGCATTTGTTTAATATCTCTTCTATACTTCTCAATATTCACTATTTCAAATACTTCATTTATGCAGGTATTTAACAAAATTGATATTGATCAAAACGTTTTTTACAATATCACTAAAATAAAACATATAACCATATGTAAAGTTAATGTTTATTTAATATTTAATAAATATTTTATGTTTCTAGAAAGAAACAATTTTTAAAAATATGTTAAAATAAAATAATTTATTTTATTAGGTAGGTATTTAATAAATTACGTGTTGGCGTTAGAAAAAGTATAAATAAAATCATCATATTTATAGTTAATGTTTGTCGACTACATTAATATTTTAAATTCAAGAAACAAAGACTTTCTTATAGGAAAATAAAATATTTTATTTTATTAGGTATTTAGTAAAATATTTGTTGGCATCAGAAATAGTCTAAATAAAGAGAAATTTAAATTACATACTTTTTTTTATAGATACATTTTAGTCATCATATTCCAAATGAGTGTTTATTGCTTACATAAATATTTTAAGTTTCAAGAAGAAAAACAGTTTAGTAAATATAGAAATATAAAATAAATTTTTTTATTAGTTATTTAAATAATTATTTGTTTGTAAAACATTCATTAACACCTTAAAGCTTTGTCACTGCCTAAAAGTATTCAAAAAAAATCTCAAGCCACTGAGCTTTTTTAAATAAGTAAATATAAAAAGCTTTTAGTAAATGAAATACTTTAGTAATAATCTCCACATTTTTGGTCAAGTGCAATAGACTTTCCCCTTCAAAAGTAAACAGATGACAGATGCAAGGTCAAAGATAAGCTCGGAGTATAAAGCAACCTAGGAAATACTTGCAGCTATCAACTATCAGTAGATTCAAACATCACCCAGCAATCAACCGGCGCCGAACTCGAAATATCAAATTGATTTTATTACGATGATTATTTCTGATCGCCAGGTGTGGTACTTAGTTAGTTACTAAGGCGGTAAACAATATTGTTTTACAGTGGAAACAAACCCTCATTTATTATTTTGCAAGATAAGATAGTTTTCAACTTTTAGTGAAATAAGAGAGATTTAGTGATAAGATGTAATATTAACACAATGTTTTTGGGTAATTGCGGCTAGGCTGGTAAACAATACTTTGGACTTTGAGTCGGGGGCTTGCATTTAAACCTATTTGTTATTTTATAAGATTACACAGTTCTACGCTATGGATAAATTAGAGCAATCTAATGATAAGCTTTTTCCTTAAGGGGATGTTTAGAAGAACCAGTTCTGAACAGCAGTTTCTATAGTATATCATGTTCTAAGTGGGTCAACGTCAAGCTCATAGAACACGTTCTGTTGTCCACCTCCAGGGGATCCTCAACATGGCATGTGCTTCGCTACACCTGTTCGATCGTGTGCATACCTTAGAAAAGAATAATGAATTTTAGCATGTAGGTAAAAAGAATTGAAATAATAAAATATAATACCAAGTTTTATTACCATTCATTTATGTCACATTAAGTTTTATAAAAAAGTTAAGGATCTCTTAAAAAAAGTAATCGTACTAATACAACAACGCGAAGTTTAGGCCCACTTAATTAGGCAGTTTGGTCTTGTTTTCGGCATAATCCCATTTGAAGGTTTTGTGATCTGTTGTTTATGAGCAATACGTCTTTCGTGTGAACTTTGAACAGCTTATCAGATTGACTACGCACTAATTTCGCTGTTTGTAGGTCAAAAAGTGGTCCGATCCCCTGTTAGAGGGCTGCGAGACATAAGACATATTATTATTATCATAAGATAAGAAATAATGAAAAGATAGGGGAGAAATTGTAAAAGAAAAGTTTAAACAATACAAACAAAACATATAAAACAAGATATTTCAAAAGGTTACGATCCAATAGTTATTGTGAACACAGGGATAGAGGAGTATTTTAGAGCCACTCCCGGAACTGGGAACGCATTTCCGTTGCCACTAACCTGGAAGCCCCTTATCAACGGCCGGAGGGCATCCAGAGTGCCCCACCTTGGAGAACCGCTATCTGCCGCGACCCAAAGCTCGGGCCGCAGCCCAGACCATCAGCTCAGCCAGCTGGCGATCCGAGTTCGAATTAGTTGCAAACGAGCCACTACGTCGAGCGGTTGGCAGACCTTTGGATCGCCAGCTAGTCATCAAGATCAGTCGACGAGCGCGATTACCAGGTTGTCGCTTGACTCATATAGCCGTCGTTCTGGGGGTCGTTGAGCCAGTTGAGGTCTGAGATCGACGGCGAAATGAGCACCCTGGCGCTGCTGGCCTTCGCCCTGTGGGCGCTCTTCCTGCGCCTCCTGCCGAGCATCCTGAACTTCCTCAGGTTGCAGAGGTTCGCGAAAACCCTGCCGGGGCCCACGATTGGCGAACTGATTGCCAATGTCAAGAAAGGGGGTGAGTTGGTGTGAAAATCTCGCAAAGAGTGCGTGCGATTCCCTTGAAATCGTTCCATGCACATTATATCACGCATACGCAGTGTTGGCCTTGCGGTGGAATTTAGTTTACATGCAATTTGCATGGCTTACAGTGGTGTTATTTGTAGAGAACTTTGGTTAAGAATTTATGGATTAAAGGGGATTGCCATCCAGCTAAGCAGATTTATTTTTAATTTTTTATCGCTTTTGAAAAGTAATTGTTTTTCCATTTTTCGTGCCGAGTTTATACTGTTAATATCACAAAAAATGTTAATTAGTCATGATATCATCTTAAAGGTAAATTTAAAAATTTAAATAAGTCGTGTCACTCATTTTCGAACTGTATTTTACACACTAAAGTCCCTTATCCTCTTTAATTGTTTTTCCTTCAAGTACTAATTATTATTTAATTTCTTGCATATCATAAAAAAATGGTAATTGGTCATGATATCACCATTAAGGTAAATTTAAAAATTTAAATAAATGTTGCCACTTATTTTCGACCTATTTCTTATAAGTGGCCCCACACTAAAGTCCCTTATCCTCTGTCACCCAGAGATTCTCAACTGGCTGAAGGAGCTGCGCGAGCGGCACGGCTCCGTCTTCCGCATCTGGTTCGGCAAGGACCTGATGGTGATGTTCACGGACCCGGAGGACATCAAGCAGCTGCTGGGCAACAACCAGCTGCTGACCAAGTCGCGCAACTACGAGCTGCTGGAGCCCTGGCTGGGCAAGGGCCTGCTGACGAACGGCGGCGAGTCCTGGCACCGCCGCCGGAAGCTGCTCACGCCGGGCTTCCACTTCCGCATCCTCGGCGAGTTCAAGGAGCCCATGGAGGACAACTGCCGCATCCTGGTGCGCCGCCTGAAGAGCCGCGCCGACGGCGAGTCCTTCGACATCTACCCCTACATCACCCTGTTCGCCCTGGACGCCATCTGTGAGACGGCCATGGGCATCAAGAAGCACGCCCAGCTGCAGAGCGACTCGGAGTACGTGCAGGCGGTTCAATCGTAAGTAAATAATTAATTAATACAACTAAAAAATATTTACTTAAGAGGAGGCTTGAAAAAGAATTTAAAAATATGTATATTTAAAAAAAGGGACTTTAGGGTATGAATGATTAATCTAATTAAATGTACAACTTTTAAAAACATTTCAAAAAATCTAGTGAATCAATAAACTAAATGTTTTCAATCGACAAAAGCTCTTAAAAAGATTAACATTTTTTTTAACATAACTGCTTAGAATGATGATAAATAAATATTGATAAATAAATATTAACTTATAAACATTTAAATTTATTTGTTAATTTTGTAAACATTATCTTAGGATCCCTAGAAAACAAAAATAAAAATTATAATTCTATTGTTTAATGTTCTTATATTAAAAACTTAATTTTTAAAATGTAATAGGGCATTAAAAATTATATAAAAGTGATAGAAAATTACTTAATTTCAATTTATATATATTTTCCTTCCTTGTTATTTATTTAAATGTATTTGTTATATTTAGTGTACCATAAAAATCTAATTTATTATTATTTTTATTCTACTATTTTATTTTTTATGTATTTAATTAATTTATTTAATTAATTTATTTATTTAATTTGTTACTTCAGCATCTGCCGGGTGATGCACAAGCAGAGCTTCTCCTTCTGGCAGCGGCTCAACGTGTTCTTCAAGCACTCGAAGCCCGGCAAGGAGCGCGAGGCCGCCCTGAAGGTCCTGCACGACGAGACCAACCGGGTGATCCGGCTGCGCAGGGAGCAGCTGCTCCAGGAGCGCGCCGAGTCCCGCCCGGAGGCGGAGCAGGACGACGTGGGCGCCAAGCGGCGACTGGCCTTCCTCGACATGCTGCTGCTGGCCCAGATGGAGGGCGGCTCCGAGCTGAGCGACACGGACATCCGCGAGGAGGTGGACACCTTCATGTTCGAGGGCCACGACACCACCAGCTCGGCCATCGCCTTCGCCCTGAGCCTGCTGTCCAAGCACCCGGCTGTGCAGCAGCGCGCCTTCGAGGAGGCCAGCGAGCTGGAGGGCAGGGAGAAGGAGTCGATGCCCTACCTGAAGGCGGTGATCAAGGAGACGCTGCGCATCTACCCCTCGGTGCCGTTCTTCTCGCGCAAGGTGCTCGAGGATCTGCAGGTGGGCAAGCTGACGGTGCCCAAGGGCGCCTCGGTCAGCTGCCTCATCTACATGCTCCACCGCGATCCCAGCAACTTTCCCGATCCGGAGCGATTCGATCCCGACCGCTTCCTGCTCAACGAGAAGCAAATGCACCCGTTCGCCTTCGCCGCCTTCAGCGCGGGTCCCAGGAACTGCATTGGTAAGAGCGCCCCTAATAACCCAGAAATAATCTAAAAGCTAAGAACAATTCATATACTCATATAAAGTTAAAGTTCTACTGAGAGTATTACACAAATACCAAAAATATTCTTCTTAAAATTATCCATTTTCAAAAAAGAATTTATTTTTATCAAAGAATCCAAGAAATTGATAGCTTCTTTACTTAATATTACCCAGAAATCACTAGAATATCTCGTACCCTTCAAAAAGCATTCATATTTTACGAGCAGTACGTAAATGTAGCAGAATTTTATAGATAACCTTCCATTATAATTAGAACACTGCTCTATATTGCCTGCTCTGACCTGAGGTAATCGTTTGTGAAGCTATTTATAACGAAGTTTTTTTTGTTGCCGAAAATAGTCGGCGAAAATACTTCAGGGAACTCAATGAACCCAACAAAAATACATTATATAAAGCAAATTGCGATTTCAAAATTTAAATATAAAAAAGGTGCAGAGGTTGTTTAAATTCCTGTTGAAAATATAATAATTAATAGCATTGATAAGAACCGAATCGCTTTTGGAAATTTGAGATCCCAATACACTGCAGCTCAGATTTAGCTTGAAATGAGTGCATTTAACTTTTAAAAATTGAATCAGTATTTTGATTAAAAGCATACTTCTCAAAAACCATGATTAAGAATCATATAATGGTATTGGGATTTAATCTAAAAATATATTTATATAGTTATGAATATATTTGACTATATATGATTGTTAACAATTTTAATCACTAGCTTTTTAAATGTTCTCAAGTTCAACATCATCTAAGATTAGGTTTCATAAAACTCGGATGACAATTAAAAAAAAACACTTTGCCAATTACCAACCAGTAGGGTTGTAGGGGACACTATCGATCTATTTGGCTATCGATGGTGGTTGCTATCGATAATATCGAAATTATTGCACCTAGACGAATTCTTGTCCATTCTTGAAAAAAGTGTCAATATATATATACTTTTTTATGATTTTTCCCTTGTTGAACCTTCTAGCTGCATCTTAACTTGTTTGTAAAATAATTTTAGTCAATTTTAATCGCTTACTTTGAGCCTTCTTTAATTTTGTAGAACTGCAGAGTGACCTTAAAGTGGAAAGCTCTAACTTTCTATGTTACTATCTTGTAATTTATTTTTTTTTTATTTTCCCCCCTTAGGTCAGAAGTTCGCCATGCTGGAGCTGAAGACCACGCTCTCGATGCTGCTGAGGAGCTATCGCTTCCTGCCCGACGAGGACCACCAGCCGAAGCCCCTGGCCGAGTTGGTCACCAAGAGTGGCAATGGCATCAGGCTGCGGATTCTGTCACGCGACTAGAACGGAACCTCGGCATAATATTAAAATACAATATTATCTGCGCAATCCTAGTTTTAAGGCCCCATCATGTCTAGATTACGTTAAGCTAAGTAATATAATGACAAAAACATTCGAGCATAGTGACGCAGTTGGGTGGCCCAGCTGGGGGCCTCTTTCTTATCACTCGTGTACATTGTACAGCCTTGCCATATAGATTAGAAAAACTTGGACTACATTTTTTTATTGTTTTTTTTTTTTTGTTTATTTCTTGTTTATTTCTCGCTTTGAACTTTGAAAAATACAATCGATCATATACATATATACACGGCCAGAGAGGTATATATATATGTGCTTGTATATGGTGCTGGGCTTTATCTATGGTTAACATCCAGAACCAGCAAACAAAAATAGTTATATTTATGTATATGTATATATATATGGTGTGCACGCCGATCTCTTCCTACAAACTACATACACAGACATACTTATTGCTCTCCGGAGACCCCGTACACCCAAAATTCTCCGTCGTCCGTGCCCGTGTTCCCTGACGATTCCTTAACCTACCCATCCGATCTCCACTTAGGACCTCCTCCGCTCCCTTGCTAATGTTTCTTGTACAACTAGTTAAATTCCTTTACCATAAATATATGCTTTTACTTTATGCATGATAGTAGTTGTCTGCTAGATATTCACATATATATATATATTTTTATTATTTTTTGGATTTAGTTGGTATGGTATACTATATCCCTAACTAGATTGCCTTCAATTTCCGTTTGTGTTCGTTTGTTGTGCCCACCAATGGGCCCATCGTGAAGTCAAGTCCCCATCTGTGTATATATATATATTTTATGTATATATCATTATTTGTTTAGGTAGGTTTAAGCGAGTTTTTTTTTGTTAGTTTGGCGCTTTCTGCCTTAAAGCTTAGCAGGAAACAATTCGTCTATGGGGTTGGTTAGAGGCGGCTAATGATATGATTTGGCTAGAGTAGGGTTCAGTAAGTACAGCTCAAGTACAGTACATATATATAACAATGTGTACAGGGGCCCTCGGGATCCGTGCTGGGAAATACTGCAACTTTGGCCAAAATGCTTGGGGTCATACCACGTTTATGCGCAGGGTTTCGTGTTCGATCTACTAGCATGGCTGAGTAGTAGACTTTCCATATTTACAAACAGACAGCAAACGTTGCTAATGTTCAACATAATATTATATAGTTTTTGCTAATACTTGCTTCTTAGACATATATCTAGATTGATTGTGTTTTTCCTAAATACCTGCGAACTTCTTTGAAACGAACTTGGGTTCTATTTCTATTTTATGGGACTATTAAAAATGATTAAGGTAATAATAATTATTATTTAAGGTAAGGAAGGGATATTTCAAAATTTTTCAAAACCCTTAATGGATTTGATTTTTTTTGTGGTTTTTAGAATTTCAAGTCAAAGAGTACTTTTTAAAATCTCCTCAAATGTTTCCCCCTGGTTAAATGGTTTTATAAAGAACACGAAGTTTTCAAAGTTCCTGATCTTTCCCATAGAAGTTGGCTGTATTTATAGTCTGCGCATAAATGTGGCATTACTTTGTGGCAACTACAGGGATCCAGGAAGCCCCTTGGGCAAGGGTGAACCGCTTTACTCGGTCGACGGCCGGGATCACAGCCAAGGGATGCAGATGGTGCGGCAGACGTCCCGGCGATGGGGATGTGGGTGTGGCTCCTCCCCCATCTGTCCGCCGCCCCCGCCGCCTGCCCCTCCCCCGCCTCCTCCTCCTCCGCCGCCTCCAAACTTGAAGAACGAACTCCTTCGTCAGTGCTTGCGATGGGCCTGCGGGGAAGCGCTGGCAATGGAGCCCGATGCCGAGCCGGAGCCGGAACTGGAGCCGGAAATCGATCCGGAGCCGGATCCGTAGCCGGGCTCAGCCTCCGGCATTGACTGCAGCACAGCGGCGACGCTGCCGTGGCTGGCGCGCTGCTGCGACTGCGCATGCCCGGGATGATTGGAGGCGGACGACCCTGCTCCTGCGCCTGCGCCTGGTGATGATGATGACAGGGTGGAGGCCCTGGCCAGTCCAGTGTGCCGCTTGGGAATCACAAAGGGCGGCGGCGGCTGCGGCGTATACTGCGGCGGTGTGGAGTTCGCCGATGCCTGGCGCACAAAGGATCGGGCCGCCGGCACCGATCCGCTCCTGGCAATGGCCCCAGTGCGCGGCGGTATGGCCGGCGGCGGTCCCGGTGGAGCGGTCATCGGTGTCCGGATCTTTGACGGCGGCGATGAGATCGAGGCCAGGCTCTCTGTCGAGGGCTGCGACGGAACACGGGGCGGCAGTTGCGGCAGCTTGCCGGGATTGGGATTGGGAGGCGGATGGGTTGAGGCAACGGGAACGGGGGCGGGAGCGGGAACAGGAACTGAGACCGGCACGGAAGCTGTGGCCACCTGGACGGGCATCCTGGCCTGCGGCTGCACCGTGGACATGGTGATCGTGGGCTTCTGCATGGGCACCGTGTGGCGTATGGAGATGCTGCCGGCCGGCGGCTTGCCACTCATCCGGCTGGCGTTGGCCTGGCCAGCTGGAGCAGTGGTGCTTGTGGTGGCCGTGGACGCTGGAGGTGCCACTGTTGCGGCTCCAGCAGCCTGCTGCTGTGTCGCTTGGGGCTGCTGCTGCGTCGGCTGGTGCTGCTGCTGGTGCTTCTGCTTCTGCTGGGCATGGATGTCCTGGATTTGCGGCGTGATGACCACCGGGTTCTTCTTCTGATCCTGGCCGGCGGCCACGTAGGAGAAAACGCACA
The DNA here is from genome assembly GCF_025231255.1 of Drosophila biarmipes. Lineage (NCBI taxonomy): Eukaryota > Metazoa > Arthropoda > Insecta > Diptera > Drosophilidae > Drosophila > Drosophila biarmipes. The sequence goes on along the minus strand of NC_066611.1, from coordinate 9,012,167 downwards.
GCACCGAGTAGCAAATCTGATCGGACTACGGAGCGTATAAGTGATTTTAAAAACGCTGCTACTATGGCCACTTTCTTTTTTTCTGAATGAACTGTGTTTTGTTGGGCGGTGTTTTGGGTTTTTTTTTTTTGAGTGAATTAGTGGGTGGTGCTTGCACAACACAACAAGGCAGAAAGGCAGAAAAATAGCATGCAACTCGCAACTTTGGTAGTGGAAGACAATAACCAGAACTCAAGGGAAAACGGGAAAACAAATGGAAAATATTATGGTAAAAAAAAAGTCACAAAAGCCAGAAACCGAAAACTATCTTTGTTGTTCATGTCTTGATTGTTGTTGTGGTGTTGCTTTTCTTAGATGTTGCAGGAAGTACATACATACAAAGGAGTTACATAAAAAGGATTCTGGATTTTATTTACATAGATTTCATTATAGGCACACTTTTTATTCGCTCGCCAGTGGTGGTTCCATCGATTCCAGCGTTTCCACGGGGGCCTCGAGCACATCCGCCGATTCCGTCGTTCCGCGCATGCTTTTGTCGGCAACTGTACCTCGAACGCCATTCAGATGACAGATGTAGGCAAACTGCACGGAGGTCACGCGGTGAAAGCTCAGGACAATTTCCGACGCCTTAGGTTTCAATTACACATTTTGATGTTTCGATTTCAGTTTCAAGTTCAATTGGTGAAGGTTATTTTTCAGTTTGCGTTTTTTTTTATTGTTTTTATTTTGATGATATATGAGTGGTGTTATTGGTGTTTTGTGTATTGTTGTTGCAGGCATTGTTTGTTGTTGAGTAGTTGAGTTGTCGTTGACATAGAAATATATTCACAAAAAAACGAATGCAAAAAACCAAATGGAAAACGAAAACGGAAAGAAAAGAAAAGTCGAAAATCAAAGAGATTATCTCAATATCGTATATACAAACTGTCGGTGCAATTGAAGGTGCCATATCATACTGTGGTAAAAAAATTTGGAAATCTCCATATAGACATATCGATATATATAGAGAAGGTCTGGGGGTTTACATTTGATTTGTACAGAAAATTGCATAACTTGGCAGGCTTAAGCAAGTTTATGTACAGTTAATCGATAAACGATAGTTCCGCAAACGGAACGGGATGCAACTCGGAACAAGTGAAAAGTGCTTGATGGCTGTGGTGGCGAACAGTGGTGGATTTGTGGTTCAATCATTGTACTTACCATGCTTGACTGGTACTTCCGCTGGATGAGATTTCGTGTCTTGGGATCTGCAAGTGCGAAAAATACAAGGGTATTACTGGGGCTTAAATGCACGGAACTAGTTTTACAGTACTTACTGTACTCCTCCAGCACAAAGATGCCGCCCTTCTGGGTGAAACATTTGCGGATGTGGTCCAATCGTACGAAGAACTGAAAAACGGGCGGAGAAGAGAGTCAGTTAAGCTTCAATGCCAGCCGACCTTCATTTTTTCTTCGGCTTCCAGGCTCCGTCGCGGAGCGGAACGCAAGAATGGAACATAACGGAAGGGGGGAAACGGAACGGAACGAAATCAAGCGAAACGGAACGCAACTAAACGGAACGGTAACGGAATGCAACTCATAAGGCGGTCAAAACCAAAAAGCTTTCACACTAAATGCTGTTCAATAGAGGAAGATACTGGTTGATAGGCAGAGCGGGAGTTAGATAGAGATAGTTGAAGAGCTTTGGAAAGAGATAGCGTATACGCGTGGGCAGTAAAATGTAATAAATTAAAGCAATTGGGAGTTTTTTCGGATTCTTTAAGTAATTTGTTGTTTTTTTTTTTAAAGTGTATGGTCTAAAGTACAGCTACCAACGAAACGGCAAAGAATTGGAACCCAGGCAAGCATGCGGTCAGGCAAACTAAAGCTAAAGGCTACACAAGCGCTTTGATAACATCTATTGATCTATTGGGGACAGGCAGCAAGACACGGACACCAAGTACAGTTGACGACATTCATTTATGTACACGGCACCCACCAAGTGTTTTGGTGCTTAGGTCTAAAAACGGAACTAAACGGAACTAAATATAAAATCAAATGGAATGGCAGTTGAAACTAATATAAATTTAACGGAACGAAACAGACCGATAAAGTCAGAGAGAGAAAGACAGAAAGAAAATGCAGCAAAATCAAATGAAACTTTGGTATTTAGTTTGTTTTACTTGCTATTTTTTGTCAACAATTTTTTCTCTTCCATATTTTATATAGAGTATGGAGGTTATTTAATACATTTTTTTATTTGGGACGGAGGAGGATTCTAATTAGCACTTAAGAGATGGTCGTATACTAGGTAGCTTGGATTTTGAATACAGAGGCGTTGGTTCTATGCATAACTATGGTATATATTTACGAGAGTTGATTACCTGATCAACTCCAATTTGCTCTAATACAAACGCTAAATAAATAAATTAAGCTTCAGTGTTCGGTGTCCGAGTGGGTGTACTTCTCTAAAGAAGTTGTTAGTAAATAAAAAAAATGTTTAACAATTGTGAAAATTATGTAAGCCAAATAATTGTTTCTTTTAAAAGGGGGTTTTAGCAAAGAGGGCACTAATGGACGCCACCCACTTATTCCCTGAAAAGCAGCAAAGAGATAAAGATAGAGGTTTGGGTACAGTCGCTCCCACAATCCGTAAGTTCGCTTTAAGCTTCATATAATTTTTAACATTTTAACAGGGTAATTGGGAGACGGTTGGGAAAGGGGAAATATTGGAGTTAGGGAGAAACACATGTAACAGCATGCAGCATGTGGCACTACCACTAAGAACCATTGGATATGATCGGAACTGGATCAAAATTCGATCATCCGAATCGATAATTTTAATCAATCTTAAGTTGCCTTTCTTTAGTTGGCTCGATATCAAAGATTTAACGAAACAATAGGCAAACAGAGAGAGTTAAGCTGAAAATGATCAAATTAGAAACAGATAGAGAGCGAGATAAGGGAAAAGAAAGGCAGGAAAGCCAGACTATTAGCGATAGCTTATAGATATTGAAAAGAAAACGCCAGCAATTGTGGATTTTCAGCTTACGACTATATTTATGGGATTTCTAAGTGGGTACTTTTCCTCTAAGTATACAGCTTCATTAACGATTTTTTGGTTTGTCATTTTATTAAATACTTTCTTTTAATGTCTTATCAGTAAACTACTACTACGATTGGTGTTTAAGTCTTTTCTAAACAAGTAACTCTACACAAGCAAACTCAAAATCAACACTAAGGAAACTTTATTGGGCTATTGTTGGTGACTAGGTGAGTTGTCTATACCACTCTATAAGGGGAGTAGTAGAACTAAATATAAAAGCAATGAAGCTTGGAAACAGGGTTCGTCAGTTGCTTTTAGTGATCATTTCTTAAAGCTTATGTTTTATAAAAAGATGTGAATACAACTTAGTTCTCGATCACAAAAGCACGAACCCTGTACCATTTTCAAGGGTTAGTATAAGTGATTAGGGGGCTGCTTTCCCTCCAAGTGAAAGATTGTCTAACTCAGGCCGCAACCAACGAAACAAAATCGTACGGAACTCAGTTGGAAAGAACAGAAAAAGACGAAACGAAAGGGAATGGAACAGTACAGCCAAGTGTATGTTCAATTTACTCAGCTCGTGATGTTTCTTTACTGTGTGTGTGGTAAATCTTGTGGTCTTACTGTGTACAACCATGTAAGTATTCCAAGCTTGATTATCGGCCAACGTTCAACGTGATCGAAACAGTGATCGTGTCTAGGATCGTTATTTATCTTCTAGAAAGAATGTCGGACAGACTAGGACAAATGCAAGTGTGGTGAGTTGTGGTGCAGTCCTGGCAGGGACTTTAATGTGGTTGCACTTGAGCTGTGCAAAGTGCTTGGGCATGCTTAAGTTCGAGCTTTGGAGTTCTTCAAATCACAGTGTGACCATATTTTCGGCAAATAGTGTGACAGTCTTCAATGTGGACAACTTGTGTGAACATGTTTGCGTGCTGGCTAACACCGAAAGTAAACAGAAATCGCTGGTGGCTTGAAAAATGAGAACGAAACGATAACGTGTTGACAACTAGGGCGCAAATAATACATTGGTAGTTCTAATTTTAATCAATAACAGTACAAAATTTGTAATTGGCAATCGGTAATCGGCATTAAGGTATACAAAGTGTACGGCTCAGTTTCAATTCAATTCAATCAGTTCAATTCAACAAACAAACCAACCAACCAATCAATCAACCAACAGTTCAAAAACTAAAATCTCAGTTGGGTTAGAGATACAAAGAGAGAGAGAGAGAGATCATAACACAAAATATATGGGTAAATAATATACATTGTGGTATACATGTATATTATTTGCGGCTTAAAGTTTAAATTCCATATCAACTACAAACTTTTGGTTTTTGTTTTGTTTTGTTTTATTTTTAAAACTGTTAGATGCCATTTCAGATTAATTTGTATACTTTTTGGTTTTACCTTTTTTTGGGCGGGTGAAAGTGAAATGTTAAATCAAGTGTTATTAACGCAAAAGAGTCCAAGTTAAAACTCATGAGCAACGCAAACTAAAATATTTTTTCTATTTTTCTTTTAATTTTTTTTAACGGATATGGAGGTTGAGTGGCTGGATGAGGAAGGAGGATACGAGTGGATAGGGTTAGTGGTTGGAGGTGGTGGATAGCAGGGCAATTAAAGAACAATAGTTGCTTATAAATTTAAGTTCAAATATAACAAGAAATTTGTTCATTGCAATACCTCGAAATCCTGTATCGTTTTTTCAGACATTTTCAGATCGTTTTATCATAGATTTTTGGTTATATTTTTGATTTTGATTTTGTTTTGGGTTTTCGTTTTTTGTTATCGTTTGAGAAGTAAACCAATCATTGGAATAATACAATTCAATTCGGTTCGGTTCGGTTCGGTTTCGGATCGTTTCGTTCCGGATACGGAACGTGATTTTTGGTTGGTCCACAAAGGAGGGAGAGCGAGCAACGGTGCAGCGTTCCGCGTTCGACAGAGAATATCAAACAAACAACAAAGAAAATTATAAAAAGGAAAGTTGAGAAAACTGTTTTTTAAACTGTTCATTCAAATATTTTAGTTGCATTTTATTTTCTGTTCAATTTCTAATTTGCTGGCGAATTTTATATTAATTTGGTATATTTTGATTTTTTTTTTGGGTTTTTTGGTAGATACTAAATAGAAACGATATGAAATGTGGTTGTTGTTGCTGTTGTTGTTATGTTAGAGTCGGTTGCTTAAAGACGGTGGGACATTTTTGGGGATTTTCAATTTCGGTTTTGGTATCGGTATCGGTTTTGGTTTATCGGCTTTTCAACGGTAACTGTGAAGATATCATGGGGTAGGACATGACTACTATAGCTTAAATTACATTTGTTGTTTGTACTTGTTGTTTTTGGTTATCATACTTAAGAAAAAAGTTGGCATGAAAATTCTACCGTAAAGTAAAACGGAAATCAGGAACGCAATCGAATTGAAATGGAACGGAATGGAACAATGAAACCAAAGTGGCGTAAGGCAGAATTTTGAGCTCACAAAAAACTTCTTATATATCGCATATATAACACGGAAAGGAGAAAGAGTTAGATTCAGATTTAGAAGAGAGACAGAGACAGATACATATGTAAAGAAGTTATCATATATGTATATACGCATTTATGTTCCTAGAAGTGGCGAAAAGAAAGATAGAAACCAGAAAGTAAAACGAACACAATCGAACTTAAAACGGAGAAAACAAAGCACTTTAGAGGATTTTGCACAAGGACCATCTCAAAAGTTACCAGCTTAGAATACTTCTTCCTTATCTTGCATTGTAATATTTAAAATTTTTTCCTTCGTTGCATTGCTTTTTTTTCATATATATTAATAAATATATATAGATATTAAAATGTAATTTTAATTATGAGCTCCGAAAAGTAAAAGGAAAAAAAAAGCGAAGCGAAAATTAAAAAACGAACAAGATATCTTAGTCCTAACCCAGAACCCATTGTATCCCCGAGTCGCTATCCATATTAAAGGGAAAAGAGAACTCTATATATTTACAGTAACAAATTGCCAAGGTTATGAAAGAAAGAGAGTACGGAAATTGTTGGACACCAACAATATTTAAGGAACTTAATCGAGAATGACGGGGGTTTGGGGTTTTTTTATCCTATTTCACACAATTATTGATTGTAGCTATAGTTTTTCTTGAGGTACATCGATTTTTATGAGGATATGAGTAACACTTTAGTCGTAGGTGCTTCGTGGGTACATAAAAAGTTCGATTTTTCTCTATGAAGTACAGTACTCTTACGAACGATACTAATCGATAATCGTAGATCGGTAATTTTAAGTCTGAGTAATCGATAATAAAGACAATCAAAATGAGATAAAGATGACAATACCAACATATCAATCGGTGAGTATAAGTAATCAAACGTAAGGATCGTAAGAATGTCAATCGTAATCGAAAAGAATGAAAAAGAGAAGAATTTCTTATTTTTCTTTGCTATTGGTTTTGATGGCGTTATCATTGAATCGGTTAGATAATAAATAAAATAGAGAGTATAATGAATACAGCATTCAGTACATTCACTAGCACAATATATGGGTATGATATAGATGGTTTTTTCTGCATATATATATTTATTTGTTCATATATACTTTCACTTGATCGATTAGAAATTGGATAAGATAAAAGATTCGATTGATTTTTCAATTTTTGTGGATTATATAATGACTTAGGAATAATATAAGTAGATATATAAGAAGGCGAGTCAAAATAAAATGCCAAAACCAAAGCCAAAGAAAGAAAGAGAAGAGTTAGAGCGAGACAGACAGATAAATAGAGAGAGAGAGAGATCGGTAAAATATAATACGTAGTTGGGTTTAGCTTGGGTAGTTGGATAGGTGGAGTTGGGTTCCGGTTGTGGCTAACAAATGAAAAGACCCGAAAGGAAACGGTAAAGAGGGCGATGAATTTCGATATCCAAGCCTTCTCGCTCAGGAATACACATCTGATGCTCAAGTTCAGATTCGGCTATAGACACTGACGCACGAATTTTTTTCGGAAACAGACTGGCGCGCACCTACAAAAGTCTTCTAAAAATCTCTGTCTTTGGTTCATACACTTCACTATTACACAGGTTAGACATATCGGAAAGCATGAACTGAAAACCAAACATAATGAATATATATATATATATATATTTATACATCTAGATGTATATTGAGAGGGTCCTTGATCTTGATGCAGTCGATACACACACACAACAAGGAAATCATCGGAAATAGATCGAACTGAAAAGTCGTAAGGAAAGGATACCAAAGAAAGCCAGACAGAACCAAAGGGAAACGAAACGCAACGACTGGAAATGAAACACTAAAACGAAGGCAGTGGGAGTATGTATCGATATCTGGACAGATAGGCGCGAATATGTACGAGTATAGCCCTCATGTTGGATCTAACAAAGACTGATCCTGACACTGAAATGGGTTTATTTCTTGCTCGAGTGGGTGACCCAAATCGTTATTGGTGCTCTCAGAATGGTGACCCAAATGTTTTCTCTATTCCGCTTTTCCAATACTTTAAGGGTCATCCAGACCAACACCATTCATTTTTACTCGCTGTTTGGTGACCCAAACAACAGGTACTTCAATTATGCTCCGGAGTTGGGAAGATTTCATGAGCTTACAGTGTATCTGTACTCAACTAATAATGGATCTGGGGGATTCGTTTGGGGAAGTATATGCTTTGCTTGATGAGGAGTGGTGTATAAAAAAAAAACGAACACTAGTAGTTTAAGGCATTCGCAGATGAAGCTGGTTGGTTGTGTATGAGTTTGGGGTGTTACCAAGTTGTATGTTTTTTGTGTATGCCAAGTGTTGGTGGGGAATCGACTTATAGCGAGAAATGGTGAAAGCACTCACCTTGCTATTGGAGAACAACAAACCGACACCCTCGAGGCACACCTGCAGCAGGCCGCCCTCCCCTGTGTTCATGTCCTGGACCGGGAACTCGCCGCCCAGCTCGGGCACATTGGTGGGCGTACCGCCGCGCTCCATGGCCTCCTTGATGCAATTGTACAGCTCCTTGCACTGCATGGAAAATAGTTGGTCATCTGGAATCATATTTTCCCCCCAAGGTGACCCACCTTTCGTGTGTAGTACTTGTGCAATTGCGTCTGACCTCCGTTGCGGCGCCACAGGCAGAGCAGCTTGGTCTTGGGCGAATAGGTCATGTTGACCAGCCGCTCGTACCACCAGCGCTCCACAATGGTGCCATCCACGGATCGCAGAACCAGTCCATCGTCCCGCACCTCCATGAATCGCAGGGGTCCATTCACATCCGTGCCCTGGTGGACAGTGAAGCTCTGACGATGTAGCAGTCGTGAGCCCAGGGGCTTCAAATCAATGTCATTGCCATTCTGCAAGGAGGAGGTATTACACACATTATACGATTCCCTCGAAAGCGCGTAACCTACCAGATTATTGATCTGATCGACCACATTGTGCACCTCCTGGGAGTATACCAAGCCAATGTGACTCTTGCCCAGAAGGCGGCGAATCTTGCGTCGGATCTCGTCCTTGGCGACATTCAGCATCACCAGGATGGCCGTCAGGTTGTACAGCATGGTGGATAACAAGCGGTCCTCGTCGTGTTCAAGACGCTTGCGCTCCGATTCGCTCAGCGATTTGTACCGCTCCATCATCTCAATGGGACCCTGTATATAGAAAGCTAGTTATCGATTGGCCCCGAGGGATATCTTTAATCCACCAATCTCACCTGATCCATGCCGATCATATCCCGTTCCTGACTAACAGCGTCCAGGAAGGCATCTTCCCAGAACTGCATTTGGTTCCACAGATTGAGGCGATCCTTTCCCAGCAGTCCCTCAAAAAGATAAACCCGTGGACTGTCCGGCGAGGGTGATGACGAAGTGTTGATCAGGTGACCTCCAGTATAACGAAATCCGGCACTTAGCGTCGATTTGCCAGACCATAGATTGCCAGAGCTCTTCTTCGAATCCTTCGACGTGGTTGTCTGCAAATATTATATAGGTTAAAAATGAATCGGAATTGATTTTGAACCTGATATTGACTAAAACTAACGCAATCGAAGGCAGGGAGTCTAAAAGTTAAAGGATATTTTTGGAGCTCAATACTGGAAATGATGTCTCATTTAGATGAAAAGGTTATTCCTAGTTGAGACTGAGGAGATTTAAGGGCGTTTTCCGAATCGAGGTTAGGGTTACTAGAACCTACTGCAACTATTCCTTCGGTGCTTTTTCGAACCTCTTGGGGTACTTACATTTTCGTACTCGGTGTCCGAGACCGTGGACCGGCAGCTGGAGGGCAAGCGGACGCCCAGACTGACAACGGAGAGTGCCCCCGTGGAGCCAGCAGCCTACGGATTACACACACGAACACACGGAGTGTTAGAGAGCTCTAGATCGGTGGGACGGAAGCGATACGGATACGGGATGAAGGCGGGACGGGTTGCGGATACGAATATAAAGATACGGTTGCGAGGTTGCGAGGCTACGAGGTGGGTGGATCGGTTGACTACATCGATTGACACTCGCGATGCGACATACATATATAGACGAGTATGTGACATACTGATATGCTAGTTGGTACTGATTTATCTATTTACTGAGATGCTGATAAGCGGTTCTACATACAATATACGATATATACACTGAGCGATATACAGGACTGGTTTTGGCAAGCTGAGAGCACTAGGCATGGATGGAGTGTGACGGATCTAAATGGCTGACACTACATGGGTAGGGGGAGGGTTGGAGGTTGACTACTCTACTTACATCCGAATCGAAAGAGGTGAGCATGTTCTTCAAGGCACTCCTCTTCTGTGACAGCATGTCCTTGAACATTTCGGTGGTGGACTGGCCATCCTGGCTGTCCGCCGATGACAACCGTCTGTTGACCGGTGCTCCCGGATGGGAACCACCGGGACCACCACCATGGGGCAATTGGGTGGAGCTCTTGCGAGACTCCTGCGGAGAGGCCCACTCGCTGCCCAATGCGGAATGGGAACCATTTGGCGAGCTTGGCGATCGCAGGTTCTCCCGACTGCCCATCGGACTGGCCGCGTGACTGGAGAGCAGGCTGGAGGACATGTCGCTGCCCTCGTTGATCTCCTTGCTCCAGTAGTGCGTGTGGGCCACCTCCATCAGTTGGAACACGGAGGCCATGCCACCGAGGCCGAAGTTCGAGAAGGTCACTTCCAATCCGCCGGCTATCGCCTGGACGCACTTGAGCATGCCCTTCCACACGGGTTTCGTCACGCACTGCAGTGATAAAAGTATGGAGTTACCCCAGGGTTTCCAAAACAGAGCTCTTAGATCTCAGGTAGAAGTGAACTTACCACATCGTCGATGTGATCATCTGGGGCAATCTTCTTGTCCAGCGTCTTGTTGAGCTTACTGAGGACCAGCGTGCGATAGGACTCGTCCTCCATGAGCTTCTTGAACCGGTTGAGCTTCAGCCAACCGACTCCCTCTCCGGCGAGCACCTGGCTGGTCACGTCCTTCAAGAAGGTCTGATTCTCGGCATTGCTATGGGAACGCTCCTGGTTTTGCTGGCGGGTTAGCTCCTCTTGCGTTTGCCGCGGACCCGAGTGCTTAATCAATGGCGTCCGCTCCACGAGTCCCTTGCGTCCGGGAAAGGGATCGAAGTTAATGCCAGTCTTGCCCTTTCCAGAAGACACGCTCGCCGGCTTGTGAGGCATGGGCACCTGCTTTTGTTGGTTCTCTGCAATTGGATTGGTCAATTGTCTGAGTAGTCTCAAACCTTTTTCAGTCACTCACTTTTGCCAAACATGCCCGAGAACATGGTGGATGTGGAGGAGGCCAGACCATTGAAATCAGTGCCAATGGAGGAGAAGAAGTTGTTGCCACCGCCCGATCCGCCACTTTGCTGCACCTGCTTGTGAGTGGCCAGTTGGGATCCGGGTGACTTTGGAGGTGGCACCGCCACCGTCGTGGCATGCTCCTCGATCTTGATGATGCCCTTCTTGGTGGCCGCCTCCTTGGCCGTCTTGGTGAGATCGCCCAACGTAGACTTCCCTACATAGGTTAGATCCTCAAAGGTGTTCTTGCTCACCCCAGCCGCCTGCTTGGACACCTCCAAAGCCTGCTTCGAAGCCTCCCCGGCCGCCTTCTTTGCGTGCAGCGTGAACTATGGATCCGAAATCAAATAGGAGTTAGTAATCAAGTCTTATAGAAGGGGACTCCAAGTCTACACAATCGCCTAGGTGGTTCTAGTAATCAAAGGTCGAGTTTCACATCCTCATATTGTAGAGGATTGAAATCTATTTTTAAGCAATCTACGATGGCACTACTAGTCCCGTGAGAAGATCAGTGGTAAGGTGTGGCGAGGATGTGGATGGTAGGATGCTTTGAGGAGGGAATAAGTATTGGTACTTGTACGAAGTGAGTTTTCGATGACAGAGGAATGTAATTTCGAAAATGTGTACTTAGTATTTTCGTGTGCATGCACTTAGATATGTGAGAGTAATGAATGTAGTGGCATAAATAAGTAACTAGAGGATGAGTAGTGTAATAATTTCCTGAGATTGTATAGATATTTAAATGTATGTATGTTTAAAAGTGGGCCTCCATTTCCGTGGCTCAAAAAGTTGGAAGTCAAGACTCACGTTGTTTGGTTTATGATACGTGTGTGTAGAGTGCAGTGTGATGAATAGAAAAATGATATTAGATTTATGTGATGTATGATACATATGGCAAGGGGGGTTCGTTTCTGGGTGGGATGGGAAAGTGCGGCGGGAGTACCAACCTTTTCGAAGGTATGACGCATTTTGTCGTCAAGATCTTCGTCCAGCGCATGCTACAGTACGGTACATTCATATCAGGTTCAATTAACCAACGCAACACCGCCAAAGCAAGAAATGAAACAAAATAATAGTACCCAAAAAAAGTACAAATTAGGTAAATTATTCAGACGTAGACGACGGAAAGAAAGGAAAGGAAAGAAAAACAGATCAACGATCAGAGTACAACAGCACATCGAGTTGGAAAACCAGCCGAGGGCACCCCTAGATTGCACTCACCTTGTCCACATGGGCTAGCAAACCCTCCTGGCTGCTCTGACGCGTTGTCTCGCGCACTAACTCCTTGGCATGGGAGGCGAAGTTCTCGAAGAGGGAGCTCTGGGAGCTCTGGCGACCAGGACTGCTCGAACTGGAGCCGGAACTGCCAGTCCGTGCGAGAATATTGCTAACTCCCGGTTGCTTCACCGGAGGCGTTAGCGGTGGCTGTAAGTAGGGATATTTTATGAGGACTAACCCCTTTTTATCTCCATCCCCTCCCCCACGACAAAAATAAAAATCCACTTACCGGAATCTTCTTCTCGGGCCTCTCGGAATCACTGGGATGCCTTTGCAGCTTGGTCCCGGTGGCTATGACCTTGCCCGTGGAAGCCGTTTCCGATTCCTGTTCAATGCTCGCCATCTTGATGGTCGCCTCCAGCCGCATGGCCAGCGGGGTGGCCAACTCGAAACTGGGTCCAGCCGCTCCACCGGCTGCCGTCGATCCAAGAGCTTGTCCGCCCTTCGGCTGGAAATCAAACTCCGAATCGCGATTGAAGCTGGGTGAACTCAGATCCGAGCGACTGGAGGATGAGGACACAGGACTATCGGCCCGCTCCTCATCCTCCTCCTCCTTGCTGGCTGCCGCATCTGCTGTGCCCTCGGGGTACTGCAACTTGCTAGGTGGATGGTAGACCAGAGCTGGGTCCAAGTTTGAGGACAGAGTCTGGGGCACAACATGCGGTCGATTGTACGAGCCGAAGACGTCATGCACGCTGGGCGAAAGATCCGAGGAGGCCATTTCCGAGACGAAATCACTGAGTGAACTGTAGGATGAGCTGCTGCTGTCCGCTCCCTCCGAGTCCGAACCACTCTCGTCCGTCGGCTGGCACTCGAGCTGTTTCAGTGACCGGAGAGCTCCGTTCAGGGAGCTGCCATCATCCCACACCGAAAACCGAATGGGGGTCAGGGCGTGGGCGAACCACTTGGGCTTGTCGCCCACCTGCATGGGGTCCATGACCCCGGTTTGAACCCGCAGAAAAGCCACATTCGTTGGCGTTAGTGACCACTCCGCCAGGAACTCCACTGCCTGAGTCCTGGCAAATTGATTGAGGAACGTCGAGGCTCTTGGTCGGGATCGTAGGAAGCTGTTTATCTGGAAAGCGACCACGGGACGGGGATATAGTCGCAAAGTGCGCGTGTGCTCGGCGAAGTTTGCCAAAGTGTTTTGCGCATTGAAAAACCGGACCATCGCCACCCGCGTGGCCACGTCTACGGAATCCACATCCGTTCCGTAGACGAATGGATTAAGGGCTGGCGAGTTCATAGGACTTGGCTGACGGGAACTAATCGTTCCTTGGGCTGACATGGAATTCCTTTGACTGGCCTGCGCCGAATGTGGCGGCGTCTGAAGCGGAAGCCGCACCTGGGAAACCCTGTTGGAAAATCAAAAAAAAAACATATCAAATTAGAGATGGAAAATTATAAATATTTTTTTGGAATTTGTTGGAAAATGTATACCACATTTCAAGGGAAACCTTGACTTTGTAATTATGAACTAAGAATAAACGGACAACGAAATACGGACAACGTATAACAAACAACAAATAACGGACAAAAAATAACGGACAACCGACAACGAATAACAGACAAGGAAAAACAAGAAAAAAATACAAACAACGAATGAAAAACAAAAAATAACGGACATCGAAAAAAGGAAAAGGAATAGCGGAAAAAGAAAGTCCGATAATGGAACAAAAATTAAAAAATATCATCAAGCTAAATACAATAAAATTATTTAGGAATCAAACTTACCCGAGCAATGGTGGTTCCTGCAGACTGTCCCGTACCGATGGCAGAAGCTGCTGTGAGGACACCGCCGTATTGGTGGCCGTCATCGAGGTAAGTGCCTGTGGAACAGTCCATACAGATTAATTAACAGAGTTAACCTCAAAACTGCCAACTAAATTAGGACTTCAACTTGGCTAACTATAAGATTTGGAGGGGGTTCGGAAAGCTTTTTGGGGGCATATGGCCGCTTCAGTTAATAAGTTAGATACTCAGATAGATGTAGAAGTTGGAAAGACTGACAGGGCATGCACACGAAACATATAACACTAAAGACAGCGAATGATAGGTAGAGAAACTTTTGGGGGGATTTACGAAATTCCACACCCTTGAGAAAAGGTAACCTAGCTAAACCTATACCAAAATTCAACATTAAGAGTAGGCCTTTATGTCTATGTAGAATGACTGTGCATGCGGTTAGTTCTATGTTCTATGTCAAGTACACCTTCGATTACGAATATTCACATATAGTTAGTATATCATTTATGGATTATGTTAAGTATGTACAAACGGTATCAACTCAAATAATACGGTAAACGATAAACCAAACGTAGTTAACACTTTTGCGAACGATATTTACACCAAGTCCAGCTTCGTCCATCAATAGCATAGCCTGCCGATGTTGTTGTTGTTATTCGATTGGTTGTTGTTGTAGTAGTAGTTGTTGTTGTTGTAGTTAAAGTTGTGATCGAGTATAACGAATTTCATATAACAGATAATGCATGAGTGTCAAGAGTATAGCATTAGAGTAGAGACAGAGATGGACACACATCGATAGGCAGAAAGGGAGGCAGTGAGTACACAAAAACACAAAGAAAGAAAGAGAAAGATAGAGAGTTGTACAAGTGTTCGAGGGTTAAAAATGGATTCAAATTATAATATCGCCGGGGTGCTCTCTCGATACTTGCTCTGCGACAGACCACAGAGATCCAAGAGCAGTAGATATGTATATTATTCGTATTATAACAAATCACACCAAAGTTGAATGGAGCAGTGATAACGATTATATGACAGCGATAACGATAGCTACGATGAGTAACCGCCGTTTTTACATGTGTCTGCTCGTCTCAATTCACAGGGGGGAATTATTTCAAAAGAGCAGACACATTTTCAGGTTGTATCGGTTAAATAGACATGGAAAAGCGATTGTGGCCTTGAGCCATTAGTGTGACACGAGTATTTATAGAGTTTTTAAACGGAAATTGTGGGAACCGCTTGGTAATGCCTAAAGATAAAGATTGGTTTTCAAATTCTGGAAATTCACCTGTTTGCCTTAAATAACATTTAAATATTA
The DNA here is from genome assembly GCF_025231255.1 of Drosophila biarmipes. Lineage (NCBI taxonomy): Eukaryota > Metazoa > Arthropoda > Insecta > Diptera > Drosophilidae > Drosophila > Drosophila biarmipes. Next base: position 8,996,996 of record NC_066611.1, on the reverse strand, counting down.
AATTTCTTAAGCAAATATGTAAAATTTTGAATCATTTCGTACTAAATCGAGTCATTTGGGTCACTGTTTGGGCGCCAATTTACAGAGTTCCTATGTTAATACGTTATAAAATTAGATGGCTTTGGGCCTTCACTTAAATCACAACCTGCTTTGTCCCAGCTTGACTCCCATTCGAAAAACTCTCACTCATTAGCCCGGGGTCGTCTCATATATATTTTCTTCAGTCGAGTTTGGTCCGTTGGAGCCATGTACAGTCCCCACATCGCCCTCCTATCGGCCGTGCAGGCCAACGACAGTCGGCACGAGGCCAAGCTCCGCTTTCAGCGGCGTCCCACGGAAATCATCTACACGGATCCGCGTCTGGAGCAACTGATCGTCTACCGGGCCCTGCTGGAGCACCTGCTGCAGCAGAAGGCCCACTACGACCATGAGCGCGAGTTGGAGCTCCAGCGCCTCGAGCGCTTCCGCTGCGAGGGGGCCAACGAGCGGCGACTGCATGTGCAGGAGCAGGTGGTCAAGAGGGCGCAGGGCATGCTGCCCGGCATCGTGTTCAAGCTGCGCAACGAGGTGGCCAAGCTGAAGCGCTTCCTCGACTGCGACAAGGAGCAGGAGCTGCGCCAACTGGACACCGCACTCTACGACCAGTGCAGTGCTCTCCTCAAGAACTGCCAGGGCACCCTAGACAACCTACAATGAGCCACCTAATCAAATTGTACATTCTCAACATCACTCAAATTACATTGTGCCAAAACGAGACCAACACAAAATCACCCTTCATTATACAAGATTAAAATAATTCACTTTTTCTTTCCTAGGTGAATTTCCAAAATTGAGAACATTCGATGGCATCCATTAAATTTTAGAGATCGGGTTATGTACAGCGGCTAGGGAATGAGGGTCTGTGGCTTACTTGTTTGAGGTGGTTCTTCAGAATGGTGCCCTCGGGCTCAGGTAGCGGTGGTATTTCCTCGTAGCCACCCGTCGGTGGCGTCAGTTTGGTGGAGTCCAGGTCGACTACCCAAATGTCATCAGGGAGTCTGGAAAGGAAACAAGAAGATCAGTATTATACATTTCCAATTCCAAAACAAGAACAAAAGAAGACACAATCCAAAACCATTTTCAAAATCCTACCTGAAATTCTTTTTGTAGATCAGGAACGAGGCCGGCACCCCGATGACGAAGGGCGTGGGCGCCAGTAGCAACTGCTCCGCGCAACTGAGGCAGGTGGGCAGGAGCGGGATGACCGGGAACATGTACTCCAGCGGATACAGCATGGTGACGAAGGCCATCACCGACATGGAGAGGGCGTTGTAGTCACGCGACTGGAACAGCACCTTGTTCTCCTGCATGATCAGGGTCCACACCTTGAGACACGTCTCCACGCCGAGCAGCTCCAAGGGCAGGTGGAGCGGGAAGTCCACCAGCGAGAAGCGAGTGTGGTCGGGCAGGGCAAACAGTAGCGGCTCGTGCACTGTCGGCGAGAGCACCTCCACCTAGAAAGAGGTAATAACGTAGCTAAGTAGAGTATGTGCACCAATTTCAGCTGAAGAATATATTTATATTTTTTTAAAGGATAATTAAACACTATTATGGGAAACTCCCATAATAATTATATGCACAAATTAAATAATAATGTTTCATTTCAATAAAAAGTTACAGCCTGGTTGGTTTTTAACATTTTGTAATATTGCTAAAGAATTCGCGTTTTATAAGACATTTACATAGACGTCAATCACTAGAAATAGAATTTAAGTCTACTTTTTTGCACTTTCTTTTTTATAATAATTATTTTGAAATGTAATAAAGTTGTTTCATTTCAGTGACAAGACTTCGCATGGTTGGTCTTAAACATTCTAAAGAATTCGCGTCTTACATATACATTTACATGGGCTTCAATCAATCAAAGTAAAATTCAAATCTACTTTTTTTATAATAATTGAATACTAACATGCGTAATTAGTATAATAAATATTTAGAAATGTAATTATGTTCTTTCATTACAGAGAAAAGATTCCGCCCGCTTGGTATTAGAGATTTTGTATGTACATGTTCTGAAGAATTCGCGTTCTATAGATGCTCTTACATATGTCAAAATATATGAAGGTCTTTTATGACAGCTTGGTTCAGCTACATGACTCAACACTCACCTCGACTCGTGTGGATCCCGGCACCGGCACTGGCGCGGAGAGGAGTCGCAGGATCCAGGTCTCGATCTCGCGCACATCGTGCAGGACGATCGAGGGAGTGGCATCGCTGACATGGCCCGTCAGCACCGTCCACACGTTGTCCCGGTTGATCTTCTGGGAGGCACCCACGCGCTTCGGCGACGAGGACTCGTTGCAGGCGTCGATCAGCTTCTTCAGGATGAAGAGGCACTCGCGGAAGGTGGTGAAGAACGGGTGGTGCGAGATGATGCACAGCGAGGTGAGCGACTGGTTGCGCAGCTTCGTCCTTTTGCGGGAGGCCCGCGGCGAGGGCGAGTGACTGCCGCCGGACTCGGAGTCCGCCGAGGGGGCCATCAGCCCGAGCTTGGGCACCGCCGGACCCGCCGACGGGTGGTGCGGCTGGTGGTGCGAGTGGTGCGAGTGCAGGCGCTGCTGGTCCGAGTCGCGACGCGAGGTCAGTTCACGGTCCGAGTCGCTAGGCGCTACGTTACTTCTGTAGTCGCTAGAAGAAGTTAAGAGGCCGTAACTATTATGGAAATGGTTTGAGACGGGTTAGACAGGCTTTAGCATACAAATAGGATTATGTTTTTCTTTGCAATGTACTTGCAACCCCGAACCCTTTTCGCCTGCCACACAACACTTGCCTGCTAAATGCCGAATCCGAGCTGCGCTCCATGCTCTTGCGCCAGGACTCCCGCCTGAAGGCCGACGACCGCCGGCCGCCCCGTCCTCCGCCTCCGGCCCCACCTCCACCGCCGCCCGCATGGCCACCGGGTCCTCCGTTTCCCGGACGATCGTTGCCGGCTCCCGCCGCGCCCGCCACCGAACTGGGACGCTCGATGGGGCGGTAGAAGTTCACGCATATCCCGTAGCGCGTCTTGCCCGAATCCTTGTCGGTCAGGGCGAACACGAAGGAGGTCATGTCCCGGATGGCGGAGCCAGTGCGTCGGGGTCCCACGCTGGTGCAGCCCTCCGGCTGGCAGAAGTACACCATGTCCAGGGGAAGCGGGAAGTCGGCGTGGTCCGATGGGGGATAGCGACGCAGAAGGTCGGGCACCTGTAATGAAACAAAACAAATATATATAACTGTCAATTAAAAATCATTCAGCTCAAAAAGAAAAAAAGGCCAAAACATTTTTTAAAGTGTCCAAAAGTGGGCTTTACTTTTAATTTTTACTTTATCTTATTCAGTTATCCTTTTTATGGTACATTTATAAATATCCTATATAAATATTCTATATAAATATCCTACATATATCTCCTATATATATATCCTATATATATATCCTATATATATTTTCTAAATATATATCCTAAAATCGAAAGCTTCTGACCGTATAACACAACCACATGTAAAATTTATAATCTCCAAATACCTATTCTTGAATAAATTATATATATTAAAAAACTTAAAAAGCATAGAGGTCTATATTATACGACTTATAAAATACTTTGCTCTATTATTATATATAAAATATATACAACAAAAATATTTTGTTGTTCATCAACTTTTATAATATATAACTTATTAATTTTATAATTATTAAAAATATTACAATTCTAAAAGAGTTTAAACCGTAAGCTAGCAAGAACTCTTAAGACTTGAAATCAATATTGAGGGTGTCCAAAAGTATGCTTGAAAAAACTAACACTCCTGCTCTGACCGCATGTTAAGTCCATATTCATTATCCATCTTTTTTCTAACAAAAATTGGAACTTTGCCGCTCTCTTTCCATTTATCCGCAGTAAGTAGTAAATCAAATAACGAGCATAACCAGTGACCGACTTACCTGCACCGGCGGGGCCTTGAGGCCCTGCAGTCCTTTCGGCATCGGAGGCGTCGTGTGAGCACCCACTATGGCCATGTAGTCCACCAGCCGGGGACACAGGGAGGCTTTCTGCTGGTCCGACATCCTGGATTGTGTTTGCTGTCATTGAAGGGCGAGAGGAAATGGGAAAACATGAGTTGCCATGGCAGTAAGGCTGACGACGGGGGGATTATTTGTCCAAGGACTGTTGCATGTGAACAAGTTTCAAGGCCGAAGTCATTACAACTAAGGCGAAGCTTATTAAAAAGCGAAATTCCCTTTCAGGGACAGCTTCATATATGTATATATATACCATTTAATTTGTACGACTTTGTTGCTTATACCTATAGCTATGTATAGGTGCAGTCTTAAGCCTTGTGCTGCTTCAAGCACAAGGATGATGACTCTCTAGTTTAAGACCCTCCTCCATCGAATCAAATTAATCAAGTCATGGCAACTCCCCTCGGACCTGCACAGATTTCGGGTTAAAGTCAGTCAGTCAACCCGGTGGCCTTCTCTTTGTTGGCTCGTGACCTTGCCACTGGCCAACTAATCGGGATCCGGGTCGGCATCGGGATAGAGGAGGCGGGATGCCAAAGGCGAGCAACTGGGGCGGGGGACGGCGTACAAAGTCGGGTCGAGTAAATTGAATGTCAAAGCAGAAATACTTTAAAGTGCCCAATCACAAATTGCAAATCCCCATTGACGTCAGCTGGAGTGAGCTGTTGTCGGGGTTGGCCGGGGTCTTGAGGTGGCAAAAATGTACTATACTGTGGGTGGTGGTCCAAAGAATGCCAATTTAGCGCACTTGGCATGCGAATCCCTCGGTAATTCGCCACGTGGAATTCGCCCCAAGGACAAATGGTGCAGAACGCGAGGCAACGTCAAAATAAACATCCCATTCAATCCACATCATCAGCGCAAATTAATTTTCCTTCATTGACAAGATTCATACATTCGGAATAAGTCGAGCCTTTCCTAATTGCATGAGCCGTGCCCAAGGAAAATATGCCATGGATTATTCGGTTCATAATGGTGCTTTAGGGACTTGTTTGTCAATAAAATATAGCCTAAAGGTACACTTTTTAAGGGCTTGTTATATCAGTTGTGGGGACTACTTACAAATGATTGTACCTAGATTCAAGCCTTACTTTACTTAGGTACCTCAACTACTGATTTTCATTTATAACCTATTTAATAATAATGTATTTTATTATTCAATAAGATGTGGGGATCTACCATTAGGTATTTTAACTGCTATTTTATATTTTAAACAAATACATTTTGGATTCGTATATTTTTTGGGCAAGTACTGGTTTATCCTAGTGTTTTTTGTACTTATTAAAAAAATATTACAAATGTGCTTGGGTAATTGATAACTAATGTACCCCTTATTTATTTTCGTTAATACCTTGTACCTTAGCTAGCTACCCGGTGTAATGAATGCAAATGTTTGCAAAAAAATGGCTTAAAAGCTAAGCTGAGATTTCGAGGAACCACTGTTCTCATGTCAAGGGACATGGAAAAGTTTCCCAACAAAGGGCCCACACACACTCCTGGTCAACCGGTCCTGCAGTCCACCACCCACCACATGTCGGGGCGAATCATGTCAAGGCTGTGGATGCAGCCCCAGCCCCTCTGCTAGGCGGCCCGCGAAATAAACTCATTGAAGGGATGCCACTTTGAGGACACCCCTGCCGGCCTCCCACCGCAGACTCCGCGAAATGACATCAGCCTGGACGTGACAGGCATTCCAATACCAATCCCAATCCCAGACCCCATTCCCGTGCCCATGCCCACTTCCTTTCCGACTGAGGTTAAAAATAGTCCAGAGGGGAGAAGAGCGAAACTGTCATTAACCGAAAAATTGTCAACGTCGGTGGCAGTGTGCGTATTATGAAATCATCCGCCATCGGAATCGGAAATGTGACTCGTGGCATGCGTTCTGATTACGTGGTTTCAAGTGCCCCAAGAACTTGGACCAGGCACTTGAGACACAAAACTCCAATGGCAGCACTGACACTCTCCTAAAAAGCCCACTTATTGGCGCCCAACTAATTTTCCGACCAGCCACTTGAGCCTTTTTGGTCAACTCAAAGCAGTAAGGGGCCTAACCACATGGTATACACAAGAAAAGGAATACTTTATGCCACATTTCTTTCCTTAACTTGGTGGCATCATAATCATTCAATACCAATACAGATAATTTCTCGATAAGCACTCAAGATGTAAGCATTTCAAGTAAATAACACTACTTTACCGCCAATAAAAAGTTTCCTTTCTCTTTGACAACAATAAAATGTGGAGAACTGAGGCAGGAAGTGTACATATTGTTTATACATATGTTGTCTGCGCCTCACAATAAGCGCCCATAACAATCGGACTTGTCCCCAAGCCCGGATAAGGCGAATAAAGCGTTTCTCGACGTGCGGCTGGGGCCCAATGTGGCATTATCGTCGTGCAAAGCGCCTTAGGATGAGCCAGCGGAGGAAGAACAGCAGAATGCAATGGCATTTCTTCGCTGAATTATGCGTGACGATGAAAAGGGAAAGGCCCCAGGAAGCTGAGGGGAGCCTGGAGGAGGGCTTCTGGTGCATTTTTCCTTGCAACAGCTCTCCTGTCACCACTCAAGCCACTTAGAGTGGGCGGCCTGTCTGTCGAGCGCTGCTTTGCAATTTCCATTCAACACCCACAGTCTCCTACTTCTGCGTTCTTTGGTTTCACATTTTTATTTTTTTCTTCTGCCTTGTTTCCATCTGCATCTCCCACTCCGGTGGTGTGAATGACTTGTTGTTGCCCCGCTTGTTTTGTTGTTCTGCACGTGCCACTGCAGGGGGCGGGGCAGGGGGCGGGGCAGTGGGCGGTGCTTCGGGAATGGGGGATCCTTCTAGCCATGGTATCATAAAATCAATAAAGGGCTCGGCAATTGCATTCCCTGACAACAAGCCAAAGCCACATCATCAGCACTGCGCATACCCACATAGATACAGTCGTACATCAAGGGCAGGCCACAAATGTTGATGCCCAATGGTCTTATCATTCGGGTATTAACATTCCCCGGGCTCAATACAATGGCGCTCAAGGCTATAGCACCGAAATTTGGGGAAATAAACCCTTTATTTTAAAAAATAACATCTAAGATAGTACTAGTAAATTCCCTTAAAAGTTAAGATTCGAAGGCTATAAATGGGTATTTACCAAATCTGTTATCGCCTTTAAATCGAGAGATCTATAAAAAAATTCTCCTGTTGTTTCTTTTTTTACTTTATCAGGACTACATAAAAACCCTTATGATATAATTTACAAAGTTAGGAACCTGTTAAGAACACATAACTTTCTCTTGTCTAGAAAAAGCACATCTATGTTTTTAGGGTCATAAGTATATCCAAGATCCCATCTATATTGTATCCCTAATATTTGGCCAAATGTAACCTCATTTCGCTATCTGGCTTTCAATTAGTCATCTCCGTAATTGTTCTTAATTGGAAGTGTCGTGGAACTACCCCTGGCTACAATCGTTGTACGGCACATACACACAAAAGATAAAGTTAGCCGCGTCAATTATGGGTACATGTTTTTTCGTGGCTATTATCTTGACCGCAGCTGTGGCCGTACACAGAGTACGGGGCAGGCAAAAACCCGGGAACAAGCAATATGCTAAGTGAAATGCCTTGGCTGTTGGTTTTTCGGCCCCGAAAACTCCCGCATAAATTCCGTGTGCTCAGTGCTGAAAAGTATGCTACTGAAATTTTGGCCCCCGAAATATATGCGCAGAACAACAACTGTGTGTCTGTGTGTGTGTATGCGGAATGTGGGCAAAAAGGGGGAGGGCAAGGCTAAGCAGCAATGACACACACACACACACACACACATTTGTACGTTCTGGCGTACGCAACAAGGTCACTGGAAAAATCGTTAAGAACGAAAAAAATACACACTCGACGGCGGAATAAAAACAACAATGATACGGTATACACACAGTAAGCCCCCAAGCAATTGGTTTTTTCGGGCATTTCTTATGGGTTTCCTGGGCTCTAGGCACTTACCTTAATTCACTAGTTATTGTTTGTTTTTTTCTCAGTTAATCAAAGGTAGTCTTACTGCCAGGGTGTTGCATTCTGTTGGCATGGCGGGGCACCCACAACACTGGTCAACCACTGTGTTTAAGTCGCTTCTTTTGAGCAAACAGCAAAAAAATATGTAGGCTCTTCTGGGCCCAGCTCTCGTGGTCAGTTGCAGGCGAAGGAGCTCCTGCCCGTGCCTGTCTGTGCCTGTCTGTGTCTGTAGCTAACTGCGCGCTGGCCGTGGTGTGACTGAATTTTCTGCCCGTGCGGCCAGGCAGCTAGGCCAAAGGACGCCAGCCGAGCCCCAGCCCTATCCCACCACCCGCCGCCTGCTCGGGCGCCACTGCCGTGCGTGCGGTGTGGTGGGGTTGAAATTCCTCCGCTTCGGCGGCTGGAAGTGTGCCGCTGCGAGTGGCACGAGGCGAGCCGAGGGGCCACGAAGTCGCACGAACGGCACTTCCACGCCGCACTTGTTGGATTCTCGTCGCACGGCCGCCACTGCGCATGCCCAGCACGTTGGAGTCAACGCTAGTTCGGAGATGGAATGCTAGCTTTATGGAAACTGGCTTTTTTTTTGGAATCTAGCCTTTTATTTTAGGTATACCTATGTGGAAGACTAGCTTTTATGGTGGATTGCAAAATGGTTACAGAAATCTGTAGTTCTGAAAGCACCTTAAAAAGTGCCTAAAGTATGCTCTGAAAAATGGGGTAACGGTTTGGTTTATTCAGTCTTTCAGACCGTTAATATAAAAATATATCATAGTACAGTTTTATACATATCTTGCTCTGAAAAAATGGGGTAACGGCTTGGGTCATTCAGTCTTTCAGAACTCTGAACTACAAACGTCATAACATACCTTTAGACATTTTTCAAAGAGGTTATAAGCTGTAGAGCTTTGAAACCTTTTTTGAAGATGTCGATAAGAATGCTCGGAAAAAATGGGGTAACGGTTTTGGTCTTTCAGTCTTTCAGACCTCTTATATAAAAATAAATTATAGCATACCCTTAAACATTTTATAAAGAGGTTTGCAACTGTAGAGTGTATTATTTTGAAAGTGTATTAAAACATGCTCTGGAAAAATAGGGTATCGTGTTTGGTCGTTCAGTCCTACAGACCTCTAATATAAAAACTCATAGCATACTTTTAGACATTTATCAAAGGGGTTTTGAACTGTAGAGCTTTGAAACCACTTTAGAAAGTGTCCAAATGTATGCTCTGAAAAAATATGTTAACGGGTTGGGTCATTCAGTCTTTCAAACCTCTGAACTAAAAATATTATTATATTATTATATATTATATTTTCTAAGAAAACTTTTTCTATTATATGAGAATATTTTACTGTATTCTGGATGAGAAAGCGGTACGTCACTTAATTTTTAGCTATTCTTTTGGCCATATTACCCTGCCATATCACCGCCACATGGCCAGTAAAGTGCCTGGTGCGTGTGAGCGAGTGCTTCATGTGACCCTGCAGTAGCTGGGCGAAGCCAGCGGACCAAATGGGATGCTCAAATTAAATTAAACCTGCAGCAAAACAAAGTTGAACAGCGTGTGTGTACAGTGTACACATACCCACATGCGAAGTAATGCGAGTTTTACGGAAAAGTGGTCTTCAAGACATGCGTGAGTTATGGGTTCACCTTTGGCATGTCGACAGGGGTATTGAGTACAGATAACCAAATTTAAAGAGGCCTTAAATCAAGATTTATGCGAACGTCTTTTTATAGATGCTCTAATACTGAGATGAGCCCATAATTTTATGATAATTTTACAATTTTGTGAAATTAAGGAGGCACCACAGTCCCGAACAAACGTTCCATGCCACAGCCATTTCCAGGGCATCAGCTTCATCCAATTAACTGCGCCTAATTCCCATTTTAAAGGATGCCAAGCACAAAAAGCCGCCACAAGGCCACAAAGGCAAAGTTGTAAGCCAATTACAAATATTTTACAACTCACTTAGCTGCCGGGGAAATATGCAAAAGACGGGGGCTTCACATAAACCGCTTGGGATATTTATTGGACAGCCATTAAAACAAAGCTTTAAAATAAATGCACACACTACAGTTGAACTGTACGCTAAAGCTGCTGCTTAACAAACTTAATAAAAAACTGATAAATGCAGGTAAACAAAAAAGTAGTTAAGCGGAGGGCCAGCCATGTGCGCCAGGAGCTTAAAGTAATCGAGGAGCCGCTCAGAGCAGCTGTCCTCCTATAAATGCACATTTCGGGGATGGGCGGCGGCACATGGCACTTGCTCCGGAACAAAACGGATTGTCGTACGATTTACAAAATTATATATGTCTAGATAAATGCATCGGGTAACAGCCTTATCCGTGGGAGTTAGCGCTTGCGGGTTTCAGGCAGTTCAGAGCAGCAGGAAGAGGGCCGGCTGCTCCAGGTACTGCTTCCACACGTTCGAGAAGCTGGCCATGGTCACGCCGTCGATGACGCGATGATCGGCGGACCAGCTCACGCTCATTACGTACGCCTTGACCACCTCGTCCTTGTCGTTGAAGCGCGGCACCGCCTTGGTCCTGCCCATCGCTCCGATGGCCACCTGGGGCGCCATGATGCAGGGGTGCGTGTAGGTGCCCCCAATCTGAAAGATCACAATCACCATCATCATCATATTCTTGAAACAAAAAGTAATTAGCACTCACAACTCCAATGTTGGACAGCGAGAAAGTGCCGTCGGCAAAGTCCGCTGGGGACAGGGAGCCAGTGCGCCCGCGCTCCACCAGTGCGTTCAGGTCCTTGGCTATCTCGATGATGTTCTTCGCCTGGCAGTTCTTGATGTTCGGGACCACCAGACCCTGTGGCGTATCGATGGCCACGCTGATGTTGTGGGCACCCTTGAAGATCAGCGATTCGCTGGCCAAGTCCAGAGAGCTGTTGACAATTGGATACTTGGACAGCGCTACGCTGGCGGCCTTGATGCAAAACGGCATGAACGTGAGTTTGGGCACGCCGTTCTCCTTGGCCACCGCCTGGAGTTGGCTGCGGAACTGCACCAGCTGGGTCATGTCAATCTCATCGCTGTACGCAAAGTGCGGGATTTTCTAAGGGGAAAGAAATCATTGGTTATTCATGGACAATTCCCTAGCTTTAGAAGCACCCACCAGGGATTCGGTCATCGATTTAAGCATGGCCTTGCGCACTCCCTTCAGCGCCTCTACGCGATCAGCGGGCACGGTTATAGGAGCAGATGCAGCGGGAGCAGGAGCAGCCTCTGGCGCCTTGGCCGCCAGTGTGGGATGCGGCACATTTGTGCCCGGAGGCACCTGTCCCAGGAACTCCAGGATGTCACCCTTGAGCACACGACCATTCTTGCCCGTCGCCGGCACCTTGGCCAGATCCAACTGGTTTTCCCTGGCCAGGCGACGAACAGCGGGCGTAGCGGGAATGATCACACGACCACCAGTGGGCGTGGTAACTGCTCCAGTTGGTTGCTCCCGCTCCGTTTCGCTGGCGGCACTTTCGGAGGATGTCGAGGAGGAGGAGGAGGAGTCCTCTGCCTCATCGCCCTCCTCGTCCAGCACATCGAAATCCACCAGAGGCTTGCCGACCAAAGCAATCTCATCAATTTTGTGGTAAATCTTGGTTATCTTGCCATCGTAGCGACTGGTGATGGTCACCGAGGCCTTGTCCGATTGCACCTCGCAGAGATTGTCGAACTGCTCCACAGTGTCGCCCACCTTCACGAACCACTCCTTGACGGTCACCTCGCGAATGCCCTCGCCGATGTCGCTGAGGTTGAAGGAGACCGACTTATCCAGGCTGGAGGTCACATGCAGGCAGCGTCTCAACTACAAGGAAGGGAGATTTAAATATGGGTTATTATGTTCTTTAAAGAAATTAAAAGCTATACTGCTGTTGGTTAAGACTTTAAACAAAGTTTGAATATAATTTTCCAAATGAAAGTTCCTAAGAGAAAACTAACTATTATCTTATGAAACTGTGGTATATAGAATGATTTTCGCGTAAGGTTTTTTTTATCAAATTAATATTATTCTCGGATAACATTACAAAATCAAGAAAAAAATAATTGCAAAAATATTAAAGAAAATATAATGTAATCAATTTTTAAAGCTTTCACTTTAAGTTAAATTCTATTAATGAGCTTTACTTAAAAGATATATTATAAATATTTTAAAATATATTTATATATATTTACTATCTATATATGGATTTATATATTGATCAATTGATCACTTTTTGCTATTGCTATTATATTTACATTAGTGTATATTTTATCTTTATGATCCGACTGTCACAAAATGTATACTTAATCCGAAAAGGAACTTTGTACTTTGTACTTACTGTTGTAGATCTACATAACAAATATAGAAATTCTTTTTATAGCACTGCTACTTTTTACTTAACTCCACATATATAATATAAATATTTTCTAACATGTTGATCAATTACTCACACAAAATTCAACTAAGGCTAATAATAATATATAAGTATATTATTTACATGACAATACAATACTCATATTATATTTACATCTATGTATGTTATGATCCTTATGATCCGATTGTCACTAAATTATAGTTAATCCGAAAAGGAACTTAGCACATTTAAAAAATATAAATACATACAAATTTAGCAAATCTTTTTATAGCACTGCTACCTTTTTGAAAATTTTGGGAAATAATTTTTGGAAAATGCCTATAACCGTTGAACTTTGATCTTATTTTTCCCTGTGTAACGAAAACAACTCGCTCCGATTAGAGGAGCGTCGAGATAGCTCTTCCCTCTCGCTCGCTCTGGGTGTTTGTGACATTACGTAACGGGTGGTGTTGTTTGACTTTTTGCCGTGGACTGGCGCTCGTTTTCCGGCGTAACTCACCGTCGCCTGGCGGGAAATGCAGTTCCTGAGCAGCCAGCAGGTAGCGCCATTGCGGAGCAGGTGTGTTGCCATTGAGCGGGACTTTGGGGCCTGGAAAAGCACGGGATATAGCGCGGATCGGTTGGGATCGTGGGTTTTGGCATGCGATCGCGCAGGTGTGTTTGTGCTGGCAAAAACATATGATTCTGGCTGGAGGTGGACCGTTGACCGTAACTATCGATACAAGCTGCAAGATCAGTTGGTGAAAATAATTGAAAAAGCTTACACAAATCAAGCTAATTTTAAATTATAATATATATACGGTTAAATAAACATATTATTGTGCTTATTTCATTTTATTGTGAAGCGAATTTAAAGTTAGTTTAAAAAATAAACTTTAAATATATCGTGTAACAAAATATTACCTCTACAGTGAAAAGTATCGCTTCAACTATCGTGAAACGTACCCACCACTGCGGATCCAGCTGATCGTACATGTGCCCGCCGGCGTTTACCAACACTCATCAAAACAACGTGAACATTTCAACGGCGTAAAAATGGTAGGTCTGCGGTAAATAATGATTTTAACAATAATTAAAATGAAATTTTAATATCTGTAACTACCAGACGAACCTGCGCAAGGAGCTGGAGAAGTGCAAGCACCCGAACAGCCGGAAAACCAAGGCGCTGGGCAAAAAAGCGCGTCGTCAGAACAACAAGCACAAAGTGCGGCTGGGCCATGCCATCAAAAGCAACCTCACGGGCGAGAAGCTAAGCTGGTTTCTGGCGCACATCGACGAGGAACGCACCGAGCCCCTCAGCCCGCAGGAGCTGGAGGATCTGATTGAGCTGTACTTAACCCGGTTCGACGAGGAGCTGGAGCAAATCAACCTGAAGCAGTCGATTGGCAAGCACCGGGCCAATCAGCATGCCGCCCGCAAGGATGTAATCACCATCACGCTGGAGAAGGAGCGCAACGAGTTCCGCACCGGCGGCCTGGAGCTGGTGAACCTCTGCGATCCGCTCAAGTTCAAAATGCTGCGCGACTGGGACGGCAGTGCGCTGAGTGTGCAGCACCTGAAGCTCGACCTGGTCTCGCACAACATGCTGCAGCGGCTCAAGGCGCAGCTGGAGAGCAAGGAAGCCACCAGCGAGCAAATGGATACGTAAAATAAATATAGAAATAGAAAGAACCATAATTGTTTGTTGACATTTGCGATTGGCTGTTTTGCAACACTGCCGGCTATCGATTGGCCGCAGCTGTTGTGCCTGGCAGGGTTGTCATGCTGCTTTTCGCTGAGACGCACGTGACAAAGTACAGATATCGGGAATGTTTTAACATTAAATATTTCATTTTGTAAAAATAATGTTAGCTCTAATTTAAAAAACTGACTGAACTGAGTGTTCCCGACAATACATTTTTTTGTGTAATATATTTTTCTTGCCTGTCTTCAATTTCCAGTTAGTTTGTTATTACATTTTTAAAATTTCCAAATTAACATAGAAACTTTTGTTTTAACTTATTCCTTACCATTTTTAAACCACGTTTTATTAGATAAATTTAAAACCGAAAACCGATGCTCTCTGGGTAGCTTAACCGATAAACATCCCTCTATCCGTGAGCCTCTTGACAACCCTGTTCGGTGAACTTGAATTTAGTTATTTTTGTGTGCGCCGATAAACCGAATTGTGGTGAAATATCCGTCTCGAAACGTGAGTTTTATTATATAAACAAACGCGAGGCGCTCAGTAACGCCCGCCCTATTGATACCCAGCAGTTGCTGACCGAACCCCGACTGAAGAATGGGCAACAGCGCGTCCCAGGGAGTCGCGGCTCCCAGTGTTTCGGCCGCCCAGGCGGTGGCCACCGCATCCTCATCCGGCACCGCTTCCGGCGAGAAGCCCAAGGGCAAGGCCTGTTGCGCCTGCCCGGAGACCAAGAGGGCACGTGACGCCTGGTGAGTACTGCCAACCAATGACGCAACCTTATAACTTCAACTGCCAATCTCCTCCAGCATTGTGGAGAACGGCGAGGAGAACTGCTCCGCACTCATCGAGGCGCACAAGAAGTGCATGCGCGATGCCGGCTTCAATATCTAGACCTCCTGCATGAGGCGGCCATTAGGAAGGGTACTTACTAGTCCTGCAGACCCCCAGTTCATCACCCGGATACCCAGCCCCTTCCACTGTTTGTTTTTGTTGCATCTCAAGCTAATTATAGAACTAAATTAATTGAAAGCCAAACGATTCGTGATTTTCTGGTTCGAGGATGGTACGTAGTCCCTTTTAAGATGTTTTTCAAACAATGTCAGGCTAATTGAATGGAAAAATTGTATCATTTCATGTTTGTAGGTAGTTCTTTCATTTTATCTGTAGTGACGTTGCAAATTATGCTTGGTTCGTCGTTATTTCACAATTTTACTTTTATATATGACCAACAAAATTGATAGTCCACAAAATTGTGATAGTAAAGGCAGTACAACTCGACCTCTACATGGCAAAATCTTAATTTATTGATTTTTATAAATCATTGAACTAAATTGGCTACCCTAAAGCCAATTTTAAGCTGATTCTAAGTTCCAAATTCAAGAAATTGCTTTAATAATAGAATTATAAACACCCCGAACTCAAAAAAAACATTTTGCACGTGAGGTTTAAGCCAGAAGGTACAAGTGTTTCTTTAGATTTATTTAGATAAAGCTTAGGGTGCGCAGGGCGACAACGGCGGCCATGTAGAAGGTGATCAGCAGCATGGTGGCGAAGGCCAGGATCCTCGAGGGCTGCGGCACCGGATACACGGCGTAGACCAGAGTGTGAATGATCCTGGCCACGGAGGCCACGCGGAACAGGTTGCAGGCCACGGTGGCATTCGGATTGGTGCTGATGTAAATCAAGGACATGATGAAGTACGGCAGGATGTTCTCCATGTCGTTGCGGTGGGCTCTGGAAGGTGGAGGAAATATTGCAAGTGGATGTAATGGAGCCATAATATCACCAATGCAGTCGAAGTTCCTCTTCAAGTACGAATTGTATTCCGTAGTTAAACGCTTATGCTCAAGGCGTTTTTAAAATGGTCTATAGTCATTTTTGAATAGCCTACACTAAGTAGTCGCTAACAATGCCTAATGGTATAATATAATAGCGATTGAAGACCATTAGGTAATTTAAGAGTAATGGACGGAAGTAGTTTCTGAAGTCCGGTACGTAATACCTTATCATCAGTGGGAGTAATAAGTTAAATCTTTTATAAAGTTGCTCTACACTTTTATAAAAACTTCTGGACTTCATGAATTTCGACTGCAGATGTGACACACGAAAACCCACCTTCTGACCCGCTCCACATGCGGATCATCGAATTGCACTTCCAGATTCTTGAAGAACAGATCCTCCTGGTTGGGAAAGATCTGCAAGGGCGAGAAACAACCACTTTTAGAACCCGGCCAAACAGGTTAAGCGAATTAATCTAAAGTTATCGCGATGACTTGCTGCTTTTATTTATACCTGGCGTCGCAGTGCCAGCGGTACGAGCGCCAGCAGCTGTGAATGGAATGGCGGAATGATGGTGACCTTTGAGCAAGTGCAGCGACAGAGGGAGATTTGCGTATGGGCCTACCTTGTACCGGAAACGCTGCACGGCCGTTAGCAGGGACATGAGGAGCATCTTCACCACCAGCACCGTGGCCCAGAAGAGGTAGCAGCAGAAGACGGGATTGTCCAGGTTGAACATGTCGCCGGGCGATGTCATCATCGGCTGGCTGGCATTGCTGGCTGGGGCCGACATGGCGGATGCGGAATGTGTGTGCGTTCGCTTTGAGCCGACTTCGACAAATGATAAAGCCGCGCACTCAGCTCAGTGTGGAGATCATAGGCAGGCGGCCAAACTGGTTACGAATTGCGTCGAATCGAATCTAGGGGGCTGTGCAGCAGTGGGACAGCCAATATTTAATCTACTTTGCCCAAGTGGGGTACTCTACAAGAATACTACTTAAAAGGTATGAAAAAGTATGTTACTGTTCCATGATTTAATCTACTGAATATTACATATTTGAAAAAAACTGTTAATTGATATTGAAAAGTATTTGTAGGTAAACAATATGTTTATAAGTACCTAAGACCTAAATACACTAGAGTACACTTAAATCCAATTGTTACCTTAAAGTAAGTACCTAGCTTTGTACCTAGACTTTTAACTCCTCATCACTGGTGTTGCTTATGCGTAGGGCTGAGTAGTTATGTGACTAAGGGTGCTCTACAAGCTTATTTCCTAAAAAGAATATTTAATTTGATATTAAGCTAAAAAGTTGTACTAGTGTAGAGTAAAAAAAGTACCTAACTTTTCTTAGATTTAAACTAGTAAATATTATATTAATAATTATAGTTGAATCGGAAAGAAATATCACCTCAGAGTATTTGTAAATCATTTGAAGAACTTAAGAAACTAGAGAGTAAGTTTAATTCCAATATTTTCTCTGAACTAGGTACCTAGTTTTGTACCTAACTCTTACTCCTAACTCGACATCCCTGGCGCAAAGCAGTGAGTAGCTTTCGGACCAGGTGGGGGTCAGTAGCAGACTAAATGTATTTGATACAGCAGATGAGCACGTAGCCCGCCTCGAAGCAGGTGATGGCGAAGGTGGTGAAGAAGGCCAGGGCTCTGGCTGGCTGCGGAACCGGGATTAGTGCGTAGACCACCGTGTGGAGCAGCCGGGCACTTGCTCCGATGCGGATGAGCAGGCGGGCGGTCAGGGGATTCGGTCCGCTGGCCACATACACCAGCGACATTAGAAGGAATGGCAAAACGTTCTCCAGATCGTTGCGATGGGCCCTGCGAAAAGCCCAAGAACTTTAGCTTTATACATAGAAAAGGGTTAAAATAACATTGTGTTATTTTTAAGTTCAATTCTAAGAGCAAGCACTATTATTTTCAGTATTATGGCGAGCGCGAATTCTTCAGCTTTAAATCATTAAGTTTGAATTAATTTTCTGGAAAAGTGTGAATACGAAATAATACCATAAATTATCATCTGAAAAGATTCAAGGAACCTAAAACCTTATTGATAAAAAGGGTAAAAATAATAAGGTTAAATTATAAGTTAAATATTAAAAACATTTAAATGGGACAAACGCGAATTCTTCCGATTTTAATCATTTTTAAAGAAAATGTATAAAAATAATACCAAATAATTCAAAATGATTTGATCATTTTCAATAAGGTATAAATTATAAATTAAATAATACTTTTATTTTCAATATTATTATTATTTTTCGTCTGCTTTAAATTGGACAAACGCGAATTCTTCAGCTTTTGATTTAAACGTTTAACTAAATTTTTAGAAAAGTGTAAAATAATACATATAACAAACATTTTAAAGAACTTAAAACCTTACACAAATCGTAGTTTAAAAATTAATAATAAATAACAATTATTTTTTAACAATAATTAAAAATATTTATCGACTGTTTAGAAGTGTACAAGCGCGAATTCTTGATGGCCTTGAATTTTTTTAAAGTAAAGTTTAAAATAAGAAGGTATTTATAAGTAAAATAATAAGAAAATCACATTAAGCACATATTTTTTTCAGCTCGAAATGGATGAAGTATATTATACACTTACCTGCGCACCCGCTCCACGTTGGGGTCTCCGAATCGAACCTCCGGACTGCGGCTGATCCGCAAGTCCTCCGGGTTGGCGTAGGTCTTGGTTTTCATCCGCTGGCGGGCCGTGAGCAGCGACATCAGCAGCATCTTGAACACCAGCAGGCTAGTCCAGAACATGTAGCAGCCCATCACGGGATTCGACTTGCTGAGCAGCACCAGCCGGAAGGCGGCGGCGGTGGGCGTGGCGTCGGTTGGTGCGAGATCCATGGCGAAAGCTCCGTTGCCGTCGGCCGTTCGCGGATGATTGCGTGGCCCAGGTGGCCGACGGGCGCAGGAGGCACAACAGGTGGAGCAGTTCCCTCAACCGACCCCGTTTCGACCTCACAACAACTCAATAATTTATCGGAAACAGACCGCCTCAGCCCCGTTTTTGGGCTATTTTCAGCGGCTTTTAAGTGCATTTCGCGAATTCATAATTAATCACAAACAATAGGCCTTCCGAAAATCGATTCGTATAAGGTCAAAAACCGGGTTAAAGTCGATAATATCTTGTTTTGCCTCAACTACAAAACCCATTCTCACTTTTTAGATGATGATCCGAGTGATACACAGTTTTGCGATTCGTATCGCTTATATTTTTTTGTTTTAAAGTAATATTTATTAAAATCAAATCGTGTAGCAATTATTTTTAAGTAGTTTATTTATAAAGGTGAAAACACGTCCAAAGACATCTTTTTTGTTCAAATCCGATGATGCGTTCAAAAGTTATAGGTAAAGAGATTCTGAAGAGTGTTTAAAAAAACTTTTTTTTTGCTTGCTTATTAAGAGGGGCTTTTGTTTGATTTAGCTTGACAACATATTTTTGGAAATGGTTTGCTGAAATTCCAAAAATACTGATAATCAATGATAACTTCATCATCTAGAGGACCAAAATGCTGCTCTTTATAAATCTTTTGAGGCGAGACTGGAGGCACTCCTCGCCAA
Organism: Drosophila biarmipes; assembly: GCF_025231255.1. Classification (NCBI taxonomy): domain Eukaryota; kingdom Metazoa; phylum Arthropoda; class Insecta; order Diptera; family Drosophilidae; genus Drosophila; species Drosophila biarmipes. The sequence goes on along the minus strand of NC_066611.1, from coordinate 8,977,538 downwards.
GGTGGAGGGCCAACAGGCAACACAAGAAGAGACTTTTCCAAGGGAGTGGCACAAACTCCTCCGAATTTCAAAAAAATTGGAAAAAAGTACTTTACATAGAGGAGAATGCTGAAAAAATTGGAGTGAGGCGCTCTATCTCTGTAGGGAAATGGGCGGCTATTTGGCCGCTTTCCACAACGCTGAAGAATACTATCATCTAATCATTTGAAATCTTTTTATTCAAATAACACTGCCTGGGGATCGCCATTATCCCTATGTGTGACCCCATCGCCTCAAAGCTTTGTATCAATCCTAAAAATAAAAAAATATATTTCGCAAACATAATAGCACTTCGTTTTTTGCTCTAAGATACAAGCATTTTTGGTTTAATTTGAGGTACTTAGACGATTTTATGCTACCATTTAAGCATTTTAAATTTAATTTAATTTTTATCATACCTATTCGGTATTATACGACCTAAGATAAACAAGAGGCTACTTTCTTCTTTGTTTTTAAATATAACCACATTAAATTTAATTTTATAATAGCTATTTAAACCTTTTCGATTTAATTTAAGGAACTTTAACGATTTTATGATACCTATTTGGTTTGTTCGTTTTTCAAAACATTTGACAACCCTTTGTATTTCCATTTAGCGAGTACAACCACCCACCGAGCGAATTTATACACCTACCAAAATATAGGTGGCGTGTGTGCTGAGGTATCAAAGTTAGATGGCGCTAGTGGTCTTGAAACAAATTTAATATTATTGGAAATAAATCGTTTTATGAGTATTATTTAAATATTCCAAAAATTATAGGTGTAAAAAATAAAATAAAATAAATTAAGACCACGGAAAGCAAACTACAAGAATCATATACCATAAAAGATGGGCTAAAGTGCCTGCCATTTTGAAACCAATCAATTTAGTTAGCCTTTTCTTTAAGCAAGTATTCGCCTAGTGACATGGGGCATTAAATACCGATTTCATATTTCATTGGGGCCAATGCAGAGGCCGGGGAAACGGAAGCAGACTGATAGGAAGGGAAAGAGAGCCAGCATTTCACGCCCCCGATGCGTGGGGCCAACTATATTATCACTATAAGCGTGTGCACAAAACCGCAGAAATCATTAAAGCACATATACGAGTGCCCATGTGCGTAGGCCTGTACCGTGCTCGGCGTGTCAGCGTCTTTCAGCCAGACGAAAATGAATCGAAACGAGGCAATTCGCGTCTGATTAGATGTCTGCCGCCTAATGGAGGCCCACTCAGGCCGGGAACCCAGCCGATGTGATCCCCGATCCGGAGCTTCGAGCAGTGGCACATATCCCATTTCAGTGGGGCAGATGGCTTGGGAGTTACGCAAGATCGGTCCGGGGAAATGGGGTTTCAGTGGGGGAAGTCTCTCGAATTACTTGGCAAGCCCCCTGCTTACGCCTATTCTTATTGCAAACTTAATTTCGCCAAGGTGACTTGTCCCCCAGCCGAGTTACGTAAGACAGGTGCCAGGTAATACCTATGGATAGTATATCTTATATTATAGATTTAAAATATCTTTTTTTCTTGTTCCCTGGGGCCTTCGAAACAAGTTTGAACCTCTTTTATCCATAAGCAATGACGTATTCCGTGTATCCAAAACTAGTCAAAGAGTTCTTTTTGATACTGACTTGCCCTCTTTATAAATGTATTCTTCGGTTTTGATGAAATACACGCTCCAGCACCGGCATCGCGTTTTCTCAGTCGGAGTCGGCGTCATCGGACGACGACAACGACGACGACATCACGTAAACCGTCCAAAGTCCAAACCGCCAGACCACTTTTTGTGGCGTCGTCGTTCTTGTTCCTTCTAGTCTTCTGCGGGTTTCAGCCCCATGACGAATGGGCTTCCATACGTAGCAGACTTGTCCCAGTACCCCCGATTCCGAAGAGCCCTCTGCTATAACGCCTGAATATTTTTAGACCGATTGTAAAATGAACTCCCACAGCTTTCCGCTTTTCCTCAGAACTTTTCTGTTTACTTAAATGGTTAAATCGTAAGATTCCCTAACAAATTTTATTAGTATTACCGGTATTAGTTGTGTGTTGCATCAGAATAATCAATGTGTTCTCTAGTGAGTAGAGTTATTAGGTTTCCAAATTTTTGCCTTAGGCTTAAGCCAGCGGGCGTGGAAAGAAGCTCTGCCGCAACACGCACAGCGGACGGCAGACACAAATCGATGATACTAAGAAGTATTATGTATATCTGGCCCATTTCGATGGTTCTCAGAGGCTATATCGCCGCTGGATTTGGACTCTGCAGTAATTTGAACCCGTGTGTCACTAGATTGCGATAAGCCTGGCGAACTTTGTTTAATAGGTGGCTCAAAGGCTTTTACCCCATAACGATAGCCGGCGACAATTATAAAACAAAGGCATTAAATGCGTGGAGCAGAGAGTAAAAAGTATTCAAAACCCCCTTATCAGCGAGGCACAATCCATCTAGAAAGCAGCGCGAAAAAAAGAAAATAAAAACTTAATATAATCAGCAAGCGACTCATTCGCCTTTCACAAGTACATGTGTATATAGAAGAGCCCACTCACGCCGCTGATCCAAAGTCCGTCCATATGTCATCGTTACCTGAATGTTTCCCCGTCTATATATAGACCATGCCTAGGCCTCCGAGATGCTGCTCTAGATGCCCGAACCTACAATCTGTCCAAAATCCAATGGAATTTTAGGCTCGACCATTCGGGAAAATACCCATAGACGAGCACTCTTTGGGTCCAGATAACGGGCGACTGTGCCTGTGTGGGTCTGTATATACTCGAGTTCTGCAGGGGCCTTTCGAGCCTATACTATACGGTCTGGGGATTGTCTACGTGCGTTGTAACCGGCTCTGCAGCCACCACTCGAGGGGATTATCCCATTTTGATCGATCTCTTTTGAAATTTTATTCAAAAACAGATGAAATCGTTAGTTTTTTGCTAGATCCTTATAATTCCCAACTCGTTATTTCATAACCTAACTTTTCACCTAAGTGCGTTGTAATAGATCTCTTTTTTCGATCTCATTTGAAAATACATTCGAAAACTGATGAAATCGTTACTTTGGTAGATCCTTATAATTCCCAACTGATTATTCCATCGCTTAACTTTTCACCTTGATCGGCTCCATAATTTCTCAACTGATTATAGTTCGTAACATTTTCGTAACACCCCTAGCACTATTTGCTCCCTTTTCTAGTACTCTTCGTAACCTGGTAGCGAAATCAGTTTACAAACATGGTTGAAGTGATTTCCTCCGTAAAATGTAATGTCGAGATATCACAACTTCAAAGTCCGCACACACAGAAGTACCAGTAACTATAAAAAAAATGGGTGGAATCGGTTACATTGGTTTATTAACGGCTGAATCGCGATTGGCACCCCGACCAGACCAAGTGGCGATAAGCCCACCACCTGATCTAGGTTACAACATAAACAAAGTTGTGACGAAAGTGCCGGACTTTGGATTACGGTTCGCACGGTAGTAGCCTTCCCTTCTCGAGGGCCTGGTTAATATGCGCATTTATGGTCGGGCGATCGTCTGGCGGTTTAAGCCTTATCAGACAGACATAATTACCCTGTATAGCGCATAATTGGTCGGGGGTGTTAACCCGTTTTGGTAAGGTATGAATATGTATGAATATTTTTGGGGTTCTGAAAGAAGATTTTTTGATTGATCCGGATCAGTATGTTTTCTAAGATTTTATATATATATGTACTTACAAAAGTATTTTTATAATAATTTCAAAATTTCAATGTAGTGGGATTAAAAAAAAGGATAATTGTATTTTATTCTGGTATTTTCGTAGACCTTAAAGAACGCATTTCGTATTATATCATTTTATAAGAACATGTTACTTTGAACTCTGCTTTAACATATGGACATATTTAAAATAGTGTTTTTAAGATAACGATTTTTTAAATTAATGTAATGAGATTCGAAAGAAAAGGATAACTGTATTTTATTTTGGTATATTTATACATATTTAATAAAATATTTTTAAAATAACAATGCAGTATATATAAAAATGATAGGATATGATAAAAGTATTTTATTTGGTATTTTCATATACCAGAAAGAACGCATTTTGAAATGCTTTTTATAAGAACATGTTATTATGAACTCTGCTTTCCACTATATGTATACATATTTAATAAAATATTTTTAAAATATTAATACAGTATATATAAAAATGATAGGTTATGATAAATGTATTTTATTTTGGTATTTTCGTATACCAGAAAGAACGCATTTTGTAATGCTTTTTATAAGAACATGTTATTTTGAACTCTGCTTTTCAACATATTTATATATTTAAAATAGTATTTTTAAGAAAATAATGCTGTAGATATCTTTAAAATGTAGTGAGATTCGGAAAAAGAGGTTTATTGTATTTGATTTTGGGATTTCGTAGACCAGAAAGAACGCATTTTGTAATGCTTTTTATAAGAACATGGTGTTTTGAACTCTGCTTTTCAAGATACAAGTGGCATGCCATGTTTTAGGATGCATAACAACTTAGTGCTGAAGATTTAATCAGACAATCTGGGGGTTTCGGTTTGGGGCTTCGGGTGTTAAGGAAGGGGTCGGGCACGTTTCGCTCGTAGTGCTCGTAGTTTGTTTTCGTTCTGTCACACACCGGACTTTGGAATGCCAAGCGAATTACACAGCATTCGGCGACCATTACGTAGAATGTGGAATCTGGCTGTGCGAATGTGCAGTGGCGTACTATCGATGCGGTGGCAGGGTTCAAAGGTCGCACGAAGCACTGGCGTGGTGCTGCCCATTGCCCATTGATGATAGCGGTGCCCCACACATATATTGGAATGTACTTCAATCTAAACTTTGTTTGCGCCCGACACTGCGTATTAATTAATCTAGTTGTCAAGCATGGCGAACAAACATAGGCGCTGTCTCTTTTTGCCAAATATTTCTCCTTCTCCAGCTTCGAAGAATTTCAAACCAATAAGTTATATTTTATTCCACAAAAAAACTCAAAAAACGTTTTCGAAAAATGTGTTTTTGAGAAAAATTAAGTTTTGGGAACTTATTATACTCTAGAATATGATAATGATTCTGAAAAAATAATAATATATAATAGTAATTACACTTTTCAGCTACGTTCTAAATTAGCATGAATTAAAGCTAAATTGGGTTTTGATGTTCCAATATTTTATATCTCGTGTGCACTGCCACAAAAGCTGAAGTACTAACAGTTATTCACATCATCTATAATAATTATATGAGAGCCGTAATCTGAAATCTCTCGCTGCTTTGGCGCTCTGCCCCAAATGCCTATCTTGAAAGTGCTACCAGCACAGCTATTTTCACGCCAGATTTTTCGATCAAATGATCAGGAAAAAAAGTGTATATTCTGGGAGACATTATTAATAATATTTTACTGTTTTTAAAAGTTTATATTTAAATGAGATGGTTTTAAATACTTAGCAAAACTTAAATTTTACAAAAAAATTAAAGCGAAAAAGTTTGGTTTTTTGAAACTTTATTTCTCAGTAAAGCCTAAATAAAATAAGTACTATATAACACATAATAATAATAATATTCTTTTGTATTGAAATTATATACATGCACATAGTTTTAGCAGAGAAACATACATAAGTCGCAAAACACAACTTTTGAAGAAGGAGCAGTGTTCTTTGTGTAATGATCTTATATAACGTAAATAATATATTTAATCATCAAAAAATGTAAAATATTATTTGCTTTGCAATTACAAACATATGTAAGAACATTGTATTTACATTGTATGTAAGGCGCTGAAAACATTAAAAGCGTTTAACTTGAAATTCACTTTTTTGAGGGATATGTAAGTGATAAAACAATATTAAAATGACCTATTTTTATTATTGAACAATGGATTTTTTCGAATATTTTCACCTTAAATGTTATATTTTGAAGTGGCAAATATTATAAGTTAGCTGAAAATTATTTTTAAACACCTACTTGTCAGAACTCCATTTCTGCAACGAATCTAAATTCTGGGTGGGCATAATAAGCCGAGAAACTTTTCTAGCTATTTTCCCATAAGTCGCTTGAAAACATTAAAAGCGTTTAACTTGAAATTCACTTTTATGAGGGATATGAAAGTGATAAAACAATATTAAAATTACCTATTTTTATTATTGAACAATAGATTTTTTCGAAAATTTCACATTAAATGTTATATTTTGAAGTGGCCAATATTATAAGTTAGCTGATAGCTATTTTGAAACACCTGCTTATCAGAGCTCCATTTCTGTAAGAAAACTAAATTCTTGGGGGCATAATAAGCCGAAGAACTTTTCTAGCCAAATCCCGCCCCCGATGCTTGGCCGTTGCTCTAGCCAACGGGGGCACCTCTGGCGCTCTCAGCTTTTTCGCTGCTCGGCGCTGGCAACACTGGCGGCACACTCGCTCATATAATAAACCAGCCGCGCAGCTCGCAAATCAGTCAGAGTGTCCCAGCGAACCGACGTGTGCAGACGTGCCAAAAAGTGCCAGAGAGAGTGCTCGAAGAACGCAAACACAGCCATACATACATACACATACCTGCCCGCACACACGCACCGCAAGCTGTTTTTTTGTACGTGAAAGAAAAGAGGCGAGGAGAGAAGAAAAGTGCGGTGGCAAGCGAAAGAGCTTGACAGAGAGACCAAGAGAGAGGGGCGAAAGAAAGAAAAAGTGAAATAAGCGGCGAAAAGAAAAGACCATGGCCAGTGCAGAGCAGAAACACGCCACCGCCGGCAACGGAACGGCCGGCAATGGAACGGCGGTCGATGTGGAGCAGCCCAAGGATGCCAAGGACCTGTTGCCGCACCTCGAGTCGCTCGAGAGGATCATCAAGCTGCCGGTGGTGAACGCGGCCTGGGACAAGTCGCAGGATGTCTACGGCAAAGTAAAAGGTGAGTCCAGTGTGAGTGCACATAGCAAGAGAGAGAAGTGGATAGAAAATCTGCACGGCACAGATCCGAGTGCATTGAACTCGCGCGGGTCCCGTTACTTTGCACATATGCATGGCCAGTAGAGAACAAAAGAGGGGCGGGGCAACAACAAATGCAGCGCGCAGTGCAATCGAAACCGAAACCGTTGCTTTCGACTTCGCTTCGCCATCTTAGTTCGAGTTGCAATTCGAGTTCGAAACCCAGCAACAACTCTGCTCTTTGTTGTTGTCTCGTTTCCAATTGGCCTGGAATTGAGCTCAATTGGTGCTAATTGATTGCCGGTCGTTCAATGATCGAAATCACAGCGACCACAACAACAACAGCCCTGACCTAGCAACAACAAAGCAGGCACCGACCGGCACTTTGCCCTCGTGACGCGTAGCGTTCAAAGTTCGCTCGAAATTTACATAATAATAAAAAGCACTCGGGGCAAAGAGGCGTGCGAGAGAGAGGGGCGATGGAAAAGGCAGCCGCAGAGGCGCCCTCCCGCAAAAGGGGGCTCGTTTCGTGGCCGGGAGAGGCGGCGCGGACCCAGGGGCCACGCCACTGGCACTGGCGGAGATGCCAGCTGGGGCGCAAAATAGACAAATAGCTAAGTTAGCTATATAGCTAGGTAACGCCAAAATAAAAAGCTGTCTGTTGGGTTTTTAAAAATATTCAAATAAATCATCTATCAAATTGTGGAAAAGATATATATTTTTTAATATGATAAAAAATAAAAGTGTTAGAATTGTTTTAGATGTGGATAAATAATCTTAAAAAAATCATACAAAAATATATAAATGTATTTTATTTAAAAACTCGATTTGATACATTACCCAGCTTATTAATACAACAATCTGTACAAATATTATTATCACATATTATCCATTCCCCCCTAAAAGCCCAAGATCTGGCTGGAAACTAAGTTTTGTGGGCAGCACTGGTGCTAGGGGCTTTCTGGGGCCCCAACAACAGCAAGCGCTCTAGTTGGACTTTCGACTTGTTTGTGATATTTCGCAGTTGTTGGGATCGGAATGGAATTGGATGATGTGTTTGCCGAGTGACGAACTATCAAAGTCTAAACCCGCGGGCCCAGACAGATAGAAGCGGGGTCCAAGGGGCCCCTGGGATCGTGAACTGCGCAGTTGCTTATCAGTCAGAAATTCTATTATTATTATTATTACGGTTGCAACTGATAAGCGGCCTCCCTGTACTTGTGGGGGATTACTACTTTCTAGAACGCCTGGAAATTTCGGAATAGAGTGACCTCCGTATCAATTACATTTATCAAATAATTGCTCGCACTGGCGGGGGATGGCTATTTTCTAGAACATCTCGAAATTTCTGAATGAAATGACGCCTAAGGTCATTTAGATTTATCAAATACTTTTTGTTAAATACAACAATAGGACGGCTAGGTGTGCTGCCTCAGAGTAAACTGGCTACATTGCTATAATATCATACCCTTTGTTCATTTCAAGGCAAGAATCGTGTCTTCGAATGGGCCTTAACGGCGGCCGAGGATTGCGTGACGCGAGCGGTGACCACGGCGGCTCCCTTCGTCACCAAACTGGACCGCCCCATCGCCTACGTGGACCAAACCCTGGTCAAGGGCATCGACAAGCTGGAGGTCAAGGCGCCGATCATCAAGGACACACCGCAGGAGATCTACAACCAGGCCAAGAGCAAGGTGATCGACGTGGTGCAGCCGCACCTGGAGCGCGTGGTCAAGTTCAAGGCCGCCGGCCAGCAGAAGGCCGCCTCGCTGAAGGACCTCGCCTGGCAGAAGGCCAACGAGGTGCTGGCCACCCAGTACGGCAGCCTGGCGGTCAACGGAGTGGACACCACCACGGCGCTGGCCGAGCGCCTGCTGGAGTACTACTTCCCCAAGTGCGAGTCCGATGTGGAGGAGGATAATGGTGAGTGCTGCCAGGATATCCGTACCCGTAGTAGGCCACAATGAGCGATTTTCCTTGCACATTTTTCGAGAATCATCACAAACTCAATTTTAAGTTCAAGTTTATAGACCTCTGGGTAAAAAAAAAGACTTAAGCAAAGCAATAAACCTAATTATAAACCTATTTTGTGCATTTCCAATAAGTTTTTATACTGATTTCATCAGATCATTCGCAAACATGACTAAAACTTATTCAGAGACTTAATTAAATTAATCCAATTAATTACATTCATTCTCTAATGCTCTAAAGAAAATAGTTGCAAAGTTGTTTCCCTGACTCAAAGAACTGACTGAAGTTGTGGGGAAAATTCCTATGTTTATTTCGGAAAGCATTAGTCGAATATTCTGGCTAAGTTTTATTTGAAAAACCTTGGATGGGGAAGAAGATTATTTATTGGCTTCCTTCCATTTCCATCTGTTGGCCCAAAAGTCGAATTCGCTTGTTTGTCTTTTTTTGCGCGGTGTGTAAACAAAATGCTAAATATAAATCGTAAATATTTTTAATTCTCAGATGATAAACAAAATGCCGTCGTGCAGAATGGCAAGAGTTCTGAAAATGACAGTAAGTTGCCGAACCCCGATCCGATCTTTTGCTCGTTCGATCGTCTGTTTGTTTGTCCACCACTAACACACCGTCTAATAGCCTTAAAAATAGCAAGTAAATACAAAAGCATGAGCACTAATCAAGCATGGCAATAATTTCACACACAAAAACAGAACAAAACGGGGACAAATGTGTATGCAGAAATATTTACGATTTCGAGTCGAGGGATGAGTGTTGATTAGCCTCCGAGACCCTGAAACCCGCTCCTGATCCTGGTCCTGGCCCTGACCCTGTCCCTAACTTTAATTAACCCGCTCCCTTATCCGAAAAAAACAAAGTGTCACTAATTTTCTAAATTAATCTCTCTCTCTCTCTCTATCTCTCTTTCTCCACGCCACTTGTTAGTTGTTGTTGTTGGGCAGAGCTACGACCAGGATCACGATCGAGAGATTGATGATAGATTCTTAGTGGCCGCCTCGACGGTTTTTCTGTCCATGTCCCTGAAAATCATAACCGAAATTGTTGAGTACGTTAGAAGAAATCCAGAGATCGTAGGCATTATCGATAGGGAACTCAACAAGTTTATGGTAAGCACACACAAAAGCCCAAGCCACACCACGCCACGCCACGCCACTCTACTCGTACTAACCACAGACCTGTCTATAACCATAACCCATAACCCATAACCCATAACCGAAGCATAACTGAAGCCACTGCTGGCGATTGATTAATGGTGTTTGTTCTGCTTGCTTGTAGTGCCAGTTCCCGCCAGCGAGGATCCAGTCCTACACACAGTCCAGACGGTGGGACGGCTGTCCAACAAGATATCCCGTCGCGTCTATCGAAATGTCTCCCGACAGATCAAGCAGGTCCAGAAGGGCAACATCAACGACTATCTGAGCTCCCTGATAGCCGCGCTCAAGTTGCACCAGTACATCAACTTCATCAACTCGTCGATGGGCACGAATGTGGAGCAGTCGGGCAGCGGCAGCGACGCCTGTTCGCCCTTTGGACCCACCACCGCGAGCGTCGCCACGTCCAGCAGCAACACCACCAGCTCCAGCGGCAGCAGCAGCAGCAGCAACAACGCGGCGGCTGTGGCCAAGCCCCAAGGGGCCAAGAGCAAACCGGCGGCGGCGGCGGCGGCAGCGGTGTCGTCTCAGTAGGGGGGTGACAGTAGCCCGTCTACAACTATATCTTTAGCTGGATATCATCCCTCTTCACACCACACACACTCGCACACCCCCCACGCGCACCGCCCATTTTATAATGTATTTTATAAATTCGTTTTTTTGCGTAACTTTTTTTTTTTGAGTGCCAGTAGTACTCCCATAGAGGATCACCGAAAGTGGATTAGGGTTCTTGGAACAACAACCGCCCGCCACCGCCCCGCCCCCTGCGCAACCTGCTTTGTACATATTTATTTGAAGTATAGCCCCCCCCCCCCCCCCAACCTAGTTGTAAGATATAGTAGTCGCAGAGATCGGGAGTGAGAAGAGAGCGTTTTTTTTCGTCAGTTTTAGCTGTGCTAAAGTGCCACGCATGCATTGAATAACACATAATATATACACCCATATATATGCCAATATATACACACACCCATATATAATGTACAAGTATGTATACATAAAGAAACGTACGCACACGTTGGCGTAGTGTGGCCTAGCTATACGTACACGTAATCTAATACCTAATGCTATTTCTATCTCTATTTAATTTCCATTGTACGCTCGCTGGGAGCCCAACCAGAGGATGTCTAATTGCTAATGAAAATGAATTATGCCTGGTATATATATATACGTATGCATGTATATGTGTACATAAGACACTTGTATGGAGACCTAGCCATAATGTTTGCTCTAAACAACTAGATTGATAATATTAAATATTAATAAAAGAACCATCGCAAAACTGGAACAAGAACAAGAGAATCGCCGGCCAATTTCGTCCACTTACTTCTGCCACTCGAGGAAAGCGCCCGATAAGCGGAGGAGCGCCCTAGGCTCCTCCAGCGCCGTATCTGATTAGGCGCCTTATCGGGACAGCACTCGCCGGTCCGCTGATTTATACAGAGTTCAGCGCAGGGTTCAGGCCTCGTAATTGCCGAGGCGCTGCAGCCCATGAGTTATGGAGCGCCCGCCGTCCAGATAAGGGCCCTACTCTTGTGTGCTTACGAGCATGTGATATCAAAGTGCGCCTGCAGCTATCGAAGCTGCTCGGAGCGGAGGCGGAATTCGCGGGAATGCGAGCTTAAAATATGTGGGGAGATAGTCGGGGTAGTGTTAGTTGCAAAGATCCTTAAATAATCAAAACAAAAAAAAATTATAGGTAAAAAAAGTAGTTTGAAACATGTTAAACTAGTTCAAAATGTGGAATATTATGTACAAAAGCTTATTTTAAAATTATTTGGAGTACAGTTCTGTTTACTTAAAAGTAAAAAAAAGACTACTTTTCGGAGATCGTGGGCTTTGTAACACTTTTGAGAGTGTCATAACACCCGAGGGCACTATAACATAGGTTGGACATGAACTCGTATTTTATTAACTTGTTAAAAATAAAAACCTAAACCCTTGGACAAAGATCAAAGTTCTAATGTCATTATAAGATTAATATATAGCCATCATTTTTTTAGTCAAGGATTAGAAATTTTTCTTATTATTTAAGGATTTTTTTAACTAACTTTAACGAATCAGTCCAATATGTAGGATAAAATGTATTAAAGCATTCTTTAATTATAGTTGGATTGCAGCAAAAAATAAAAAATTAAAAATTATAAGTAAAAAATAATACTTCTAGAACTCTTGGGCCTTATACAACTTTTGAGAGTGTCACAACGCCCGTAGGGAACTTTAAGATTGAGCAGTCAGACATGAACTCGTGTTTTATTAACTTGTTAAATTTAAAAACCTAAATGCCATTAGATTAACATATTTCAATATATTTTTTTTAACCAAAAAATATAATTTTTTTATTATTAAAGGATCTTTTTAATTAACGAATCAGTCGAAAATGTAGGATATAATATATAAAAGCATATTTTAAAATTCGCTGCATTACAGTAAAAAATTAAAAGTAAAAAATACAACCTCTATGATTATTCTACAATACTTTTAAGAGCGATAACACCTGAGGGCAATAATCTATTATCTTGCTAAAAATAAAAACCTAAACCAATGGCCAAAGATCAAGGTCTAATGCCATTATTAGCACACAAGACGTCGATCAGGCTCCATTTTCCATGTGGAGAACCCACTGACTTGCACCGGACTGGGCCAGTGGACTTGCGACTCCGTCCCTGTCGATAATGACAGCGTTAATGGCCGTGCAATTATCCGTCTTCGGATTGGGCAGAGCGTCTGCGTCGGCCCCTCTGAGTTTCCTTTTCATTTCGGCTGGGGGAGTGGGGAGCCCCTCCGCCATGCCGCCTCCTCTCCGGCATCTGCTCCCCATGTCCAGCTCATTTGTATGCTCCACGTCTGGCCGACCGCCTTGACTTGCGCTCCCGACAGTCCCTCCGACGTCGGGACAAAGTTGTCCAGCTTGTCCCCCCGGGGAATCGATCTCGGAGCGGCCAGCCCCAGCATAGTTGGCATTATTTTGCGCTTGCGCCAGCCATTTGGGTCCGCAATATTCATGAGTTCGGTTGGCCAGAAAAGGGCTTCGCGGAGATCTTGGTATTTCTCGAGGAACCGATGGAACACGTGACTCGTTCGACGGGTTCCCAAAACCACAGACGTCGAGTATGTGGTGCACAGGGAGAAAAGGTTTAAGCTGCATAGAAACAAATTATCATAGTGGTAATAATATAGGTTCTTAAGTATAATATTCGGTTTGGGATATGAAGTTCCGTGAACTTGGACATCTATTATAGATCCTTCTTCCATCTTATCATATTATTCGAAATCTAATTAGAGGTTCTCCCCACTACTTCAAAAGATGTCATTGGGAAACAACTACGATTAATAGAATCGATTATAACTATAATATACGATATATATATTGAAATCTTATATTATGGGAAATTCTCCCCACTGCTCACTCCAAAAAATAAATTTAACTATAACTATAATATAAATTTCTAAGAAATTGGACATTTATAGAACCTATTTTTAAATCTTATCATATTATATTCCATATATATGTAATGGGAATTCTGCCCTCTTCCAACTTTCAAGATTTCAAATGGAAATACCTGGAATGGATATACCTTCCTATAATATTTGATATGCAATATAAAGTTTTTTGAACTTGGACATCTATTGTAGAACATAGATATATTATTATAGATATCATATTATATTCGAAATTTAATGGGAATTCTGCCCATTTCCAACTTCAAAAAATTCCTAATGAAAATACCTACGAGTAATAGAACTGATTATCTTTGATTATGACTTGTTCAAGCTATATTCTTTAAATTCTATCATATAATATATAAAATATAATGGAATATTCTCCAACTACTAACTCCAAAAAACTCGAAATGAATATAAATACGAGTAATAGAATATATTATGCATAACTATAATATAAAGTTCTTGAAACTTGGACACCTATATAGAACCTTTTTTTAAATCTTATATTATATTCAACATATAATGGGAAATTCTGCCCACTTCCAACTCCAAAAAATTCCAAATGGAAATACCTACGAGTAATAGCTTAGCTATTGAAGAGCAGTTCTTGATATGATAATAGCTAAGTCCATTACACTTGTCCCATTCTAAGGAGGCTTTCCCATGGAAAAACAGCCCTGATATCATGTTGATTGAAGGACCGCTCTTACCACGATGATAAGTAGCTGTCACCACGATAGGAAAATCCAATGCATCCGCTTTTTGTCCTCTGTGTAGTGCATTGCACCGATCGCCTCAATGATCATGTAGTAATGATCGTTATTGGGTAGCCTAATGTAATGGAAATGCCGACCGCAAGGTGTGCCTCTACCAGCGGCCCCGAGTGTAGAGATGTTAATGGACCCGGACTTTGGACCCCGCCGCCCAGGCCGATCTCTCTCCCCCAGCGGCCGATTCTTCCCGAAGCGGCGATGACGAGGTCTGGTCTTCGAGTCTTCCAGTCTTCCAGTCTTCATTCTTCGGTCTTCAGTTGGCAACGACAATTCTTATCGCGGAGAAAGGGGCAGGGGCGCAGAAGAGGGGCCCCATAAATGCGTTCCAACTATAAACGTAATCAAGAGTATTATAAAAAAAAAACTGAATGACTCTATGGAAACACGAAAAAGAGACGCAACAGACTGCAGAGCGAACGAGAGGGCGATACAGCCTCAGGATGTGCCGCGGCGCAGGGGGCGTGGCATCCTTCAATCAGCACTGGTGCGAGCGGGACGGCCGAAGGGCAAAGTGCAGAAGTGGCGTGATTCTTATTATTCGCTCTCTCGCTCTTGATCGTTGAGGATGATTTGTATGGGCCTTACGCCGACTTCTCTGATCTCGGGGAGTGCATCACTCTCTCCTGCCTTGCACTCCGCTGATTAGGGTCTGCGTCAGAGCATCGCATCTGGAGGTTATATCAGTTTATTAGGATAGAAGCGCCGAGTGCACTACGGCGCACCGTCACAAAGCGCCTCGAAATTATTCTGAAAATATTCCCAATAAAAATGTAGTATAGCAGCCGAATAACAGGAATCCTAATGAAGATTTACTTTGTTGCACAGAACTTTCAGGATTTAAATACAATCTTCCATCTATTGAACCAAAAACTGTGTTGAAAAAAGATATCGTTGATGCTACATATCATCTTTTGTTTGGAAAGTTGTAAATATCACTATCAGTATTTAAAAGGTGTACCTCAAGTAAGGTTATGTTGTTAACTAGTGTACCAAATCTATACTCGCTCTGCAGAACTTTTATTTTATATACAAAATAAAAGTTTTATAAGTCTGGGGAAGTCTTCAATCCATTAGTAAAATAAAATCCTCGAAATTATACATTTTCCTATCTTTCGAAATACCAGTATTTTTGAAACTTGTACCTTAAGAAGAATCAATATCTTTATGAACAAGTGTATTAAATCTATCTTAAGGTTTTTTTAATTTACAGAACTTTTAAATACAATGAAATCTATTCAGTCTAAGGAAATATAAAATTCTTGAGCTTCGAAATTTCTCTATTTGAAATCAATATTTTTTACTAACAAGTGTATAAAATCTATCTTAAGGTTTTGAAAACAACATATCTTTTAAATACAATAAAATCCATTTTAAACTAAATCTTCAATCAATTTAACAAAAAATTGTGTTTAGAAAAATAAATTACTTTATCTTTCAAAATACATGTATTTGAAACTTTTACCTTACGAAGAGTCAATATTTTATTAGTAAGTGTATAAAATCTTTTGATTTACAGAACTTTTAAATACAATGAAATCTTTTTACCCCTGCCGAAAGCATAAATCAATTAAACAAAAAATTGCATATTGAAAAATAAAATCCATGATCTTTCGAAAAACCTGTATTTTTGAAACTTGTACCTTATGTATCAATATTTTGTATTAATCTAATCTAATCTATCTTAAGGTTTTTTTATTTACAAAACTTTTAAATACAATGAAATATATTTGCGTTTGAGGAATTCTTCAATCAAATCAACCAAAAATTGGAATAAAAAAAGAAAATCCTTCATACTTAAATTCTGTACTATTTAAAAAGGTTTTTGAGTAAGGTTCAATGCTTTATTAACTAATTTTAGAAAACTCTATCTTTAACTTTACAAATTTCGCACTCCAAATTTACTTTAATTTGCATATTTTTCGTTTTTATTTGAGTCACAGCAGTTAACAAGAGCACAAGGTAGAAACATTTAAAAACATGATATTTGAGAAAACAAAACACGGGTAAATAAGAGTAATCGCGGGAACAGGTATAAAACTCAGTTGGGAACTGATCGATTGACGATCGCTGATAAAGCTAATGGTGGCGCCTAATGGTCGCCGCTCCGTGCCGCTTCCTCAGCCACCTGATCTCCCACTTCCACTCGGCTGGCCTCGCACACTCGTTTGGCCTTGACTTTGGCGTTATCGCTATCACCCAGTGGCGTCGATGGGGGGCAGTAGGTGCTCCGCAGATGGGGAGCAGAGCGAGGTGGAGGAGGGTGCCTGCATCAGAGCGAGATCGAAGTGCGGCTGCTCGCAGAGCGTGAGACTCTGGCTGAGGCGACGAGCGATCACTTGGACCATGTGCCTGGCCAGCGGCGGAGCGGTCATCACGCGGCGCAGGAGTGACCAGGTGGAGCTGATGAGGGAGCCGGCGCAGTGATCCTGGTGGTGTTGCTGCCCCTGAGGCGAGAGATGCGACTCATCCTTTGGCTGATTCTCCTGAGTCCTGTTGTTGGCCCCTTCTTGGGGAGACTGCTCCTGATTCCTGGTGTTCTGTTTCTGCTTCGCCTGCTCCTGCTTCTTCTTGGCTCGCCTCTGGGGCTTTTGCCTTCGATTCCTGCGCTTCTTATCCATCTGATCCTGGGGCTTCTTCTCCTGCTGGCCCTGATGCTTCATAACCTTCAGATTCCTGTGGGTCCTCTCCAGTTCTCTGGCCCTCTCCGCCCGCAGCTTCTCCCTCTCCTCCTGCTGGTGGATCCAGGCGATCATGAGCCCTTCCTTGACCCTCAGTCCCTCCCTGAGCAGGCTGTTCCGGTGCAGGAAGTGCAAGGCATCGTCGTAGCCCTGCTGACAGAAGTTGGCCATGAAGTCCGCCCTCCCCGGCAGCAGGATGCGCACCATGCGCCGCAGGTTCCGCCTGGACAGCCGGATGCACGTGTTCGCCCAGTTGATGTTCAGCTGCAGCAGGTGGGGGTTCTGGTCCCGCGGGCATATGTCGCTCTCGCCGCAAAAGGGGCTCACGGTCACCGTGTGCTCGTCCAGCAGCGGCAGGTTGTTGGAGAAGGCGCCGTCCATGTAGCGAACTCCTCTCACCTGGCGAGACATAGATAAACAAAATGAGCACCTGGGCTTCGAGTTCGGATTCTGGGAAAATTGATTTTGATTTAGACCATGTTTGAGTTACTTAATTTCCTGCACAGAAAATAAAAAGGGGTGTTAACTAGGCTAAGAGGTAATATATTATAAATTTTTTTTGAATTTGTAAAAGAATTCTTTAAGGGTTTCTGTATTAAACTATACAAAATTTAATCAAAGCAAAGTTTTCTTTAAGGGTTTTTTAATAACACTATAAAATAATCTAATAATCTTTATGTTAACTTATCAAGAGGATAATAGAATTATTTTTTATTATTTTATAAAAGGTTTTTTCAATATACTTTTTATAGAGGTATTTTAAAAATAGGGAATCTTTACAATATACATATATAAAATTGTAATTCAACATTTTAAAATTTATAATATATATATAATATAATTATTATACATATTTTTAAACAATATAAGAATTCAAAATATGTATGATATAGGGAAATGACTATAAGGTATATGTAGACATATTAAGAATTGTTATATCTTTTTGAATTCTTAAGACTCGAAAGCTCTTTGGTTTTTATAAAGTAATATTTTTTGTTTCATTTTCTGAAATACTTTAAAAAGTAAAATAACAAAGCACTAAACCGATTTTTTTTTGCCTTACAGTGCTTTTACTTAAAACGTCGTAATTTAAGGATTAATTTTTCAAATAAATTTAAATAACTGGTAGGTAAATATGCTACAGAAAATGATAAACTTTCTAAACCAAGTATTTCCCTGGTATCCTATGATATCCAAAAATATCTTGGCTATTTTCTGAAAATATTTTGGTCAAGTCTAAAAATGCTTTGGGAACTGAAAGGGCAACCCACCTGCGGAGGCACCAGGCCGGAGAGTCCGGGAATGAAGCAGGAGCACATGAGGGCCTCGAGGAGCTCCTGCCGCGAGCTGAACTCCGACATGAGCACATTGCGGCGATCGCTGACGCGGGTGAGCGAGATGTGCAGCCGTCCGCTGACCCGCCGATGGGCGTCCTCCGGCAGGCGGCGGTGCATGCCCTCGAGGAGGCACTCCGGCAGGTTGAACCACGGACTGAAGGCGCCCAGCGAGTGGCGGCGCGTCTCCTGGACCACCCGCAGGAAGTCCCCGGCCATGCACTCCATGGGCAGGTCGCAGATCAGGCAGCAGGCGGCCAGGGCCCCGGCGGAGGCGCCGGCAATCCTCTCCAGCAGCAGTTGGGGGGCGTGCTGGCGCAGGCAGACGGCCACGCCGACGTGGTAGATGCCCAGGAAGCCGCAGCCGGCGAAGGAGAGGCTCCTCCTGGTGCGGATCTTCATCTTTGCAGCGCGTACAGTCTCCCCGTGACGCAGACAACTCTTCACGTGATCCCTAGTGCCGTGCAGCTGTCTCTTTTTCCGATTTTTTGTTGACGTTTTCCTTTATTTTTCCAAGTTTTCTTTCGAGCTTAATTCTCGGCCTGGAAAGTGTGACCTTGCGAAATAGAGTTCTGTTCAAAAAATACTAATTACGAGGGTTCTAAGACTATGTTTAAAAGGTTTTCCTGTTTTTAATTATGGGTTTTTTTATTTATATTATTCTTTTTTCTGGTTATTTTTGTTAAATGCAATTTTTGGGCTGATAACTTAAATGGCATTCAATACAGTTTCGAATTTTATTTGTTAATAAATTATTAGTATATAACTTTTCTGATCCTCTGAGATCATTTCTTGAATTGCCGGGTTCTTGTTTTATTTCCTTAATTTGTTATGTAGCATTAATTGTATTTACAAGAATTTTAATATACTAACAAAATAAAAAGCAACGTGTTTCCCAAAATGTTTTTATTTATATGAAAACTGACTTATCCGTGTTAGTTTTTCAGGTGGAATTTAATTTTTCTATTCAAATTTGCCGCCCATTGCAGAAATCCGTTACTTTTGGTGCTGCCAGATCTTGCTTCCAAAATGTTACTAAAACCTATTAGCTATGAGTAACCCTACTTCGTGAAAACTAGCTTTAAAATATGTTTAATATCCAGCTTAATTATTATAAATTAAGTAAGTAGTAACTACAATTTAAAAAATGTTGATATATCCAACAGATTGGATTATCAAAAAATCAAATATATAATTTAACATTTGCTAAAAGAAGAACTAAAAAAGTAATATAAGAAAAAAAATCACTGAAGGCAACGAAAATGGCTAAAACCTTTGTTAATAAATTAATAATTAATTAGTTTGTAAGTTTATTTTTAACAACTCTGGGTGAGAAAGAAATTCCGCTACAGACCATACGCAGCCCGAATCTGGCTATGAAAAAGCTGACTGCGCAGCGCTGAGTGTGACCCGTCGGCCGGGCTGCCCACTCTGCGCACACCACGGCCACACTGCGCGGCTGAGCATTTTGCATTTTTTGATTTTAGGCCAAGCAGCTCACAATGCAAGCGGTAAGATAAACGCCGGCTAATTTTAGCCCCGGTTACTCATTACTTTGTGCGTCACTCCGGGCAGATGTGGCGGGGAATGCCGGCGCTGGTCGTCCTGCTCCTCGCAGGCCTGCTGCCGGGCCAGCGGGACGCGGAGGCCTACGACAAGGAGATGACCGTCTATGTGGACGCCGGCAAAACGGAGTGCCTGTACCACTCGGTGCGCCAGGGCGAGACCATTGACTTCGAGTACCAGGTGATCGACGGCGGGCACGGCGACCTGGACATCAGCTTCACCCTGCTGGACCCCATCGGGCTGGTGATAGTCAGCGACTTCAAGAAGCCGGAGAACGTCCATCGCCACGAGGTGGCCAAGGAGGGCGACTACCGGTTCTGCTTCGACAACAGCTTCAGCATGTTCAACCGCAAGACGGTGTTCTTCGAGCTGATCGTGGAGCGCGAGGGCGAGGAGCTGCAGGGCGACGCGCAGTGGAACGAGGTGGACGAGCTGACCGGGCTGTCCCGCGACGAGTACTACGACATGAAGGTGCAGGACATCATGGACTTCATCGGACGCATCCGCCTGCAGCTGAACAAGGCCCGCCAGCTGCAGGATGTCCTGCGCTCGCACGAGGCACGGGACCGCAACCTGGCCGAGTCCAACTTCCAGAAGGTCAACCAGTGGTCCATGCTGCAGATCAGCGCCATGATCGGCGTGGGCCTCGTCCAGGTCTTCATGCTGCGCAGCATCTTCGCCACCGGCGGACGCATGCACGATCTGTGGCGCAAACTGGGCATTTGATGGGTCGCCGCCGTATCTCGAGGAGAAGCCTCTACCAAAGATGTGCGTGCCGGAGCAGCGAGGATGCATTTAGTGAATGCCAGCCGGCACCTGGAGCCCCTAGTTAGATTGTAATTTAGAACACAAAACTTGCCATCATCATCTGTAGTGCGTTAGTTTCTCTTTGCCCGTTTTTACCATCATGTATTATGTAGCCGTGTATTTATAGATATGCGGGTGTGTGCTTGTGATATACCCGGTGTGTTGTGTGTGCTCGCGTGTGTGAGGCGTTGTTAGACGAAGCATTTGTATCGTTAAGCCAGGAGATGAGTTTGATATTAAATTTAAAGTTGCAGGAACCAGTGTAAAAGAGGATTTTCACTAACTACCCAGGGGTTGGTTTACCTCTGAGGGGGTTCTTCTCCAAAAGGGGATATCTTTAGGGTTCTTAAGTGCCTACAAAGGGTAGTACACAAGTCTATACTTTAAATTCTCTAAAAAAAAGGGTCTTTGTGGATGATATTAGAAGGTTCTGAGCTTCTTGAGGAAGCATTGTTATGTACGAAAATGTACACTTATAAGAAAGATCCCTAAAAGTCACTTTGATCATTACTTTGTTTCTTAAATAACTAACTATTTGGAATACCACAAGGAAAAAGGTGAAATATGATATTCCTTCTTCCACTTTTCCCATAATTGAGAACCTATCCAAGAAATCTTCTTATTCAAAACCAATTATTTTCCATAAAATGATCAAATTCGAGGAAGTAAACTAAAAGTAATAGTTATTTTTGTTAGTAATTCACCTGGGCTTCAAATACATTAAAATGCAATGTACTCTGCTATCTCACAAGTGCTTAGATAAAAACACTAGTTAACCACCTTTTCGCCTTTGTATTCCAATTATCTATTTAAAACGAACACAGAAATTGCATTAGCAGACTACACTGAAAATTTCTGACTGCTCAAACGCTTCAATGTGGAGATACTTCAAATATTTTAAGTGCTGGGTGAATATTTTTTGATTAACCCCTCTTTTTGCCAAAAAAAAAAATACCGATTATTATAAATTTTGATCAAGAAAAGAGTCTGCTTTTAAGTTTCCTAAATTTTGACTTTAAATTATTAGTAAGTTGCAATAGTTATCTTATTTTTTAATAGAAATTTATATTTCTTACTATTTTTTCTTGAACAACTTCACATAAATCAAGTTTTTATAGAACTCTTTCTTAAAATTCGCTTGTGAGTAGGCAGAATCGGCAATTTCAGTTAGTTAGGATTGTGGAAAGTCAAGTTTCTCATGGTAAAATTTACATTAACCACTATTTCTATATACTTTACCTTCAAATTCTACCATTAATAGATGTTTTTTGGAACGGGCAACCGTTTAGCTATTATTCTTTATGTATATAGTAGATATTTTGCACCTTCGTAAGACTTCTTTGGACTCCCAAGGGATGACAACCTCCTTCTCTAAGCTCTCCCCACCGGAATCCATTCCAAACAGCATGCCATTTTAGGGTTTTTTACACAAAACTGGGAGATCAGGCGCCCAGCAGATCCGCATCGTTGCTGAAAACGAACTCTGCTCAACGAAACTTGCTCCTTCTGGCTGTGCACACCTTCCTGACTAGGCTCCTCCACCTGGAGCCAGTCAAATCTCTCTGCTCTCTCCAAGATCCACTAGACAATCGTCGGTTTTCGAACAGTTTATCAATCGTTTAATGGCTAATAAAAAAAAATGGTTAGCAGATCCGCATTACTACTAGCATGGAGTTGTTTATTGACATTTCCGCTGGAAACTAGCTTGCAACAGGGGGGCAATGGCAGTGGATCCGCGGCCAGGAGCGCCTCCTGGTGTAGTGTGGTAGGGTTCTCTTTTCAGGGGGGAGGTGCGGGCGAGGACTGGCTTGGCCTAGGCGGCCTTGTTGAGGCGCTTCTGGCGCTCCAGCAGCCGGCGCTCCCGCTCGAACTCCTTCATGCGCAGCACGTAGTCCTCGTACTCGCAGGTGAGGTACTCGTGCTTCTGGTGGGCGCACTTGTACACAAACGGGAAGGTGTCCGTGCGGCAGGCCTGGTAGGCGATGGCCAGGTGGGCGCAGTAGTCGCGCGCCTCCAGCGGCAGCTTGGCGGACTCCATCTCCTCCTGGGTGGCGACCATCACACGCTCCTTGCGCGACTTGAAGCCCAGCAGTGGGTCGAAGGAGGGCACCACGTCCGGCCCGGGCATCACGTCCGGTTTCAGGTAGTGCTGCAGCGCGTTGCCCATCCTGCTGGCGGGGAGAGATCGTGTTAGTACGCTCGCCAAGCCTCGCAAATCGCACAGTTAAATTACGTAAAATGTTTTTCCTCGATTTCGCTTGCGGTGCAGCTGTCAAAGTTCTTCTTCTTCCTGCCCCTGTTGTTGTTCTTGCAGGTGACAGCTGCTGGCCAGGGTTGCCAGCGCGCGGGTGCGTCGGCGTTTTGCAGCACTGACGGGGATCAGCTGTGTGGACTTGTTTTTGAAAATTTAACTTTTGTAACGGACTCTTTGGGAGAACTGATGATATTGGAGATTTTTAAAGTATTTATTTGTGGTGTGTTTAAAAAAAAAACATGGAAATATTCAAATGTGACTGGCAATGCAGTGTAAAATGAATGAGCCGGGAAAAAAAGTGTAAGAAGAAAAATGAGTAATATTAAATTCAGTCACATTAACTCAAATCCTTATGTTGTCTGTAAATTTTAACATTGAATTTCTATGACAATCCCTTTAAAATATAACACAAACTGGTTTTTAAATACTATTGCAATTTATAAAAGAAAATCCATGGAAAAAAGAATATCAGTTTACGTTTTGGTTAAGCTACACATTGCATAAATATAAATACCTTCAAGAATAAGGATAATGTATTAAAATGCGTTAAGGGAAGGCTACAAAACTTTTTGACTAAAACATTTAAATATGTCTACCAATGCAATGTAAAATTAAGCCGCTAAAAACAGAAAGAAAGAAACTGAAATGGATTAAATGCAGCTATATTAACTTAAGAGCCCCTTGTAATTCTTAAATTTTTAAATTGATAAAAGAAGTGATTAAACCTCTGTGAGATTTTCAAAAATTTTGCGAGAAAATAAGTTGAAATACTAATTTAAAAAAGTATACACTTACAATTAAGTATCTACAAAAGTAAGGATAGGGATAATGTATTAAAATCGTTGGCAAAACTTTATCATTTAAACAAGATTTTTTTTTTTTTAAAACGATCAAATAATGTGCAATTTAAACTTAAAATTGTTTACAATTTCCTTTTTTGTATTTTTTTAGCAACGCTCAAACTGCGAATAAGAAAATCGTTTGTAACTGAAAAAACAGGACACCCGCTGTCCAACACTGGCCGCGGCCAGCTGGGCGTCCTCTCCCGCAGGAAGCGGCAAGAAGCAGAGCGAGCACGAACAACAACACGGCGGGGTGAGGCGAGAGCGCCGAAAGTTTCAGTTCTCTCGTCCCCATTGTACCGTTGCGTTGTCGCTCGGTGTGTGTTTTTTTTGCGTGAAAGTGACAAAAGCGAATGGCAAATGGCAGAAACAAAGCGCACCAAAACGCCAGACGATGCTCGTCGAAGTAGTTAATTCCTAGTTGTTAATTCATAGTTTGTTCGATAACACCGCAGTGCAATATAATCCATTAGCCAAACGCAGAGAGCGGGTGGGAGAGCGTCCAGCGCTGTAACGGTAGACGGCGACGGTGACGGCGACGGCGACGGCGACGGTAACGGTAACGGAGCATCGGAACATAGAGAAAATATCGATTGGAGCCCTGGATCCAGCGGGAAATCGGGCCAAAATGGTGGGCCTGCTGAATCCCCTGAAGTACGGCGACCACTTCTACGAGCTGTACACGAACAGCACGCGCAGGTAATCCCCGCCAGCATCCGGACACCAATGTGTCCCGGAGCCTCCCCGGCGCAGCCCCTTGCATCCCCTCCAGCACGCATAGCCCACACAGCCCGTCCGTCCGCCGGGGTGGAAAAATCGATCGCTGCACTCGGCTTCGGCTGCCAATCTGGGTCTTCAACCCCTGCGCACTCGCGCTCTCTCGCCGCCGCCGTGCCGCACCCCCCGCCTGCTGGGGGTTGAAGCGGGCGGAAGTGGACAGTCCTGCGCCGCCCAGCTGAGCGCCGCGCGGATCAGCTGATTGCCGAGAGCGCCGCGACCTGCATTAACCCACTGACGGCCCACGGGGGTGGCGGCGCGGCGCTGCGAGTGTCACCCCCGTGTGCCGCCAAACAGAGGTCTTCGAGGGGGAAACCATACCAAACGCTCGGGAAGGATATGCATTATAATGCATTATCAGGCAGAGTCCTTAGGGAAATATATCTTTCCTTAGTATAAGGTCCGATACTACCAAATAATTCAATATTATACTCTGCATCCATATAGACAAGGCATATTGTTGGGAAGATCCCTTACCAAAGTAATAGATTGTAACAAATATTCATCTTTCCTTGTTACCAAAAAATTAACAATCTATTTCACATTCACGAGAATATATTAACTCACCATTTAAAATAAAATTAGGCAGATCATTGTTACGAAGACCACTTACCAAAGTAATATAATATCTACATATATCTTTATCTTTAATATATCTTTTCTCGATATAAGGTGATACTACCAACAAACGCAATATTATAGCTCTGCATCTTTATAGATAATGCTTATTGCTGGGAAGATTTCTTACCAAAGTAATAGATTGTAAAAAGTACTCATCTTTCCTCGATATATGGTTGAATAGTTACCAACAAATTTACGATCTTTTTCACATAGATTTTAAGAAAACTACCTTAGTTATAGGTCTTCATTTTTATAGATAATGCAGCATTTAAAATCAGGAAGATCGCCTACCAAATTAATAGGTTGTTTAAAGATTTGAATATATCTTTCCTCGTTATATAGTTGGATAGTTAACAAAAAATTAAAATTTAATTTTTTTACATCGATATAAAGATTTCTACCAAAGTTATAGCTTTGCATCCTTATAGATAACTCACCAGTTAGTCAGTTAAAGTAAGGCAGATTATTGTTAGGAAGACCACTTACCAAAGTAATATGTTTTAATAAGTATTTGATATATCTTTACCATAAAATACAACATCTTTTTCACATTCATATAAAATTATCTACCACAGTTATAGCTCTTTAGGAAGACTTCTTTTCAAAGTAACAGATTGTAAAAACTCTTTAATATATCTTTCCTCGATATATGGTTGGATGGTTATCAAATTTATTTTACATCGATATAAAGATTTCTACCAAAGTTATAGCCCTTTATCCTTGTAGATAAAGCACCATGTAAAAGCAGACAGAATATTGACAGAATAATAGATGGTTAAAAGTATTTATTATATTTTTCCTCGATATATGGTTGGATAGTTACCAAAAAATTCAGGACCTAAGTATTTTACATTGATATAAAGATATATAGCACAGTTATAGTTCTTTATCCTTAATAGTAATTTACCATTATGGAGAATATTGTGAGGAAGACCCCTTACCAAGTTAATGGATTATTAATAGTATTTAATATATCTTTCCTTGATATATGGTTTGATAGTTACCAAAAAACAAACAATCTATTTTGCAAAGATATAAAGATTTCTACCATAACTTTGGTAACTTTCTTTATACTTATAAATAATGCTACATATAAAATTTGGCAGAATATTGTTAGGAAGATCCCTTACCAAAGTAATGATATAATAGTTATTAAAAACTATTCAATACTTATCAACCAGCGAAAATAAAGATTGTCGTGACCTATTTTTCCTCCAAAGCTCAGTATCTCATAAATATAATATGCATTGATCATATAAAGATGAACTTCCACATTTCAGACAGGGGAATCTATTTTTTTAATGTTAAAAGGATTTTTTTAAGAAATTTTAAAAATATTCCAACCTTTCTTTGAATAATGATTTTGCAGGCTTACAATTTTTAATCGAACACCTGGACCTCAGTTAGTTGGCAAAATACCGACACGGCCCCAGAAAATCGATTTTGCAAAAACGAGTTAAAAGTTTTAATTGCACCTTGTATGGGTGAAAATGTTTATACCAATGATGGCAGCAAAATTGGCCTAGAATATTTACACAAAAAACGATTTTTGTTTTAAGTTTGAGAAAAATGTTGTAAGATTTTAAAAGTAAATTTTTAGCTATTTCTTAAAATTAATTAATCAATGTAACGAACAAAATTATAGGTAAATTTTTAGTAAGTATTATTAGTTTTATTAATTATTATTATTAAATAGTTTTATTCATTTATTATTATTATTTAAATGTTTAATTATTATTAAATTATTTAATTATTATTAATATTATTTTAGAAAATTTGTTATTTTTACTATAATTTAATTAAATGGTTTTCTTTGAGATGAGGTCCTTTCTTAAATATTAAATGGAGTAAAAAACCATTATAAAGCTATACTAACATTTTGTATGTATTAGTATAATTAGGAATATTTTTTTTTTAATTTTAAAATTTATTTTATTAGTTATATGTCTGTTAGTTAGCAAGTTTCAATCGCAGAACTGACATATCATTGAGGCAGCCGCAGTTGGGCCTTCCCTAAGCCAGGCCAGTGGTTGCTGAATAATTGAGCTGGCCACCCGCACCCTTTGGGAGCAGTTGGCAAAGTTTGGAGCCCGTAATCACCGCCTGCGGAAAGCACAAGCCGGGGAGCCGCACTCGGGCGGCGGCCATCAGTACTCGCAACCACCTGTCAGCCGGAGGAGCCAAACGGGCACCCGGACACCCGGACGCCCGGACACCCGGGTACACACATCCCAAAGCTTGCATGTGCAACTGGATGCCCAAAATAGCGACCAGCATCCCGCTCGAAAGCTTCCCGCTGATAGGAGCCGCCGAGGAGCCGAAAGCTTGCCAGGGCCAGCGAAAACAAATGCAAATGCTCCGCCAGGTCCTCGCCACTTTAAGCTTGCTTTCCTCCGCAGTTTGGTGGAATGCGTTTTTGATTTATGACCTATAGTTCGAGTAGTGTCCCCCTTTTTTCAAATGTTTTCTACATGTGAGTCGAGTCGAGCAGCTCACAAGTCAAAGTGGTTGGAAATATGCAAGATATGCCGCTTCTTTGGGCACTCGAAAGTTCAAAATATTATGGTTCTAACCCACATGAACTTTTACTAAAAATAATATTTTTTGAAATATCACCTTAATATCTCTTAATATCACAAACACCTGTTATAAGGCTCAATCCGGCACTCAAAAATATTGCAAAGGTCAAAGGTTGAGCTTAATACATTTCCTGCTATAACCAGCGTAGGAGTTATGGGATACACATTTTTTTTAATTTATAAAAAATCTATTTTTAGTGCTGCTGAATACATATAATTTTAGTTAGGTATTACCAAGTTTTAGGGGAAAATCATGTCATTTTTAAACTAACGTGTTTAATATTAAAAAATTAAATTGGTTTTTACTTCAGAACATTAAGGAATTAAAGAATTTCTATTTTGTAGCATACCTACCAATATATTACACTTTCAAAAAATGTGTTGCACTAAGCTGTAAAAATTTTAGGTTGCATTTTTGGCGCCTAAAATTTTGGAATTAAAGAGTTTTGAGGATTGTATTAAAAATTCTGAATATTTAGTATATTTTTGTATTTTATTATTCTAAACTAAATACCCATTAAAACAGATGAAATATTTTGTTTACATTCCATTTAAATATTTTTATTAACCCTCGGTTTTTTCCACTTTCAGAAAAATGCAACACGATCGCAAGGTGCTAACGAAGCGCAAAAGTCGGAAGGACAAGTCGGCGGCAGCGATGGCCGCCGCAGCAGCAGCGGCTGTTCTGGAGGGGAATGCGGGAGCGGGTGGCCTGGTGAATCCGCTGGACCCGCCGCTGGTCAAGGAGCAACTGATGATCCTGCCCTCGTTCCCCGTGGCGCACATCGAACTCGATCCGAACGCGTCCAAGTTTGCGGTCTTCTCGGCGATTAGATCCACGGTGCTGGAGGCGGAGACGCGGTACTCGCTCTTCCAGGAGGGCGGAGCGGCCGCCGGCCAGTCCGGCTCGGGCCTGAAGAAGTGGAGCAACAACCTGAACGCCGCCTGCTGCATGATGTGCGCCCACAGCTGCATGATCAGCAACATACTCGACTGCCCCTGTCACGCCCATCTGGGCATGCACGGTGCCGTGGGCCCGGGCAACGGAGCTCCTGGCGGACCCGTGGGTGTGATTGTCGAGGGACGCGTGCCGGCCCCTGTGCCGGTGGTGGTGGGAGGGCCGGGCATGCCGGCCGAGAAGCGACCGCGACGCGATAGCGCCAACAGCGATGCGGACTCGGACACGGAGGAGCCCACCGAACGGGAGCCCGTCTACGCCACCGTGCCCCTGATTGTGGGCGCGGGACTGCGCAGTCTCTTCGAGCTGATCGCCGATGCCCGGCACGTGCATCCGCTGCTGTGCACCAAGGCACTGAAGGCCCTGCTGGACGTCATCCAGGGTCAGCAGCCGGAGAGCTTCAAGCTGGAGCCGGAGGAGCTGATCAATCCGCTGTACGATCTGCTCCTGGACCTGGCCACCATGCCGGCGGCCCTGAACTCGGCCACGGGCGCGGAGGCCAACTGGTCGGCCATGGCCTGTGCCGCGCTCCTGGGCCTCTGCATTGCCCGCGGCGACACGGGCAAGATGCTCAAGGCCATCGCCGCCATGCTGATGACGCCGCGCCAGCTCTCCGCCCAGATTGTCCAGCTGCCGGTGGTCCTGGCCACGCTGCAGCACACGGTGGTCAGTGCGGCGCTGAACAAGCCCACGAGGCCGGACTTTCACAGCCACGGGGTGCCGCACAACTCCCTGATCGACGAGGTGAGTGCTGAAGGTTGCTACACCGAGAAAAAAATAAGAATATATTACAGCATTTTTGTTGTTTTTAAATTTATTTTTCATTTGATTACATCCTTTACTGACATTAAAACTCTTGAGATTAATTGAATATTTTTTAAACGATTAAATATTTTGAAACTAGAAAATTAAAAAAAAAGTTTTTAGCTTCCCTGGGATTTGAACCCTCCCCTGCTTCTATATTTTAGTAAAAGCACTTGAAATAAGTCTCAAAATTTTAAATTCGTTTTAACTATTATAATTTTAAATTATTCTTGGATTTGAACCCACGCCTCGTAACTTTTAGGACTTCTGTAAGTGCAGTTAAAAAAAAATTGTCAAGCCAAAGCAAATCTAAAACTAAGAACTACGACCAGTTTTATGTAAATAACAAGGAAACTAATTTAGTTATATAAATTATTTCGACCTTAATTTTATTTCAAAAATGTTTCCCTTATTAACCCCTCTTTTATTGCAGTTCCCCCTGAAGTTGCCGCCCCTGAGCACTGGGGCGCCCATCACCTCGCCGGCCATGGCCTGCGATGGAGTGTTTGTGTACCTACTGTACGGAGGAACCCTGCTGAAGATCGGCACTGGCTTCGGGGGATCCTACAAGGGCCACGTCTACGCCCAGAACGAGGACTTCAGCCACGAGCGCAGCGCCTGGCTGGGCTACAGTGGCGGGCAGCTCTACTTCCGGCGCACCTGTCGCCGGAGTGCGGGCGACCAGCTGCAGATGGTGGGCCTGGACACGCTGGCCATCAAGGCGATGAGTCCGCTGAGCATGCTGCACATGCGCGAGGGGCTCAACTACGTGCTCTTCACGGACGACGACTCGCTGCACGCCATCTGCAGCAACCGCGATGTGAGTATTGGTATTAAAAAGGTCTTAACCATCAGCAAACTTAAAAGCCTCAGACCACACAATTTTATGGTGCACCTGAATAGGATATACAATTTTTATCAAATATTCCCGCGAATTCCTGAGATTCGATAATAGTTCATTCTTAAAAAGCTTTATTTTAAAGATTTAATCTTTAAAAAAGAGTAATTTTTAATCATTAAAAATTGCTTAAGGGCATTTTTAAATAAGTTTTAAAAAATTCATATAAACTAACATGCTAAGAAATCTACAGAGGTTTAAAATCACTAAAAAAATATGCGAAAAAGTATGCTACACTTTCTTAATTTCCCAAGAAATTTTGATTTCATCATAGGGACACGTTTGAATGTGATTTTAAACCTCTTAACCATATTGATTGGATTAGATCCCCGACAATATATTATCAACTATTACTAATAATGGGTTTTACAATTTTTTATTATTTTTAGGATACCCTGGTGGTGAAGAAACTGAACCTGTACCACAATAGCTACAACATTGACCCGCCGCCCTTCGAGCTGCCGCTGCAGCTGGCCCGCAAGAAGTTCCGCACGCTGGGCTACGCGGCCTTCGAGGACGAGCTGCTCAACCAGTACCAGATCCAGCGGATCCAGTCGGCCCACAACAGCTTCGAGCCGAAGCTGCCGGCGCCCTGCCGCGATGCGGATGTGGACGTCTTGGGCATGGCCTGCGGCAAGGAGTTCGGCCTGGTGCGGGCCAGCAACGGCCGGGTGTACTACTACGGAAAGTCCGCGGCCCTGGGACTCAAGTGCGTGGGTCGCACGCCGACGCTGAAGCTCACCGAGCTGGTGATCTCCAAGGCGGCCAACATAGTGCACGTGGCCGTGGGCCACGATGGCATCCACGCCCTGCTGGTCAACGATGACGGGACCGTCTTCTTTGCCGGAACCGCGCGACGCGGCGAGGATGGCGATAGCAGCAAGAATCGGAGACAACCGAAGGCGGTGAAGCCCAAGAAGATGACCAAGATCGATGGCCATGTGGTGGTCCATGCCGCCTGCAACAACGGCACCTCGGCCTTTGTGACCAAAACGGGAAAACTGATCATGTACGGCAAGGATACGGCCCACTGCGATGCCATGGGCTTCGTCAGTGAGCTGCTGGACCAGCACGTGACCAAGGTGGCCCTGGGCAAGGCCCACTGTGTGGCCCTCAATGCCAAGGGGCAGCTCTTCTCGTTCGGGCTGAACAACAAGGGCCAGTGCGGCAGGATATTCAACAAGTTGCAGCCGGTGAAGGATGTGCCCCCGTTTGCCTCATCCTCAACGGCAGCCGCCTGTTTTGCATCCCTGCTGCCACTGGACAAGCGCCTGAAGCTGGACTTCTCCACGCTGTGCGACTACGACGACCACAACCTGGTCCAGGGCCAGTGCCGCGTGTGCGTCATCTGTCGCGAGTGCACCGGCTACAATGTCAGCTGTGTCTCCGCCCTGAATGTCCCGCTGGAGCAGCGCTTTGCGGGCAGCATTTGTCCCTGTGGCCACGGAGATGCCGGCTGCGCCAAGTGTGGTCTCTGCGCCGCCTGCATTGCCCTCCAGGACAGCGATGGTGAGTTATCCAGCTCAGCTTTGCGTACCCATTTAGGTACTAAACCCCCATGTTCCCCTGCAGAAGCCAAGACAGAACTGAAGCCTCCACCAAGTGACGTGCAACAGCGCCAGCAGCGCTCCAAAACGCTTATCATGCGCCGCAAGGAGCGCAAGGGCGAACTGGAGACCGGAGCCGCCGGCGGAGGAGCAGCCACGCCCACTGACCTGGACAAGGATCCGCCTCGCGTGGCTCCGCTGGCCCCACAGCTGCTGCAGCTGACGAGCTCATCGCCTGTGGTCCAGGTGGCCTGTGGCTTGCACCATACCGTGGTGCTGACGCTGGCCGGCGAAGTCTACACCTTCGGGAGCAATCAATACGGTCAACTGGGCAGTGGAGATCTGCAGCCGGTGAGCGGACCAGTTCGTGTCCAGGTGCCCGGAGCCATCAGCCAAGTGGCCGCCGGCAGCAATCACACCGTGCTGCTGACATCCAAGGGAATGGTGTACACGTTCGGCAACTACCAGAAGGGACAGCTGGGACGGTTGCCCAGCGACTACGGGGTGAAGCCCCCGCCCCAGGACGACGACTCTCCGGTGGGACCGGGCTCTGATGGCGGCGGAGCAGGAGGATCGCCAACAGTGGCGCCGGTGGGAATGCCTGGTCCGGAGCGCTCCCAGTCGCCGGCCACCGTGCAGCCAAGTGGCTCCAAGGAGGTGCCTCCTCTAATGCCGGTGCTCACCCAGCGCCAGAAGTTCCTCTGGAACTGCTCGCCCGGAGCCGTCTTGTAAGGGAGCCTACTAAGGGATTAGTTTCACCATGATCACTAATGGGTAACTCTCTTTCTTCTTCCAATCTTCCAGTGGCCTGGGCCCCTGCTATGGCAAAAAGGTCACCTGGATTGGCGCCAATGGAGACCAGACCTTCATCAAGATAGACGAATCCCTGATCACGGCCCAAATGCTGCCCAAGATGCATGTGGTGGCCAACAAGAAGACGATATGTAAGTGTACCCCAAGAATGATGGCAAACCAATGCTAATCTCTTTAATATCCCGGAATAGTGCTTATCCCCAGCATTCCGCTGTCCTTCCACACGCTCTCCATAAATCGGCGGGATGGAAGTTGTACGGCCCATTACCGAGGGCAGACCAACTTTGTGAAACTGATGCAGGCTCAGCCGGAGCAGCAGCAGCCGGAGATCAACTCCAACCTGGATGTGGCTGTGACTCCCGTGGAGGACTCGCCGGCGCACGCATCCACCTCGTCGCTGCTGACCGCCCTGACGGGCACAGCCACGGCTGGGGTGCCCATCAACGAGCAGATGTCCCGGAGCATGCACGAGGCCCGGAATCAGATCTTCGAGGAGCAGCCGCCCCCGGAAGTGGCATCCACCGCTGCGGCAGCAGGAGGCGCAGCAGTAGCAGGGCCTGGAACACCGGGATCGGGATCGGCGGCGCTGGCAGCAGGCTCTGTGCCCAGATCTCGGCGTGGAGGCAAGCAGGGAGGCAGTACCCCGGAACCCATTCCATCGCCACCACAGCTGGCCTTCACCATGGACCCCACCTACAATGTGCTGTGGGTTTTCGACGGAGCTGCACGCAAGCTTCGCTGCCACAATGTGGTGGCCAGTGACATCAACGAGAGCGACGCGGTGAGTTAGAAGGTTATAAAAGTGTTGGTTTATAAATGATATACCCATTACTCGCAAATTAATTGGATATATTGTATTCCTTGCACAATATGTAACAAGAAAAGTGCAGTTTACCGACTCTATAAAGTTTATAACCATGTGGGCACGCAAATTCTAGGGATCCTTGCGCAGAGATTATTTTTTTATTAGAGTTTCACACCCACTTTAACGCCTAAAAAACGCACAATTCATTGAATGTTTTAGTTTTAAAGTTAAGACCCTAAGTCTAAAGTAAAAATTTAATCATAGACCTTCGCTTTCAGACAAAGGTACATATATTTATTTTGAAATTGGTATACTTTTATTTATTTATTTAATTATAGCACGTTCCATATAATAAATCAATATTTATATAATCCTAACTTAACTTTGCTAAGATTTACACCAGTATAGGACGCACTATCTGAACAAAACACCCCTTTAACCCGAACATAATTACAACTTAACCCGAGCTTAATAATAGCTTATCCCTAAGCCAAACCTCAGCCCTGCATTAACCTTTATCTTTTACCTGAAAATAATTCCAACTTAGTTCCGTTTTCGCCCCCCACATAAACACTATTTTTTCCCAAAACTAACCCGAAGATAACCTAAAACTTTAACTTAACCCCAGCCTTTATATATTTTTTAATTTACTTATTCATTTTTCCCTACTTGTGCATTTATACATTATATAGAACCATATATACCTATAACCCACCCCCCGATCTCTTCCAGAACTCTGCAACCTACCGATCGCTACTCTCGCCGGAACTCTCCCTGCCGGATCGCGTGGACTCCCGCGTGGCGCGCTCGCAGGCCTCCCTGAACCTGCTCGCCTGCCTGGACATCCTCACCTCGGCGCAGGACAACATCCCCGGCTGCTTCGAGCAGCCGCTGCTCAAGCAGACCCAGCAGACGGCGGAGGCGCAGGCCGGCGAGTTCCAGGTGGTCAGCCGGTTCGAGAACTTCGGCGGCGGCTGGGGCTACTCCGGCCACAGTGTGGAGGCCATCCGCTTCTCGGCGGACACGGACATTGTGATCTGTGGCTTCGGCATGTTCGGCGGTCGCGGGGAGTACAGCTGCAAGCTGAAGCTCTTCGACCTGGGCGGCGATGGCGGGGGCTACGAGAAGGAGGGCATCCTGATCAGCGAGACCAAGGAAGTGCCGTACGAGTGCGGCGCCAGGAGCAAGCACCACATCCTCCTGCCCAAGCCGGTCAGTGCGGTGGCCGGCAGATGGTACCTGGTGTGGGCTCGGATCGCGGGCCCCTCCTCCGATTGTGGGTCCTGCGGCCAGGCCTCTGTGACCACCGAGGACCAGGTGGTGTTCTCCTTCAAGTCCAGCAAGAAGGCCAACAACGGCACCGATGTCAACTCCGGCCAGATACCGGCCATCCTGTACCGCCTGGTCACCCAGGACTGCAAGCAGACGCCGGCCCAGATGGACGCCGATCCGGTGCAGCGCATCTCCCGGGCCTTCGCCAACAGCGTGAGCCGTGAGTGCTTCGAGAGCCTGGTGGTGCTGCTCAGCTGGTCCTGGGACTGCTTCAAACTGCAGCTGCGCGAGGAACGGGACCGCTCCCGGCCACTTCAGCTCCAGCAGTCACTGCAGTACCTCGGCTACGTCATCAAGTCCTGCCTGCGCCTGCTGCGCAAGTACACCAACGAGATTTACCCCCAGCGGAGCTCCTCCGCATCGCTGACAGCTGCCGGAGGTGGCTCCAATGCCGCCCATGGCAGTGGCCTGGTGACCGCCGCCAAGGTGGTCCAGTCCAAGGCAAACAAAGGTGAGCCCTGCTTGCATACACAACTGCTTCCCTTGCTAATGTCCTCCTCCTCCCTATCCTTTTGCAGACAAGAATGCACCCCGCGTGGTGGCCGGTGGAGCCGTAATGGCCAAGTACTTCGGAGACCCATCGCCGTCGGCGGCTCCGGCCATGATCAGCAGCGGCGGAAGCGGAGGAGCACCGTCCACATCGGCCTCGGCAGCTGTGGCAGCCGGCAGCGGCACTCCCGTGGCCCGGAAGACCAACATGGAGAACATCCAGCTGGCGGAGTGCATCGGCAATGTGAGGGCCCTGCTCATTGGCATCTTTTGCGACGACATCTTCAAGGACATAGCCACGGACGAGGGTAAGTTGGTAGTCGGAAAATATATCGAAATCCATTTCTTATGATCCTCCCCGCCTTCGCAGGCTACGAACTCTCGCTGGAGATCCTGGACGAGTGCCACCTGAGCTTCGTGGCCTGCTTCGATGCCTTCTATCCGACGTCCTCGCTGAAGTGGAACTGCCTGTGCGACCTGCTCGCCCAGATGGATCGCGGAGCCCTGCACTCCCGGCTGCTGAGTGCCATCCTGGCGGGGCTCTGCTCGCCCTCGGTGAAGCTGAGGGCCACCTTCTCGCTGCTCAGTGCGGCCGGCAACGAGCGCCAGTCCATCATCAGTCCCAGCGACAACTCCGGCCTGCCCATGCTCTCCTCCACGGACGCCCATCCGTATCCCGTGCTGGTGGAGCAGATGATCTACCGCACGCAGCAGGAGAAAAGCGACTTCCTGAGCAACTCCTGGACGTTTAAGGATGTGCTAGTGCGCCTGCTGGACATCATTGCCTCTCCCATTCGCTCGCGCATCGAGGCGATCTACAGTAGGAGTCTGGGGAGCCTCGGTGGCAGCTATCCCGGGAGCAAGGAGTGCGTCAATCAGGGCCTCATCGACAACTGTTGCCACCTGCTGGCCAGGGTTCTGGCCGAGATCGTCTACCAAACGGCGATGGGCGAGTATGACAAACTGTTCATGCCGCCCCGGACGCTGCACTCGACGGGCGCTCGCTTCGCGCGCTGCGATGTGAGTCGCACCTGGAACACCGGAAACTTTGGACCCGATGCCATCGCCTTCGCCGTGGATCGACCTGGCGTGGCCATAGCTGGCGCCATGGTTTACTCGGGATCCGGGAGCTATGACTACCAGTTGGAGTTGCTGTACGACAACACGGCCGATCTGCAGCCGCAGCACAAGTGGGAGACCCTGGAGTCGGTGTCGGGCAGCTACGACCAGGATGCGGTGCACAACGATCTGGCCGAGATCAAGTTCGACCATCCGGTGCACATCAAGGAGAACGCTCGCTACGCCCTGCGGCTGTGCTCCCAGGGGGCACGCACCTGCTCCGGGGACGCCGGCATGCCGGCGGTGCGAGGACCCTGTGGCGCCCAGTTCCACTTCTATGCCTGCGACCTGAGCTTCAACGGCACCACTCCGGCCAGGGGCCAACTGCCCTGCATTCTGTACTACAGCACTCCGATGAAACAGGACGGAAACGCGGCCAGCGGACGGTCTGGCGATGGGCCCAACGTGGTGCCACACATGGAGGAGCGCATGATGCTCCTGGGACCCCACGAGGTCTCCACCCGGGATACAGCCCTGCAGATCGCCGCCGACATCACCAAGAAATGCACTGAGCTGCTCATCCTGGCGCGCAACGCCATGGCTGCCTCTTGCTCGCCCTCGGACAACAGCTCCAATCACACACAGACCATCGATTCGGAGCACAATATCACGCCCATCGAGGAGCACATGGACATCAACTGGGCCAACAACTCCAGAACGGCCGCCATGCCCAGTGCCATCGATCCGCAGCTGTCCACGGCCCGGGATCTGGGCAAGCGCATCGAGTCATTTTCCAAGGGCCTCATGGAGACCCTGAAGTTTGACAAGCGATCCACCAATCCCTTCGAGATGGAAATCGAGATCGGAGCCACCGAGGTGGAGGAATCGGCGGACTTGAGGAATGGCCAAAGCCAGAGCCAGAGTCAGAGCCAGATCCAGAGTCAAAGTCAGAGCCAGAGTGTGCCGATAAATGGCAATGAGCGGACCGCGGACTTCGAGATCGCCGAGCAGCCGGCCCAGCAGTCGATGACCCAGCAGGTGCACTCCGACTCGGAGGAGGCTCCGCTGGAGGTGGCCGGCATGGCGGCGGCTGGCAGTGGAGTGAGTGTGACCGGCGGCTCCGGCGCAGGAGGAGTGGCCGGAGTGGGCAGCCAAGTGGCCGCCGTGCAGCTGCTGGAGGTCTTCAATCTGGCCGCCTCCAATATGTTCCACACCCTGCTGCCGCTGGTCTATGCCCACATCGCCAACCTGGCCTGCAGCGATCCCAAGAGCTCCGTGCAGATTCTGGGCCTGATCAAGGAGATCCTGCCGCACATCGCCGCCCTGAACCAGCTGCACGTGTCCAAGGATCAGCGCCAGCCGGAACCGGCTGTCTTTGCCCCGCAGACCTCGAGTTCCGGCTCCAACTCGAGCAGCAGCAGCACCACCAGCAACCACTACTGCGTGGTGGAGAGCGAGCATCCGTACAGGAGCGCCAGCATCAGCAGCTACCGCGTGGAGTTCCCGCCCTGCGTCCAGTGGCTCACCATCGAGTTTGACCCGCAGTGCGGCACGGCCCAGCTGGAGGACTACCTGCTGCTGTCGATCCCGATGCGTCCGGCCTCGCAGGCGCCGTTGGTGCCGCACGTGGATGACTACCTGGAGCAGGCGGACAACAATGTGCCGGGTGCCCAGGCAGACAGGAGGCGCACCACGGGCGGCGGCATCGCCGGATGCGGAGCGGCGCCGAGCTCGCACCAGCGCTCCGCCAGTGTCCAGCTGACCATGGCCAGTTGCTGTCGCAGCCCGGGCGGCGGCAATGCTCCGGGGTCCGCGTCTGCGCCCAGTTCCGCGCCCCTGCGCAGCCAGGATCCCAACGACAGGGAGTGGATTGTGGTCAAGAAGTTCAACACGTGAGTGCAAGGATATCTTAATGAGGGATTTCAATCTTAACTAATGCTGTATTCCCTTTCATCCCCCAGCGCCTCCACCTGGCTGCACAACGTCCTCATCCTGCCCGGCAACTGCGTGGAGTTCTCCCTGGAGACGGCCTCGCTTTACGCCCAGGATCCGCACAACAATCGCTATGGCTTCAAGTGTCTGGTGGTGGGCTACGACAACCCCACTTCGGTGAGTCTCTGCCTTCTCCTCCTCCGACTGCCGTCTCTTTCTAATCCATGTTCTTCCCTCTCGCTCAGATCAATGCCAGCAACTCGTGTCTGATTCGACTGGAGCAGGAGTTGGCCTACCTGGGCGGCATGTGCAGCGCCAATCTGATGAAGAAGGAGCTCAATCTGCCAGGTGATTTATAGGAAAAGGGTGCCTGTTTCTTGGGCTTATCCTAAAACTATTTTTTACTTATTAGACGACAAGGACGTGGAGGACATGAGCGGCGTTGAGGAGACCATCAACGCGCATCACACCCTGCTCTCCAAGGGATTTGCCCTCTCCGAGCCCCAGTTGACCGTGCACCAGGCCCTGGAATCGTATCTGCCCATCGGGTGAGTGTCTTAAATTGTTTTTGAAAATATAAACAAAAGTAGGTTCTGCTAAAAATGGGTTTTAGGTCATTTTCAATGGCCTTTTAGCCTGAGAATAAAGAAAGTAAAATAAATAGCTCCTAAAAAACTAAAATATAAAAGTTTGACCAACGAAATAGTTACTCTAGCAACATGAAAATGCCCAGAACTAACCATTTTTTACAGTGCTCAATTATCCCTATTGGTAAAATTTACCCATAAAATGATGTTGTGTTTACTCTTTTGTACTTATAAAGAAATATTTGAATATGTATAAATAGACCTGATTTAAAAAGTATTTCCTTTCCAAAGTTTACGATGATCTTGTAAACATGTGCCAAAAGAACTAAATTTTATAGATATAAAAACAAATTTTTGTGTAAACATCCCCTCAGTTATCTGCAATTTATAAACACATCTATACATTTTACGATCTAACTTGACCCTTTGATATACGTAGTTCTCTGATGATCCACCAATTAAATGTTTAAATTTTCGGTAAACAAAAAAGAAAAAAAGCAAATATCTAAGAACTAGACAAGAAAAAAGGAAAAACAAAGATACTATATCATTATTATAATAACTATAAGTTCCATTTAACCATATAAGATAGACCCCTCTTGGCTTTAGTTTGATTTATTCCATACATGTACGTATTCGATGGGCTTTGGCGAACCCACCTGGATATTTCTGGGCAAGATCCCAGCCTAGTGCGACTATTTACATGGCCACTTACAACTGACAGATTAATTAGAATAAGATACTTTACGACTAACTGTAGGCTATTGTTTTGGTACAGCGAAAGGTCACGCATTGGTGGTTCCGTATGATGGGTGGTGGTCATGGTGGCCGCTCCTCCCGCTCCTCCCACCACCCCACCGCCCGCTCCTCTAGCTTCATTCAGCTCTGTGTCTCTGTGGGCAGAGGGTCTGCCCTGGGTCTCCAAGTGCTCGAAGACAGCCCTCCGCATGTCTTTCCTTGGCGTCTACAAATCAGTCTTTAGCAGGCCAGCGTTCTCGATTTGGTATACGATCTGGGTCTCCTTGTAGGTGCGCGGCTCCGGCTGCACTACGTCCAGTTTGCGGCGTCGTCGCCGCTGCACCACGCGCCACCAGAGGAGTAGGATGAGCAGCAGCAGCAGCAGTCCCAGCACCACACTTCCCGAGATGATGTAGGCCATGTAGCTGCGCTCGCGACACTGTTCGGTGATCAGCAGTCGCAGCGGCATGTAGGGCTGCACCCCCTGATCTCCGCCAGAAGCGGGCGGATGGAAGAACAGCTGATCGCTGTGGAGCCGAAAGAAGTCCGCCCGGGGCAGGGGTGGCTCCACACTCCTGTCCAGCTGCTCGCAGCTCCAGGAATTGTCGTAGCGCAGATCGCGGATGCTGAGCGAGAAGCTGCCGTCGAAGCGCAGTGGCTGGGGGGCAACTGCTGCT
Source organism: Drosophila biarmipes (assembly GCF_025231255.1). Taxonomy (NCBI): domain Eukaryota; kingdom Metazoa; phylum Arthropoda; class Insecta; order Diptera; family Drosophilidae; genus Drosophila; species Drosophila biarmipes. The sequence goes on along the minus strand of NC_066611.1, from coordinate 8,937,163 downwards.
CCGGCGACATCCGCTCGGGGATCTGCTCCTGGACGAGAGCTGCGCAGGCTGTTGTTGTGGAAACGCAGCTCCAGGTGCTCGCTCAGCTGGTACGCACGGTGCACGGTGAGGCTGCGAAAGGCGATCTCACTGGTGGCCCCGAAGCTGTTGCCCCGGATGGTGGCCGCGTCGCGGATTTGCGCCTCCAGCCACTCGCCATCCACGGACACGAAGTGGTTGTCGCTCAGGCTCAGCTTGGAGACAACTAGGGGGAGATTAGGAGATTATTAAGTGGACTTTGGGGATAAGCTATCGAAACCTACGCTTGAAGGAGAGGGCATGGGAGTGGACCTCCTGGAACCGATTGCCCCGCAGACTCAGCTCGTTGGTGACCTCGAGCTCGTAGAACGCCCGGGTGGGCAGGTCACCCAGGACCTGGCAGTTGGCGATGGTCATCTGCTCCACGGCGAACTTCTTGAAGGCCTGTAAGCCAAATCGGATGGTATATAAAACGGAAATCCCAAAGGTTCATGGGGGTGACTCACCTGACTCTCGATGCGCTGGATGGTGACCCCGTCGAACTTGAGCAGTATGGCGCTGTCCTTGGTGGTGGTGAAGCCGAAGGGCTTCATCAGGTCGATGCGCCCGCCCACGAATGAGATCTCCGCGATGTTGCCGTTAATGGCATGCGACTCGATCAGCTTGAGGTTCGTCTGCTCGAACTCCACGATCAGGGCCTTGTTGCTGGCGTATCGCGGTACACTCAGCGCGTACTCCCGGAGCACCAGCTGACCCACCTGGCGGAAGGCCACCTTCTGCAGACCCATCGTGTCCGCCAGCCGATTGGCCTCCACCACCAGGTCCCGGCAGTTGCGGATCTCAATGGTGTCCACGCCCCCGTGCAGAGTAGGCAAAGCCATGGGCTGCAAAATAAGGATACGCTTAAAATGAAGATCTAAGAAGGTCCTAAAAAAGTTATTATATCGCATAAGCTTAAAGAAAATCTCTCTACATGAAAGAGAAAAATCTAAAGAGCAAAAAACTCAAGAAAAGTGAAGGTTTTTCATTACAAATTAAGCAATTATACCTGCTGATAAGGATAAGCTGGTACAATTATTTTTAAATAATTACTCATGGATATTACATGATAATATAATGAATATTCCAAATTGCAAATCTCCTGAAACCAGGCTAAAGAGATCTTAGAAAAATGTTATGATATGATATCATTTTAAATTAGAAAAACCGTATGTAAACATTGTCTCCTCCAACGCGTTGACTCACCTGGTCGGAGTTGTTGCAGTCGCAGGTGATGGTGGTGCCGTACTCCCCACAGCTCACCTTCGCGGGATCCGCCCGGGCGGAGTGGAGGAGGAGAAGGAGGAGGGGCAGTAGGGACAGGCGGAGCCATGTCCACGCCGTGGGATCCTTGAGATTTCTGATATTCCGCATGATGTCTCGACTGAACCGCCTACGGCTAATTATTCACTCATATTAACTTGGGCTTTTCGCTCTCTCTTTGCCTCTGCCTATTCTCCGGCCCACTCTTTGTTCATTTTCTAGTCTTGTTTACCGTCCGCTCCGTTTTGCACTGCTCTCCGCCGTAAGCGTTCCGTGGAGGTGCTGATAAGTCCGATTCCGATTCGTTCCGGTCTTATCTACGAAGGTGTTCCTTATCTGTGGAATAAGCACACACATGTTGAGTTACAGTCTGGGCTTTGCGAGTGTGTGCGTGTTTTCGGGCCGTCACACTGAAATCGAGCTCCGTTTTCCCCTTTTTATAGCAGATATTACCGATAGTTACTCCCCTACATTTGTAGCCCCATCTACCTACCAAGTTTGCTATACCTTCGCACTACTTTAAATAATAAGTGCACTTCTACCTCATAGCTAAATGAATACTTTCCTTATAGCTTATGCTAGTGTTGAAAAGCGTTGATTAAGGGCAAAGAAAAGTGTTGGTAAATGGCCAAGTTTTTCCCTTTTTAGCCTCTTTTAGTTGGGCAGTTACTCCCCAACATCTCTCCATCTATATAACACGTATTCATCAATAACACGTATTAATTAATGGTGAATTCCTTTGAAATATGAATATTTGCACTTCTAGTTCTCAGCTGAATACACACATTCCAAATGGCTTGTACTAGTGTTGAAAAGCGATAATTAACGCCAAATTAAGCCTTCACTGCTATGCAAACTTCTGACTGAAATCATTTTACCCTCTGCAAGGGTAAAAAAAATTAACGCTCTCGACTGGGATTTGAACCCTAAAAGCTCGACGGTTATGAAGTGCTTACACTATTTCAGAAGATTATAAAAGATAAGGTAGCAGTTAGTCCACGTCAGTTGATTTTCTGCGTTCTACAAACCGGGACACCTTATATTTACAACTTTTTCTATTTTCGATTCTTGAATGTAAGTTGTTTTTACTTTTTTAGTTCCAACCAAGGGTTCCATAAGATTTGAGTAATTGAGTAATCGGTGGGGAGAAATAAGTCACAATTCAATTTAAAAACAAAAATGTATCTTCAATTTTAAACATTCTTAATATATTTGAAATATTCTAATAAAGAGATTCGAATTGTCATTTCTGCGGGAAAGTGTTGCAAAATCACGAAAATATAGGCTCACCCAAACCAGAGTGATCGATTACCGATCTCGGGGCGAGATGTCGACCGACTACTTGGCCAGTTGAGAGTGTCGATCATAATCAGCTAACGCTATTGCCCAACACTCACTCGACGAGGGTCTAATTGAATCACAACACCCTCTCCAATTGTGATCACTGCGCCAGCCCTCCCCCAACTCCTCGAATCTGGCCTGTTAATTGAATTCTGAGGTCGCACAGCAAACACTGGGAAATCTCTCTGGCCCTGGAAGCGGAGACTTCGCCCGGGTCTGGTAGCCCGAACATGAGCAATTATGCTTTGTTATTTGTTTATGGCCATTTCCATTTCCATTTGTTTGGGGAACTCAATGTGAGCGAGGGGAAATTTAGTCAGCGCCCGAGTCGGATGGCCATCTCAAGTGGCGGCTGTTAAAATATTTGCGCACGAATGGGCATTCCACAGACTCCAAGTATTTCTAGAGTATATAGCCATATTAACGCTTGACCAGTGGTCACCAACCTTCAATTCGAAACTTTGCCCTTCAAAGTGATGAGAAACAATAAAGGCTTTGTTGATTTTAATGCTTTGGTTGATAAAACACCCCAATAAATTAGTCAACTAAATCCTTACAATGATGATCTTCTACTATGATATGATAAGTCTACATAGATCATTCTATACTAGAACCCCGGATGTGTCGCAGACGCGCTGGCCAACCCTTTGGGGCATTCTCCATTAAATCAAGTGACGTTCATTGAGTGGACATGCGCTTAGGAAATTGAATTAAAGCGCAATTGCACTTCCTGTCAAGTAACCACTCGCTCACACGCACTATTTCAGCAGTAGAATCAGAACCGCAGGCACAGACCCCTCGAAAACCCCTCAGACTACGCCCCGGAATAACCCCAATTAGGGGGCAATTATAATATATAAATACTTGATCCGTGGTTGTAGGACTTCTAAAGGAATTGCTAAATGTAAGCTTTGGTAAATAGAAGAATAATACTTTTAAAGAAATCTAAAGAGAACATTACCTAGCATTATATTATATCCTCCAAGCTATGATCTGGCTCACCATTCCTTGTTTAATCTCTAAGAAGTGACAGTTACTCACTTTAAATAATCCAAAATCTAGTGCTTAATACTGATGGAATATTAATAGACTTCTGTGCTTTATATATGCTGGCATTTTGGTTAATACATGTGTAAGCGAGTGCACATACTAATTAGCACATTTCATGGACTTGTAACCACCGACTTGAATTAAATCGAAGCACAACTGAGCGAGTCGAAAGGCAGTGGCTGCATTGCAATCCACCAGTGCTCGGTTTCACATATCACTGGTTACTGGGCTAAATACCTCTGCACTCCCTCGATCGCCCGATTTGAAACGGGCTGAAAGCACTATCTTATCGCCGCCTGTATCGACTGCGATAAGGTGGCCAGTGAGTCAGAAGTCGGAGCGATTGCACCACCATTTGACTCAATGTTCGCAGGATGACACATGTGGAGGGTGTAAGGTTTACATACGCATTGCTCCATGCAGTTTGCAAGGTGGAAAGCAATTTATGGGAAACTTAGTGACTAACTGGAGTATTTTTGACTGGGGAACGGTTGGCAAGCAGTCACGGTGAAAATTCGCAGGTTAATTGTAGCTTAAAATACCCTCATAAATTCTTGACAAAAGGTGTCACATGATATTAAATCTTTGCTTAAAAATGTTTATCGTATAACCAATAAATTATAATTTAAAGTGAGACTTGAACACCAAGCTAAAATGAGAATCGCATAAACCTTTAAGTGTAGGTTATTTTAAAAACCCCGATAACTTGTACAAAATTATAATTTAAAGCTTACTTTTGGAGGCTAAAAATGGTTATCGTATCGTTTTTGGAAACAATATATTATAATTTAAAGATAGACTTTAACGCCAAGCTAAAAAATATAATTTTCTACGTTCCATAAACCTTTAAGTGCCATTTTCTCATCCGCAGGTTAAATTAAAGGTAGGCTTTATAAACCCTGACAATTTAAACAAATTTATGGTTTAAAGCTTACATTTAGTTGCTCAAAAAACAAGCTAAAAACCTTACAGTGACTTTTTCTCAGCCGCAGGTTAATTTAAAACTAACATATACAAATTTAAAGTTTAACGCTTACTTTAGGCTTAACATACAGAGGAGAAAATAACCTTAAGTTGAAGAGTTTAATATCAAAAAGGGGTTTTCGTAACCATTATTTATCTTAGTATCATTATTTACCCTATTAATAAGTAGGATATATAAAAAACAATGTTATTATCCTGGGAAATTAGCAAATTTAACCTAGAGATAAAAATACCAGTTAAGAAAGCCTTTAGCGCAACGTAGACCTTGCCTTAACGAAGGAGTATCTCCAAGTGCGTGTTTTCTCTTTGAAGATGGCCATTAAAAAGCAACTACAAGCTTTCCAGCGATTTGGCAAATCTTATCTGCTGCAAAATTGTCAACGACTTTCTTTCGAAGCTCGTTTATTGTTTAAAGCAAATCTACCGCAAAAGCTCATTTAGCCAAAGGTCCAACCACTTCGAAAGCGAAAATGTGGAAGTAGAATGCTGAGGGCACTTGACGGGGTTAATGTTTTTGGCCTGTTGTGCTGCTGCTCTTTGCTTTCTACCACTTGAAATGCGTCCATACACTTGGCACAATTTCCGATCGACCTTTCATGGCATTGACTTTGGCCCCGTTTGCAGAGGAACTTTCCTAAGCCAAGGGCTAAAATAGATAGTATTTCTTAGGTGGTAGTTTCGTTTCCAGGTCCTATTTTTGAGTAAGAATTTTCAAAATTAAAAAAAAATATTGAAAATAGCTTAAAGATACATTTGTTTCCAGCTGTGAGCACTCTAATTTTATGAATTTAACATTATTAAACATTAATGATTAATGTTGATTAAGATACAATCATTCGGAAATATCTTACAGATACAATCGGTTCAAGCTCAAAGCATTGGAATTTTATTAATTTAATATTTAATAATAATTTAAATTTCGAGTACTCAAGTCGTAGAAACGATGGTATCTTTAATACACAATCCTTCGGAAATATCTTAAAGATACTTTCTAGCTTGAAACGATTGTATCTTTAAGCTATTTTCGAATGATTGTATTTTATTGATATCTTGTATCTTTAAGATATTTCCGAATGATTGCAACTTAATGATGGCCTGTATCTTTAAGATATTACATTATAACAACCTTATTTTTACAATACCAGAACTAGGTTTTTGACCATTTTAAGTTCCAATTTGATCTATCAATCAAATATCTATCAAATCAAGTCAACTGCTTAGAGGTTTGCTACCTAGAGGCCTGACTGTACTCTGGAACAAACAGCTCTTTGTAACATTGACTTTCGGGGTTGGACTTTTTGCCGTTCCGAAAACGTTTTAATGGCAAGAGCAAACTAAAAACAGATTTTTATTTCACGTTTGCTTTTCTCCGTCGTCATCTAACCTTGAAATATCGAAATACGATGATGACGGGCAGCGGACATAATGGCTATGGATATATGGCAAGGTGTCTGCCAATTTGTATTATATATTTTTTTCTATTTAGCAAGGGGGCGTTTGTGTTCACAAATATACACTGCTAATTTATATTCCCCAGGGGAATTGCAAAAAAAATATCGAAGAATGGAGAGATTTCAGATTCTTGTTTGGGGCTTTGATTTGTTTTCGTTTTGTTTGTTTTGTTTGGATGCGTGGGCCGATGATCATGATTGGCAAAAAAAAGGGGGGAGAAGAGAGAAGCACATAGGGGAGAGAAGAATTCTTCTCTGTTTGTTTGAATTCTTTTGTAGCTTTCCTCAGCATTTCTGCAAGGCGAATGCAAACCATTTTTCCTCCTCTCCCCATTTGTTTTTTATTACTTTGAACTTTATGGCGGTTCCAGAAACACACACACTCGCTCACGGAGATCTTGACACATATGCAAAATATGGATACACTCTAGAAAAAAACGTGTACTCCGGCGAACCTTAGCCGTCAATTGCCCAAGTAAACACTCGCATTTATTTATATTAGCAGTAAGAATTAAAGGCACGCGAGCGGTCAGGCGGTTCTGCAGCCTCGTTTCTGGTGGTCGCCCAACCGGCGTGACCGCGTGCAAGTGACAAACTGAGCGCCAAACCGCCGACCGCTGAACGCTGAACGCCAACCGCCTGGCGAATAACCAATCCCCGTCCACCATGCAGTGATGCGCATTCGAAATCCATACGCTTACGCGAGTGTGAGTTCAAAACCACTCGCAATTTAATTTTTTTCATATTTCATCATTTTGCTATTAATAAATGTGTGCTGTGGTCCAAAACTTAGTTAAAGGTAGTAGATAGATAATTTGTATTCCTATTTTATCGTTACAATTTTTTTTAATCGAAAATATATATTCTTGACGCGTACATCAATTAAAAAATTCAATTTTCTCTAGATTTAACTAAAAGATTCCATTAATTTTTAGATATAAATGAAACTATAAAATAAACCCTTGATCAAATCAATTGATCAAATTTGGAAGATTCTTTTTTTTTTTTATGAATCTTTTATTATCTGATGAACTCAAGTGATCAAATGTAAAAAATTCCATATTTTTTAGATACTTAACAATTATTAATATTTTATAATCAGAAAAGCACTTGTAAAGACTTCTGCTTGTCTACCACGACGTATGCGCGATTTGGTTACTATGAGTCGTATACGTAATTTTTAAAATGCTTCTCGGCCTAGGCAAATATCTTTTTAGCTTTTTTCCCGCCATTTCCGGCGCCGACATCACTGTCTTAGTCTCTTATTTGAATTTGACGTGGACTTCGCCGCCGCTCTCTGCTCTCTCTCTTCGCGAGCAGTTTTCAGTGGAACGAGCGCCAGCTTGGCTGCGGCGATTTAGCGGGAGCGTCTCTCAAACGATCGCAAGCTCAAAAATCTGAAAACTAAAAAAATGACAAAGAAGGTGAAGAATTTTTGCGTTTATTGCCTGCGCTTGGAAAAATAAATATCAATAAGGATTTATTAAATTAAAAAAAAAATATTCCAAAATCATACATTATTTGCCAATTTTGTACTTTAAAGAAAATTAAAAAATCTTGATTTGTATGTTTATCTTTAATAATAGCCAAAAAAAGGTAATCCCTAGGATGTTTTTATTATTTTATTTGGCATATTTTTTTTCACATCTTCTTGTCGTTAAATAGGGTTTGTAGGGCTCTATTCATTGGGGGTTTTCTGGGTTATTTTTTAAAAAACACTCCCAATTTCTTTCTGTGTACATGCCCTTTAGTGTAGCTTGGCGTATGTCAAGTTGAAGTTGAACATGGATTTTCTACTTGAAATCTGTATCCGAGAGTCTTGCGCGGCGCTTAATTGAACGATGCCACGCATCGCTTGACACTTGCCGCTTGGAAAGGGCCCCCGCAAAAAGCGGAGAAAGGAAGGAGAAAGGGAGAGAAAGAGGAGGTGGACGGTGGATCAACACAGATGAAATCAAATTTACTTCGGGGCAAACGCAAACATGGAGCACTTAGCGGTGGGCTTTTCAAGAGTCAAGCTATGTAAACATGTATGTAAGTCTTGTGAGCAGGCTCTTCAGATCATTCGGTTTCACAAGAGCCCCTGGGAACCCCTCCAGATCCCCAATAAATTTCAGTGGCAGACCACCCAATATTTGTAGGACAAGTCTTATCCCCCCAAAATATCGATGGCACATCCTATGAGATTCTAAACTAAGCTGTTCCCATTTCTGGAACCTTCGGAGAAATGAACTCATTCTTATCGCTAAAAAAATAAAAGAGTGGCAAATTGAGCATTTCATATTTATGGCTATTTGAGTGATTACATTTAAGAGCGTCGATAAGCACGCCATTTACCTTGTAGAAATGAAGGCGGTTGAAGTACCTGGGTCGTAAATATCGTAGTCTAGTTGACTTGTTTTTTGTTGCTTTTTACAAATACACCTATTTTTAAGTGCACTTTGAGATATATTTTTATTTATCACTATTTAGTTACAAAAATGAAAGTGGAAATCATTCTAGTTTTAAATTATTATTAAATATAATAAAAAATTTTATTGATGAAGGTCATTAAAGACATCGGATTTTCTGAGTTACGTATATCGTTGCCTACTTTTAGGCGATTTTATTTGTGATTTGAAAGCGTACTGTTCGTATAATTATTTCTATTTTGCGAACAGCTATGAAAGTTTGTTTTGAAGAATATGTTGGGAACAACCTCCAGACCTTTGCATCTTTTATAGCCTCTTGTGAAGCGATTATAATCCCCCGAAATTATATCATACTGATACTGATTTTCTCGCAGTGACCCAGTTTACATGGCCCCTGCAGGGAGATGTGAGCCAACTGATCAAGCCGATCGAACTGACTGAGCGCCCGCCTGACTTACTGACCATATATGCACATTAATAACTCGAAAAGGCTTTTAGAACGCATTTGCATGGCAGCGGCTGCAGCAACAACACTTAATTTGCCACAAAAACAGCCCGCTGACCGCGCTTGCAAATCAAGTTATACAACATTTCAAAATGCATTTTAGCACACCCGCCTGGCATTTTGCTTCGGCTCTAGCTTTGTCTCTGGGCTCCGATTTTTTATTTTTTATTTTTGTTTATGGCAGCCGCACGCAAAACAGCTGTGTAAGCCAATAGCGCTTAATATTTATGTCTCATACGCCAGCGTTTTGTTGATGTAACTGAGAAACCGGCCATTTGATATGCCACCCTGTCGATAAGAATCGGAGAAATGGGATCGCTGGGTTGTTTACTTTATTACTTGAGCTCTTGTTACTTGAAATGTTTCTGGAAGAATACCAAGTAATTACAAAATTGAAACCATATTTGGGCTTGATAGATTTAAGTGACTTTTGAGTGATTCTTTGTGAAACGTAAATAGTTTTTCTTTGTGGTCTCCAAATATTTTTTTTATCACGAAACTACACTATTTATATAGGATTTTTAAGACATTTTTTTGGAGACCATAAAGAAAAACTTTATACATTTGTCCGGATCTGTAATTCTGGAATACAAAATACTTCTTTGTAAGCCAGTTGCTCAGAAAAGTATATTAAATAATATTAGACCAGTATCCATTAATTACGGATTAATATATTCCAGTTTATAAATTAAGATCTTGTTTCTTAAAAAAAACCTTCGTAATTCAGACTTTGATAAGGTATTTAAATTAATAACAATTTCTAATAATAAATATAGTAAAAATTTACGATTTCAAGTTGAGCCTGAAAGATCCTGGAATAAACATACTCAACTATGTAATGGTGCACCAGTCATTAAATTTAGTGTTTTAATAATAAACAAATAAAAGAGAAACAAAAAAAAAATCCTTAGTAACTCAAACTTAGATAAGGTATTTAAAAAAAAATAATAAATATAATTATAGGATCATGAAATAAACAAACTTAACTAAGTAATGGTACACTATCGAAATTATTAAAAAAAGACAAAATGAAAAAAAAACCTTCGTAACCCAGATAGTTTTGTAAATATAGGACTAACAATTTAAAGTTGAGCCTAAAACCCCGTGAAATAAACAAGTTCCCCTGTGTAATGGTACACTAGTTACCAAAATGATTGTCTTAAGAAGAAAAAAATGCCATAGAAACAAAAGCTTCGTAACTCAGACTTTGATAAGTTTTCAAAGGAATAGTTCCATAAGTATAGGATCCAGAAATAAACAAACTCAACTATGTAATGGTACACCAAGGTGAAAAAACCTTCGTAACTCAGATAATTCTGTACCTACAGGACTTACAATTTCAAGTTGAGCCTGAAACATCGTGAAACAAAGCAACTCATCTATGTAATGGTACACCAGTTGTCAAAATGATTGCTTTAGAAAGCCCCCTTGCGAATGATGCTAGTGCCTGGTGGCGTTGGACTCGTTTATTTAACTGTAGGTTCCTTAGTCTAGCTTATGCTATATCGATCGGTTCTCCTAGCTATATCTACACATACGCAGCTGGTTCCAGCTCTTCGCATATCCAGAGAAACTGTATGAATATCACAAAGTGTTTTCAATATTTTTTGTTTTGGGCTCTGCTGCTGGCCGGTGTTCTCTTCGACTGTTCTCCTCTTGTTTCTTGTTGTCTGGCAGGTGTGACTGTTGTGGCATATACCATATATGGGACCATATGTACGGGCTCTGCATACTTTTAGGCATCCGCGTAGTCGATCACATCGGCCATTTGGACGGTCACATCGCTGCCGCCGGAGTGATCCGAGCCGGAGTCCATGTGCTCCATGGCCGCCAGGCTGGCGGCTCCGTCGAGGCACTCGAAGCTGCGCCGCCGCTGACCCCTGACCTGTGACCTCTGCGTCTGGCTGTAGGGCGGCGGCTGGACGGGCAGGGTCTGCAGGATTTGTCTTTGGTTCCGCGCTGAGGTCAGCTGGTTGGGATGGAATTGTGGCGAGTTCTGCAGCGCCTGCCGCAGATCCTTGACGGCCCGCGGCGCTGTCGTGGCCCCCGAGGGCGGGCGGCTGGTGGGCGTGGCACTGGGCGTGGACCGCCAAACGGGCGTGGCATAGCTGGCCATCGTCGACGGCTGCTGCTGCTGTTGTTGTGGGGGCGTGAGGATGCGCATGGGCGTGGCATACTGATATGCCGGTGGCATGTCGTTCGCATCTGCAAGAAATCCCATGATATATTATATAATACGACTGTATTATGATCTTAAGATACATGTTAGTCACACAGATAGGGTTACATTTACGACTAGAGTTAGGAGTTGCAGTACATTCACCAACGACTATTACAGAGCCAGAAAGAGTGGAGTCCATCACCAGGTTTTTAGGATTGTTTTGGGAAATACTTAACTACGTTTGTTTTTAGTACCTTTGTGGGTCTATGCGTTCCGCATAGGTGATTTGCCTTTTTGCCCCTGTGTCTGAGAACCGAGTGCAGCCAGTGTGCCTTACTTGTGGGTTTACAATAATTTTGGGTGGTAACTCTACGTGCAAGTTTATACTAAACATGGTAAACCAGTTGGAAAACAGTGCTTGATCTACATATATATATAGTATTAATATAGTATTTTTGTTCAGTTGGATTGCATATGGTCCCGTGGAGCTCTTAAGGACTCTGAATAGTAGGACCGTTTGGTAAAGCTTTCGATCAAGGGCGCTTGATGCAAATATATGATGTGATGTTACAATTCTATGATATTCTTAGCTCTAGATAATCTGTCTCCAAAGAGATTTCCGTGCTGGTAACCCATAGCCAGCGCAGTTCAACTCCAACTATACGTAGCCTCTGGACTCTAGTTACCAGCTTGCAGTAAAGGTTATTTTGAATAAATATGTATGTACAGGTTAGACACAAGTGACAGTCGCGTTAGCCAAACCGACCGGAGGGGGGAGACTAACTAAGGCATTCGGTTGGGACGCGAGAGCAGGGGCCGCACCAGGCTGAGATCCATCGATCCGTCCCGGCCACCGTACTTACTCGTGGCATTGAACGGCTCCGCGTACGTGTCCTCGGCGGGATGCAGCGGCGCGGAGTAGTCGCTGCACATGAGCGGATGCTGGTCGGGCTCCTGGTAGATGGGCTCCTCGTCGTCGCTGGGCTGCGGGCTGGGGGCGCTGGGCGGCGGGCCGGCGTTGGCCGCGGCACAGGCACTGGTCGCATAGGCCCCGTCCAGCGAGGGATTCACATCGCAGTGACTCAGCTTGATGTGCTCCAGCAGCAGGCGCTCGATCACCGACGAGTTCTTCGGCATGCTATCGATGACGTAGAAGATCCGCTTGTTGCACTCGTCCTTGTTGTAGCGACCGTTGATTATCTTCAGGATGCTCTTCCTGATCATATCATCCCCCCTGAGTTCCATGGCACATTGGCGCAACTGCTCCCGGATGTTCTCCTGGATTTGGCAAATATCTTTGCCGTTGCCAGCGGCTCCGCCGCCAGTGCGCCGGCACTTGGCCACCATCATGACCAGGATGACAATCGACAGGGTGGCCACGAAAATGATGCAGGCCAGCCATGTGATTGGCAACCTATTGTAGTTGCCCAGCTGATCACTGGCCGCCTTTGTCGTCCACTGGCCATCGCTGCTGCAGTACCGGGTCACATTTCCGCCGCACGCCTCATTGACGAACCGCCGGACATTGGTGCTGGTGGCATTCAGGCATCCCGTGTGCTGCTCCACCACGCGGCACATCACCTCCGACTCCAGGTCGTGGTCGGTCAGCTCCGACAGCCAGGCCTTGTTGCAGGAGCACTCGTGGCCCACGCGCACCTGGTGGACGCGGCAGGTGAAGTTCAGGCTGCCCGGCTGCGGATTCTGGAGCACGTTGTTGCGGAAACTGCAGTTGGAGGAGCCGATGTTCAGCTCACACCGGCCGTAGTCGTGGAATCGGTTGTTCTCGATCTCCACATGATCCGCCTGGCTGACACTCAGCCAGTTGGGCTCCACGTGGCTCATCGAGTTGTTGCGTATGAACAGGCTGACGGCGGCTATTTGGATGGCATTCGAGCGGATTCTCGAGATTCTGGAGGGGGAGATGCACAATGATTTGGTGATTGATGATCAATTGAGGGTCAACGGGTTCGACTCACTTGTTGCCGAACATAATCATGGTGGTGATGCCGCTCTGGCTGATGGCCTGGCCCTCGATGGTGCCGATCACCGTGTCCAGGATGGCCACCTTGTCGCTGTGCAGCTTGTTGGTCAGCGCCTGCGTCTCGATCGTCGCTATGTTGCAGCCCTCGATGATGAGCTCCTTGATGCTGGTCACGTCGAAGGCGTTGCTCATGATCGTGGCAATGGTGCAGCGCAGCAGGCTCACCTTGCCCATGGACACCCCAAAGATGCCCAGCTGGTTGATGCTCGAATCCTCCACGCGGAGCTGTGGAATCGCTTGATTAGTATGAGGAATGGTAGCGAAGAAGGCGGTCTCGAATCCACTTACGTTTATGCCATACTTGGGATTGCCGGGATTGAAGGCGTTCTTCATCAGATCCAGCTGATGGATCCGCTTGAAGGAGCAGTCCAGGTTGGTCATCTGCAGGGCATTGGGGAACACGGTCAGCTGATCGACATCCTCCACCAGCAGTTTGTACTCCGCGCCTAAAGTATGGAATGCCTGCCCTGTTATCTGCCCTGATAAGAGGAGATCGCGTCACTTACCTGTCAGGAACTTGTCGCGGAGGAAAACCCTCGAGATATTGCCAATTTCGATGCTGGGGTAGCCACCCTTGTTGTGGCTAAAGGCATTGCTGGTTATCTCCACCTGGTCGTCCTTCCGCACGCCGATCAAGCCGAAGTAGTTCACCTGGTTGTCCAGGAAGAAGTTCTCGAACATCACGAACTGGGTGCCGGCCGTCAGTCGCACCTCAATGTACTTGATGTTCAGCGGCACCATTAATTTGTCATTGAACTCGCTTGAAAGCTGGGAGGGGATGTGCAATAATAAATATTTATTAAACACTGTTGACTAGGCTATAATAATATTGGTAATATTTAAAAATAATTGTTTAAGGAGAAAATAATGCCAGGAATATCACCAGGAAACATGGAAAATCCAAAGAAACAGTGATCTTGATGGGTTTAAAGGTTTCGGGATTATTAGGTTCAGTGCTGGAAATGTTATAAAAAAATATTTATCGCATATGTATAAATATCTTTGAGAAGCAAGTAGTTGCACTGATTTTGTAAGATCTGCTTAAATTATTTGGTGTAGAAACAAAATATCATAAATTATATTGTAAACCAGTGTTGAAAAGTTATTCAGGATTTTAAGGCTTTCAAATTTGTAGGGTTCAGTGTTGAAAATGTTTGAAAAATCTATTTCAAATTATTTGGTGCAGAAAACAATATGATTTAGAAAAAAATATATTAAATTATATTTATAACCAGTGTTGTGAAGCTATTAAAAATTCTGGGTGACAAAAAAAGCACATTGTAAAGCAAAAATTCTGTGCAATTTACTGTGGCTTTCAGGATAATACATCAACTATTAAGCAATTATTTTGCCACAAGTGACTAAAAATATCATAAATTTTATTTTAACCAGTGTTGTGAAGTTATTAAGATCTCTGGGCGACATACAAAGCACATTTCAAAGCAGGAATTCTGTGCAATTTACTGTGGCTTTCAAGAAATATACATATATCAAGCCATTTAGCACTTCTTTTGGCACAAATGACTCAGAAATTCATAGGCTGTTAAGCACTTTTTGTTTTGCCTGCGGCGGGAAACTGGGAGTTGCCAGACACTTGCCGCTGCAGTTGCAATTTCTTATTTTTCGCCGATGTTGCTGCTGTGGAGTTGCTGTTGCCGGGGGTCCGTGACGCTTGACTTACATTTCTTGCGGTCTGTATCCCTCACTCTTGTGTTATTTTTAAACGCAGTGTCTGCGACAACAACAATGGGAGCTGCAGCAGCAGCAGCAGTAGCAGCAGCAACAGCAGCAGCAACACACACAGCAGCAACATCTGACGACGACGACGACGACGACAACAACGGCAACTTGACCGCAACGTTCATTGCTCCATTGAAGAACCCCAACTGGAACTCGAACTCAAACTCGAACCATCACCCCGGGGTGCAATTTTCTCATTAAATTAAGTGAAAATAGTTGCAACTCGGAGTGCTGGCGATGGATGACGAGATGTCCACCACAGACGGCCGCTAATGACGCTGATGATCTTGTTGTTGATCGCGTTGAAGTGAGTGCCCAAGATCTCCTCGTTGCGTTAATGGATCTGGATTACCGCGGTGGCCCTCGAGTGAGAATGGAAAGCAGAGTGTTTCTCAAGATATCCCAGGGCTTCAGAAATGTTTAACAAGAAATTACGGCAGGTTTTATCATACCATAGGTCATCCGGAAGTGATTTTACACAACATGTCTTGAGGAAAATGTAATATCAGAGCAATATTGTACACCAATTTGGTTAGTGTTTGTGTTTTAAAAGTTTACTTTTATGTTCTCGAGATAAAGATATCAACATTTACTTGCTCTTTACCATCGCAACCACTTCGATTCGCCCTTTTGTTGATCGCTTTCGAGCTGATTATTTGCTTACTGACGGCGTAATATATCTGCCTGTATTTCAATTTTGTTTGATTTGTGACTGACTCACAACTGATTCACTCTGGCCAGTTTATTCTTATCGCCCGGGAGTCCGAGTTAATTTAGAGACAACTCAAGTTCGAGAAAAAAATCAATAAAAGATCAGGGCAATGTTCTTTAAAAGAAGTTCTATACCAAGATTTAGTTGTCATATCAACATTTACTTTTTCCATCTGCCACAAAAAACTAGAGGCACCAAACTATGAATGCAAATGTTTGGTATTATAATAAAATTATGTTAGTATGGTTTAGGTCGTATAAGTAATGCTATTAATTGATGTAAATTACGTGATGAGTTCTTAGCTCTTGGTAATTTATGTAAGTTTGCAGCAGTAAGTTTAGGCTGTTTTGCAACGCCTATCAATAAAAATAAAAGTTTAATTTCAAGGGCAATTGCACGACTTTATAGTTTTGGGTTGCTTTGTTTAGTTTTTTCGATGGTTAATCATAAGTGCCGGCTTTTTGAGGGCGCAAGGGCCTACGTGCCTCTGGTGGAGACACCACACCATCTTTTTTCCTCCCTCTTCATTCTTTTGTTTGTATCAACCATTTCCAGTTAACTTATAAAGTCAAATTTTTATCAGTGACTAGCTCACATACACTGAGCAAACAGTTTATACTATTTAATTCAGTATCTTGTTCATCTGGGTACGGATCATACTACTTGATATTTGAGGCAACTTGAGCATATTTCCAAAGATTAATTAGACAAAATAATTTTAAAGAGTTGAAATCCAAAAAACCCATTCCCTACTGCCCATTTTTTTTCAGTATACCAAGCGAGTATAAAATGTTTTTTTTTGTTTTGTTTTCCTGTGTAATACTTAGAACTCTGGAATTAGTCAGACTCTATTGATTATATTATTGGTTTTGTATGAATCAAATTTAGCTTTGAGCATTTATATGACTGCAATACTAAATACCAGGAGATAATGCACCTTACTTCTTATAAAGTGATTAAAATCAGAGGTAAATTTATCGACTTTCACCATCTAAAAGCGTATAGACACTTCGGTTTTCCGCTTTTCCCTCATTTCTGTCGTCTTCGCAGTGCCATAATGGTAAAAAAAAGAGGGGGGCCAGTGTAATTATAATGCACGCCTCGAGCTGAAAAAGTCTGGCCACCTGCTCTTGCGTCTGGCCTCGTTGCCGGTGCCTCGTGGGTTCAATGTCTTTGTATCTGAACCTGAATCTGTATCTGCATCTGATTGTGTATCTGTATCTGAATCTGTATCTGTTTCTGATTCCGAGCCTGAATCTGGATCTCTGGCCCACAGCTGCCTGGTCTCCGTCCCTCCTTCGATGGGCTTTTCTCGCCGAGATTTGTGCCCTCTTTGTTTTTACTAGCATTTCAGCCCTCTTTCTTCCTGCCGCCCCCCCAGCCGCCGTCTTGCTTTCTTCTCGGTCTGTTTGGTACACGCCTTTGGGCGCAATTTCTTTCAATTGCTCCAGTTTCTCGCTCTCTTCTCCTCCTAAAGAGGAAGTCTCAATTACGTGTGAGTTTTAATTTGCTTGTTTGTCTGACAGACAGTTTTTCCACCCCCTTTCCCACCGGGCTTTTCCGCCCATATTCCCCCCACTTTGTATGGTTTCAAGTTTATGGGAACCATCAGTCGGACAGGGGAAAAAACAAACAGAACTGTGGCCAAAATGTCTGAAAAGTTTATGAAGTTCCATCTCGTCGGCCGGCGTCAATATATCGTCACAGATTTATGCCTATCTCGGAGATGGAGGATTGTATCGCCAGAAATGAGTCATATTTAAAAATACCCTAAACAGTCTGATATCAAAGTGGTGTTTATAGCCTGCTTAGATTATTAGGCTACTCAGAAGTGTGAGTATAAATACGCTGCTACCGAAATGTTTACCCAAAACATGACTGAGATAATAAGTCACTTGGGTTTTGCCTTTTTGAGATACAACTACGCCTTTTCTCGCCGTGTAGCTCTGGGATATGTAGTGAGATCTAGGCCCTATATATAGAACCTCTCGCTCACTGACTGATCCCAACCGATCTGTGGGCGCTTTTCTCCAAAAGATTCCGCTCACGATTTTCACATTTTCCGGACATTTTTCCTGGGCGACAACTTTAAGCAACATATATGCGTATTTTTGGAACGGAATCATATCGTATACGGAGTTTGGAGTCTGGAGGACAAGCGGAAATAGCTGCCGCCGCCTGGCTGGAAGTGCCAAAACCAACAGCAGCACATAAATAACCAAAGAAAGCCAATTAAAAATAAATTATGATCCACCTCTCGCCCTCTTTTTTCGGGTATCTCTATCTGTATCTGTATCTGAGTGTCCACAAATATCTCTATGTCTCAAATGAGCCGGGGAAAACTGAGAGCCGGAATTCGAACGGCATGCCGGTCACATGGGCGGAAAATTGGAAAAGGACTTTCCCAATCCGTTTCCCACACACACACGGTTCCTGCAGCGAGTGCATCATCTGGAAGCGCTGCGTATCTGTATCTGCGAGATACCACTGCCACGACACGTCGGAGGGGCAGCGACTACGTGCCTCGCCGTGGAGAATTCCTCAGGCAGTTCTTTTCGATTGGAGAAACTGGCCAGATAAGCCATTCAGCTTATAATATATAAAAAATACATATATAAGCCAGTTGAGGGCGTTGCTGTGGCTCTAAAACTGCGATTACTTGAGTTTTCACCACACAAAACAGTTGTAAAGCGATAAGCAGGAAGCAATTACTTTCCCTGTTTTTTACAAGATTGCTTTTTACAAGTCAAGGGTTTTTTAACACAAAGTGGGGCAAAACAGGGACATTGGATGTATCTACAGAGCTCTGAGGTGGCGGAAAACTTGTAGAACTCTGCAAACGAACCGCGAAAATGTTTATTCGGTCGTTTGGCACTGAAAGATCTGGCTGTATACAAATATCTAGGATTTATGTACATGAAGAACACAACAGAACACGCAGAACTAACATTTTAAATATTATTTCTTTTAGCCACCATGAACGCAATTTCAGTTTTGTAAATGCAAATAAAAATATCCGTTTCCTGATTTTGATCATGGAATGTGGGGAATATATGAAGTTATTATAGTAGAATATTTGTATATATTAAGAGTGTTACTTTGTATACATTAGTGTATTTCAAAAACTATCTGGAATCTATAGATTCCCTTTTTTATATAAAGTTTTTACTTTGACTGAGAATACTTGGTTTTTTATATTATCTAATATTTATATCATCTATAAATCATAGGATAACTTCACTTTTGATTCTGTTAATCAGGAAATGAGTCCTAAAATCTATGGTAATATTATTACATATTTGATATTTGCCTAGTTCCCAATAAGTGAACCATCCCCAATGGCCCATGTTTATATGGTTTTATGGTTTCCCGGTTTATAGTTCACAGTTTTGAGTCATGTGCGGCCATATTATGTACACAATTGCATATGTTTTGTAAATGTTTCTGCCTCCATTTCCATATCAAAGTGGAAAACGGCGTTTTGATGGCTGTGTCTTATATATACAATCGAAAGTTGTTTACCGATTAGCGGAATTATTGGCAAAATAACACGAATGCACATTTTCCGACGGCGCCACCCTCTCCACCCACCCATGCTATCTGTATCTGCACGAATGTATCTCGACTCTCCAGCCACCTCCTGGGGCGCTGTCTTCCGATTTCTGTGGGTCTCGCTTTGGCATTCCACCTCGTTGCATTCACACATCTGCCTCTTGTTGCCACTTTGTTGTTTTATTGCTGCTCTGGTGGAGCGAGCATTCAATTTGTGGCAATTGATGGATTTTTAGCGGCTCACAGCCATAACATTTGGTCCCAAGTAGTTTAAGTAGCCATTCGAAATGGGAATTTAAGTAGGCGCATTCCACTAGAACAGAAACACTCGAAACGCCAGGCCCCCACCTCGGTTTCCTTTTTTCCTGGCAGAGAGAAAAATGTTCGATATTTTTGGGGGAAAAAGTACGAAAATAATAATAATGAGAGTTGGAGTTCTGTAAATTAAGGCGGAAAATAGAAATTTCTTTAAAAATTCTAATGCTCGAGCTAGAAGCTCTAGATATTGTTTTTTTCAGCATTTCGAATACTCTTTTTTCAGTGTACCCCTGTCCCATCATTAAACAGATTTTCCCCTAAGAACTTGTGTCCATTTCTTCCCGTGTTCCCCAGCTGCCGACACTATATTAGAGGTCTTTTTGGCTTATTACTGTCAATCTATAGACTTCAGTGGGGGATGCGATGGGCGGGAAAAGTGGGTGGAATGCATTTCCACTCGGCTTTGTTCGCCGTCCGTTTTCGGTTTTCATTTCGGTTCGGTTTCTCCGCTCTGCTCTCGACAGTCCGTCCACTTTGCACATAGAAAACTGAACTGCAGGCCCACGCAGCAAATAAATAAAATTCTGTATCTACAAGATGACGACACATGCGGCGCACACACTCGCTGGATCGCTCACAAAGAAGCGATAAGTGGCGGGCGAAAGGGAAAGGCCGGAGAAAGGGGCTGGCGGGAGGGGGGAAAGTGTCACCCACATCCGCTGGAAAAGGCATCTAAGATCGCTCAATTGCCGAGGAAGTGCAGAGCTCGATGGCTTCCAAAAAGATACAAATGTATCTACATCTAGTGTGGAATTTTGAGATATATTTTCGGTCAGAGCGATGAAAACAAATGTCTTACATCTATATCTATACGTATCTTTCGAGAACTTATGGGCAAAGCATTTGTATTATTGATTACTGATTTATGATTGGCTTTTAGTTCGGGGCACTGCAGTCTGATTGGTTTTTGTAAGCAAATCGGATAGTAAACAAGGCAAAGCAGCATTTAATATTCGCATAGCCGCTTTTAGTTCGACTAATTAATATGACCTTGGTGTTTCTGCTAATCGAAGTAAAGCTCTTTTCAATTAAAAGTGCCTGTGACGTGTAATCTAAGAGTGTATAATAGTTAAACAATCACACATTACAGTGTCTTATCACCGCGGAGACAGAACTATGACTGTCAATCACTTTCGTTTTCTTTAGTCTGGTCTGTTTATTTTTAGTATGAACTGTACTTAAGAACTTTATCAGTTCATTCTGCATTTGTTTTCTTTTATATATTTTCTGAACAGTAATCGTTTTTGTAATCCAGTTTATATTTAGGTTATTACAATATGTTATTACACATTTTAATTTTTTAAGTTTATTATTTTAGTTTATATCTGGGTTATGATAGCGTTTGTTATAGAAATGTCTCTTCAAAAAATTCAATACTAATTATAGTTCCAATATGATACAGTAATAATTTTATTATATTATAAGAGATAGATCATTTTAGATATATTTGGGTTATTATGGAGTTTGTTACAGAAATGTTTCTTCAAAAAATGCAATATTACCTATAGTTCTAATGCGGTACGGTAATGATATTTATTATAGGCATTTTAAGAGTAATACCTTATAACTAACTCATTATATTTGTCCATTTAATATGTGGGTTGTTATAAAGTATGTTTGAAGGCATTGCATACCAAGTTTATTTCTATAAACTCGAAAATACTTTTATTGGAGGAGTCCTATGTGTGATAGATCATTTTTTAATTCATAGTTAACTACCTGGATAGGCCCTGGGCCCATGCGATAAAGATCGATATCCCGAGCCTGATAATATACGAGACTTGTATATTCTACAGGAATCCGATTCTGGGGAAGCACTTGCACTTGCTCGCTCTTTTTAATTGTTTTCCAGTTTTCCAGAGAGCCGCCGAGAGCAGCGCCGCATACTGACGACTACACGCACACCTGACTCATTAGCATAACCTGTCCGACGGGTTGGCGGCCCAAAAAGGGGCCGTGGGTGGGGGCGGCACCGCCTCATAGAGGGGTCCGCGCGAGGAAGGGGGAGTGGCGACGGCCCCGGCGCCGCCTTCTTTCGCTTTATTCCTTCATTCACTTTATTTTGCACGCATCTCTCGCCTTTGTTTACATCTCGCTTTGGGGCGCTATTAATCAAAAAGTGCTCGCAAGGCATTTCAAAACAGCGAATTTCCCTCAAGTCCGAAGAGCGTTGGAAAACTATAGTTTTCCCCGCACTCCAGGGTCGAAAATTTAAGTACATTGGGCATATAAGTGCATTTGGGCAGGGATTATCTTTATAGAGATGATATATCGATGTGTATTATTTTGTAAACACATTGTTGTGGATATTTACATTTTGCCATATTATTCAATATTTTATGTGTTCTCTTAAGCGGGATTACTCATACCTAAGTCAAATATGACCAGTTCTTCAAGTATTGCATTAGGACTTCTAAGATTTATAAGGGGCGCAGAATTGCATATTGAACAAGGAGGGCGTTAGAGTGGGCGTGGCACCTTTTTTTTGGTGAATCGATAGGTGTTGATGAGGCAAATACATTTCAGTTAAAATGTAGTTTCTATCATAAAAACTGTAGGGGCTACAGATTTTCGCGAACTGTGGGCGTTAGAGTGGGCGTGGCACCCCGCTGAAAGAAGGTTGCGCTGCGTAGGAAGCCCAAAAATCTGCATGCCAAGTATGAATATTCTAGCTCTTACAGTCTCCGAGATATAACTTGACTCATAATGAGTTTCAAAGAGTTTGTTTACCAGTTTTGGCTTCCATACTTTGAGTCACATCGGGATATATACGGCTGTGCGATGTCGTTAAAGTGCATTTCATAAATCATAAGTACTCATAAGTAGTTTTCCCACTTTCCCTCGTCGGGTCGTTACAAAATCCATCTGCTAAGTCAACAAGAGCGCGAGGAAAACAAAACTGGCTTTTGGTTTAGTGTGCGGGCACTTATCGCCGCTACTGACTGGCTCTTGGTCTTTATCAACAGCCCACTGGCTTTGTTCTACCCGCCCGACTTGGTTATACTTTACTCAGGCAGTTAGTATATGCGAAAAAGTATATGACAGTCATATACATATAATCGGAAAATCGTGGCGCCCCCTAGAGGTTTTGATAACCGTCAATTATAGTGAGTTATTAGTTCTTATCAACTTAAGGCACTCAGTTTTTTAAGTGATTTTTGTTGGCAAAATCTTTATTACTCAAGTGTGCTTTTAATATATTAATTGCTAATAGCTTTTATTTGATAAAATGTGTTCAAACATTTTGTCTTTAATTTAAAAAATAAGAAAAATAAGTAATATGGATGATTAACTTTGCATTCCTCACTTCGTAGTACAAGCTTTTTTGAGAAGCATTACATCAAAATATTACTCAAGATTTTATGCAAAATCAAAGACAGTCAAATATAAAATGTTAAAAAATATTTAAGGGAATAAATTTAAATAAATGTCACATTTTTATTTTATATTTTAGTGGTTATATCAACTTAGGGCACTCAGATTTTGAAGTGATTTTTGTTGGCAAAATCTTAATTACTCAATTGTACTTTAATTTATTAATTGCTAATAACTTTGATTTAATTAAATTTAAAATATAATAAAAATATTTAATTTGGATGATATACTTTAAATTTCGCATTTCTTGGTACAAGCTTTTTTGAAAAGCATTTATATAAAAAATGACTTAAGATTTCATGTGACATCAAACACACTCGACTGTAATTTGCTTAAAAAATCTGTAAGTGAAGTGCGATAACTTTACAAAAATAAGAACTATTTATTGTATATTAAGCACATATTATGGGCAATTGTTTTTAAATGCTGGCAATGGAATGGAATAATGGAATAAGTGGTCAAAATGCGAACATTTGCCCAATATTTTCTTGGCAAACGCAGTTAAAAAGCATCAAATAGCTGCTGTTTATAAATGTTAATTTACCCCAAAATGTCACATGCAAAACAGATACAAGCCCTCGGATTTTTCGCTAATTGGAAAAGCAAGGTGAACGCATTTGGGAGTGCCCCCCGAAGCGGGGTTGCGCGTTTCAGTGCGATCTCTTTGTTTTCTCACTTTCGGTGCAGGTGTTTCGAGTGGCAAAATCAAATGTCTCGGGGGAAGAGATAAGCCCGCAGACTTGGAAAAGTTCAGCTGCAGCTTTGATGGTGGAATCCATCCTAGGAAAATTCTGGAAGCCGTGCAGAGCTTTCCCACTCGCCCTTCTTAGTCATGAGTTCTGCAATTCTAAAAGCCGAATGCACACCAAAAGCTCTCTGCTTGGTTTTTGGTTAGTTGAGTAAGACGTAGTAATATTAGAAATGAGGAAAATGCATTTATGTTTATAAGGGGTTTTCCATAAATAACATAAAAACCGCCTTGTACTTCAGGATATATATCAAATTGTGACCCTTTATATGGCCCTTTTAAGGTGGCAACTAGAGTCTCCCATAAAAACTAGAGTGTCCAGACGTCGTGCTGCCCCGAAAATACACCGAATCGATTGACCAATTAAGTGATATTAAAAACCGCCTTTGTCTGGCTGCGGCTGTGAGCTACTCACCGTCTTGTTCAGCTTGAAGTCGCAGATGGCCTTGAGATGGGTGCAGAAGCAGTGGCCGCAGAGGTCCTCGCGGTTCTCGCGACTCGCCTGGTAGTGGGCGGGGTCCTGCCCCCCACCGATCTGCGAGTGGCTCCAGCCCCAGGAGGGCAGGCGGTCGTAGCGCTCCGGCTGGCCAAGTGCTCCCGCTATCGAGATTACCACAATCATCCATCCTGCCATCCACTTCGATTGCATTGTGCCCGCCGTCTCGTACCTTGGGATCTGCTGCACTTTTTCTCACTGTTGTTTAACCCTTTGTTTTTACCACAATTTCGTTTTCGTTTTGGCAACACAATTTGCTCGGTAAAAAAACCGCTTGGGGCGCACTTCGCACTATAGACCTCCTGCTTTTCGGCGATCAGCGATCTGGTAGCACATAATAATGCGGATCTTAGTCATCCACAGAAATATTTTAGAACATCAATGGGGGGAAAAGAAAAAAAATATAAAAAAAAGCACGCCGCGAGTCTCGGTTGTAAAGAAGAAAAAAACAAAGCCCGCACGCCCAACTTGTTGCTTTCTCGATGGCAGTTCGTCCGGTATTGTGGCGATCGAGCTACCCGTTCCGCTGTCGTATCTCGAGCGAGAGATATCGTAGCGCTCTCTCGGGTCTATGTGCACGGCTACAGAGCCCGTCAGCGCCCGCTCTCTACACTGCGAGGATCGGGGAGGGGGTTGTAAATACACATACGACACTAACGACAGTGGAGTAAATATAATATAATATAATAATATAATTCTTATAATTTAATTATATTTCAAAAACTATCATCATATCATCATCATGATATATAATCATAATCAGAAGTTATAATTCCCAAGAGGTTCTAGTCTAGAGTTTGTAAAAATACACACCACACCAACGATTACATTTTTAAATTCATGAGTATGAGTGAGGATCGGGGAAGAGGTTGCAAATATGCGTACCCCACCAATGGACTACATTTTAAAAATAATCAATCAAATAATCATAAGTAATCATAATCGTAATAATATGCTATAATTCCCAACAGGTTTTAGTGTTGCAGAAGCGAACAAATTCATTGTGTGTTAAGAAATTACAAAGAAAGTTCGCAAAAATAATCATTAACTAATTAATTAATTAATTTCACTATAAATTTAAAAGTAGCATATTTTAAGACTTAAAATTTCCAATCAAATGTATTGCTACCAAGAGTTACACAGAAATAACTTTTGGTAAAAATGACCAGTATAATAGTACAATTTTAACCATAAACTTTTGTTTTTGAGTACAAAAGTGAAGAGGGGGAAATACTTTCGCTCAGTGCAGGCCCTCCCTCGCCATCGCCATCGCCCTTTTTCTCACTTCCTCTCTCGGAGACCGCTCAGCTGATCTCCGCCGCCTCTCGACGGGGTCTTCGATAAATTAAATCAGCTGAACTGCTTTTTATTTCACTTCATGCTGGGTCTATACATAAGTAAGGAGCAGTCGAGCCGGAGAAGATAAACCGGAGGAGGAGGAGCACAGAACTGATGAAATCCACTTTAAGTCGCCCTTTATTGTGATCTTTTGTCGTGCATTTGTATACTTTAACTTCGCCACGCCGAAGACTTGGAAAGTTTAGCCAGCTTTATTGTACGTTGGCATAAATGTATCAAACGGCTCTATATGTAGTGCATTCCGGCCATTATTCATTTCAAATTAATCACTTTTCCAAAACTGATAAGCCTTTGAGCATTAAGATAACGTATTTATTCCAAAGCCTTTGCCAGGATGGGTAAATTAAGTAGTAATGGTTCTAAGGCCTCAAATCAATTTGCGTTCAATTTGAAGGCAAGCCGGAAAGCGGAAGTGGCCCTGGGGAGGGGGAGGACCGATCATTCCGGGTGGGACCTCCAGAAATGCGGGTCCCCGCCCCACTCCGAACCATTCAATTATTACGTCGTTGGGTCGGTGATTTCGGCCTCGGTTTCAGAACTCGTCGCGCTGTTTTCCTTACCCAAACCAAACATCCCAAACAGAGTTTCTACGAAGTGGGCCTTATAATGGGGGTGTGCCAGGGCAATCCCCGGAGATTCCTAAGTGAGCACAAGCACAGCTTTTCGTTTCCATTGGTTGGGATCAATAAAATGCCCATATCATTTGACCATAAATCGTCATTAGGTAAATAAAATATTATTAATAATGCAGCGTCGTAAAATATTCATAAATACTAATATATAAACAGTTTGAAGATTGTTTCTGATTTTCATTTCCAGGCCTTACTTGTATTTCCCCAAAACTTTGGGAAATCATATTTTTTAGGCATAATATATAGTATACATAGTAATTAGTATTCTTTGCTTCTTGCAAATTAAATTATATTATTATATTTAGTAAATTATTCATTTTTTTCCCATTATAATTTCGGAGTGGTTCGACTTTTCCCTGGAGTTGAGTGAGCGATAAAAAAAATTGACGAATGTCATACACTTGGTATTCCTTTGTCTCTCTCTTGCCTATCTGTCCGTCCCCCTCCCAGGGCTTCTCTGTCCCCCTCATATTTCGTTGTTGTTTTGCCCCTTTGGACAAGACAACTCTTCCGCATTTTGTGGCACGATAAAAACTGAATTGAATGAATGAATGAACGATTACATTGCCGCATAGGGAGCACACACACGTCTGCCCGATGTGCCCCATCCCTGTCCGCCAATGCAACTCCAGTTGGGACCCCGCAACTTGTTTCTCTGCGCTCCATTTCCATTTGCTTGCGGGAGTACACTGAACGAAATGTGGCAGAAAACAAATCAATTTTCTATAGGTGCTAGTATGCCGAGCCATACCTTCAAACTTAAAAAGTTCTTATTCCCATTTAGGGCAGAGTGCAAAATTAACTTAATGAATTTAATTTTCGCTTCTAAATAAGCACTTGGGAATCATAAGCTCAAACTTAAAAAAGGTATTTGTAGAGAATTTTTGGTGTTAGAATAAATAGTTGGGAATTATAAGGTAAAGCAGGGTAATACCTTCAAAGTCACAAAAAAGTTCTTCGTAAAGACCCCATTTACGGAACTAAATGCACTTAATTAACACTTGGAAATTAGCACTTGGGAATTATAAGCTCAAACTTTAAAAAGGTCTTTGTACAGTGTAGGCACTTTGTTTTTAACTGAATAAATAGTTGGGAACTATAAGGTAATGCAGGTTAAGGAAAAAGTTCTTGGTAGACAACCCATTTACGAAACTAAATAAACTTAATTAACGCTTGGAAATAAACACTTGGGAATTATAAGCTCAAGATAACAAAAACCCACTTACGGAAGACTTTTAAGTAAATGAACTTCGTATAGCGCTTGGGAATTATAAGCTCATATTGGTGACAGGTCATGAAACAACTGCAACGATTTCTTTTAGTGTATTCAGGGGGGCTTTGGGGTTAAATTGCAGTGGAAACGTGTTTCCCACAGGTAGCTCACGCACACGCACGCACCCTCACACACACACACACACGTGGCCACAGTTGGCTGCTGCCCTTTGTTGTTATTGTTGCTCTCAAGCCCCCACCCCCCGCCATATCGGTTGGGTTTTGTTTTCATTTTCGCCGTGAAGTGCAGGGTCGCCTCTCCGAGGTGGAGTGCTCCAGCGCTGGGGGCCCCGACTGACATTATCGTTTTCGTTGGAAAACCCAAACTCCACTTTCCACCATCCCCCTTTTTGATGCCCATTTTCCATTTCGTTTGCATTTATTTGCCTTCGGTATTGTTTTATTTGCTTTTTATGTAAATAAAACAAATGTGTGTGTACGCAGCTTTGTGCGTGTTTCGGTTTATTTCCCTTTCCCTTCCACTTCCATATATTCCCCAAAACGCCACCGTTACACCCCCGTTTCCCGAAAAAGAGGAACGATATGATCACCTGTTGATCTCTGTTTTTTGATCAGTTCTATCAGCTTAAGGCATACCCTAGATTTTGAGGTGAACCAGGTTGTTGATGAATAACCAAGGAATGGTTTCTTATCTCGATGTTACTTCGCCAAAAATGTCACCATGGTGGGCGCGCGTTACCTTATCTTGTGGCTATGGGTATTTGGCGGGTGTTTTGTGAGACCCCTTAGGATCTCTTATTTTCTCACACGTCGCGGCATGTGCGTGCCCGTCCGCTGGGCCCGTCCATTCACGCACACACGTGCACCGCCCGCTGTGCCGTTACGTGCCCTTCGACCCTTTCCAGCCAGCCCCCGCCACTTCCAGTCGCTCTCCCTACGTGCCACTCACCTTCCGCCTGCGAACCGCAGGTCAGCCGGGCGGTCCATCTTTGATGCTGCGCCTCTGATTGGATTCGATTGGAAGGCAATGGATTTGAGTGCTCTGCAATTCTACCTGATCGCTCCGTGACCCTAGCCATTGACCCCTGTCCCAGGGAGGAGATTTCAAGGAGAAATTCTGACTGGTACAAATGCATATGTCTAGATTTCTTCTTCATTGTTATTTACAAATCGCTTTGGTCTCTTAAAGTATATCCATATGTACAACGTATATACATATTTTATAAGTGTGAATATCTCTATAAGGAATGGAATAGAATGGAATGTGCTTGGGGTTTACCCTGCACTTATAAGAGGTCATTAAATTAAATTCGTATTAGTAAATTTGTTATCTATTTAATTACTCTATTGGTGGGAACTATTAAGCCCAAAAGGGAATAAATGGGAATGAAATTTGTTAGCAGGTACAGGAATGTACGATTATTGGAACGGAAGAGAAAATCGAGCACCTGGTTGGAATAAAATGGAGTGGAATGCTTATAGGCATAAAATGGGACACAGTGGAATGAAACAGGATATATTGGAACGAAAGAAAAAATCAAGAACGCTTCCATATTCTTGACAAATAAATTGCTTTACTTAATACAACAGCAATATGATCTTGATATTATACATAAATAATAAGTAAAATATTAAATAAGTAAAAAAATGGAACGGAATGTATGGGTAGCGGAATGGAAGAGAAAAACAGGGTATGTGGGAACGGAAGAAGAGATCTGGAACGTTCCCATAGCTCAAATAAATTCCTAATATCAACAGAACAATAATGTGATCTTGAAAGCTATCCCTTTACTTATAGAAATGCAATGTCAAAACCTAAGTGTTCTAATTCTATTCCCTTTTCCTTCGCCTTTTCAGATCTCAGTCCAATGAGCGGCAGTTTCTCAAGGACTTCATCAGCGGAGCGCCAGGATCGTCGGGCGCCCGTTTGGCTGCCTGGTTGCAGCCGGAGTCGCGACTCGATCCCAACAAGTACGCCCATCAGTCGAAATCCAAATATGTATATGTTAACCCTCTCACTTCCCTTCTCTTGCTCTGCAGATGTGAGCTGAACACCATCACGGAGCCACTGCGCTATGGCTGGCCCTCTCAGGTGACGGTCACCATTCGGGACCAGTACGGAGACGCCGTGCTGGTGCCGGAGCTGAAGGTGGAGATCAAGGCGATACCCACGGGCTCGGGTCCGAATGGGAACGCAACGGGAACCGGAACATCCGGAGGAGCCGCGGCAGCCGGGGTATCTGCGCCCGGTCCGAATCTATGGATGCGACGAGCCTCCGGCGACACCTGGGGCTGGGGCGGAATGACGCCGCCGCCGCGCCTCAACTACGAGCCCACCTCCAAGGAGAAGATGGTCTTCAAGGCCATCACGTTCATGAAGCCCTTCACCAACTACTCGTTCGAGGAGCTGCGCTACGCCAGTCCGGTGCAGACCCGCGTCACGGAGATCCTCAACGCCAAGGACATGGAGGACGGCACCTTCAGTGTCCAGTGGACGCCCAGTTCGGTGGGTGCCTACTGCCTGGCGGTGACCATCGATGGCATTCCGCTGGAGGAGGTCTACCGCGTGGACGTCAAGGAGGGCATCCTGCCGCCACCCACTCAGAGGAGCAGTGCCCAAAGGAGGCCCCAGGCGCCAAGCAAACTGCGTCGCTTCCAGGTAGGCAAATAATCATCATCCACCGAAACTCTCTCTCCTAACATCTCCACTTTCAGGCGCGCCACAGTTCAGGACTGCGGATTCGCTCGCATCCCACGCTGCAGTCGGAGCAGGTGGGCGTGGTGCGGGTGGGCGGCGTGATCTCCTTCATCGACGAGATCGAGAACGACGACGGCGTCTGGCTGCGCCTCTCCACGGAGTCCATTCGGCAGCACTGCACCATGGGCTGGTACCCAACGGAGGCCTGGTGTCTGCAGTTTAACCAGCACCTGGCCAGGATGCTCCTCCAGCCGGTCACGGACAAGGAGGTGAATCCGCTGCGCAAGGGCGTGGCGGACGCAGCCGCGGAGGAGGAGGAGGAGGAAGAGGAACCGCCGCCAGTCAGCCCGTCGGGCAGTGGCGAGGCCAGTCCCGAGCCAGAGCCGGAGCCAAGTCCGGTCCTCAGTCCGGCCAAAGTCAAGCCAGCGCGCTTCCTGGCCGGTCATCAGTCCACCAATCCCTTCCTCTACCCCTCCAAGCACGCAGATCTCGCGGAGCGGGAGGCCCAAGCGCAGGAGGAGCGGCAAAAGGAGGAGGAGCAGCGGGCGGCGGAGGAGGAGGATGCGGATGATCGCGAGCCAGAGCAAGAGGCGCTGCCCGCCGTGGAGCTGCTGCCGGCCCACATAGGCTCCGCCATAGCCGGCGTTGTGGGCGGCGGAGCCATCAAGTTGCAGGCGCTGCAAAAGTGGTTCAAGGGCGATGCCGTGGACGGAGCCCAACCGCTGACGCCATCACACTCGCCGCCTCTGGCCGGTGTCTCGGTGCGGGAGCTGGTGCGCGCCATGGGCGGCCAGGACTCGCCGCGCGGCAATGGGAATCGCAGTCAGCAGGATGCGCAGGAGCCGGAATTCAGTCTGGCCAGCATGAGGAGGCCCAACTACTCGGCCAGCCAAACGGCGGCGCTGCTCTCCACGCCCAAGCACACGCCCAAGCGGAGTGCCGTCCTGCCCACGACGGATACGAGTGGCCTGGAGGACGACTTAAGTCTGCTGCAGATCACCACGACCACAACGGGCCAGGGCGAACAGCAGAGCGAACTGCAGCTGGCCACCACCTCCACGGCATCGGCGTCCGCCAAGAGGAGCGCCATGGGCCCCATCAAGCGGGCCATGCCGCCCTCCTTCGCGGAGAGCATCCGGGCGGTCTTTGCCGCCCTCCTCTGGCACGAGGGTGTCGTCCACGATGCCATGGCCTGCGCCAGCTTCCTCAAATTCCACCCGGGACTGCCCAAGGAGGGGGCCACGGTGGTCACGCGGCGCGGCGATGCCGGCGATCCCCGGGTGCAGCTCTCGCGGGAGCAAAAGGCCCAGCAGCGGCACTCCGTGGAGGTGGCCAATGCGGGCAACTACCTGAACATCCGGCCCAGCACCCTGGAGTCGCTGACCAAGAGTGGCAACTGCTCGCTGCACAATCGCGCCAAGTACCGGAAGAACATGCTCCTCGGAGCAGGAGGCACCCATCCCGGCGAGGAGCAGGCCCAGAAGCTGCAGGCTCTGCCCGAGATGGTCAGCGTTTTGCCGCCAGCCCTGCGGTGCCTCGTTTATTTGTGGGAGCAGATCTGCTCCGGCTGCGTCCAGATCGTCCAGTCGAATGCCCTGGAGCAGAGGGAGCCGCGCCTGCTCTCGCCCGGCAGTCGGGATCTCAACGGGGATGCGGACACTGAGGGCAAGGATGGCAAGTGCTCCGACCAGGGAACCGGCGGCGAAAAGGACCTGGGCAGGAAGTGCAAGCGCAAGAAGAAGGATGACGGCAGCTGGTGCGAGATCTGCGAACTATTCCTGCCCATGCCGGTGACCTACCACATGAGGATCGCCCATCCGGGCTGCGGCAAGTCCGCGAAGGGCAAGGGGTACAACTCAGTGGGCATTTTCTGCGAGGGATGGGCGGGCAACTGCGGCGAGGGCGGCAAGGGCGCCTCCTCCTGGTTCCTGATGTGCGATCCCTGCCGTGATCGCTACCTCGCCTCCTGTCGCAGCGCCAACAACATCAACAGTGCCGCCCGCCAACTGGAGTCCAACGCCGCCGAAGGTAAGATGATACCCACAGATAGATGACGCTAGATCAACGTCCTAATCCCAATCCCTTTCCGATCTTCCAGGCAACGAACTGAACTTGTTTGGGGTCAAGTCCACCACATTGATAGCCAACGCCGAGGTGTACACCACGATGCGGGAGAACGCCACGTTCCTGCTGGAGCTCTGCTCGAGTTCCAGCTCAGTGTCCGGGGCAGTCGGCAGCCTGGCCGCCAGCAGCTCCAATGCCAAGCGATCGCCGCAGCAGATGTCCGTGGTGGCCATGCCCGTGGTGATCGAGCACCAGCTGGGCAACTCCGACATGAAGCCGAGCACCAGTCGCTGCAGCCGCATGGCCCGCCTGAGTGGCTCCAAGTTTTGTCCAGGAGTCGGAAGCGGAGCGTTCCGCAAGAGCTTCGTGGGCGGACCGCCGGCGGCGCCGGAGAACGTTTGGCTGGCGCCGGAGAGCTTCGCCTGTCTAGAGTGCCTGGGCACGGCGGGACACGAGGACCTGCCCTACGAAATGTTTGGACTGGGACCCTCGTCGAACGAGAATGGCTACGATAGGGTGAGTAGCGGCAGATCTACAACTAGCATCTCTCTAGATCTACAATCCTTCATCCAACAGCCCCTGTCGGAGATCTCCTACGAGTCCTGTGAACCTAATTACGACATGCTGCCCGGCTCCTTGGCGCCCGGTTCCACGGCCGCCGGCGCAGGACCAGGATCAGTGGGTGGTGGCAACCTGTCCAAGTTCCACCGCAGCTATTCCATGGGCCAGGGCTGGGCGTCCCTGGCGCAGCACAACCACCCGCAACAGCACCACCAGCAGCAGCAGCACCACCAGCAGCAGCAGTTGCATCTGCAGCTCCAGCAGCACCAGCCACCGGCGCTGGACGGCCAGCCGAAGGTGGTCTACAGGCGGCGGAACAACTCCACCAGCGAGGGCGACGGCTCCCTGCTGATCTGCTATCCCTCGGAGCATCTGCGGCGCCTGGTGCCGCCCAAGCTGCTGGCCAGTGTGTCCGTCATGCCGACCACTGCCGATGGAGGAGTCCTCAAGGATCATCCGGCAGGCACGCTATTCGATCAGTCGGCCGGACAAAGCGGAGGGGGTAACCTACTGCTCGCCCGTCCCGCCATGGCGTTCATCACGCAGAAGCACGAGCTGGACAGGCTCAGGGCGGCCATGCGAAGGAGCCTAAGGA
The DNA here is from genome assembly GCF_025231255.1 of Drosophila biarmipes. Classification (NCBI taxonomy): domain Eukaryota; kingdom Metazoa; phylum Arthropoda; class Insecta; order Diptera; family Drosophilidae; genus Drosophila; species Drosophila biarmipes. Next base: position 8,903,816 of record NC_066611.1, on the reverse strand, counting down.
TTGCAGCCTGCAGGATCTATGCCCTGCAGGCGCTCAACTGGCTGCTGAGGAGCGTCACCCAGGGCGTGTGTCTGCACGACCTGATGTGGTGGTTCGTCAGCTCACTGACCGCCACCGGAGGTCACCAGCCAGAGGGTCGGGGCGAGGAGGCCTCGGAGCCGGCACTGGAGCACCCGGTGGCCTACACCCAGATCAGTGGGCGGTTCGCCCATCTGATCACCCAGTCGCTGCACGTGCTGCTGCAATCGGTGGCGGATCTCACGCTGCACCTGCCACTCGGCTCGCCGCTGCAACGGGTGGCCATCCAGTGCTTTGGCATCCGCTTCCGCCAGGCGGACCACCAGTTCCTGCACAGCTCGCACGTGTTCGGGAACATCTCGAAGATACTGTCCAAGTCGGACGAGCAGAACGACGCCATGGCCGTTTCGATGGTCGTGAAGCCCGACTGCGATGCCGAGCACAACCAGGTGCAGCCAGTGGCGTCGGGCGCGTCGGGGGCAGGAGCCCGGCTGCTCTGCTACACCGATCTGGCGGGTATGTTCGAGGTCACCGTTTCCTCGCGGCCAGCCATGGCGGAGTCCCTGACGGACAACTCAACGGAAACGTTCTGGGAGAGCGACGAGGAGGATCGCAACAAGTGCAAGATCATCGAGCTGTCCCTGACCAAGCTGAACTACGCCTGTCGCTACCTTCTGGTGCACATCGACAATAGTCGAGACATTCAGGTGAGTCCTACACTTCCACTTTTCTGATTTGGGTGACTCTATGCCACTAATTTTTGCAGAACAAGGTGCTCAACGTGGTCTTCTACGCCGGGCAGTCGCTGGGCGACACGAATGTCATCAAGTCGGCGGACGTGGACCCCAAGGCGTGCTCCTGGATCTCGGCGAAGATCTGCGACGACAGCTGCACGCACTTCCGGCTGGAGCTGCACGGACCGGAGAACACGCTGCGCGTGCGCCAGATCAAGTTGCTCGGCCTGCCCACAGGCGGATCGGTTGGCTCGGAGGATCCCTCTGACCACAAGCACCAGCCGCACCTGCGATTGAGCCATGCGTCGCGCATCCAGCAGCAGATCTGCGAGGCCGAAACCCTGCGGGTCTTCCGACTGATCACCGGTCAGGTGTTCGGCAAACTGATCAGCAACGTGGGCTCGGACCTGGCGCCACCGGATTCGGCGGGCATTGGACCACCGAGCAGCGGCGGGGCCAGCACTTCCCTGCTGGCCGACTCCCTCGATCTCAGGGAGCACATGGTGGGCATTCTGTTCTCGCGCAGCAAGCTGTCGCACCTGCAGAAGCAGGTGATCGTCCACATAGTGCATGCGATTCGCAAGGAGGCGCAGCGGGCCAAGGAGGACTGGGAGCTGGCCAACCTGGCGCATGCCCTCAAGCAGCCGCCCCAGCTGCAATCCCTGCCAGCGCCCGCTCCCGCGAGCAACGAGAGTTCGCCGGAGCGGAGTCGAGCCCCGGACACCTACTGCTTCGAGATGCTCAGTATGGTGCTGGCTCTGTCGGGCAGCGTGGTGGGTCGCTCGTATCTCTCGCAGCAGCATGGTCTGCTGAGGGATCTCCTGGGCCTGCTGCACACCGGCAGCGATCGTGTGCAGCGACAGGTCACGGCCTTGCTGCGCCGCATCCTGCCTGAAATATCGCCGGAGAGCTTCGCCGAGCTGCTGGGCGTGCAAAGATTACCGCCAGCGGACTATAGTATCGCCCATCAGTCGGCCAGCGACTTCGATATGAGTCGGCTGGGCCTGCTGGACATATTCCTGGCCGTGATTGCCAAGTCCCTGCAACTGCAGGTCAAGGTAAAGACCACGGCGGCCTCTGCCGGAGGAGGAGGAGCTGGATCTGGATCTGGAGGTGGCGGATCATCCGGCGGTGGAGCTGCTCTCAAGCCCGGTCAGCCGGAGAAGACGCCGGCCTTTGTGAGGCTCTGCAGCTCGCTGGATCTCTCCGTGCAGCAGCTGAGATCGCGACCGCCCACCGGTGAGCCGGCGGGACCTGATCCCTTCCAGTTCGAGGCTCTGCCGCCGAGGAAGGAATCGAAGAGGAACCTCAACCAGCGCTGGTTCCTCAACGGCGTCATCTCCACCAAGCAGGCGGAGAGCATCATCGGTCTCATCAGAGATTTGGCAAGCGTAAGTGAAGCCTTTGTGTTTCCCAAGCCTTATACCTATTTACCCTTTATTTATTCTATTCCCCAGGGTAAGCTCAGCGAGAAGTGGTCGCAGATCACCAAGGCGGCCATAGCCGAGTCCGTTCTAAATTTGACCCGGCTGGAGGAGATCTACCGCTCGCCCGAACACTGCACCAAGACCTCGACCTTGTGGCTCGCCCTGGCCAGTCTGTGCGTTCTGGAGCGTGACCACGTGGAGAAGCTCTCCTCCGGCCAGTGGTCCAAGCTGTGCGACACACGGCCCTTGTGCAGCAACCACGACGATGGCGAAACGGCGGCCATCATCCAGTGCGAGACCTGCGGATCCCTCTGCGGCGACTGCGATCGCTTCCTGCATCTGAATCGCAAGACTCGCTCCCACAAGCGAACGGTGGGTTAACCTCGAGTTCAATACGTGATCATCCCTTATAACCGCTTTATATATAATTTCTGTAACAGGTATGCAAGGAGGAGGAGGAGGCAATCCGGGTGGAGCTGCACGAATCCTGTGGCCGCACCAAGCTCTTCTGGCTCCTGGCCCTGGCCGACTCGAAGACCCTGAAGGCCATGGTGGAGTTCCGCGACGGCAGCCACACCATCATCTCGGGTCCCCAGGAGGCGGTGGGCAGGTGCCGCTTCTGCGGCCTCACCGGCAACTCGGGCCTGCTGGAGGTCGGCAACGTGTGCGCCGATGCCCAGTGCCAGGAGTACGCGGCCAACTCGTGCCTGAAGACCAAGCCATGTGGCCATGCCTGCGGCGGTGTCACGGGCGAGCGGAAGTGCCTGCCCTGCCTGCAGCACGTGTGCCATGCGCGCGAGAACGAACTGGCCGAGGAGCTGAGGGATCCCAAGCTCACCCAGGATGCGGACGACATGTGCATGATCTGCTTCGTGGAGGCGCTGTCCTGTGCTCCCTCCATACATGTAAGCATATTGGTAATACCCCTGGGAAAACCCACTCTGATTTCTACGTTTTTTTGCTTGGCAGCTGGAGTGCGGTCATGTGTTCCACTACCACTGCTGCAAGGCGGTGCTGGAGAAGCGCTGGAGCGGACCACGCATCACCTTTGGCTTCTCCCTGTGCCCCATCTGCAAGGCGGACATCCAGCATCCCCTGCTGGCCGACATCCTGGAGCCCATCAACGGACTCAAGCAGGACGTCAAGCGCAAGGCGCTGATGCGGTAAGGAAACGATACTTCTTTGCCCTGGGCAGTTGCTAATCCAATCTCCCAATCTCCGCCTGCAGCATCAAGTACGAGGGCGTGGTGAAGGACACGGACAGCAAGGACGTCAACATGACCCAGCTGGCGATGGATCGGTATGCCTACTACGTGTGCTTCAAGTGCCAGAAGGCGTACTACGGCGGCGAGGCGCGCTGCGATGCGGAGATCGGCGAGAAGTTCGATCCCGAGGAGCTGGTCTGCGGCGGCTGCTCGGACGTGGCCAGGGCCCAGATGTGCCCCAAGCACGGCACCGACTTCCTGGAGTACAAGTGCCGCTACTGCTGCTCGGTGGCCGTGTTCTTCTGCTTCGGGACGACGCACTTCTGCGACACCTGCCACGACGACTTCCAGCGGCTGACCAACATACCCAAGGTCAAGCTGCCGCAGTGTCCGGCCGGACCCAAGGCCAAGCAGCTGCTGGGCGACGAGTGCCCGCTGCACGTGATGCATCCGCCCACCGGCGAGGAGTTCGCCCTGGGCTGCGGCGTCTGTCGCAATGCCCAAACATTTTAGCCACACTCTTGGACGCGAGCCGGTGGCGAGTGGAAGGCCCACCAGGAATCGGATGAAGAGGATGACGACGACGACGACGACGACGACGACGATGACGTGGACGACGACGACGGCGAAGAGCTGGCGCCGGACATGTGGGCCAGCGTCTGGTCGCAGTCGGACGACTCGCGTACATATTTGTAGAGATTAAAAGCCCCAACAACAAGGAGCAGCAAACCCAGACCCAGTAGAACCCATCACTCCCCTAGATATTAATTCACACATCGGATTGGAGCAAACGGAACGGATAGATATTTTCTAGGATAGCTGATATTTGAACGATGGATATTGGATTACAGATTAGCAAATAGCAAATAGCGCATAGCATATTTAATCCCTGGCAATATTATTTTGTAACACTCGAAATGGTATCGAATCTCCCACTTAAAGATCAAAACTCACTGTTTATTTGATGTACAATCCGGAGTTGAGCGAGCGAGAGAGAGCTAGTGCGGGAGAGAGCGCGAGCAGTGTGTACATAAGCCCCGGCTCCCTGACCTGTGACCCCTGACCCCTCCCGACACCCCTCGCCCTCGTCCTCGGCCCTCACCCTACACCTCCTCCTCCTCACCCTCACTCCAACAGAAGCACATTATGCTACATTTACATATTTATTGCAAATAACTAAATTATATATATATATATTTATTATGAATGCGACGAGCGGAAGGATGCAATAAAATCAACTCTGAATGTATATTTACAACTGCTGTTTGCCTAACTCTTAATGTAAATGGAACGTTTTAATATTGAGTTTTAGCTGGTGTTATTTAAAAGCATTTATTTAAAAACAATGAGTTTTTAGGCTTCAAAGTTTATTACTCATACGCACTGTTGTCTTTGATCAAAAGTTTTTTTTATATATCATATGATATACATATATCATTTTTTGGGACTTGCCTTATTTTCGTAACAAATATTTTAGTGAATTATATATACTATCAAGGTTGCCAATGGGAGAATAATTTTTTGGTCTAAATTCTTTTCGGCTACATGGCGTTTGAGTAATTTTTAAGGATACTTTGATATACATTTATTATTTTACTGGACTTCCCTTTTTTTCTTAGCAATTATTCTAGTGAAATCCATAAATTACCAAGGTTGCCAATGGGAGAATAATTTTTGGACTAAATTCTTTTCGGCTACATGTCGTATGAGTAATTTTTAAGGATACTTTGATACCATTGATACCACAAAGCCTATATCTAAAAACTTAGCTTTTTGAGATCGAATACATCTGTGGCACAGCCAAAACTTTACATTTTCTTTGTTTTCAGTTATCATCTTTTAAGTATTCTATAAATCCTAAATGAAAACTATACTTTACAATCCTTACAATGATCCTAATCATCATGATCTTAAGTGACAGGCCATACTTACTTACTTTCATACTTACCTTCAATTCATCAAAAAAGTAAGGTTGAAAACACATAACCACACAACTCAATTCCGTATGCCCCACTATTTCCACCCCATAGGAAATTGAAAAGATTGGATTTTTTTAAAAACATTTATGTATGTATTTCTCTTTTCTTTGTTTCTTTTCACTTATTGTGTCTTAGCTTCTGTTCTGCGCTCTCTGCGGTTCTGAAAACGTGTTCTTTGCCCCGCCGCCGCCCAAGATTTGGGCTTCCCACCCTCGAGCGATCCTATCAGACCCGGAAAGTCGGGCGCATAGCCTGGCCGATTCTGGGCTCCGAGTGAGTGAGTGTGGGTCGAATGCGGCAATAATCAAGTAACTATACACATTAACTGTAGGCATTAATCCAGCGACTCTCAAATAAGGGTTACAACTATTTCTGTTATCGATTTCGCGGCTCGTCTCCGGGCGTTCAATCAGGGGCCCAGGGACGAGTCCTAGCAAGCTTTAAATGGTACAAACTACCTATATATATAGTACATATATCGGCGTATATGTGGGTGTATGTATATAACTGCAAATCTGCTCAGCAAAGCCGCGGCTTGATGTCTCTAAGTTTTCGGCGCCTTGAAACCGAAACTCAATTGATCTCAAACTATTTTTACAGGCTCGTAGTATTTTTGGTATTTTTTTTCTTTACTTGGAATGTTGCAATTGCAAAATGTAGTATTTTTGTGGTTTGTTAAATTTGTAGTTATGTAATTGGTAATTCACTTTCTTCTCTCCTCATCGCATCTCATCTCATTTCGTTTCGTTTCATTTTGCTTGTAAATATATAAATAGGCAGCTTTTCGATTTTTAAAAACAAAGGGCGCGTGTACGAAATAAGTTTCTGTTTTTTGTTAGGTATTTTTTGTTGTATTTTAGCAACTATGCCTCTCAAATTGGTGGAAAATGTTTAACATTGCTTTATCGCGTTTGTTCTCGTTTCATCTTGTTGTTGTAAAATTTTGGTTCTTTGTCGTCTAGAGTCTAGAGCATAATGCTAAGTATTTTGGTTTGGTATTTTTCAGTATCTTTAGTATGTTTGGTTTAGCCGTAGTACTTTTTTTTGTTCTTTTTCTTATAGCATTGCCGTGGGACTTACATACGTAATAGATGGAAAAAACGAAAATGAGGCGCGTGTTTTACTGGTTAAGGCTTTTTCCTATCATTGTATAATGTATATTTAAATTAATTTACTTTTCACTTGGGGCTTTGTAAACGGTATTCGTTAATTGAGTGTTGTGAGTTAATTTTGCTCTTTTTTCTCTGGCTTGCATTAATTGTGTATATTCTTGAGTGTTTCTTTAGTTTACCTTTACTTTCGTTTTGGTTTTTTAGTTGTTTAGAAAAAAATTCTGGCGTATAAAAGCTTAATTTTGATAGGTTCTTCTCGTTATCGTTATCGATCTAGGTGTAACTAGAGGTACACACATATACATGTACATATTTATAATAACAATATGGTTTAATCAGTTTCTTTGGCGCCCCTCAGCGAGTGTCCCACCAGACGGACCCGAGCCGGTCTTCAGCCTCCTCCCACTGCCGATCCCTATAAATATCCGACTGAATCGGGCGTTTTCCGGGCGAAATCGAAGGCCAGAACATCTGGCGCATGGGTTTCTTTCCTTTCCCATCTGGCATTGGGCTGTCTTTCGTCCACGCCCGGGTGTATATACATGAGACTTGCAACTGCTCCTACGCATGTATCCCCCCGTAAATTGTTCAGTATAAATTTCGACTAAATTGCTGGCTCAGCTTGATCTAAAAACTGTAATTGCACCACTTTTAGTTTCACGTTTTCGTTCACTTTCAATGCTAACGCTAGGCTTTAGTACTAGGTCTGAGTTGCTAGTTTGCTGAATGCTGCTTGAGTTGGTTTAGTTACTTTAGGTTATGTTTACAAGGCTCTTAAGCCCCCGAAAATAACTCCAAGGCTGGGCTGGGCCGGAGAAGGGGAGTGGCTGGTGTGGAGGGGGTGGCGCGAGATAGGGTGAAGGTGTACGAGTACTAGGCTGCTATCGTATCAGTGCCATCGCATCTCCGTCTTTCCTTGCTGCCTAATGGCCTATCGCTAATTAGCTATTAGTTATACGTAGATATTCATTTTGGGTATATTTGATTTATAGTTAGTTAAAAAAAACCTATGTACAGTGAGCCCGCTACGTTCGTTAAACTTTCAACTAGAACTTAACAACAAATGGTCTTACTGCGCTATCCATTAACTTTTGATTCTTGGTTGAGTACTGCAAATACGCATATGCCTAGGGGTGAGGGTGACTGAGTGACTGGGTGACTGGGTGAGTGGGTGAGTAATACCACTTGAATTGCTTTGCGACGGATGGCGGCTCTGGGGCCGCCCTGGGGAATGGGATTCGAAAAAATCTACTAGAACTAGAACTAAGTAACTTTCGGGCCGGAACCCGCCCAACTCCCCCCACTGTACAGGGAAGACTTGTATCCGGGCTGCGGTTGCGCCGGCCCTCTACGCTAGGTATCGTAAGTAAGTATTAAATATCAAATGTCAAATGGCAGACAGCAATTATCGAGTGCCAACTGGGTAATCAAAACGGCAACCGAACGAGATGCAAGTGGACTCCAACCGATGCTTAAACGTAATGAAACCTTGCCCCCAAACTGTCCGGGATTCTGCTGCTGCGCTACAAACTAGATGCCAAGTGCAAGCCTATCCAAATGCCAGCATAAACAGAAGTAGCTAGGTTAATGCTTCGTGCCCGAGCCAACTCTTTTATCACAAAAAATGTGTGTGGTTGTGTGTGGTAACATGTTTGCTAAAATTCAATTCATCTATTTACAATGCCCAAAGAAATCGTAGCTGATCTTTGCCTTTAACTAGAGACTTGCTATTACATTTTTTTTTCGTTATTTTTTCTAAGTTTTCTTGTTTAGTTTCTGGTTTCTTAGGTCTGTCGATTGTCGTTTCGTTTAGCGGCCACCTCTCTGCTGTCTATGGCTTGTCGGTCCTACTTAGGCTTCACTGTTGCTGAGTTAACTAGTTGGGGTTGGGCTGGGTCTTTGCGTGGGGAGCCAAGCGAGTGCGAGTGCCGGAGTGCGCGAGCCGAGTTTCGTTAAGCTAGTTAGTTAGGACGGGTTAATCCATATTTAGTATGAGTCCGTATCTATGTACACTGGCTGTCGGTGTGTGTGTGTGTGTGTGTAGGATCCCTTCTAAAGTTAGCTTTCGGTTTTCGCTTTAGGCTATGTACAATTCACGGGCATTGTTTCGGTCTGTAAGCTGTTTCTCGTCTGGTTTGCCTCCTCTAGCAGTTATCACAAAATTATCCCTATGTACATACATCTATATATCTGAGTGTGGAGTGGGTGTATCTGTGTCTGATCTGCATCTGCATCTGCATCTGTATCTGTGTCCTTTACAACGTCGCTTCTGTATATATATATATATGAATGTATACATATAAAGGTAAATAATTGCAGTAAATGTAGCAAATTCGTAAGCAATATGCTTGCCTTAGTCCTAGTCGCTATCCTTAGCTAACGCTATCGTAATCGTAGTCATAATCATAGTCATAATCGTAATCATGTAACGGTTAAAGAGTATCGAATATCGAGTATCGAGCACTTCCATTCAGAGTGTGTGTGTGTGTGAGTATCTGTGTGTGATCTTGGGATAGCATAGGTAGAGATTCGTATAGCGAAAAAGATAGTTTTTCATCCAAAAGATCCACTGCCACATATCTTTGCCCACAAATTTGGAAAGGGGGTATCAGGGATTATTCAAAGTATCTGTCGAATATATTTTGAATATTTTGGGTATATTCAAAGTGGCCATTATATCGAATATAACTATAAAATTCCCTAAGCTTTGAATTAAATTTTGAGTCAATGATGAGATTTCGATTTTTTAACTGGTGATGATCAGGGGATATTCAATGTAGTTGCCAAATATATTATCAATATTTTGGGTGTGTTCAAAGTAGCTATTATAACGAATGTTCCAAGAAACAGAAGTTTAATTTTGAGTCTAAGATGAGATTGTGATTTTCAAACTTTAGAGGTTTAAATACTTTTTTTCTTAACTTCTCCAAGAACCTCCTAAAGATTTTTTAAATTTGTTCTAAATTTAAAAAAGTATTTCTAAGAAACAGATGATGTTTTAAATCAGGAAAAATATTTGATTTTCAGACTCCAGTTTCTTAATATGTTATTATAGTGATGAAAATGATTAAATATTAATTTTAACTGGCTTAAATACTTTAGAAATACCTTTTAAAGAAGATCTTTTATAATCTTTTTTTTGACTGGTTGACATATTTTAGAAATACTTTTTAAAGGAGATCTTTTATAATCATTCTGTACCCTACGAGAAAACCCCCCGGCAAATGTCGAGCAGATACGTTGCAGTGGACTTTCCAGAGCTTGAATACATGAGTTAGCTTTTGTGTCGAGTTGAGGTTACAGCTGCATCTTAAGTATATAGACTAACTAAGCGTAGGCGTAGGCTTGCGAGTGGGCGTGGCTGGGCCCCTACTCTTCCGACTTTGTATTATTGCTCCTGGCCGGAGTCCTCCTCGCGCTCCGCATCCCTCACGGGGGGCTACAGGAAATCCATCTTGCCCCGCGTACCGCTGCCCGTGGGCGTGGTGGTGGGCGTGCCGCTGCCGCTGTCCGCCGCCGTGGGCGCTGATGGTGGCGTAGTGGGCGTGGCCCCTGCCCCAGAACCGACACCGCCTCCTCCGCCGCCAGACGAAGTTGTGGGCATTTGGGCCGCCGTGAAGTCCTCCTCGAGCAGGCGAAGATGCAGCAGTTCCGCTCCTGGCGTCGTCGGCGATTGGTCCGCCGCCGGCTGCTGCTGCTGCTGCTGATCCGCTGACGCTGGCGCCGATGACGTCATGCCAGATCCGGCGACGCCCGCGGGAGCTGCGGTCGCGGTGCCGGCCGTCGAGGCGAGTGTCTGCTTAGGAGGCGCCGGTGCTTTCCTGCTCTTCGATCGTCGCTTCTTGAGCATCAGCGGCCCCAGGCCGTTGCCTCCCGCGCTCGACACAGCTGTGGCGCCCGGATTTAGCAGGCCAGCGCCACCAGCGCCAGCTCCCGCCGCCGATCCCGCTCCCGTTGCTCCTGGCGATGAGATGGTTATCACAGTGTCCACGGGGCTGGTCACCGCCGATGTGGGCGGCATCTGTGTGGGGGGCGTGCCGCCACCGCCCGCGCCGCAGCCCGCGCAGATCTCGTCGCCGGGCGTGGTCTGGCCACTGCTGTTGTCCGGGGCCATGCCGCCCCCAGTGCCCGGCGCCAGCCGCTTGACCAGCTCCCCCAGCAGATCCTCGATGCGGCCGATGCGCTGCTGCATGCGCTGCAGCTCCAGCCGCACGTCCACCTTCATGTCCAGCACGGTGGCGATGAGATCGCGCTGCGCCAGCGTGGGCGGCGTCTCGCGCAGCCCGGTATCGTAGGTGTCCGAGGTGGTGGCCCGCGAGCTGGCCATCTCGATCTGGCGCTCCCGCTCCAGGGCCAGATTGCGATCCCCCTTGCTGGCCACGACGGCCACGACAGCTGTTCCGGCGGCTCCACTTCCAGCTCCTGATCCTGCTCCCGCCGCCGCCGCCGCCGCCGCCGCCGCTGCTGCTGCTGACGAGGATGACGTGGTGGCCACCTGCGCTGGCGGTCCCGCCGATCCGGCTGCTCCCTCGATGACCACGCGGCTGTCTCGACTCGGCGGCGAGGAGTCCACCTCGCCGCCCTCGTCGATGGTGTCCTGGCGGGCCAGGGTCGCCTGGCTCGCCTGCAGCTTGGGCGCCTTGGGAAAAACCTGGAGGTGACGTTTAATGGAACAATGGGCGATGCGGAGATGCGGATGCAAATGCGGGATAGACAGGCGGGTGGCAGGTTGTTGCATGTTGCATGGTTTTATTATTTTTTGGTTTTTGGTTCGGTTGGCAGGGGAGAAAAGTGAGAAAAATTGTGTTTGAGTTGGTTTTTTCGGTTTCGGGTTATCAGTTTGGTGTATTGATTGTTGATTGATTTGGTTGGTTTTGTTTTGATTGATTGGTTGCCGGGGCATTCATGTCGTTTGTTGTTGCAGTTGCAGGTTGGCAGTTTGTTGCAGGTTGCATGTTGCAGATTGGCAGAGTGCAGTGCATTGAATTTTGTCCAATTTTAGTTGTTATTTTTCGAGTTTCGGTTGTTTTTTTTTCCAATTCGGAAACAATTTTGTGTTGTTGTAGCAAGGCAGGCAATGTTATTATTTCAATTTCGAGTTTTTAGTTGCGAGATAGAGAGAAAAGTCAACAGTAAACGGAAAAAATCGAAGAAATATATCAATTTGGTTCGGGATCATTGCAGTATATAAACAATCTAAAGGCGGTTTGCTGGGTGTCTTTCTTGGGGGCGGTGGACTTGGTGCAGGGGTTCAAGTTTCGGCCATGGGCGGGCATTTATAGGCCAGAAAACTATAATCGATTGGACTTTCAAGCGCTTAAACAGCATAGTTACGCAGTGATATCGATAATTTAGCATTTCTACATTTCCAACGATTACCAATATACCTGCCCGCCCACTTGCCTATCGGATTGTCAAACCGATAACAGTGTATCGTGTGCCAGAGTGGGACAGCCAACTAAAGTAGCGGTTAAACAAACTAATTGTTCGTACACTTACTTTGCTTAATTGTAAATGCTATTCAATTCGATTGCACAATTTCAAAATGGAGAAGTACGAAATGAAAATTGAGTAAAATGAACGCAAAATGATCGGGCAACCGCATTCGGTATCGATAACAATATCGGTCACGCAATCGGAAGTGAGAAGAGCAAACGAAAGGCAAAAAAAAAGAGAGACAGAGTTATCATTAGGATGGAAACCCCAACAAACATGCATTTTTGCATTATTCGGGACATGTCTGTTTTGGTATAATTGTATCGTGAATGTTACTACGTTTATAGGCTGGATTTAGGCTTCAAATCAGTGCCACAAAATAAAGGTTTGAAAATGTCCGACTCTATTTTCATTATTTTAAAGTTTTCAATTGTTACAAAAAAAATAAATAAAAAATATATTTTCATTTTTTCAAAAATATTAAAATACGTTAAAACTGTTTAAGCTAAGGTGTCCCTCCAAAAAAATTCTCAATATTTTTTCTTTAGTTTGTTAAATTTGAATTTAACCGAAACCTATAAACGTAGTGTGTGTTACATAGCTCGTATCCTCTGATGTGCATTTCATCATCTTTATAGTGGTTCAGAGGCTAAAACCTCTAGATAACCTTGTAATACATAGGTAGATCAACATTTCTAGTTTAAATACATTCGTTAAAAGTCAGAGATGCGTGTCAGTGGAAACAAGCTATCAAATTATAACGAATCAAATTAAGTAAAAATTTAGTAGCAAGGATTCGGAGAATCCTTATTTCGAAAGTGTGTCGTGTGACCCAGTGTGTTTCTGAGTGTTTGGTGTCCTGCTGATCGCGGATCCCCGATCGCAGATCCCGGCTTTCAGACCCCAGAACCCAGATCCAATTGATTAAGCGTATAATTACTTTGTTGCCTTGTCCACCATTGCTACTCGAAGTACTACTCTGCCGCGCTTGGGCGGTGCTCTCTCGGAGGCTTTCGCGGGCGCTCAAACTTCTCGAGACGGCTACCTTGGCGCTGGTGTCGCTAGCTGAATCGACGCTTGAACTGCCCAGGAGGCGTCCCCACTTGCTGGCCCGTGTACTGCGCGCAGATGGTGGACCCGATGAGGGCGATGGGGATGGCGAGGGCGAGGGCGCCGCGGCGGTGCTGAGGATGCGGGCGTCCTCGGTCAGTGTCAGTTTGGCTGGTAGCTTCTTGTATATGTTGTTGCATTTCACATTGATTTGTTTTTGATTGTCGATGGTCGAATGTTTATAGCATTGGGGGCATTATCGAGCAGTTTACCGAGCAAGCATTATTATCATATCATATCATATCAGGCGTTTTGCGATCACAAAAATGTTTTGGGGGAGAGAGAAGAAAGAGAAGGTGTGGTGGTTTGGGGGGAGGGGTTTTTTTCAGAAGCGCAGGGGTTGCAGGAAATGGGAAATTTCGATTCGGGTGTGGGGGGAAATAATACAGAATTTTCCGTTAGTAATTTTGTTTAATTCGATTTCAATTGTAGTTTAGCCAAATTCACAACATAAAACAAAACAGTCAAAGAATCAAGATCAGGCCAGAAAAGTATGTACAAAGCGATAAGTACAGTTGTGTTGTGGTGGGTGTAGTGATTGAATGGTGGTGAATAGTGAATTGTGGTGAGTTGCGAGTTTGTGAACAGTTATATGCATTATGCGTAAGCATGTTAAAGAAAGACAAAGACAAAGAAAGACACACAACGAGCATAAGTCACTTTGTATACAGTTTGTCGCTTCGAGGGTAAATAACATTAGTAAAGCAATACAACGGTTATTAACTACTGTAAACGGTTAACAGTTAACGGTAAACGGCAATCAGTTGCCCCACCGGTCGTGTTTCAGTGCCCGGGTGTTTCAGTTCGCCTTGGGGCTTGGACTCTGGCTGGAGCTGTGATTGGTGGATTGTGAGGCTGAGGCTTCGAAAGAAACGTTAGTTCGGTTAACGGTGAACAATGCGGCGGAAACGAATGGCAACGGAACGGGTTCGCACCGTGGTGAATTTGAGCCAACGGAAAAGGAACATATAATTGAAACTGCAACGAAAGATGATATGCAGATACCTTCCTGCGGTTGTGCGGTAAGTTTGTAAGGATCTCAAGGCTCTCTTTAGCATTTTTTTTATTTAAATCATACAATTTCTTTGCATTTCATTTTTTGAGACCACCACTTGTATCGCACAGTCGCAAGGAACATGGATCAAACGCACATAGAACTACCCAAAAACACAACAACGAAATATGGTAATGGAACGATAAGTAACAACAACGAAACATCGAAAACAGAACATATAACACGGAAAGCAGAATGCACAACAACAGAGAGACAGAGACAGAGAGAGCGAGAGAGATACCACATGGGGGCATTCCAATCCCAAGGACTCACCTTAGTTCGCTCCACCTCGCCGTCACCCTTCTCGACATCACTTTGGCCGGATCCGCCGACGAGCTCCTTGCTGCCCGCCTGCACCTGCGGAGTTCGACGGAACTTGGAGAAGATCTTCCGGACGAGATGGTCCTGATTCTGGGGCAATTGCGGCTCGTTCTTACGCCGTTCGGCCAATTCTTTTTCGCGCTTCACATCGGCCACCTTGCGAAAAATCAGTCGATGTCTGAGATTGTAGGTGAGCACCAGATTGCGTGCAAAGCTATTCGCAAATGCCGAATAGAAATCGAGGACTTCGAGCAATTTATCACGTTTGATGGCATGCAAATCACAATAGGTCAGAGCGCGCACATTGGCCGCGCTCTGGCCAACGGCCGAGTCCTTCCAGAATTGATCGCCGAAGACGTCGCCCTTGCCTGCAACGAGAGTGTTCTCAGTGTGGAGTGGTGTGGCTCGATAAGGAGCCGCAGACCTAGTGCCCATATCGATTTTCTCTTTTCAATTTTTTTTTTTAACCAATAACGAATATAAAATTGTATTGCAAACTTTAAGATATGAGAGTAATTTAATTATAGACTTTGTTATCTACATAGCTCCCTTTTTATAAATTTGTTATATTTCGAATTTTTGTGAATGAAAACATTATCATAATTATTATGATGTCGATTAAAATACTTACGGTTTCTAAATAGACAAAATGATCAATGATTACGTTTGTTCGTTAATAAAGTAACACAATATTTTCTTGATGAAATCTATTACAATCATGATGTTGCATGTCACATGAGAATATTGGTTATCGAAAAAATCGAAACCATTGTTATCGTTTTACTCCGTTTACCTCTAATGGGAACATTGGAAGTGATAAAGTATTTAAAGGGATGGCATGAAAAGTATTAAAGTTATTTGAAGCTGAGGTTTTACCGGATATTACCGATTGTGCGGGCGTACGTTATCGAAATAATCGAAGCGGATAGTTCTGCGGCTTGTGCTGGGGGAAGTAGGGGGATCGAACCGTGTCGGTAATCCGGGTAACTCACCCAATATTGCCACAACCTCGTCGTCCTGTATCACCTCCAGGCTGCCGGTGACGATGAAGCAGAGGCTATCGATGCTCTCGCCGGTGTGATAGAGCAGATCCCCCGGCGCCGAGTGCGACATCATGAAGTGCATCGCCAGTGCCCGGAGACAACCATCCGAGGCCAGACGAAATGCAGGATGCTCGTTAAATACTTTGCGATTTAGATGAACACATATGTCAGCCTTCATATCTTTCGGACAATAGTTTAGTACCTGCGAATTGTTAACGAGTTGCGAGTGGCGTTTCGATAGGCTTCGATTCGAGGCTAATCGAATCGAAGCGATTGCGATCGAGGTTGGGTGATGGGTTTATCGGCTTTTCGGTAAACCGCTCTCTCTATGGGAACTTGAAAATTGCGGACCACCACGGAGGCTTTCCACCCAGGATCTCAGATCCTCTGGGCGGAATTCTTCAGCTCTAGTGGCTAACGGGACACGCACACACACGCACACATACACTAATACACATACAACATTGAACGAGTGTCAGTGTGTGTGTGTTGTCTGTTTTCCAGTGAAAGTGTGTGATCCTGTGACTGTCTGTGTGTGTATGGTTGTTGTTCTAGTGTTATCGAGTGCTATTTCCGGTTTTCAGGGAAGTAACACCACAGCTTTTGGAGTGTCAAGGACGGGGATGAGGGGTCTCTTAATTGCGGCACAAACTACAGTCAACGAAATAGTTATAAAGGTCAGTTTATTCGGCTCAGGCCGGTTGTAAACTCTGTTTCTGTCTGTGAACCAAACTTGGGTGTATATATATTATCAAATCTTTAAGGCGCAAGCGACCCCAGAGTTGGGCTTTTCTTGGGTTAGGGGCTAAGAGGTGTCTGGGGTTCTAGGGGACGCTGCGCGGTTTGGTTCAGGTTCATCTAAAGGCATGAATTTGACGGACGCTTTTCGTTTTGGCACGGATCTCGCTCGCGGGCAGACACATGGAGAGAATGGAGAGATAGATCATCGATTAGCTGAGTTCTGTTAAAGATGGTTTCGTTAGATGTATAGAGCTTGTAAGGTGATTCCGCATTTTTTTAAGTTTTTCGGTTTCAGTTTCGGTTTTCCAGCCACCCACAGCTTACCTCGGACCCTTCACCTGGACCTTGATCTGTGGGTGGGTTTTGACTTTTCTTGGAGGGGGCTTTTGATCTTAGGCTTAGGGAAATGCGAGTAGCGGCTTCAAAATAATAGGAAAACAAAGCGCAAGAGCAGCGACCAAAGATTCATTGTCGGAGAGTTTAGGAGAGAGAGATAGTACAGGTGTAGTGTGAGGTAGCGAGTAAAGAGTAACGAGTAGAGTGGTGTCTGTAGTAAGGTAAGAGTAAGTGTGGCTGCTTAGGTGTAACTGTGTGTGTCAAGCTGTACTACTAGTGATAAATGACGAAAGCCATTGATTGATGAATAACGAGATAAAAATAATGGGAAAGAATTTACCTTATTTATTACAGAAAAGTCAAATCAAAAAAAAAAATCTCAACTTGTAAGAGTAATATTTTCTCAGAAAAAAAAAATAACCATTAAGAATTGTGAATTAAAAAAAAATATATATATAGGTATGTATATATATATAAAAACGACTAGTGAAACCAAAACCAAAGGAAAAGCAACGATTAGAGAAAATTTCAAATATTTTGAAAGAACCAATTAAGAAACACAATTGAAGAGAAAAAATCACAGATGTGTGAAAGCTAGGAACAGTGATTGATATTCAATGGAAAATTTAGTAGTGAGTTAAGAGTAGCGAGTAAATGTATGTGATGTACGTGTGCGTATGCCGAGTGCATTAGAGATAGTGATAGGCTGAAGTGCGCCAAGCTCTATAGAGAAGCCCGCTATGTACAAACGGAACACAGTTCCAGCGCATTGACTTGATACACAAAAGCGTTAATAAATGAGACACATAAATGGTTGAATGTATCCATATTCCAGCTGAGACAATGCCAAAGTGAATGATTCTGGAAGCGAGAAGCTGGTTTGGCAACGAAAAAGGCTCAAGGCGATTTAGCCTCCCGGGAGATCCTTTGGGAAATGATGTCGCTTCGGGAACTTACCTTCTCGGTGTCCAGGCCCTTGGTCATGGCCCAGGTGGAGACGACATAGTCCATTACTCGCTCACTGAGGGCCTTCGGCACCTCGTGCAGCTTCATGAACTCGCGCACATTGTTCAGCATGTCGTGGTACTTGGCCGTGGCCGAGGTCATCTGCTGGATGATGGTGGTCACGTGGCCAAAGATCGTGGCATACAGCAGAGCTATATATATAGAGAGAAAGGTGATGAGACGGACAGATTAAGCAACGGCGGTGCACACAGAGTTGAAGTTCGTAGTCTTGGGAGTTCCATTCAAAGCAAACTTTACACGATCAGCTAGATAACACTTGAGATGTGTGAGAGTGCACAGAGAAGAAATTACCATACCTAAGAATTTTATTTGTCGATCTTGAATAACTAAATCAATGAAACGAATATTACGATAGATAAAATCAAAAAATGTAAACTATCCATTGCTGTTAATGATCAACAATCTAAAATACTTAGGACCTTTTCGATATTTTTTCTCTGCATGTAGGTGAAGTGTGCGTGTGATGTGTGTGAAATAGACAGTTATTGGGTGTGTGTTATCAGTATTTGCTGATTCTACGCGCTGTGGAAGAAGAGACGCACAGGTGCGCGGCTAGAACAGTAATAAATGCCACAGATTGGACGAGCACAGTAAGACGGAGACAGAAAGATGGATTTTTGTGGAAGGTGGCATGTGGGAGCGTGAGGGCGAGTGACATGAACGAGAAGCCGCGCAGGATCAGCTTTTCCTTGGTGTTTGTTTTCCGCTTTCGGTGGAGTGCTGATCATGCGCAGTTTTCGAGAGACACTCTTGTCTGATTTGATTCGGCATAATGTACAGTACAGCAGAATACGTACGCGTTACAAATAACGAGTTACATATAGAAATTAACGGGTAACGAAATGCGAAAAACGAGTTATTACCAACGAGTTAGGAACAACGAGTTACTACTACAGAGTAACGAGTTTCGTATTACGAGTTACGGATCATGCGTTACGATTACCGATTTACGAATAACGAGTAACGAGTTACGAGTTACGGACATCGAGTAGAGAGGAATACACAATGCAACTCACACATGGCCACGAATTGTGCAACTAGATGACGACGGAGCAGAAGAAGGGTGGAGAAAGACTTTTAAGACTTGACTCTGGCTGCGATCAATCAATGATTGACGTTGTGAGAATGCGAGTGAGTTGCTCTACTTGGACATGGACAAATGGACATGGGCTACGGATCGTAATGAGGCTCTACACCAAATAACTGGAGCGATTTATTAGTTCTAGCGGCGCAAGCGGATGGCCTAGCTTTCAAATGGTATCGGAATCGAGATCGAAAACGATATCGAGAGATCGGAACCGGAATTCAAAAGCGTGACGCGTGTGCGGGGATATCAAGAAACTTGGACGCGGCAACGGAACGTGTTAAGGACACAGCACCTGCAATGATCATCATGCAGATGGTGAACACCTTCTCGTTGTCTGTCTCCGCGGCGACATTGCCGAAGCCCACCTGCAAGAAAGAGAACAATCAAATGGGGGAATAGAATGATAAGCCAAGAGTTATTTAGTTTTGAGGAAAGGCCCCCACAGCCACACACACTTACCGATGTCATGCAGGTCATGGTGAAATATAGGGCCGTCACGTACATACTTTTCCGTGACGGCCCATTGACCAATTCCGGCCCAGTGTCATTGCTCCATATATACGAGTACGGCGATTGGGTGACGTTCGCCAGCTTCCACAGCCAGCTGTATTGGATCTACAAGGGATCACAGGGGATTAGTGAGTGATTTAGAAGGGCAGTTCATTCGAAAACATTTTGAAAGGGTCACAAGGCCCAACACTTTCCCAATCCCAGGCTTACCCCATTATCCGCATCGCTGCGACCGATCGAGTACCATATGCAGGCCAGCCAGTGGGCCACCAGCATGTAGAAGCAGAGCAGCAGGATGAGCATGGCCGCCCCGTACTCCAGGTAGCGGTCCAGCTTCCGCACCACCCTCCCCAGGCGCAGCAGGCGGACGACCTTGAGGGCACTGAACAGCGAACCGATGCCGTCCTCGTCGCGATCGAACGCGTTGAACACGTCGTACGGCAGGCAGCTCAGCAGGTCGATGATGAACCACGACTTCAGGTAGTTCATCCGGATAACTTTCGGGTCGCTGACCACCTCGCCGCCAGGACCCACGAAGGTTGTGTGGAAGTTTAAAACTGTTTCAAAGAGCATGGGTTAGTCAAAGATGGGAGGGTGTGTGAGGAGGGTACCCACCAATATCTATAAAGAATATTACATCGACAATTGAATCGACCACGAGCAGGGAAACATCCTCTGAGGTTTTGTTTTTAAACGCTACATTGTATGGCACCTGAAAGGTAATTAGTATGGGGCTTAGTTAAATTATTAATTCCTATAGCTATGAAAAAATGTCATGGCAACGGGGCGTATGATTGATAAACCAACCGTACATGGGATTTAATAATATTACTCATACGACCTGTAATGCAAAGAATAATTTATTTAATCTTGATATAAAACGAATTCTTTTTTAGTAATATATTTCCAAAATGTTGTAAACCAATAAAAATCTTTATAAATTAGGGTTCTTTAATGAAAATCACCCGTAAAAAAAGGAGTACATCTAAAGGACATGCCCAACATATGTCTATTTCTTGGCACAGAAAAAGCAAAGCACCTGGGAAATGAGAAATAGCTGCCAGGAGATATGTGAAACGAATGATCTGTCAGTCCATGAGTTACAGGTGCGGCTCCCACTTCCATTTCCCTTCCACCCGAGCAACAGTTGGTCTTGCCGCCCCGCCCTCCCCTTCTGCTGTTGTCTTAACTGTTGCCCAAAGTGGCAGTTACAAGCCTCTTAACGTGGCTCGTCTTGGCCTGGTCGGAGGTTGGATTACAAGCCACGAATGCCGCTGCTTATGTCCTGTCAAGCCCGTCTCCCTGGCACCCCGCCACCGTCGAGCATATTAATTTAAGCACATAAAACATAAGCCGCCCTCTTTGAGGCGGCGGGAGGAGAGCAAGGATGATGATGATGAGGTGGAAGGACTCGCCGTCTGAGCAGCCACTTGGTCATGTAAATGTGTGCACTTGTCTGTCCCCCTGCCCCAGCAGCCCGTCCTCCGCGCCGGCTTTGTCTGGCTGGGAACCAACATTAATGTCTGCCAGAGGGTCGTTATCTGAACTCTTCACTCGAGCTCGAGCTCGAGCCCTTTCCGATCCGATTCGAGGGTATTTGCCCAATTAGAGGCCGTGCACTCAGCGTACGGTGTACACACACCTGAGGCCTGACTTTGTGAAAGGCATATCATTGTTACATGCATTACCTCCTATTTTGTCATCTTAAATGATCTATTTCGCTATGGTTATTACCATCATCAAGTTAGATCACATTTTTATTTCGTTTTCTAGTCTGAACGTTAAATTTGAAGTGGAAATTTAACCTGCTGTTAATTAAAAGTAAGTTTTAAGCCAACTGTTAACAAAAATATATTTTTCAACGCCTGTTAACTAAAATTAGGCTTTAACCAGCTGTTTAATGAAATTAATTTGGAAACCTCTTGATTACTAAAGTTAGGCTTTAACCAGATGTTAACTAACATTTGGTTTTTAACCTGATGCTAACTAAAATCATGTATTATATCTGCTGTTAAATATAATTGCGCTTTAAACATGCTGTTACCATAAGCCTGGTTTTAGGCCGGCTGTTAACTTAAATTAGCTTTTAAACCTGCTGTTAACTAAAATATAATTTAAACCTCAATTAATTAACATTTCTTTGTAATTTAAAATTTAAATGTTTTTAAAGATCCCCATAGATTATTAGCTTGGAGGGCCAACACCCAAAAACTGCAAATCTAATCGACCATTTCTCTTCATCAGTTAAAAAGCACTTTAAACTTATAGTTCTCCTTTTGCCTTAAAAGCTAGTCGGCAATAATTACATTTTAAACTTTTGTTGACTCTGCAAAAGGCACTTACAGTGATTGAAAAAAGATTTTGGCCCTCCTTTGGCTTCAGCCTTACTCAAAAACCCTTTGCCCACCTGGTTAAAATATCACTTAACTTCCCGGCTTTTTTGTGTGCAATTTGTATCTGGCGTAGACCACAGACAAAGTTTTGATTTGTCGCTGGCTATACATTTATCCAAAAGTTGCGACAGCCACAACAACAAGCAGGGAAGCAAAATATAGAACCACCCAGGGACAAACAACTAGTGCCGCAAAATGTCATTAAACAATAAGTAAACGAAAAGTGTGCAACATGGCAACCGAAACAAGGACCTAACAAGGAATTGCAACTTTCGGATACGCAGTACGGGTATTTCGGATAAGGGTGGGGTGGCGAGGAGCCCCCTATTCGGAGCCCCGAGCCCAGAACCCACACGTGTGCGGATGCCAACTTATGCTGAGCGCAATTTAAGCGAAAATGTTAACATCTTGTTGACGGAAATAGACACAATTCGAGCAGACAGACGACATCGGCTTATGAAAAGGCATCGCAAGCGGCTTTGTGGCAATCTGAATGTGGATGTGGGTGCGTCAGGTGGCATCGCAGCCCCTCCCCGATAATCCCATTCCTGGAAAACCCTTACCCAGCCCGGCACCTGTCCCCGAAAACCAGGGCGAGTCGTAAAACATTTCACAGTTGTTGTTGGACAGGATGTCTGATGGTTAAATAAAATATCTGAAGCAGTATGAATTGGCTTATCAATGGAAATACCTCAGAATGTTGCCCTAATGTGGAGCAGTAAGATGAATGTTAATTAGGAACCCCAAGCTATCAAATAAACAACGTCAAAATTATTAAAAGGGAAAGTACGTAATAATATGTTTAAAATAGCATTAAATAAATTTATGGATACTTTAAGGCGTAGATAATTTTTAAAATAATACATTTTTATTTGCCTAAAATGAAACACTTAAAAACTGTCGAAAAGTATGCAATGAAAAAGAAGGATTGGTTGTACGCATTCAACATAATTTGTTGCCTACTTTTAGGTACTTTTATAAGTGATTTTAAAAATGTGATTTGACAGCATTTCATCACTCACCATGATGGCTGTATAAAATGTTAAACACAATATCACCCAGTCCCAAATTGCTTTAAATGCACAATAATGCAGAAGTATGTGTGGCGGCGTTTTGGGGGCTTCCTGTCGGTACTGTGGCATGATATCCGCGCTCAGCGACATCATCTGAAAAAGATTAATATATTATAATGTAATATAATGTCAAGATATACGACTCCGACTACGAGTCCGGACTCACATGCGCCAGGTTGGACTGCTTCGTGGGATCCTTCAGCGTGGGCAGATGGGCGCTGAACTGGCGACTGCGGGTCACCGATCGTGCCAATTTGGCGAACTTCGAGAGACCTAAAACTGGCAAGAATAGATTAACCGCTACGAGGTGGGTACACGCACACAAACACCGATGAAACAGTGCATCGAAAGAGTATACAGAGCACAGCGAGCACAGAAGGATGATAAACACAAAGGAGTCACAGATATGAGTGGTGTTTTGTTTAAAGTACAGATACAGATACATAGTGTTGGCGCATCGAATTGGGTTTGTTTTGTTTGTTTGGGGTTTCGTTTTGTTGGTTTTCAATTTGTTCAAGCGTATTTACAGGTGGGTGTGATTGTGGGTGCGAGTGTGATTGTGTGTGTAGACATGGAAAGAGAGAGCAGATAAGAAGAGTAGTGAGGTGGAAAGAGACGTAGACGTAGAGAGGTGCAAAAAGTGCGCATGGAGCACGGTTGCCACAACTGATTTTAAGGCTCTTGGCAGATTTCGTGTAAATTTAAAAATTATACATTTCATTTCTCTCAATAACAAAGAAACTGACAAATAATCCTTTAAAAGAAATGAAAAGGGAGAAGAGAAGAGCCACACAAGTAGAGTATTGAAAGCACTTTAAAGTGTAATGTAAGCTGTCTAAAAGTATGCTATAAAATATTTTAAGCTCAGAAAGATGACTGTTATTTGTTTACAGCATACTTTTAGACACCCAAGCAAAAGAATTACAAGTGAATACAAAGCCCTAGTGGTATAATTTTTCAAATTAGCATATTTATAGAAATAAAAGTTAACGAAATAAATTGTTTAATGGCTTATTATCAGTCGGCAAACCGTGAACCATGGGTAATTAGCGAAAAACAGCGGAGCGGTCACTTACCTCCCTTGGTGTCCTCGCTGTCGATGGGCTGCTTGAGGGCCGTGATGTCCCGGAAGGTCAGCAGGAAGAGCACCACCAGGTCGCGTTCGTTCCGGATGGGGGCGACCTGTAGCAGCAGCCATAGCGGCGTTTCTGCGGGATGGGTGGGCGGAATTAATAACAATTATAGCTAAGTGCGGCCCGAAGAGCCGGTGAAGGGGGGGCCAGGGGCACAAACGCCAGTTCAGTTCAGTTCAGCTCGTTCGGTTCGTTTGTATGGATAGATAATCCCGCTCGCACTGCCATTCGCATTCGAGTCACGACCAGACAGAGGCAGAAGCAGCGGGGGCGCAGACATTTCATTGGATTGCAATTATTGATATGGAATGCTGGATAATGGATGCTGGATTCTGGCTGCTCGACGCTCGCTGCTCTATCTGCAGCCAGACAATGGCCGGCATGTAAATCGCGCGGCGTACAGTGCGCCCCAGGTGTGTGCAACAGCTGAAACTGTTTGCTCTGCGTCTGTCCGCTTGAATAGTTCAGTGAGTGCAGCGATTGTCAAAGCAATCAATGAGCTCTCCAATGTAAATTTACGCATTAAAGTCGCAGTTCAAATGGGTGGAGCAGCTTTTATAAGCACAGTTTTGGGACCAAAGATAGAGATTAAAGGGGCCTAAAGGACATCTAAAGGGTGTTAACTTGAATTTTGTATTTATTTATTTTTTCGTAGGTGACGTTAAGTTCCTATAACCTATGTATGTTTTTTTGCAGCTACTAAGGTCTTAAATTAAATTTTAATAGTGTGTAAAATTTGTTTTTGATTATATCTCTTATTATTTTTAAGATTTTTTTTGTTAGTATCATAAGTATAGATATTTATTAAGGGGAACCTTGACCAGTAAGTTAGTTTTTGATTTTATCTTTTATTTTTTCAAAAAACCTTGGCCAGTAAGTTAATTTCTAATTGTGTCCCTTTTTGTTTTCAAGGTTTTTATCTTTGGAGCATAAATTTAAATATTAACCAAATGGAATTTTGACCATTAAGTAGGTTTTTGATTTTTTTGTTTTCATGATTTTTTTCCTTTGGATCGTAAATATAATTATTTAACAAATGGAACCTGGGCTTTGGTTTTTGATTTTATCTCTTACTATTTTTAAGATTTTTTATCTTTAGATCATAAATAAAAATATTTATCAAGGGGAACCTTAGCTAGTAAGTTAGTTCTGATTTTATCTCTTATTGTTTTTATGATTATTTCTCTTTGGATCATAAATATAAATAGTTATTGGGTGAAACCCTGGCCAGTAAGTTAGTTTTTGATTTTATCTCTTATTGTTTTTACGATTTTCTCTCTTTGGATCATTAATATAAATATTTATTGGTTTGAACCTTGCCCGGTAAGTTACTTTTAATTGTTTGGGACTCTGTAATTTTGCTCACGTACTGCTAACGAGCGTAATCGCAGTTGAGTTTTCACGGGACAAGGACTTCTCCCCTCTTCCGCTCCGATTGTGCGTGGGTTTGCATTCGATGGCATAATTATTCACTAATTGCAAGCACAATTTGCTACTTCCGTTTCCGGTGAATGTTTGTGTGCGGTCGTTGTTTCGGCCGCTGCACCTATTTCTATTTGAATTCCAGAGCCGGAATCGATGCGAACTGACTAGATTAATTGGCTCTGGCCAATGTGTGTGGGCCCCTGGCCATAGCCCGTCGCCGGGGGACACCTGTCAGTGTTGGATTTGCCAGAGATTCGGCCATTGTTTCTTTTTCCTTGGCCCCAATTCGATTTGGAATCGAAGCAAATATTTTGCCGGCCAATTGCAATTTCAATCTCAATCGGATCGAGCTTCGCCAGCTGCTGCACTTACTCATATTTCAATTGATTTATGCTTATTTAATGCACCGCCCCCCACCCCCAATGGCCCTCGACCTCTGACCGCACATGCAACAGGATGCAGGATGTGGGTTTATATTGCTGCGGGCAGCCTGCCAAGACGTGGGTCGGGAAAATTGCCCGGGAGAAACGCGGAAAACGCCCCCAGGTGCAGGGGAACCCCCCGATTTTGAAAATACCTTGGGTTTGTGCCTTGCCAAACTGCGAGAGGGCGCAGCCACACTGCAAATCTGAAAATTGATACTCGAAGGCGTTAATTCGTGAGCTCGACACCCGAAGATCTGGCCATACTCGCTGGGGAGCTGGGTAGCTGGGGAGTCGCTGGGTGGGCTGGGAAGCTGCGGGGCTGTGGGGCGACTCGATTCCACTTGATTTGGCCGGGATTGGATGGATGTGGCACTACTACAGGTGTCTGGGCGGGCAGCTGGCAGCTTGATTGATGGGCCTCACTCAAAAGTGCCGGCGGCCTGCCATCGCAGCCCCAATTTGTTGGCATTATTGGGTGGCGGGTGGCGGGTGGCAGGTGGGCCGAATGGAAAATGGAAGGGGTTGCGTTCTGGCGAATAGAATTCAAGGGGACCGAGACGGGGGGCGGGGCGGCTTGGGAATGAATTATGAAAGGTTCGGAGTCAGGAATTCACGAAATGAACAATTTACAATGGGCACAGCTCGAGCATAAAGCCAAATAGCCTACAGTCCTGGCTGAAAGATTAATTCGGGTCCCTGAATGCGTAATAATTTCCAAATACAATTTCGATTCAACAGAGCTATTACCAGTAATACCTTGAGTGGTTTATCAGTAAAGGGGGTTTCGATTGGTAAGATTCTGACAGCCAGTAACAAACTAATATAGAGGCTTTTGTTTCATAAGTTCTTATAAAGTTGTTTGTAAGGAGTGTCTTTATTTTTAATTTTGAATTTATTTATTTAAAAAAGGTCTAGGGTCTTTAGATTAAAGAGTTATACATTTAAGTATTAAATACTGCTTAGATTGGCATGATTTTTTTAAAGAAATACTATTGGTTGTTTAAAAGCAAGGCAAGCTTCAAAGACCCTAGCTCTTTTGTACTTCTTCTAAGCTCTAAGATACTTCAATTTTATTATGCAGAGGGATTCTAATAATATGTTTTATTAAAAAACGCCCATATTCCCATAACTTTATGAAAGGGGCTAACAGATTTAAGGCAAAGCGGTATGACTTTGATTTGGGTCTCGGAATAAGCTGGCCAGTGGCCATTGGGCACGGGCAATTTAGCCAACGGGGAACGGGGTCAGGGGCACGGCCCAGGGGCATACTCACTGTTCTTCTTGTAGAGCAAAATCTCGAACTGATCCTGCTGCTGGTTCTCCAGCGTGTACTCCAGCCGTCCCACCGTCTCCTTGTCTGTCAGCTCGCCATACATGAAGCCGCATCTGCAGGATTGCCAAGGATGTGGTTGCGGAGATGCCGGAAAGATAGAAAGAGATGCGGAGAACAGACGAGGTATTATTCTTGGTTAGCCTTACATCGGTTGCATGCCGCACACCCATATGAACAGAAACACACGCTCGCACACATGGACGCCGAGGCAAACACATGCAGCGGAAAATGGGAAAACAGAAAGCGTTCCAATTCGAGGAAAACATGCCGAACAAAACAAGATTGATGCACCTGGGGCCCACCGGGAAAAAATGCGGCGAAGCCCCACTGCACACGGCAAAAGGCATTAAACAAATATCAATTTAATGCACCGCTGCTCAACCGATGTGCTATATATACCATATAATATTGTATTATGGCTTGGGGCTCGGGTCAACATAATATGCATTATACAGTATTGATTGGCAATGGCGATGGGGTCAACTTAATAAATATTACATGCTGGTGTGCTTATTTCTATACAGTATTTAGTCACCAAACTACCCCCAATATTATCACAGTGTGGCCTGGATTATTGAAATCAAAAACTGTATGCGGTAATTTGATATTCCCGACACACGAGCGCCGGGCCCTTGCCAACGAAAAGTTGGAAAACAATCAGCTCGGGGGGCTTGCCTTATGCACATAGCTCGGTTTACTTTGTTAAATTTATTATTTTTCGTTCATTTCCCATCGAAGACTAAATAATAAATGATCGAGTTTCTGGGTTAAAGGGGGCCTAAACTTTTGGTGCCTCCGCTGATTATATATTTACTTGGTAAAGTCAACTGAAATCGGGACAAGGGAACCACTTGCAGTGCCGCACAAAAGTGTTGCATACTTCTGGGCCAGCCTCGATGACGTCAGCGGCGAACCGAAGGAAAACGAGAACGCAAACGAAGGAGAAATGGGCGGAGGGGCGGCAAAAGAAAGGGGGGGGGGATGGTCGGAAGTGGAGGAGCAGTAGTTAATTTCTGTTGTGTTGCTTTATCCGTGGCCCGAACAAAAGTTCAACAAACTATGTATGCTCCAGCGAAACGGCGACGTCACGGGTCGCCTTTGTTTGTATGGGTGAGCGAGTGTGTGAGTGTGCGAGTGTGTGCTTGGAGCTCACACACACAGGGGCAAAAAACGAAATTGGGTTACAAAGCAAACAAAAAACAGGTCCTGGATTCGGGGATAGGGCCATAGATACATGTAGATAGGGATACGGATGCACAAAGTGTTTATGTGCTCGTGGCTGGCGCACAGCGAGAGCCCTCGACAGGCACTCGAAATTCTATTATTTTTTAGGGGGTCCAACGAAAAGCACTCTGAGAAAATCCCTTACACAATCCGAGTTACATATGTATAAGGGAGCACCACAAACAAAGGGGGCTACCAGCTTATAATGGAGATTTCGAAACAATTTTGAAGGGGATTATTACTTTTATCGGATGTTCGAAAGAAAATATGTTTTTGGAGAAAAGGGTTTATGTTTTAAATTTGTTAAATTGGATATTTAATTTTAAAACACGTTGTATATTTAACGCATTCTTTTAGAAAATGTTTAAGGATTATGAAGACCTGTTCACACAGAGATTAAAATTTTTAACCTAACTCTCTAATAGTTATGAATTTTAAACTCCCTTTTTATATAAGGGAAAGGACATTAAAAATATGTTAACTTGGATATTTTATTTTAAGGCCCTTTTTATATTTTAATGAATCTATTAGTAAATGATTAATGATTACTGTTAAGGCCTGTTCACACCTCTTCGCTTACGTTATATCATCGGGTTTCTGATAGTTAGGAATTTTAAATTCCGTTTTTATATAAGGAAAAGGACATTCAAATATGTTAAATGACTTATTTTATTTTAAGCCCCATTTTACTTAATTTATTAGAAAATGTTTAAGATAATTAAGGCCTGTTCACACAGTAATTTAAATTTTACACAACGTCGAATACGTTACTTAATTTCTGATAGTTAAGAGTTTTAAATATTAAAGGACCTAAAAGTTGAGAATCTCTGATCTTAAGGATATTATCAATAGATCTCTTCAAATATCCTCTTTAAGGAACTTTTACCGTCAAGGGGGCTAGAGAAATATAAAAGGCGTTTGGAGTTTTCCCGAAAATGTTGCATTGAAGCGAATGCCGAGTGAAAATCAAACGTTTCCTTGGCTTTTTTTGCATTCCTTTTCCCTTTTCCTTTCCTTTTTTCGGCTGGTCAATGTTTTCTTGTTGCCTTTGGCCGTCATTCTCCTTGTCTCTCCTTTTTTGGCCCTGTTCACACGCGACCAGAAAACAGAAACAAACAAGGAGAAGGACAACAACAAAAGTGGGTCACAGCGACAAGGCGGCGGAGGGAAAGAGACGGATGCATGGGCCCAGAGAGAGACGGCGATGGCGTGCACGGTGGCGGAGGGAAAGGGACGGCGCATCGCTGGCTAAACGGCAGATTGGCATTAAAAACTTGTATTTTTTCCACCTGGGGAGTTCAGCCGCTGATGCTGCAGGTGAGTTGCCCAACCGTATCCCTATTCTTTTTAGGGCCGCTTTTTTGGCCCGCAAATTACAGGCGATTCTCGGGAGAATCATTGGATACGCTGGCCTCTGGGCCGGCGCTTGTTGATTTATGAGGCTGGTGGGCGAAAGAGACGGGCGGCGGGCGGGCGAAAGAGAGGGAAAATGAAAAAGAATTTCACAAAAAAGGGCCAGGGACCGAGTTCACGACCATCGAAAGTCCTGGCCGAGTTAAGGCAAACAAATGCAGTTAACACTTGTGCAGATGCTATCTCCCTCTCCCTCTCTCCCTTCGCTACCCGTCTCTTTTTCGCCCACTCGCCATCTCTCTCGCGCACCAGCCATCACATCAATTCACCAAAGGTTTGCATAGAAAATTTGTTTGGCCAGGACCACCGGCTGGCAATTTGCAACAGAGTTACGGGAAATGGAAACGCAAAACGGCAGGCACAAAAGAAAAACTGGTTGGGGAGGAAAATAGACGAATTTCCCGCGGAAAAATTAAACCAACTTCCCAGGGGGATGCAGCTGCCTTAACATTTTCGGGCAATTATCCCAGCGGCATGTCGATGTAAATATTTATTATGAGTGTTAGAGATGCAGGCGTGAAACATTTTATAATATTTGGTCTCTGGTTTTGTGTTACTTAGTGAAGAATAGCCAATAAAAATATGATTAGTGTATTATATAACTTTAGTATGAAATACTTGTATATATTTATGTATTTTCCCATAAAAAGTGGCTTCAGTTGTTTAAGTCAGCAGTCGTAGCTTGCAAATTGTGCGAAATTGCTCTGCCCATTCGCTGCCGCCACATAAACAGTGTAAAATAGTGGTGGGCTGTCATGTTTTTTTTATTTCTTATATATGACATAAATAAATTTTAAAAAATTTTTTAAATTTGTTTTTTAATTATAAAACCCTAAAATATTTTCACGGTTGCATCTCTATCATATTTCCCCTTTACGTGCTGCATACTTTGTGGCCTTTTCCTTTCATTACACAAGATGGAAAAACGGGAAAAGCCTTCTGTCCATTTGCATTAAGTTCGCTGAGCAGCAAAGTGCATTAAGTTCGACAATGGTTTTTTAATGGCCGGCAAAAATGCAAAAAAGCGGGAAAAAATGTAAGTACGAAAATTAATTGAAAAAACTACAAGCGGAGCAAAAAAGCTGGAACAATAAATGAACTTCACATTCAATGGCCGGTGTAAGCAGCTGCGGATAAGCCGTTAAGCAGATAAACACGGTGAAAATGGTGGAAAACCAGGAGGGGTGGGGTTGGGGCTGGTCAGGTGCGTGAACAAGCTGTTAATGGTCGGACAGGCAAGAAATCTCCTGCAATCTCGGGCAATCCTCTTAGCTGTCCAGGATCCCAAGGGGAAATGTCCAAAGTCTCCGCCCTGTCTGTCTGCCAACGCCTCCGCCACACTCCTATTTCCACCTGCATCACCTGTGCCGCCTACAGTTTGAGCAGCACTGCTCAAAAGCTAATATTTTCCTAGGAAATAAGCATGCAACTTTAACGTGGTTAAAAGTCAAACTAAAGAAAGTGAAAGTGGTGATGGAAAACACAAAGATAAGTGCAGAGAAAGTGGGGTAGTAGAAAGATACTTAATAAAGGGGAAGTCTCAGGAACCTTTAGCTCTTAAGATATTAAATGGGTATTAACTAAAAGTCAACTTAAAAGGTAGGGTGGTTCAATAAAATATAGGCTTTTCCTAACGCGAACGAAACAAATAAAATATAATACTAAATGTATGCTTAAACAACGTACACCTTTCGCATTGTACATACAATAAAAGTAAAAATATTGACCACACATCGAGGGTAATAAATCAACATCTTGGCCGGCCTTATCGGCAGGTAAAGCCACGACATCAAGGACACCAATAAATACATATTAATAATCGCTGGGGATTAACAATTAAAGCGGCAATTAAAACGCAGAGAACACCAAGAACAGCGAGTAGAGAGCGGAAGTAGTTGTAGTGAGAATAAATCGGCAATACGTACACATACCTGCACGACTTCTGCATGACCTCGGCCCGGTTGTAGCCGCTGATCTTGCAGAAGGACTCATTGCAGTAGACGATCGGGAAATCGACGATTTGTGCGTTGGCCAAAAGAAACGAGCTGTCCGCTGCAAGAAACCAAAGGAAAATACGTCAGTTAATATGTGGTACATAGAGTATTTAAAAAGAAATGAATTATAAGATTAAAAACCATTCTATCCCCACATTCGATTAGTAAAAGTACAATATACGTTATATTTCAACAAAAATACACCCTTTAACAACACTGAAACCTTATTTAATTATAATAAAGAAACTGTTTTAAAGCAAATATATTTTATGATTAAATGATTATGATTATGATTGTCCCAATACTTCATCAGTTAATAGACAATATATGAATTATTTAAAATATAAAAAATACACTTATCCAACACTGAACCTGTAGTTCCTTTGCCAATCTCTTAAAAAATGATTTACCTACTTCTCCGCAATTAGGCTTCTGCCATAAAAGAGAATATAAAGACTATTTGAAAGCAAATATATTATTAGATTAAAAATCCTGCTTATACCAACATTCTATCAGCAAATAGAGAATATATGGAATCTTTCAACATTAAAAAACAACCTTTCCCAACACCACTCTCTATCAAATTTATTTACTCACATTTCCGCAATCAAAGTTTTGCCATAAAAGAAATCACATTTTTAAGGGACTGCTATTTATTTGCCAGCTACCTTTACCATTTCACTATTTCCTCGGAAAATGGCCAACGACAAATTTGTCGCTGTCAGTCAGCCAGTGAGTCAGTCCATTGGGCGCTTGGCGTGGAAGTTTATCAAAATATTTGAGCGTAATTGGAACATTTCAAATGTTGTCATTCATAATCAAAATCGTTTTATTGACTGCCAGCCACCACCCACTCACTTTGGCGAATTAGTCTAGTAAGTTGTCAGAGATGTAAGAGGTACACATGTTTATGTATAAATGTAGTTTAGTGTACCAGCCTTGGTTGTTCATATAAGGTATTAGTAATGAAATATACATAATCTTAATTGTATTACTGCCCAAACAAATTATAAATTTAGGGTAAGCTATTCTCATTTTTCGAATTTCTTAAATTTATAAAATATTAAGATATCAGGTTTTAAAAGTAATACTAAATCAATTTGATGACCTTAAAATAACATTTAGTGTAAGCTACCAAAATGTTGCTGTTGTGGGTTTGAATTTCATTCTTTACAAGTTAACTAGAGGACCCAAAACGAGTACCTAGCAGTACACCTAGATAATTCCCATCACTTTCGTTTGGCAGGTCGACTAATGGCGGTTGTTATTGCTGAATTTGATGCAGGCAGTGCGAGTACGAGTACGGGAGTGGATTCGAATTCGAGTCCTCAGGCATGTAAGCAGGTAACATGTGTAAACCACGCGCTGGCATCGCATGGCAGGGACATAGACACGGACATGGATACGCAGACATACGGACAGGGAGGCATACGGACAGGGCGGCATACAGATAGGCAGATATACGGACAACAATACGGACACGGACACGGCATCGTTTGGGTAACTGGCGTCGACCTGCAGAGGATTCCCCGCCCATCAAGCACCTCTTACCATACCATTAAATCTGCTTGTATTACTATTTATTTGCTGCTTGCCATTTGGCATGTTTTCTCTTCTTATTTAACTCACACCAGTTTGTATAACTTTCAGGTAATTTTGTTAGTGTCGATTAAAATGCTTCACGATGGGAGCTGATAAAAAAGTAAAATTGCAGGAACCAGTTCAAAGGATTTGTTAGGGGAAATAAATTTTACAATTTTTTAAAATGAGCTCACGCTTAAAAATAAATGGTTTGTGAGGTAATCTAGATGTAAAATCATATCTTATTGTACGAGTTTGAGTTATACAAAACAGTTAATTAATACCACGTAAATATAAATACATAGGTTTATTAAAGTTTTTGACTCGAAAAGATCATAGAAATAATTGAAGAGAAAAAATACAACCCACGAAATAAAAATGTTGTGTAGTGTTGGAAAAAGGCAAAAAACACAACTCCCGCAAAAATTTGTTTTGTAGTGTTGTAAAACGGAAATATAATAGTATGTAGTAGTTTAGTAAATTTTTGTAGTAGTTTAGTAAAATTTTGTAAGTTAAAAACCTTAGATCTATAAATTTCTTGCTAACTAGAATAAGTTAGATCCCGAGCAGTAGACACAGATTCGGCCCACCTGGTCCCCACCTGGCTGAAGGAAGAGAACGCTAGTGGAAATCAGTTGCTGTTGCTTTTTATTGACATTACGGAGGAAAGTCTGGGGGACTGCGACTGAGACTGGGACTGGGTTGTGGCGGAATGGTAATGGTAATGTCAGGGAGGCGCCCCTCAGCTGGCAAATGCAAATGCGGCAGGCACGCCATTCCCGGCTGGAGTTGCATGTCGCAGGTGCCAGACGACGGGGGAAAATCCTGTCGGGGAAAGCGGGGGAAAAGCGCTTTCGAAGCGGGGAAAATCGGTTGGGAAAGCGGGAGAAAAGCACACTAACCCACATTGACATGGACATGGCCAAGCCAATGAATATGTATAAAAATATTCGCATGCGATGGCTCGATGGCTGCTGCTGCTGCCGCTGCCGTTGGAAAATGGGAAATGCATATTTATGTGCTGCACACTCACACCCATGGAGCGCTTTTTACGACTGCAACAAGGACATCATCAACAGGAGCAACAACAAGGCTTGCTACTTTGTAGTGTCAACAGTTGCCGTGACTGAAACGGAGAAAATAAAAAAAGTACATATACCCGAGGAGGTGGGCGGTGCCACATGGGCGGGGCCGTGGTCCTAACGGCCATCTCTAGTTGCGCAAATGGTGGCATAGGAGCCACCCCGGCGTTTAGAGGCATGCAGCAGGTTGGATCTCTCCCCGGCGACTCTGAAATTAGCCGGAACTCTAACTTAATTACCCAAAAGGGTTTAAAATTTGTCTGGAGCTAGGAGCACAGGCCACAATTTTTCGTGTGGCCCTAGAAGAGCTCAAAGGCATTTGCAAATATTACGTATGCGATAGCTTGCATTCATATTTATTATGATTAAAAACAACAAATTATAACTTTAGGGCGGCCGTATATATTATTACGCATACGACACGTTATCCAGGCCAGTGTTTTTGCAAGTGCAAACAAGCTTAAATATTTATGGGGCACTGTATTTTTAGGCCAACTTTATTGGTGTTTAAAAGCCTTAAAGCTAGCATCATGCATTGTTTAGGTACATAAGGTACATACATGTTTTTAAGCCATGTTCACACGAAATAAGTCAAATGACAGGTGGCCAAGGTGGTTGAAAGTTAAAAACAAGATTTATATTTAAGCTTTAAAATGTAATCTAATTCCAGAGAATTGACAAATAAAAGTAAAGCCTAAATCGTTTATATTTAATAAATAATAAAGAAAAAATAATATATAGAAAATATATCTTCACATTTTTAAAGTATTTGGAAGAAAAGATACAAAACCTTTTAAGGAAAAATAACAAAATGGTTTATAAACATATAGATAATATATAAAAGTATATTAAACTCTTGGCAATTGTGTATGCTTCTTTTTATTGTTGTAATTTAAAAAACACAGGAATTTCTTCTGAGATTTTCAAAGCTTGTTTGATTAAAAATATATATTAAAAAAAATTTAAATTAAAATAAAAAACTAACCTATAAGGGAACAATAACAAAGTGGCTTATAAATTTAAAGACAAAGTTTGTTTCAATAACAATATAATTATAAAATAATATTTTAATGTAATTTGCATAGTTGCCTAAAATACTTATGCATAATATTAGCAGATTACAAATATATAACTTACTTTATAGGACAAAAGGTTCTAAGATTCTAAAGTTTGTTTCATTAAACATATACTTAACAAATAATATTTAAGTTTTATTTGAATAGTGTCCTAAAATTCCGATATATAACCTATTGGTGTGCCAAGCAAGGTCCACCCTAATGGCCATATGCCCAGGACCTCTGCGTAGGGTCTTAATCCTTGCCGGCGAGCAGTCCTGCTCCTTGCCAGGCATAAACCTCGCGGTTGCCTTTGTGTGTGTGCCTGACTTGGCCATTATGTCAGCGTCACAACATTTTTCACTCGGTTTGCCGGGTGTTTTAGGGTGGCCCCGGCTGGCTTAGGGTGTGCCATGTGTGGGTGCATGGCTGTTGCCCCGCGGCTGCGACACTTAATGGCATTCAAAGCTGGCGGACAAAGTTTTGCAATTTGCCTTGGCCATTTCTGTCCGGCAGCGATTCCCTTTTAAGCCGCGGATTGCTGCCATCTCGGCCCGCTTTTCCACGGCTCTTGGACCGTTTGCCCGCCGCAGAGGGGGCGGGGATGCCGGGGAAAAGCCGATTGGGAGCAAGGTTTTCCCGGAACAATTTCCCCGCAATGAGATCACAATGAATGTGTAAACTATTTCCTCCTGGTCTGTCATGCTGCCGTGTCAGCTCAACAGATGTCACTGAATATTTAAGCCGGCATTTGAAGTACTTTTAACTTTGATTCCAGATTGGTTTCTCAGAATGCCAAAGTGGAAGAGGATTTCTTCACGCTTCGCCCCCTTCATCCTCTTATAAAAAATCCTTTAAAGTTCGCTTAAATATTTCAAGGAGACCTTCATAATATAAAACTACCACATATACTCCGAAAATACCAACATCAGCACACGCCAAAACTAATAAAGCACTCAAGCCGTCAAATCAAATAATAATATCGCCAAGAAATGAATATTTCATTGCTGATTGACAGCAACATCTCCCCGGCCAGGGCTTTTTCCACGCAGCCCTGATTGCCCAATTATTTATGAGCTCGATCAAGGATGATGTATTATAAATGTCAACATCAACCGCCAACGGTTGTCCTTCAGCGAAAAAAAGAACTGCAAAAATGCAGGCGAGGAATCTCGGCGGCCAGGAGGGTGACTTACTATTTAATTAATGATTTTTTGATTTTTATTTGAAAGCCAAACAAAGGCGCAAGGACAGTATCGAAAAGTGGAGAGGGGCATATCTTGGTCTGGGCACTCCGGGTGTTCGAGTGCTCGGGATTGGGATTAGCTTTTGGGGGCTGACAACTCAACCTGAAATGTCAACAAGCCGGGGATTGGGATGCCCATTCCCACTCCGGATGGGGGTCCATTTTCCGGCAGGCGGTCCGTGTACCTCGATGATTGATGAGGCGGCGCTGGGGCCACCCACTTTCACTTTCCCCATCTCCTGGCCAATTAGCCGTGCAGCATTTACAGTTGTAAGTTGGCCCAAAACGAGGGAAAAGTAAAAATAGCAGAGCGCGGGGAGCCTGGTCGTTGATTGATTTGGATTTGTGCGGTCGACCGCAGTCCGAAAAGAGTCCTCCTAAGTGGATTTGTTAGTGCAGCGGCCTTGGATGGGGTTGTGGGGGGGCAGGGGCTGGGGTCGGAGGACCCCCTGGGGATATAACAAAACTAGTCCATTAACTAAATACACCCGGGCGAACACTCTCCCTCGCACACATGCAAATGCGGTTGCAATTTCGCAAAACTTTCATTTCCGCTTGGCCACCGCACAGTGGGGCAGAGGTTGATTTATTTGAAAGGAATGATTAGATTCTAAGTGCCTTTTTCGCAATGTCAAGTTCAAGGTTCAGGTTTGTTGTCGTTTTCTCAATGTGATGTCAGCTTTAAGAACTACTAACCTTTACAGGGTGTGTTATTAGTGATACATTTTTACAGACACAGCTTAACCTCCAAGTTTAACTAGAACATATCCCCAGCTAAGAGTTTTCAGTTAGATAAACCCTAACATATATTTTTCAAAATCAGCAGTTAAAAGTTAACATGACATTCAGAAATCGTTTCTTAGTCATGTTTCAAACTTCTTCTAATGCTTACATATATATTTAACTTTAAAATAGAGTAAAGAAAAAAAGTGAACGAAAAAAGTGAGTTATAAATTAAAATTAGAAAAAATCAAAGTTAATTTTTTCTACATTCATTGTATTCCATAGTTTTCCCCACTGTGTCACCACTGTGCGGGCCACTTCCTCTTCGCTTGCTGTGGGTTTTCCACACTCCCCCTGCGTCCATATTACCCTGTTTGTACCCCTTAATTTTCGTACCCCTTTCTCCGTGTCTCAGGCCAGTTTTGTCATTATTTTTTTGTGGTTCTTGCACTTGCCATCTTCCCTGTGGTTGTCGGTGTTCGCCATTGTTGCTGTTGTTGTTTCTGTTTTCCATTGTTTGGAACTTGTCACAGACACATGGACCACACATACCCATTCTGAGAGAATCATTTGTTTGGTTGCTTTTTATGGCATTAGTGTGAATGGTGAACGTTATACGGTTCAGGCGGCACAACGGTCCTTGCAATTATCCTTTATGCACACCTCGCCCGGCTTACCCCCTTTCAGCCCCCTTTCACCCTGCATTCACCACCCCCTTTGGGGCTGCGATTAGGCCACAGATTGCCAGCTGGCCAAGCCATTTCGTCCTCCATTTCGCAGATCCTTTAACTTCGCCTAACACTTTCTCCCCCCTTTCACCGGGCCCCTTTGCACCAGGCGAGTGCATAAATTTTATTGTCCGAAAAGTAAAAAAGGCTCGGCCTCCGTCAGCATTGCGATTTAATTACATTAGCGACAGCTGGCGAATGCACAAAAGTGGGTTGCTGGGTTAAGGGTGGGCCAGCGGGGGGTCGAGGAGAAAGTGTGTGGGGGCGGGGGGAAAGTGAGAGTGGGAGTTCGTGGGGGAACACGACAAAACCACGTTGATTAGGCCAGCCTGTTACCGCTACGACTCCTTGGGGCATGCTTGAAAAGAATTGCAAGCGAGTTCCCTAAGCCCTTCGCTCCCCATTCCCTTTGCATATTTTTTTCTGTCGCATAATGGCATTTATAATAAACCTCGAGCCGCCGTCCCTTTCGCACTGGCTCGCCCTGTCTCTGTCTTTGTGCGCGCCATTTGGCGTTTGTTATTAAATTTGCATAATTAAGTGGGAAGCTGCGATCCAGCACGAAGCCGAGCGAACTGGAGATAGTGGGTACAAATAAAATGGCAAAAGTCAGCTTCTGCTGAAGTCCAAAATTAATTGAATTTGCAGCGAAACTAAAAAATGTCAAGGAATGTAAATGCGAAAAAATCACCATTAGGGGCCCGAAAATGCTGAGAGAAAGTCATTTCACTGGCCCAAGTTTTAGCTTGATGAATTAGTCAACTTCGAGTTGCAAGCTTAGACATTGAGTGTTTATTAAAAAGCTAAGGGACCTTTAAAACTTTTAATGCTATTCATGGAATTTTGTCATGAAATCAAACAAGCCGTTGGCCACAAATCAAATTCTGATTAAAATAAGGGAAAAATGCAGTGACATTTTTGCTGTGAGGAAAAATGTCTTTCTGGCTTACCATATGCTCGATTCCAATTTCGTTTTCCATTTCAACATTTCTCCATTTCTTCATTTCCATGCTCCAATCCACCCGCCCCAGCCCGCAACTTTGTTTGATTACTTTTCATGTTCTGTGACTGCTTGGTGGACATTTGACTTCAAGGTCATCAGAGTGTTCGTGCACACCCAGGCCACCCAAACCGCCCATTCCATCGCCTCGCTGCTCCCCCTGGATGCCAGCAAACTGACTGTTCATTTAATTTTGCCCGCGGGGCCTGTGGTTCTGCGATTCTCCGCAGTCCTTCCAATATTTTCTAGTTTAAATGCTCTCCAGCTTTTCGGAGACCTTCCCCAACAAACAAAATGTACGTGGCCACACTGGGGGAAAATACCAGCCTATTTGCTTTCTTACAATTTCAAGGATATTTAAAATTTTAGTATTTCTACTTAAGGTTATATATTCGTTTAATAAAAATATAAATATATTTAATGTAATAGAATATATTCAAGTATATAAATATATTCTAGTATAAATATTATTAAATATATTGATAATATATATTCTAAATAAATTTGAATTTTATTTATCAATTTGCAGTTTAAAGGCATACTTATCTCTGCCTTAAAAAGATGGATTTCCATAAGATACTTTTTATTATCGACATTATCGCCGTGTCTTATCAGTAACCACTACTAATGGCTTCACTTTTGATGCCCTGCCAGCTCTCGCGCAAATGTAGTTCACTTTGCTATTGAATTAACTACCAATTGCTTGCCAAATTCTGGCGACTTTCCTTTACTGCCAGTGTGTAAGTGTGTGTGTGCAAGTGTTAGTGGGTTGACCAACTCTCGCACACAGGCAAAGGGCACAGGCAAACACACACACTCGCACACAGACAGCCGCAGAGCTGTTGGCGCCATCGGTTTGCCACGCTTCGCTTCGCCTCGCATTTGCTGATGCCACATTAAAGTTTTTGGCCCCGTCAACGGCGTCGCCAGCGTCATTTCCTCTGCCCTCTCGCTCGCTCTATCTGTGCGAGTGTGTGTGTGTGTGGGGGGGGGGGGGGGGCGGATGCCTTGGCTGATAAATAAAAAAAGAATGGCGAAAAAGTTGATTGCGTAAACTTTCAACTCGGTCCAAACCAGCAACAAAGTGGCCAGGAAAAGCAGCCAACTTTTCCCCAGTTTCGAAGTGCAAGAGCGAGTTTTAGTTTCACACACAAACACGTGTGTATTCCCAGGATACGTGTGTGTTTGTCGGCCAACAGCTGCCTCTCTCCCTCACTCTCTTAGCCTCCATTTTGCATTTTGGCCGCAACTTTTGCGCTGCGTTGCGTGTTGCGAGTGGCCCCAAAAAGCAGGCTACACTTTTTGTGCCAAGCAAATTAGCCACGCACTCACACACCCTCAACCCCCTAAGTAGAAAGAGAGGGCAATATGTTTGCGGAAAGTAAGAGAAAGCGGCACTTGGCACGTGATTTTTAGCGAATTTTCGGTGGCCACCTCAAGTACTTAATGCTGAAGCATCGCCCTATCTACATTTAGATTGATATCCTTGGATCGGAGTTAGTTGTTCATGCCACATTCTTGTTAAAATGGGCATGAAAATGTACTCAAATATTAAGTGCTATTTGTTCTTGACATCACATTATTTGTGGATGTTCTCGCTCTCACATTTATTTTGCTATTTATACATGAATAACCCGAACTATGGCAATTCATCTACCGAACAAATTTACTGTGCGCATTGGGTGGTATGTCAATATTAATACTTTCACACAAAGCCAAATCAGTGCAGTATGAAACGCAGTAAACAGCTTTTCAGCTTCCCACTTTTGTTTCAGCAAAAAGCGTAAACAGCATTCGGAAAAATCTGTGCAAAATAAATCTCATTGGGTGGCACATTGAATCATGGCAATGCGTCACTTTCCCACTTTGTAGTTTTCATAAAGCAGAACTTAGTTTTTCATTGCAAGGTATGTCAATATATGTGTCTCCGTACAAAGCCAAATCAGTGCAATGTGAAACTCAGCGGTATAGCAGCAGCCCTTTTCCAGCAAGAAGTGGAAAAATAGAGTAATCCGCTGTATAAATCTCTTTGGGTGGTAAACATTTCATTTGTATTTTCAACGGAATGAAATCCTTTGCAAACACGAAACTCGCAGTGGGGAAGTGTGTGTTTTTTACACAAAAGGAAGCGAGCTTTAATAAAATTATCAGTATTTCTGCAGTAAGGAAGACCACTTTGCAGGGAGTTCAAGAAGTCTCTTCCAATTAATCTCCCAGTAAATACAATTGAATTTTGCTTTAGAAAGATTTCTCTAGCACAAGGGAATTTGGTTTTGGTTACATTCTATCTTAGAAATACTTTTACTCTTCTAAATGAGTAAATCTATGAATAAAACATCGAAGTTGAAGGAAAACTTCTTCTTGCTGAAACTTCCCAGAAACTTAGTTTCTTTGCTAACACCTGTATAACTTATAAACCCGTAGTCCAGTGTTGAATAATGATTTAATAGAATTATCCACATTTCATTAGTTAAGTTCAATTTTATTAACACTTCCCAGAAACTTATTTTGTTGACTATCTTTCAAAATAAATGAATAAAACATATACGTTAAAGATTTAATGTTACTGAAACTACCCAAAAGGTAACTTTGTTCACTAACTCCTGTTCAACTTATAAGCCCCCCATAGTCCAGTGTTGAATAATGGTTTAATAGAATTATTTTATTTCGTTGACTATCTTTCAAAATCAATGAATAAAACATATACGTTAAAGATTTAATGTTACTGCATCTTCCCAGAAACTTATTTCGCTTACTATAACCCGTAAAACTTATGAACTCCCATAACCCAGTGTTGAATAAAGGTAAAATTTCATTATAATATTTACTTAAACCCCTATTTTGTGGACTATTTTTCCAAATCTATGAATAAAACATCTAAGTTGAAGATTTAATGTTACTGATGCTCCCCAAAAGGTAACTTTGTTTACTAACACCTGTTCAGCTTATGAGCCCCCACAATCCAGTGTTGGGGAATGCTTCACCCGCTGTCCACCCATTCCGCCCGCACTTTTTGTGCAATGGGTTCTGGCAGGGATTAGGCTGCGTCTTAATTTTGATATGGTCTGCTCTGCCACTTCCAGAGGCGCCCGCCCCCTTGTCGGGCCCACCTGCCAGGCACTTCAC
The DNA here is from genome assembly GCF_025231255.1 of Drosophila biarmipes. NCBI lineage: Eukaryota > Metazoa > Arthropoda > Insecta > Diptera > Drosophilidae > Drosophila > Drosophila biarmipes. Next base: position 8,861,723 of record NC_066611.1, on the reverse strand, counting down.
ACAGGGCCAGGGGATGGGGCAACAACTTAATCCAATTTGACTGGCCGGAGGTAAAACTTGGGCCTGCCCAGTGGCCCCCCTTCCCATGCCCCGCCCCCAGGCCACTGTGGTCATTCTTAAATGGCCTTTTACTTAATGCTAAGTGTCGTTTGACTGCTGTGCAGCCCCCTCTTCCTCCTCCTGCCTGCCACCCATGTCCCAAAACCCACGCCCAAAAGCAGTTGGAACTCACGCGCTGTTGTCTAATTAAAGCGATTTGGCTTTGGTCACATGTCGATAATAATGGGGGAATAACTCTGCGGCATATCCCGCTGAATATTGATGGACACATGGCAAAAACAGGGGTAAATGGGGCACTTCTGCCCCCCAGTGACTCGGCCTGTGAGGGGCCTTCGTCTGGGGAAGGCATTACAAGCGCAGGCCTCATAAATTACGCAAACGTCGTAGTCGCCGCAATCAGAAAGCGTGGGAGTAAAAGATCGTCTGGGACGGTGCTCAATCAATTGTCGCACCTGGCCTGTAGATTGTGGCCCTGGTGGTCAGCTTTTGGCCATGGCATTGAGTGCCGGGCCCGGACCTGAGCAGACCCCGCCCAAGGTGGGCATTGATTTCCGTGGAATTTCTGGCAAAGGTCAAAGCGTCTCGAAGCCCTCGAGCGAAGGAAAATGTTAACTAACGGAAGAAAGTTGGGGGAGCAACTCGCAGGGATTCGGAATAAATGATTTTCCTTGAGGGAAAACATTTTAGTAGGTTCCACACAATTATTTTATTAAATATAATACAATTCAAAGAAAAACTTTAAGAAATTGGAATATATTTATAGATAAAAGCCAGGAAAACATATTTTCTTCCCATTGACAGCACCAAAAATTCATGATATATTTTCTAATTCTAGCATTTCTGGACACCTAGCTTTTGGGATAACAAGAAAATTCTTTGTCTCAGAGGTAGAAATTTTAGTTTAGTAACAGGCAGGTTAATATCTACGTAATATACTAAATCTATATAATAGATTGTTGTTTATAAGGTTATACTAACGCAGGTTATGTAACTACATTTTGTATTAATCTGCTCTGGTCACACTATTCAACCTTCATGAAAGATCATGCTTTCTTGAAAGAAAGAGAAACTGGTATTGGAAAAAGTAGAGATGGAATTCTAATCGAGAGTTCATATAACTTAACTTATTCCTGATAGAAATAATAGATAAATAATTTTAATTACTTTTTGGCGAAACTTTAAGAAATCAAATTAGTTTAATGAGTAAACATCCAAGTAAACACCCTCCCTCCTTGCTGAAACCCCAGAGTGCCCATGATAAATGTCCTAGTTCGGTATCCCGACATTCCCTGACACCCAGCTTTCGGGGCGTTGATTGGTGGCTCAATTGTTATGATTACACCTTGCCGTAGCGACGCGACAACGTGGCGTATGATTAATGTGCTGGAAATACCTTACCCGTGGCAGTGGATTTGCCACCGCGAAAACCCCACAATGGCCGAGTGACACGAAATCTTTGCACTCGACCCACTCGACGCGGCCATAGAAAAAGTGTTTATTTAAATCCACCCCCTTTGTTTGCTTTGATTTACTGTTGCGTGCAAAAGTCCGAGTTCGAGTCCTAGTCCGAGTCCGAGTACGAAATCCCAAGTCCGTGTCAACAGGCCGCGGCACAGGAGCAACCTTTTGGCCAGGTCAGTGCGGATTATTATGGCCATTGCTGTTTGGTTTCGGGCCTCATCCACGGCTCTCCAGCGTTTCCTTCCTTTGCGATTTATTTTCTTCTCCCCGCCATGCTTTGACCTTCTGGCCAGCGAGGAGTGGGGTCTTTAAAGCCGGGTAATGGGGTGCAGTCGCGCATTTCCGGCCGCCCAAAAAATAAAAATCAAAAAAAAAAAAGGAGAGAGAAGAAAAACGGGTCAAAGACGCAGCCCCAGCAACAGCAATGAAAACGGCAATAACAACAAACGACAAACAACGCGAAAAGTTAAGTGTCGCAAACTGAAAACGCAAGCAAAGCAAGGCAAACCAAGGCAGGGCCAGGCAGAGAAGGGCCGGTGGCAGGGCCCAGAATAAAAATTAAAATCAATAAATGTAATGACCGCCCCCTTTCGGCACCGCCTCCCTGGCGGCAAAAACGTTAATTTACACGAAACAGCGACAATAACAAAAACCGAGGCGAAAACACAGCAACACACAGACGGCAAAAAAGAGGAAATAACACAGGACACAGAACACAGAGCACAGAACAAACAAACAAACAACGAACGACGGAGTGAAAAATGAAAATCAATAATGGACAAACACACTGACACACTGACAGCGCAGAAGGAAGTGGCGCCCAAACAGGCAGGCGAGTGGCGCAATTGGCGCCCGAACAGGGACGTGCGACAATGACAGCAGACAATGATTGTACATAATTGCAATTGTTCACCGATTGGCCTGCGTGAGGGCGTTTCCCACTGCGGCTTGTTGCATGCCCCGGCGAGGCGACTCCGCTTGCACACGAATTAGTGACCGTGTTCGCCGTTCTCCCTCCCTTTCTGGTCCTATCTCTGCATACCATTGGCCATATCTGTCTATCCCTGTCCTTATGTCACTGTGTGCGTAGGTGCGATTATGCTGATTTTGCTCGACAGTTGCCCTGGACATCTTTTTGCGTCACTGCCTCCGAATTTCCACACAAAACGGGTTTATCTCAATTATCACCAGAGCATTAGTAATCCGTTACTTTTGGGCACATTTTCGGCGGGGCTTCGACCGATTTCAGGGCTTATTGTCGGGGTTTTGGCACCACTACAATTGGAAATGTCGACTCTTTGCTCTATTCAATCCCCCCATAATGACCCTCAATTTTCTATCCATTTAGCACCCATTCGAGTTCAAATTGGTATTGATCTTTCCGGCGATTTTTCCCCACTCTGCGCTGATTCACCGCCTATTCGGCTATCATTTATCCATCTAACCTGGGCAAGCATCAGCAGCAAGGCAGTGATGGATATCGCCTGGCACGTGTTTTCTTTTGTGGGCCACTAGGCGTATGCGTAATCAATTGTCAACAGCAGGCAAAACATTCACGAGAATGGATGTACTGAGAGAAAATGAGAAACCCATAATCAGCTTTCAGCTATTATTAAGGAAACCTACACAGAAATCTTCATAAACGTACTAATTACATCATTGAAAAATGTTAGAGTGAAAGTGAAAAATGGTATTTTTGTATTAAATAGCGAGTGAGAGTTTTGAAATATAGTGTCTCATCGAAGTGAGTATCAATTACTATTATATTTTAAATCTATTGTTATAATGTTATCTACCTATGATGAAAACTGAAAAGTTAGTGTGGAAACTGAGACAGAAGAAGACCATTGAAAAATGTTAGAGTGAAAGTGAAATATGGTATTTTTCAAAAATATCGAAACATCGTATTCCATGAGTACGACTTAGTATTATATTTTATATCTATTAGTATTAGGAGGAAAACTGAAAAGTTAGTGAGGAGAGCTAACACAGTAGTGACCATTAAAAAATGTTAGAGAGAAAGTGAAAATGGTATTTTTTAAAAACCTTGAAATATCGCATTCCATCGAAATGAGTATCAGTTCTTATTATATTTTATATATGTTATTATTAGGTGATCTAGCTATGATAAGAGCTCAAAAGTTGGTGAGAAAAACTGACACAAAAGTGATAATTGGAAAATCTTAGAGTGAAAGTGAAAAATGGTATTTAAAAAAAAAAAAATTTTCAAGAGTCTTGAATTATCGTATTTCATAATAATGAGTATCAGTTATTATTTCATTTTTACAAATCTAAGTATCTAGCTCAATTCGGTCAGATATTTCTTGGGGTGCACGCAAAGTTGTCGTGGAGAAGTAAGACAGCTTTGGGCACGGACGTTGGGGCAACCTCCTTGCCATGTCTCTTGGCCACTTTGTCCGCTTTTTGCTGCTGCTCCCATCGCTGTTGTTGTTGCTAATGTTGTTTGGCTTGCTGACGAAGATCAAACAGCCGCGCCAAGTGTCGAGCTGCGACCTCCTGAGGGGCAAAGGCCATGCCGAATGGGCGGGGAACGAGCGGGCAATGTGCACTCGAGATAAACGTGCGAGGCAAACCGCAAAAGTGACAAACCCAAAAAAGGCAAACAGAGGCGGTAGCAAAAAAAGCGAGGAAAAAAATGGAAAAGAAAAACAAGGGCAAAGTTGTTTGTCTCTTTTTGCACACCTCCGTCCACCAGCCACTTTTCCAGCCCGCAGATAAACCACTGAAAAATGCTTGCCATCGGATTTTTGTGGATTTCGGTTTCGGGCCTCCATCCACCACGAGTGTGTGTGCCTTCCCCTTTGCAGGGGGCTTTGCGTTCAATTTTAATGAGTTTGTTGCCAAACAAGGACAAACACACGGGTTTTTGCCTATTTGCAACTTGTGGACAAATCGAACAGGCCGCCAAGGGGTTGCAAATGCAGGGAAGGGCATGTTCCGGAAGCGTGAGGCATAAAGTCAACTAATTAAAAAATCTGCCTAAGCCAGTTGCTCTTTTTGGCAGTGTCTTTGGTCAGTTTATCGCCGACGTGGCGGAAAATTCGCAGCCCAAACAAACACCACAGAATGGGGGTCATCTCCCTCAAAAGCCCCCTTCACCATTTATCCTCCTTAAATTTTCCAACCCATTTACTCGGGATGATGGATTTCTTTGGGGAGGGGAATCAGGGGTTCGTTGGCTGTGAAATATTGTAATGAGCATGGTTTTTAGCGCCAGCAAATGGATCACAGAGATTTCCTTTGAAATCAATCTAGCAAAGTGTTTCTAGTATTCGTTTCTTACTACCTTTAAATTCATTCCTTGGCCTAATTTGATACATTTGAAATTCCATTTCAATTTTGGAAACTGAATTCCAAAAGTTTCGTTTTATTTTCATAGCTTTTTAATGTTATGAAAATTCCATATTTATAATTTAAAGTGGTATTATTGAGTGTGCAACAGAAATGTTAAGAATTTTAAATGTCATGTTAGGTGTCTAAGAGTATGCAACAATATTTTTACAAATCAGTAGCACGCGTAATTTACTGCACACTTTTAGATACCAAAAAGTATATTTGAAAGATAAATGAAAATCCAATCCTTTTTTAAAACACACTTGTATTTTAAAGCTAATCTAAGTTAAAAGCATTCATAGATACAGAATCGGGAAAAAACAAATTGCCTAAATGGGCTTTTATCGATATATTCAATTCGAAATAAATCAACAAAAAACTGGGACAGAGTCAAGGGCCAAGAAAGAGGGTTAAGTGCTGTAGACAGACGTATCGTGCAGACGTTCGAGTAAAGCCACGCATTTTCTGGGTCCTGCACTCCACTTGCCTGGTCCCTTTTCCTTATAAATCCCCCCGTACCATACATTCACCTACACTTCTACCTCAATCTGGGCCCGTTTTTATTTGTGTTTGGCATGGAAATCACATTAGAATCTATTGCTTCACCTGACGACCCATTTCCCCCAGCCATTTGCATTCCCGCCTTAATATGCCGCACTTACGGAGCCCCCTTTTCCCCGCCCCTGCCTGCATTTCCTTTATGGCATTTCCAGTTTGTATCTGTATCTGTGTCTGTATCTGTCCGTTTCAGGTCAGACTTTTCCTTTTCCTTCTCGGCGGCCTAAAGCCGTTTTACTTTTCTCCTCACTTGCGCTGCCAACGAAACGAAATCCTTTTGGAAAAGGCTTTGCATCTCCTCGGTAATCCGCTTTCGACATTTGCCGGGCGGGAAAATCTATATGGAAAACTATGCCTAGTTGGGAGTGGGCGGAGAAGGCGAAAGGAGCGCTGGGCCTACCTAAACCTATTGATGGCTCCTTTGCCCGGATGGAATCGGAGCTGAAGTGGGAAGTATCCGTCGCCTCGGCTCGATTCGAAATTGAAAGAAGCCCCAATAATATTTCAGCTTATTTTTCCTAATTGGGTCGATAGTGGAGCTTTAAATATGGCAATTTTGTGATCCAGTTGAGTACGGCAAAATAACCCCAAATTGAAGTTGATTTTAACTGAGTTTTGTGTGTTCCACTGGTGCTTTATGACTGGCATATTTGATTCTGCACAGAAAATACAGCTTAAAATCAGTTTGATTCAAATGAAATTGCAATTTTTAGGTCATCTTTTTGGTACACTTAAAAAAAGTAGGAAGTATGTCCAAAGATTTCACAGTTGATCAACATACTTTTCGGTAAGCATTCCAAATTTTATTTATTTTAAATATAGAAGCATTAAATTTAGCAATTATAGTTAATTTGAAGAGCTACATTGAAAAATGTTAGAGTGAAAGTGAAAAATGTATAAGTATTCTCTGTTTTTTCTTATTCAATAAATGTAATGTTTATACCTAATAAATTTAATTTTAATGTCTAATAAATTATATATCTAAAGTATAAGTGTAGACTTTTTTATCATTCTACCTTTTGCATATAATAGTAGTTTTAAAGAAGCTTCATAAGAATCGATGGCGTCAGTCTTATTGTTTCGATCTCCCTGCGGAATGGCTGTCTCGTTGTGCCATTTGGCACTTCCAATGCGTCAGTGGAGCCACTTTGCCGGACTTCCTCTGGCCGTGATTAACAGCAGTTGCCCGGAATACTTTCGGCCATTTGCATTGCGTCAGTCACATGCTCGCCTGGCATTGGAGTGCATCAATTGTTCGTCCATTTATGTCACTCCCCTGATCCTGCCCCGCTGCCTGCCCCCGGAAGCCATTCCCTAATGAGCCGGGCAGCAGGAGGAGAATGGGGGTTTTGTTAATTATCTCATGTTGTTTATGGCTGCATGTGTTGCCTTTGATGGCCGTTGTTGCCACTGCCACTGCCACTTTGATACTTTGCTACTTTGCTACATGCCAAATGGCAGATGGAACCTCAAGTTGCTGCGCCAACTGTTTGGCCAGGGGGCCATTTAGGGATTTATGCGATGGCTGATGCTGATGCTGATGTGCTGGCTGCCCCCAGAAGCTATCCCCGTTCGACTGCAGCTGAGCCCGCTGATGACCAGTTGGAAATCCGAGCTAAGTCGGAGTTTTCAGTGGTCTGCACTGCCATTTCCATGCTCCAAGCTCCCTGCACGAGCCCAACCCAAGCCCCAATTGGCCCACCCTAATTGAAAGTGTTGCCATTGACCGCAGGCCAAAAAGGGATTCCAGTGCCGGTTCTCGGTCTCCAATTGCCGAGCACCTTCCGGACTTTCGCCCACTTTGCACCGCAACTTTCGCCCGCACTCCCCACTCCCCATTCGCCACAGTGCAACAATTCAATTTCACTGAATCGGACATTTCTCGGTCACACGTGCGTGTGTGCCATTGCTCTCGAGTACGAGTGCTCTATTTATAGCTCATTTCCCTCTTTCCATTTTCTCATTTTCCCCAACCCACACACACAGACACACACTCGCAGCATCCTGTTCATGTTGACAACTTAACGGAAAATTCATTTCACACTCTCGCACTTTTGCAGACCCAAAAGGTCGCCCCCTCGCACACTGGCAACCAACCGATAATTGTGTGGCATGCGTAAAATGCCGATTGCATCGAATGTGCGATGCAACGAAATGTGGCGATTTCAGTTAAAGTCCTTGCGAATGCTCGGTGCAAATATCTGGATTTCTGACGCTCAGACGCCGTTGACCTTATGGTTAACCTCGCTGGATAGTGTATCGATAATTAATCTTAATTGGAGGAAAATTGAAAAGCCTTTGAGGAAAACCATGTCGTTTGAAATAAATTGATGAACCCTTTCGAAATCAGCACACTGTTTGCAGAATTGTTATTCACATGAAAAAAAAGAGGTAAAAATTAAATTAAAATAAAGTTTGGCAAAGATACTGAAGACGCTTTTTATGATGCTTAAAAGTATGCAACTAAAAATTACCCAACTGCATAGACGATGGATTTATTTTGAAAGACAATATCCTTTTTCTTGTTGCATACTTTTAGACGTATTTGTAAGTGTTTTCAACGCCCTAACGATTTTTTATGCTTCTAAAAAATAAACTCCTTTACTTTGTGTTCCCCCGCCAAGAAGGCACATGCCCCCCGAATTCGCGAGATAGAAATGCTTGGAATACTCACGCTGCGAATTGGAGCGCCGGATGATGTTCTCGAGGAATGTGTTCTGCGGCGCAACCAGTCCACGTCGTCCGCCAGGCATTTTGCCTCCTACACGCTACGCGCCGGGCTGCCCAATCCCCGCCTGCTCCTGCTCCTGCTGCTCCCGTTGTCCCGTTTTGCTGGCCCTGGTGTCCTTCCACTCCCAGTTTCACTCTCACTTCCGCTGACAGCTGGCCTCCTGGACGCAGAGTTGCTCTGACAACTGACAGGTGCTGACGGCTGACAGTTGTCAGCTGATGGATAGATGGCCGGCGGAGGTGCTTCCGGTCCCTGGATCCAGGCTCCTGTATCCTGGCTCCCGGCCTCCACAGGATGTTATGGAAGGGGGATCGATCCGGGTCCGAATCCAATCTTAAGTAGTCTTGGATCTGGCTCATTCGAATTCCGCAGCGGGGAATCCGCTTCCCCGAGTGTCCGTCATTGTGATGCTGTCTCGCTCTCTCTCTCTCTCTCTCTCTCTCGCTCGCTCACTTTCTCCCACTTTCTCTCACACACACACACTCACTCACTCAATCTCTCACACACATGCGGGAAGAGATGACCACTTGACCATTCATACAGTCTTATCGGTTGCATATGGCACTGTGGAAAATAGAAAGGAAACGATAAATGTAATTAGATAATGTATCAACTATGTGGGTATAAATAAAAACCCTAATTTTTATCAAACATAAAAGAAAAACGTTCCACAGATGTGAAATGGGTTTTTAAATCAATTTTAAATTCTTCCGTTTCCAAAAGTATGCAACAATATATTTTAAGCTCCCAAGTAGAGTGCATTGATTCTGAGAGTCGACTATCCTTTATACACTTCATACTTTCAGTGCCTTCCATGTGCCAAGATAATTTACAATTTCTAATTTAGGAATAAAGTATTTCTTTGAGGCACCATAAAAAGTTATATTTTTTTGCTTAAAAATGCTACAAGTGTTTCTATTATACTCAAACAAAATATGAAAAATGTGTGCAACATAAACTTAGTATGTATAAAAGCTTAAACAAGATACCTATGCCAAGATAAGTGAACATTTATGATAGCTCAAAGAGCAGCTGGCCAACTTGCAAATTACACACAAAGCCTTGGCTTTTATTGAAAACATTTGCCAGATATAAAATATCAGACAAACACGCATTGGACTACATTGCATTTTGAGTGGGCTTAAACTCGTTTAATCCCCTGCTCTTTCACCTTGCAATTCGACACCGAGAAGGTGGCACAATAAATTGCATTTACATACATTTATCAGGCATTTATTGCAACCACAAATTAAAGCGCACTTTTTTTTTATATCAAGCAAAAACACCTCTTAAAGAGGTAAAAATATAATGAAGATCGCACCTTCAACAAACAAAAGTTCTGATACCAAGTTTTGCGACGAAAATGCTTTTGAGATCACTTAATATATAAATGCACTTTCTCCATTCTGCACGCTTTATCAAAATCAAACAACTAAGCAAGACATATTGAGCTTCGACACTACGCGGACTGTCGTCCACAGTGATCACAGCCAAAAAGACCGGCTGTTTTATCAATCCCTATCACTGAAATAAAAAATACAAAAAAAAAATGCCAATTGCCAAAAAACGAGCTCGGCAAGGTATGACATTCCACGATCTGACGTTTAGTTCCTTTATAGCAGCCAAAAAACTGCTTTTTTATGCCGGAAAATGGGATTCAGATATTTTTAAGGGGGTGCATCGTAAATTTATTCTAAAAATCTGAAAGGTTGAAAAACTCTAGGTTTGGAATGGCAATAGATTGGAAATTAGACAACGAGCTCGGCGAGGTATGACATTCCACGATCTGACGTTTAGTTCCTTTAAAGCAGCCAAAAAACTGAATTTTTTTGGCGGAAAATGGGATTCAGATATTTTTAAGGGGGTGCATCGTAAATTTATTCTAAAAATCTGAAAGGTTGAAAAACTCTAGGTTTGGAATGGCAATAGATTGGAAATTAGACAACGAGCTCGGCGAGGTATGACATTCCACGATCTGACGTTTAGTTCCTTTAAAGCAGCCAAAAAACTGAATTTTTTTGGCGGAAAATGGGATTCAGATATTTTTAAGGGGGTGCATCGTAAATTTATTCGAAAAATCTGAAAGGTTGAAAAACTCTAGCTTTTGAATGCCAATAGATTGGAAATTAAACAACGAGCTCGGCAAGGTATGGCATTTCTCGATCTGACGTTTAGTTCCTTTATAGCAGCCAAAAAACTGAATTTGTATGCCGGAGAACGGGATTCAGATATTTTTAAGGGGGTGCATCGTAATTTTTTTGGAAAAATCTGAAAGGGAAAAACTCTGAGTTGGAATGGCAATAGATTGGAAATTAAACAACGAGCTCGGCAAGGTATGGCATTCCTCGATCTTAACAGCTTAGACATTCTAGGTTTGAATGCCAATAGATTGGAAATGTCCTTTAAGTTCTTGCAATGCTGAGGCATTAAGACCCAATTACACGGGGACAGAAGAGATTAGGTCCTGAACAATGTGGAATTATTTGGTTTGGTAATTGGCCCGAAAACTGTTAGATGACAAACTAATGACAGTTCTTAATTCGGGAAATTAATTTGGGCATGTAAGGCATTTATAGTAGATCAATTAGACCCGACAATGTGTGTGTGTGTGTGTTCGAGGCCTCTTTCTTCTTGCGGCCTGCACACATGCCACATGCAAATTTGCTGTCAAGTGGCATTAATATGCAGTTTATGCAATTTAAATTCGGTAACATTAAGTATACGCAACGTGCAAGCCGCCCATAACCCGTTTCATTGATTTGTGCAGTTGAGCAGAAGTTGTGCAATATTTGCACAAGTTTCGCAATTAATTATGATGTTCGAACAGACAACCGGGCGTATGCGCAATGCTCGTACTCGTGGCATTGTTTCGGCTTATCTCCCTCGCCCACTGATACACAGACAATGCCATTTGAAATCTTGTTCCCCGATAAGTGGCATAATTCGCACATAACTCTCCTCGGCCAAAGTCAGCCCCAATCCCCATTAAGTGCACCCTAATGAGCAGTCGACCTGCCATCAGCTGGCTGCCTCAATTACGCAACTCGATTAGCCAATTATCAGCCGGGCCGGCGAAATAGGGCCGCAATAAAATCCAAGGAATAACCGGAGTGCAGCAACAAATTGACTAATTAAAGAAGACAGCCGAACAAAGTTGGCTGTCGAGCAAAGTTGATTCACTTGTCCAACACGCACTAATTACAAAGTGCAGGAAGTTCGCCGGGGAGGAGGAGCAGGCGCAGGATCCAGGGATCCCGGGAGCAGGGCAGAAGCTCCTGACAGGCAGGAACAGACTCATTAGGATCAGATTGAGAGCCGGGCTGAATTGGCAGCAGCACGGGCAGAGCCCGAGGAGGCAGGAGCCGAAACATGAGGATTATGAATAGCTGGCATCGGGCAAACCAAGACATCGCCAGGATGCATTCGTTAAACAAGCCTGCGCAACAAGATGTTGGCATTCAAGGGTTAAATGTTATCTGAGTGCAGGAGTCTGATACACTGACAAAAGTTTGCCTCACAAGGTAAATTCATTGGCTATAATTTGTACCATTGAATAATGGAAGTTGTGGCATTAAGAAGTCGTGTTTCTGGAAATGCCTCCCTTTGAAAAAGATATATATCTTAAAAATTAGAGAATATCTATTGGATCAGTTCCTTCTCTCTGTGTTTAAATAAGGCTTAGATTTCTCAAAGGTAATGGTAAAAGATTTTCTACTTTAATAAGAGCGTTGTGGTCGGTTTTAAGGGCTTGAAATTTCCAATACAGCCACTGCCAAAGCTAAAAAAATAATCAAAAATTAAAAAATACACCTGATATACATACATCCCATTTGCAAGCTAAGGTCTTTTCACTCGCTATAATGTCCTTACTGAAATTACCTTTAAATACTGTTACATATTTCAGAGTCTAGATGGAACTTCCTACCAGACGTATTATCATAAACCCCAGCAATCGTTGCTTAAGTCCCTAGTTAAGGGTTCTAAGTGTTAGCAATTTCTTAAATCGCCGCATCAGAAGTTATCCCTTCGAAAATACACACTTCATAAACGTACGCCCCAATTACAATCCAAGTTTTTCCGACTTAAAACAATTTCCAGCTTAAATTTACCTTTAAATACTGTTACATACTTCAGAGAACTGAAAACGAATTCCACACTTCCCAGTGAATGCCCCACCAAAGGTACTTACCTAAGACCCTCTAGATAAGGAAACCCCCTTTGCAGTACAAGTTTTTGCAATTTGCCGTAATTCCCTTTTTGAAATTACCTCTAAACTGTGTAAAATTACCCCAACCAAATGGCCAGAATTGCAATTATTGTGGGGGTCTTTCGTCGTGAAAGCATTTCATATTCAATTTTTCACCCAGCCAAGATGCCCCGGCCCCGGCAGAGTCCCTCCCCCGAAAGTTGTTTGGCGAGGGGGAGCGCCACAACTGTTGCACAGTGGAAATAGACATCCGAATTTCCAGTGACTCCGCACACGGATCCCGATCCCCCTGACACTGAGCCCCTGCGCTCCTGCAGGGCTGCTGGCTGAGCTCAGTAATCTTTAATTTCATTAAAATTCAAGCAACGGCAACGACAGCTTCCCTTTGTCCTGGTCGCCAGGTCCTTGTTGTTGGACTACGGACTACGGACTGCGGACTACGGACTGCGGACTACGGACTATGGATGTTGCCAATGTTGCTGCTGCCGTAAGTGCTTATTAGAGGGCGAAAGGAACACTTCAGTGTAAGCGGGGAGCGCTCTCAGGCATTTATGAATTTTCCGGCTTTAATGCGTGGCCCAGGAGCAGCAGGGAGCAGCAGGGAGCAAAAGGGGGCGAAAGGGAGCAGGAGGAGCTGGCCCAGTGGCCCAGTTGGAGCAGCAGGAGCGAAGGGAGGTCAGTAGATGGATCTCGGTGGCTGGCTGGCAACTAGTAACTGGCATAAACTTTACCAACAATGCCGCCCCTCGTCATCCGCCTCGTTTTACACCCTTCATTGGCTGGCTTATCCTGTCCTAGTAGCTCCTGCTCCGCTCCTGCTCCTGCTCCCAGTCCGTACAATGCATATAATTAACTGCAACTTGCAGCTCCGTGTTTGCCACAGGCATAATGGACGCAAATTCAAAGCTGATCCGGAGTCGAGGCATCTTCTTTTGAAGAGCTAATGAACCGTGGATTATGATGCAAGTTCTGCGGCAATCAATTATAACCCTCACACAAAGTTGAAGCTTCCGGTGGGGATTAAAACATTAAAAAAACTTTAAGTTGGGGAAATTATGGAAGCCTAACAATAATATTATTAAGATCTTTTATAAATGATAATTAAGGTGTCTAAAAGTATGCAATATTATTTTTCCCAGGGCATGCTATTAGACACCTTAGTAAGAGCCTTTAAAACCAAAGACATTCCTCCAAATCAAGCGATTTCTGATCTTTATTTACATTTATTTACTTAGGGTGTCTAAAAGTATGCAACAATGTAGTATGCCATTCTACCGTATTACGTCTACCTTTCTTACAGCATTATTTTAGTCTTAAATTTATTAAGGTAAGTGGTTTACAAACGCCCAATTGTAAATTGCAAATAGAGTAATTCTTTTGGACCTTTTTTATATTCTCAACCTTTTACTGTACCTTAAAATATCTAAATAAACATTGAAAGTTGAAAGAGGACTAGGAGGTGTCACGCAGGCCAAACTGCTCAGCTGAACGATCACCGGCAGGCAAACAAACACTTGTGAAACGCACTGTACTGAGTGGCGTCAATTTAAGGACCAATCGCAAATCGCCCACTGACGTCACGAGCCAAAAAGGAGGCAAAATAGGAACGGAAAGTCAAGCCTCTCAGCACTCGCCTATTTATAATAAATGGAATGTCGCCACGCCCCTCAATATGCCCGCCCCCCGTTTCAGGCGCCCTCCTCGGCTGACACACTTGCCACATGCCATGGCCCCTATTTTCCACCAATTCCCACAATTTTCCCCATCCCAGCCCTTTGCACCTTGCAACACATGAAAAGCGAGAGGAGTTTCGCTTGCAGTGTGTGTGTGTGGTGTGGCAAGGACCAACTACAACTATTTTGGACGTATATGGCAGCCACTGTGCCCGCTGCACTGAAAGAAATTATCTACCAAATCATTTTCCATTTTAAATAGAGGTAAGTTCTCTTTTGCAACTCGATATTTATTTATTTGTAATTGCTTAAAAATATTATACAAATAAAAAAGTAAAGTAGTAAAGTCCCATAAAACTACTAAAATTGTATCTTTTTCTCTCTATTTTTTCAAATGTTTAATGTTTAATGTGCAAATTGATGGGTCTTTCGACTGGGTTCTTAATTTTTCAGAGGCCCAGGAGACAAAGTATTTAGGTAGTCGATGCAACAGCTCTTTTCTTCCAGTCTGCTGACGTTTTCGTTGGCGGTGGCGACTGAGTGACCACGAGAAAGGAGCAGGACACACGATGCCACAGGATGACGCTCACCTTGCCCCACAAAGCGCAGCATCAGCAGCAGAGGCGTCGGAAAGGGGGGCAAATGGAAATGCGGAAGGACGGAAATGCAGGGGGGCGACTATACATTTTAATTTGTTGCAGCTCTAAGAGTTCGTACCCCCGCCTTGTCCCTGGCCGCCCCTGTGGACCAAATTCCCCTGAAGCCGCCCTCTCATTTTATGGCTCACTTCAAGTACGTCATAAAAATTAACATGAGAGGGTCAAGGGGGCGTTGGCCAAAGGATAAGGAGCAGCTAAGATGGCTGTGAATCAAATGGCACGGGATAGGGATTGCTCGGGGTTAGGTAAGAACTTTAACGATCTTCTCTGTGACAAGTATCAGCATTTTATTCCTAAGTTTCCTCCCCTGCAAGTTTGCTTGAACATAAGTCATGAATCTATAATTTCGTAGCCACTGATAATTGCCTTATTGTTTTTTAAAGCCTTTTCCTATCATTCTCAATTGCATTTTTGTATAAAGTAAGAAAACTCTTTTAAATGTATTATTTAGGTGCCTAAAAGTAGGCATTGCAAAAAGGACAGTCATCTTTCCGAATGAACTGAGTGTACTTCTGAGTTCAAAATATATATGATTTTATCTGTAGATCTTCCAACTTTTTTAGACTAGACAGAGCACTGCCCACAATTTTTGAACTAGAACCTATGCCTCGACTGCCCTCCATCCCCCACCTCCGATCACTGGAACTTTAAGGACGAATCAAGCTGGTCCATATCCTTTCACTCACACTCACGTGCATATAGACATTTTCACATGCACACCCCCGCACCGCCGCACCGCCCCTCGCCCATTCATTCGGATTTAATTTCCGGTGTGCTGCGTTCGGCTTTCAAATATTAATAGAGCCCAGGCATTATTAATGAGATGGTGTCATCAAGAAAATGAAGCTGCCCCTGCGATGTGTAAGCGAGCAGCATCCGCAGCCCCCGCCTCATGTGCCGCACACATTTCGGCTCACCTTTGGATACTTTGCCATTGTGGACTATTCAAAAATTTATAAACTTTTTGCCATTCGCTTTCCGTTCCGGTTCAACTTGGCTCGGGCGTCTAAGCCAAAGCGCAGGGACAGCAGCAGAGCGAGATAGAGAATTTCTGAGCAGGTGAATTTGGTAGCAGAATCCCGGGCATTGGCTAATTACCCAGTGGGTCCGAGCGGAGTGTTTCTGACATTGCGCTAAATGCGTTTGTGTTTGGCCACTGCACATGCACCTTGCCATTCCCATGCCCATCCCCAGTACCATTTCGCCCAAACCAAGGCACTCACATTTTTCCAATATTCGCTTTGGCAACAAATTTTACGCTCTGTGGACAAATCATTGTTATCCCCCGCAAAATGAGAGGGGCCCCCATCAGGCCACATAATACGTTTTGTTCCGCCCCTCGGCTACACACATGTATATTCCATTCGGAAAGCACAATTGTTGCAACAATTACACAAACACAAATGCAGGGGAAACCAAAACAAAGCCGCAGAGCGCGGGAGGGGAAAATTGCAGGGGGTGTTGGGTGGGTGGAAAAGCGGCAAACAGAAAACAAAGCTCACGGGGACAATAGGCTCGGCTGGGTGGCTGACAACGGGGGCTGCGGGGGCTGGAGGACCCCCGGCAGACAAAAAAAAGCAGACGAAGAACAGACCAAGGATGCGATGGCCGCAGGACAATGGAGCTCCGCCTCCTGCTTTCCCCAGAAGAAGGGCTACTTGGATTCGATTGAATTGGTTGCTCTGATGTATCAGTTGGTTATAGCACTCCTTTCTGGATCCAACCGAGCTTTCATAAGGGGTCCAAAGAGCAATGTTTACTTAGGATTCAGGAATGGGATAAATTATTGCATACTCTTGGGCTGAATTTTAAGTGATTTCAAATCAAAGAAAAAGTACAAGCGAATGAAATGGTATCCTGGAATCGATTTCCTTTTTCGAATAACTTAATCTCTGACATCGTCAATTGCACAAGTGACCTGATACTGACTTTTGGTCTGTGATTTTACAGCAAAAATGAGTTTATAAATGCCTACCAAACCATTGACAGGCTATAAATTAAAGTCAACTATTCCAAATTCATTGTAAATTGAAACTGAACTTCTGCTAGAGATTGGTTGTTCCCAATTAAATAAAGTGGCTTAGTTAACATTTAGGAAGTGCTAAATTTAAATGTTTTAGGCATTTTACATTCAATTTTTTTGCAGCTTAGCAAATCAACATTAAATACTTTTAATTAAAATGACTTAGAGATGAGAAGCTAAGCCAATAAATGTATTTTAAATTGATTTGCCATCAATATTTCGAGGAAATTAATTAGGTTTATTCAGTTACATAAACATCCCTATCTTGGTTGCTCGACAATTGTGAAGTGGGTTTAAAAGTGAGAAGTTAAGCTGCCAAATCTAAAAGGCTTATATTGATTGAACTGTCAGTCGTTTTGCAGTCATTACTTCCATAGCTATAAAAAGTTTAAATTAATCCGCATTATGCTGGCCACTCTAAGTGGTTTTTGGTAATCGAACTGTCAGTCCGTTTGTAATCATTGCAATATATAAAATGCATTGGATTTAAGCAATTTAACCGGCTTTAACTGGAGCACACAAAACGCTGCAAAAAGTAATAGAACAAAAAGCAGCTGAAAAACGACGCCGATTTTTCTGCAGAAGGTAAATCAAGTCGATCAATCAGAAGCCATCCTTATAAATTAAAGTCAAACAGGTTACCGGAACGCCCGACCGTCGGTCCTGGGAGTCCTTCTGACCACCGCCACAAAAGGTCAGGAGTTCCAAGAAGGCGGGTGCAATCAGCTATGGTCAAAGACCCGGCGATGGGGGGAGGAGGGCCCGTTCTCGAAAGGATTCCCCGATTCCTCGGAGCCCCGCAAATCCCCCCGTATCCTCGATCCCACAAAGGGCCGACCGCCGACGCATTTGGCGCCTAGGGCTGGGCTAATTGATTGACATTTCCTGTCGCAGCCCAGGCCCCTCGTCCTTTGTTTCCCCGTTCCCAGGGAAATATATGTGCCCAAGTCACTGCTACTTGGGTATGCGCATAAATACATATACTTAACCTTGATTTTGCCAAGTCGTCAGCCCGTTGCCTGGGGCCTCCGACTGGAACTGCTAACTGAAACTGCGACTACGACTGAAAGTGCACTTGGAAAAATATATCTTTATACCTTAAAATTATATCTTACAGAACTACTTTCCTATCAATAGATGCATAAAAGCCTCAAAATAAGCAAAATAGTAATAATAATAATATGAGTGGCCAACACTGATTTTGATGCTTTGTTTGGGATTTTCCAACACTTAATTTTTTAAGTTTAAATGAATACATAATCTTCAAGGCAAATATAAGCCATTTCATATATCTAAACATTGCCTTTTAGATTTTTTAACTGTTTTTGGTGTTAGCATGACCATGATCTATTTATTATTAAAATTCTGATCAGCACTGATTTCTCATCCCTTTGGAGTTTCTTAACACTGTCTTTTTTAGGACGTAGATAAAACCTTTTTAAATATCTATCTTAGATGTTTTGCTTGTTTTTGGCGATAGCATGATTTAGTATTAAGCAGCGACTACAATAAATTGTAAAAGAGAAACCATATTTTTTGCCCTGTGGAACTGAAACTGGGCCTGACTTTTGCGTGCCAAGTTGGGCCGCCTTGGCCGGGCTGGCAAAGTAGGGCAGCCATTTCATTAACCCAAGACAACAAAAAAACAGGCTCGAAAGAAAGTCTATTTTGGGATTCCCCATTCCCAAGAACCATATTTCAGTTGAAGGAGATTGCATTGAAGACCTGGGGCTGGCCACTTCTCCGAAATCCAACTGCAGCGGGTGGAATCGAACTTGTACCTTGGAGGCCAGCCATTTCAAAGCCCCCTACAAGAGCTCAGAGAACATTATCTCCGACTAATGCCGCGGATGCCGGGGATAATGCGTCCTATTTGTCTCCGCTCCTCTGAGTGAGTCATTTTTATTCATATTTTGTAGTTAATTAGGCGGCGCCAGTGCCAAAAGCATTTCGGCATATGAAAAATAAATGGAGATGAGTACTCATTAAATTAATGGTGTGGGAGAGCGAGGGGGAGTAGCAAGATTTTCCCACACACTTTCTCCGGAAAAAGCCCAAGCAAGCTGTGCCCTCGCATTCGCTGGCCTTTTTATGTTTTATAATTAAAATTTAAAATTCCTGCAGGCTTTACGGGACAAATAAGTAAGCAAATAAAATATAAATATAAAGTTTGTTTCATAATTTGTCAGTTTTAAATGAAGTTTTTATATCTAAAGACCTCGAACAATGGATTTCTAAAAGCTTATTAGGAAAGCGAATTCAAAATACATTAAAGTGTTGAAAGAGCTCTTTAAATTAGGCTTCACATTCCATTTTAAACGCTTAAATCCCGCCAAGTTTGCTTGAGTTTAGTTGGGCTCTCGCCCTTTTTGCAGATTATGTCCCCAGCCCAATAACCGATACACCAGTACCCGTTTGCCCGTTACCCGTTAGCCGTTTGCTGACCGTTTGAGCCCGTTTACGTGGCGCGGGCCAGATGTGATTTGATTTTATTGTTGCGGCGGCTTATCAGCTTTTGGCCTTAGCTCACGGCTCACTTGGCTGCCTTTGGGCCCTCTTTTGCCTTCCTTCCTTCCCTCCTCCCCATCTCCCCACCCAACCTCTTTTCCATTTTTCTCGTTTCCCTTGCTTTTCCCCCTGCTTTTTCCTCAGTGGCAAATTCAATTTGATCTTTTTATCGATTAATTTGGCCTAGGCTAAAGCCGAGGCTCTCCTTGCTCCCTCTCGCTCTCTGGCCATCTCCCTCTTTTCCCGCTAGCCATCTCTTTCGCCGCCGCTGTCTCGGTCTCTATCTTTGTCTCTGCCTCCCTATCCAATTAGACTTTGGTGCCCGAAACGAGCAGTGCAATAAAACCCACCGACAGACACATTTAAAGATAGTGTTGCACCTGGGCAAGTCGTTGCCTCCTTGTTCGCCTCCTCCTTGGATTTAACCCCCGTTTCCCACCCCCTTTTCCCGCCCCCTTTTCCGCCGCACGCAAGGTCAGTGCGGCGCACGTAAGTATGCAACACATAATTTTTGGCCCGCTTTGCATGGCGTTTCTTGCATGCAACTTCGTTTCTGCCTGGCTTTTCGGGGGTTGGGGGGAGCGTATCCTTGTGCCGATTGCTCCGAAAGCAGTCCTTCGGCCTCTCCTCCCAATAGGAAAAAAAATGGTTGGCACGCCCACCGAACATTCTAAATATAGCTAAGCCAGTCTCAGACTTAGTCTCCGATTCTCCACTTTGAAGTTTCCCCAATAACTTCTTGGCTCCGCGGCTTTGCACTGAAAACTAAGCGAGCTACCATTTTGATATCCTAGTTTATTTTAGGGTTTTCTTAATCTGCAGAAAGTTGAACCCCAACTGCACTCCTATAACTTTTTCAATTCAATTTCAGTTGTATAATGACACATATCAATCTGCACTAGTATAAATCCCTCTCTTACGTACTGCTCCAACTTCTTTTCCAGTGCACCAGAAATGACTCAGAGGCCGCTTTCCCGCTGCTCCCCTTTTTTCCGATGGCGAAATCGAAAATCGAAAGTGTGCCAAGAAAGACGAGAGGCGAAAGGCAAATGGCAACAAAGGGAAATTGTGTCATAAAAACTTTTTCGATTGCGCCACGCGCAACCAAAGCAACACTAACAGCAGCACTAACACCCGTACTAGCAACAACAGCAGAAACAACAACTTGAGAACTTCTGGCCAGGGACTTTTGTCTGCTTTTCTTCTCTTTTTCGCCGCCCCTCTGCCCGCAAAAGGGGGCGGGGCGGAGGAGGCTGCGAAAAACTCGAGACTGGCCAATTTATTCAGCTTCTTCTGCTGCCGCTGCTGCTTCTGTGATGGCATATTTACTTGTCATGGCTAAAAGCAAAGCTTACGCCAAAAAATATTGACACAGTAAGAAAACGCTCACACACACACACTGCCATGCACATGATAAGCAAACAATAGGCCAAAGCAAGGCAAACAACAAAAAGAAGGGAAAACGTGAAAAGAACAAGAGCAGCAAGGCAAAAAAGAGCTGAAAATCGAAGAAGAGGCAGCCATAATAGGGCATCCCTTTCCCACACTTTTCGGGGGATCCCCCACAAACACACTCAAACACACACACACTCGCACGCACGGCGACAATAAGTGTAATAGTTTTACAGCGCCCGCCGAAAAGTATGCTGCGACAGTTGGGCGGTCGACAAGCTGGCGTCTACAGTTTCAGAGCGACTGAAACCAGAAAACAACTTTAGAAGCCATTGGCCTGAAAAGTTTTCAATTTCCGGTCGCTTACATTCGACTTCGATAAACAAGTTATTGAGGCTTCTGCAATAAATACGCAATGGATATCATTCGCAACTTGTTTTAAATACCTGTGGTCTGCGAAATGGAAGTCCTCGACTGTAGCTTTTCATTCGTTTAATGAAGTTATGTGGTTATTGCAACCAAAACACCCAGCGGCGTCATTTAAAATTGTTAAACATATTTGTGGTTTGCGAAAAAATGATAATTGCAAAACTCTTACACAGTTTAAATTCGAATAAGGTAGTTAGTTGTAGTTAACTATGCCCCATGTATAAATACATTATATAGCGTAGTTTTGAGTTTCATAAATGTTTGGGGATGTAAAGCAATTATTAAAAATAATTCATCCGATTTTTTAGCACAGGTAATTGGGATATGAATGAACTTTTCTTTATTATTAAGTAGTTATTAAAGGTACGGCCATAAGGAATTAAAAAACATTAAGGTATAAAAATCTAATATTTTAAGCCCAATGATAGTATCGTAAAATAGGCTTCAAAATTAAAATAAAAACTATCTTGTATTTAAAATAAACATATCAAATGATTTATTTCTTTTCAAGTGATAGTATCGTAAAATAGGCTTCAAAATTTACAAAAATAATAATATATCTTGTATTTAATGTATGTTAATACCGAATGATTTATTTCTTTTCAAAGCTGCAGTAAATATTTTTGTGCGTAATAGCGTTTGGGCTTGATTTTTAAATGTTTTGAAATAGTAATAAAACATTTTGAATTTGAATGACCTTTGCTAGTAAAATTTAAATTTAATTTATTACTTAAACATTATTAAGTATTCAAATTGAAATATACTACTTCGCAGCCACCGATGATAATTTATTTAATCTTCTGGTGGACAGAATTGGTTCGTCTTAGGTCTTAGCCTTTTTTGCAGACTGCCTTTATTTTCTTTTTTAATTATTTCTGCGGCTTGTTGGCTCTGGCTCTCCGGCTAAAAGCTTTCCGGGTGGGCGGAAAGGCCACGCCCGCCGCCGCCGCCTTTGCCGCCTCTGCCAGCCCGGCAGAGCAGCCGGGTACAACACGAAATTCATAAATTAATGCATGGCGTGTTGTTGGCTATTAAAAGCAATGAGCAAGCACATGAGAGGGAAGGTCTTGAAGGAGCGGGACACACAGATACACTGGCTCACTGGCACACAAACAGCTTAGGGACTAACCCGCACACACTCACATTCGGCCGGGCACATTAACATAAAAACGACATCCAGCCAAGGGCCGAGAGGAGCAGAAACCAAAAAGCCAAAAACTGGGGAAAGCCAGCAGAAAAGGCACAAAAAGCTGAGGAGCAGCAGCAGCAACGGAGAAATAAATGAATTTACATATTGCGCACGTGCTTTGGCGAGCTCCCTTCGCTTTTCCAGCTTCTTCAGATTCGGATTCAGGTAGGGCTGTCAAAAATATATAAAACAATCCAAATGTATTTCCTAAAAGATTGAAAATACGTTAAAAGCTGGCCAGCTTTCCGTCACAGTGGGATATCATTGCATACTTTTGGACACCCTTTAAAGAGGTTCTTAACATGCAGAAAAGAATCTACATATTTTAACTTTATTATTTTCTAGAATTCAATAAATCATAGCACATTAAGAAATATTCAAATTATAGTTATCATAAAATATAAATCTTGGGAAAGGCAATAAAAGGTCGACAGCCCTGGCTTGCAGCTTCTTCGGGCTCTGTTTTTCCGGGGAAGCTGGCTAGGGACTTTGCTCCAATTTTATGGCGACAGGACGGCGTGCCCATTCGCCCCAATGGCTGCCAAACTGTGGCCACATTTTACATATGTAATTGTCCGTATTCCCCCCCATGGGCACCTGCCAACTGCCATGGGCGGGTGCTGAGGGGGCGGTTACAGCAGCGCTTTGATGGCCAGTGGAATGTTAATAAACTTGTTTTGATACGACAGCCAGATCTCGGGCACAAGGTCAACGAGGACAAGGACGCGAGGAGCGAGTCCTCGCAGCTGCCAGGCAAAGAAGCCCCAGCCACGGCCAAAAGCCAAGCCAAACAGTCTGACAATCTGACAGGAAGTCAGCAGGTGGTCCAACTGCTCGTTCTACTGAGCAGCGATAAGTGCTGCTGGCTGCACAAAGAAAAATCTAAATAAATTAAGAAGGAATCTGCTAAGTGGGGCCCGGAAAAATAGTATTTATTCTATTGAAAGGTGCTTACAAGTAGGCAATGAATAGTGAGTCGTATATTTAATTGCATACTTTTAGACACCTTGCTTTAAACTCGGTTTTCATCTAGTGTGAAAGTATGTGAAGACTGACTACAGAAATGATCCTGTGAAGTATAGTTTAAACTCGGTGAAAATGCAATATTTATGTTTACAAGCCTGTAAGTAAGCAATGAAAATAGGAATCTATTATTTAATTGCATACTAGTAGACACCTTGCCCTTAACTCTCTAAAAATTCAATATGCAGAGGATATGAAAGAGTATTACAAGCCATTGGTGGCACATTTTCTTGTCAGAACCGAATTAACTTCTAGAATGGAATAAACGGCCAATAAAAATAGTAAATCATGGGAAACTGTCACATAAATGGACGCTTTTCCGCTCAGTGTAGATAGCAGGCAAAACGATAATGCAGTTAGCAAGGGGCAGAGGGGAGCGGGGGAATGCAACGCCAGCCGGAAACGGAAGCCACGGCAAGGCAGCACGGATGCCAGCGGATGTCAAACATAAAACATTTGCGGAGGGTCAGGGGAAAAAGAATAGCGACGGGTGGCAGCTAAACATTTCACATATTTTATGGAAATCCAACAGCAAATATTTTAAGTCCCCGAGCGGTACGAAATGTTTGATTTTTCCAACGAGTATAAATTATTTTGTAAATCTGTTTAAGGGTTTATTGATGCCGCTTGATTGTTTAGCCAGGATATTCCTTTCGCCTCGCTTCCCACTCCAAGCAACTTACACTTCATTAACTTGGAGCAATAAAAGTGGAGCGTAAAAGGCACTGCTATAAAAAGCGATAACATAACTAATAAAATTAACTTGGTGAGAGGAAAGTTACTACGATTATAATTGGAGTTGTATTCCAAGCAGTTTTGGTTCAGAGCAAACGAATATTTTATTAAAATAAATAATTATTTTCAGGGTTAAAATAGGGCACATTATACTTTAATAACTTTACTAACTACTTAGTGAGCCATGTAGGCCATGCAGCTTTGACCCAGGAAAAATCTGTTATTAATTTAAATATATATTTTCTTTCACTGTAGAAATGGGCCTGTATGTGTGGCGAATCCTATTTACGATTTGTCATATTAAATATGCGCAAAGTAAAATTGAAAATTGCAAAGTGGGGACGCCAAGAGTCAACTGCCAAAATATATCTAGGCTATACTATGCATGTGAGCTTAGACGTGTATTGCTTCTTTTTATTTTTATTTATTTTATGTTAACAGCAAATTGCGGCGCCCGACAGCTTGGACTTTCTTTCTGTTATTCCCGCTATTCTTGTTATTCTTGTTATTTTTGTATTTGCGTTGTTGTTGTGGTTGCTGGTACATTTTTAATGTTTTGGCTCTTTTCATTTGGCCCACACACACACAGCGCACACACACACTCCCAGCCACACATGCGTGACAAAATTGTTGGGCGCTCCTTGTGAATTCGGTTGTTCTTTTTTTTTTTGCTGTGGGTTTTCTCGCGTTTCTTGGACGGGCGGAAGACTTGCTAAAGATTTACTTGACATTTGTGTTGGTGCCATTTGGCATTGTTTGCATACTTTCGGGCGCAAAAAGTGGGCGGAACCATTCAATTTCACGTCCTCCTCTGCCGCTCTCTTTATCGCCCTCTCCTTGGGCATCAAATGCTTTAAATATTTAAGTAGTTTGACGTTCTACCCGTTTCCTGTTGCTGTGACTCACTGTACGTGAGTGTTCACGTGCGCCTGTGTGGGTGTAAAGGGCATCAATATCAATCTTGTGTGGATGTCAACTAACGCAAGCCGCCCACCCGCAGGTGCCATGCCTCCACTTTCACCCCTTTTCACCTGTACAGTGGAACTTTTCTAGCTCGAACTTTCACAAGTCAAGTCTTTCTGAACTCCGGCCAAGTTTGACCGAACTCAAACTTCCAGCTTTCAGTGCTGGAATATTAATAAATTACAAAAAGCGTGCTTTGAATGCGGGTCCAGCTGATTCTATCAACGTAAAAACGCCATTCCATTGCTTAAAAACATGCAATACAGCTCAGGGAATTTATTATAATTTTCCAGCTATTTTTAGGCAATTTAAAAACACCAACTAATAGGTCTGAGATAATATTTTAAAGGTTTGCATACATTTTACAGCTCCCAAAAGACGGCTGCGAAATATTGATGCCCCACAGTTTTCACATTTTACTGCCCACTTTTAGGCTCGCCGGAAACGCCACAGCGCTTTGAATCAATTTGGTAGCACACTTTTTTGGTGCTCGCCCAAAAAGGACCTTCTTCCGTTTTCCGCCGAAGTTGCCCCGCTCAGCGGCTGTCAAACTGTACGCGTGTGTTGCGGTTGACACTTATGCAACCGCAAAGTGCGGGTGTGTTGGTTGCACTTGAAAAGAGGCAATTGTTGTAGTTGCCAGGACTCATTTCGCTTTATTTAGTGGCTGACATAATTGCGCATTTCACTTTTTGCTGGCTGACACACATTCCACAAAGAAAAACAGAGCCGCAGTGCTATGAGAAGGAAAGCAAACAAATGATTAAAAAAGCAATAAGGCAGCAACAAAGGCTGAATAAATAAATGCGTAAGAAACACATGAATCAACGGGCGGCCAAGAGCACGCAAATTTAACTTATTATGTTCCATTTTTTCCACATCTCCCCCCGCTCCCCGCTCCCCGCTCACTTCCGTTTTCCTTGCGCTTTCTTTTCGGGGGAAAACTTCGCCGTGCCTGCCGTCCCTGTCGCACGGCCAGGAAAAACTTTTAGTGGCGGCAGCGACGCCGGCAGCGCGGCCGTAGACAACAATTACAATTAGAAGTGTGTTTATGCCGCTCTCGCCCCGTCTCACTCACGCACACTCTCCCTCTCCCTCTCCCTCTCCCTCTCTGTCGCACTTTCTTTCGCATTCGCTCCCCCGTATTCTACTTTCTCGCCTTTCTTATTTTTGGGGCCCAAGAAACTCAACTTCATTACACAATATTTCGTCCTTTTGGTGATTACCTTTTGTTGCTTTTGTTGTTTGTTTGGTTGCTTTTTTGATTGCTTTCAAATGGTGGTTATATGTGTTTACTGTTATTCCGGTTCTTATTCCGATTCTTCGCTTCCGTTCGATTCTTCACTGGCTTTCGCTTGATTCTTCAATTCTTTAATTCTTCAATTTATCTGCCTTCGCTGTGTTTGCGATGTGATTACTCTGCGACGCGTTTTCCGCATTTCACTTTGCACTGCAGTTGTGTGGGGCAGATGGGTGGCGGTGGGGGTGGTGGAGAAGAAGAAACCATTAACGGGACACGAAGAGGCACACAACAAACAAGAAAGAACAGAGGCAAGAAACGCGAAGGAGCAGCGTGCAACAATTGCCGACTGCGACGCCGACTGCGACGTCGACACGTGCGCGCCCCCCTCTCGATTTTCCACCCCCTCCCAACACCTCCACGGCCCCACTGTAATTTTCAAAAAAAAAAAAACCATCGCCCTGGAAAAAAAATCAAAAAAAAATCGTTTTCGAATGGCGCACAGAAATGTTGGATTTATTTGCTGAATTTTTGAACTGGAGGACGACTCCCGGATTCTGAGGACCGCTCGACGCGAGAGCTGCGTTTTCATAGTTTTTCGCGACTACGCACCTAAAAGTCGACTACGAGTGAGTTGCGCGCGACTAGAGCTGGAAAAACATCGATGGCAGCGCCGATAACGGGGGATAGTTTTCCCCTTTTCCAACATCGATTGCTCGAGAAGTCCTGCTTAAAGGACACCCGCCAGGGGCGCCACTCACGATAGTTCAGATTTATCGATTACTAGGCATGCGTGGGTGTAACTGTACTCGCGCCTCCCGGTTATCGATTTCGAAATCAATGCAACTGGGCTTAGAGGTTTTAAATCTCTGGAAAATGTAATACATATGTTTGTATAGGGCTGTACAAATTAGGAATTTGGTGTCCTGGACTCAAAAAATGTATAGCTGCATATTTTGCAAGCTCTTTTAGGATTTCAAAACATCTAGGGGTTTTAAGATGGCAAAAAGAGTTTGTAGTAATAACTCATATGAAAGATTGCCTATTTATAAAACCACAAAAAAACTAAATTAAATTAATCCTACCACATTTCCGAGTATATTTTAAAAGTCCAAAATTTTAATGTAAGCGGGTACTATCGATGGCATTGCAAAAACCACTAATGAAAACCATTGCAAATTTCGATGATTTCAAAGCACCATCTGGGGGTCGTACTGGTAAAATGTACCACATTTGACCACCAGGTGGCGCAAATGTATAAAACATAGCCTAATATACATTCTACCTTATAATGCTTTCTAGTCCATAGCTTAAGGTTGCTCCAAAAACAAAACCTTTTCAACTTCGAGAAGGCTTTTAAGGCAATATTAGTATAATATGTTTGGTTAGGGATTAAATGGCAGTTTGACTTATATATGAGTAATTTTTACGGGGAGCTATGCCCGCTTAATGAAGAACTGCCGACTGCTGGGTTAAATATATTGAATAAAATTGTTATTAAATTTAAATACAATTTTTTTTTATTAATTTTGTAATTATTATAAGTAGTAGAGAATTTATAATTTGAAAAATAAATATGATATGGGAACATTTTGGGGATTTACATAAAAGTAGAAATAAAAACCTTATTAAAAGGCTTTCCCAGTCTAAAAACTGAGGTTCCGACTAGAGGAATATAAAAAAAATTAAATATAGGCAAGTTTTTTTTAATATTAAAATCATAGTCAAAAATGGGCTAAAATTCCACCACTGTCAGTGCCACCACTGTCAATGCCACCCCCACAATCTCTCATCCGCTGTCTCACTCGCCTGCAGAGAGAGCAAAGCCACCACTGTGGGGCAGAGCCCCGCTGCCACCCCCCTGCCCCCCCTTCTGGGGAGAGCATCGGTTGGTGGCAGTTCTCCCACGACCGCTGAGCGCGGCGGATTACCAAATTAGAGTGCAGGTGTGTGAGTGAGTGACAGTGGAGGCAACTAAAACTAGGCACCGAGACCTGTGGCAAAGCCCCCCAATAAACACTGATAAAGCGTCCCGAAAAGCTGAACCCTGCACCCGAGAAATCTAAATCCCGCCCCATAACCCAGCCCGAAAACAACAGCCGTAAACAAGTTGGAGCTGGCTGCAGCAAGTGAAATGCTCAACAAAAACAAACCGAAAACTGAGATGCAACAACGTTAATGAAGTCGGGAAAAACTGGTTTGCTTGGATAAACATTTTGGAGTTTGTTTTGGCCCCGCTCCTCAGGGGGCGCGGGGTGGGGAGGGGCCAACGCTTCGAACCACTTTGAGCCAGGGTACAAAGTTCAGCACAAAGCAGCGCCAAGGAAGTACGACGACTTGTTTTCGCGAAACGCACTAATTTAGCAAGCTTCGCACAGTCCCCTGCGGAGTCTTAGCACATTTGTGTCTTAAAGTATACCCATAATGTTGATCAGATAGCAGTTACTGTAAGATACAACCTGTTGATTAGTCTTTTTATCTTCAGAAATATTTTCAACTACTAATGGCTACAAATCTCTACAAACTAAATATATAGTTCGAATTTTAGTAATTCATTCTTTAACATACAGGTACAGGTACTACTACGGATATATCTTGAAAGGAGAGTTTTTATTTTCTTATCAATTACTAATGGCTATACATCTCTGTTAACTAAATATTATATACAGTTTGTATTTTAGTAAGTCTTTCTTAAAAATAACTTTTTTTTAAGGTATAGGTACAGTTAATACTAGAGAAATGTCTGAATGAGTTTAATTTATATTTCCGTTATTAATTGTTAAAATCTCTAAAATCTTAATATATAGTTTGAATTTTAGTAATATCTTATTTAAAATAAAATATTTTTTAAAGGTATACATAGATAAATGTACTTGTACTGAAATATCTGAGAAAGAGAGTTTCTATTTTCTTATCAATTACTAATGGCTATAAATCTTTATTAACAAAATATTATATATAGTTTACTTTAGTAATTCATCTTTGAAAATAAAACCTTTTTATAAAGGTACAGGTACAGGTACTACTAGAGAAAAATCAAAGAAATAGAGTTTTGCTTTCATTTCCGTTACTAATGGTTATAAATCTCTAAAAACTCAATATATAGTTTTAATTTTTGTAATATATTCCTTAAAACTAAACCTTTTTTAAAAATACAGGTACATAAATATATAGTTTGAATTTCAGTAATCCAATCTATTAAATAAACCCTTTTTATAAAGTTACAAGTACAGATAATACTAGTTTAATAAATGCATGTGGTACTAGAATCGCGAACCCAACTGTGGTTGTGGGAGAGCCACAGCGAGAGGCCCAATGTGTGTGGTGCCTTGTAAATGCTGTTTGATTTGTTATGCGAATAAAACAAGCACATTATGTGCGAATGTACATAAGATAAGTTCGAAATGCAGCCAACTGTTGGGCAACGAGTATACGATATCCACACGCCCCAACTAAATGCTATACTATGTAAATAAAACTGGATGTCGGGCCCACTGTAACTCTCTCTATTTCTCTTTCTTTTCTCCAATGCAAGTGCAATAACGCGATCGATGAGAGAGAGGAGAGAGAGAAATGCATGCAAATTAAGAGGGCGAGAGAAAGGGGCAGAGTGTGTGTGAGTGGGTGCGAGAGAGGGGACAGGCAGGGAGGGCTTGGTTTTTGGCCTTGAGCTCTGCTTACGTTGCTCTCCAATTGTGGTTGTTGTTGCTCATGTTACAGGGATTGTTTGCATTTTGTTGGTGTCTTACGCAGAATTTCCCCCAGCTGGTAGACCTTTGGCCAAAAGTGTTTGGTTTCCAGTGCCAGCACTTGCCGTAGGTGAATGCACTTCCAGCTGGAAATGGAAGACCTCTTCGGTTCCAGTTCTGAAAAGCATGTCTAGTTTAAAGATCATTTATCCCTATGCCAGCCACTGTACACTTACCAAACTTCACATGATGACCTAAGACGTTGTAATACAACATCCTACAAAGTTTCATATTAATCGCTTTGAAAACAACAAGGTTCTTAAATGCCCCTGCAGTTTATAAGGGGACTTCCATATATGTACATAAATGATTTGATTCTTCCTTATCGGTCAGCTCCTTTAAACGGATGTTTGGGGTTTTATTTGAAGTGATGTGACGAATATTTATGAATCATATTCGTATAACTACAGCTCTACCTTCCTATTGTTTATAATATATCAGTAAGTAATAGGGAAAAGAGGGCCGCACACATTATAAGGAATAATTCCGCATTATCAACCTAAAAATCATGTTAAAACACAGTATTTCGCTTGGTATTTATCACTTGGAAAGAGCAAAGCCCCCTTTCAAGAGTGCTAACTGCGTTTGGGGAGTGAATTCGGTTTATTACACTCCCGCCCGCTACGAGTGTTTAGCGGGATTAGCAGTCCTGAGTCAGGGATCAAGGTCCACAGAGTTATGGCCATCGAAATTCGGGTGATAAGCGCGGGAAAGGCCTGCAAGTCATGCCTAGACATCTGGAAGCCGCTGCATCGCGATAACGATAAGCGGGGGCGGGAAAGGCGCTTCCAGGGAAGGCGGGGGGGTGCGTGGGAATGCAGGTCTAGTGCTTCGGAAGCACTGTTTACAGGAGCCCCTTGAAGAGGTGCACTGGAAACAAATCGAACTGCTTAAGAGGCTGCCCCTCCTCAGCTCGAAATACTTGAAGTGTCAACAATAACAACTAGGGGTGTAATTATACCATCGTATCTCTAGTTTCTGGAAGGAACAAAGTCAAGTGGCTAACATAAAAATATTCGCAGTTAGTTTATAGTTTATTTATTATATTTTCTCTATCTTATTGTTTTTTTCTCTTTTTTGAGCAGTCTTAGATCGGTTTTCAGTGGCATTGCATTATTGACACATCGTTTCTCTCTTCGATTTACAGTTGTCGCCACTTTCCCCGGAGAGGGAGAGAGAGTGGAAGATCGAGAGAGTGCATTCCAAAAAGGGCCAAGAGCAACAGCACTGCAGCACATACACAGAAGAAAATAAAGCACCTAATTTGGTATGGTTTAATTTAAAAATGGTTGAGTTTTCTTATTTATATTGCAGACGGTTAAGTGTTTTTAACCTTGCTTATCTTTTTTGTTTTACCATTAAATTACATTCAACTAATTTAAAATAATATTTATATATACTCTACTAGAAAGATGAGTTGTTCCAAATTATTCATGCTTTTCAATATTATTAAATTACCAATTTTTTTTATACCTATGCTTTTTAAAAAGCACTGATTATTGTGTACCTACCAATGTATTTTACTGCTTGTTTGCAGTGTAGCTGGGAGCGGGACAGCCATACCGCCAACGCGATCGTGCGTCGCTGTGTATGTTGGTGTTGGTGAGCGACGGCTTTACTTTTCTCAGCGCCGCGCGGCGTCGCCAGTCGTGTCTCAGCACCCGACAGCAGCAGACGTGTGGCAGCAGCAGCAGCAGCAGCAGTAGCAGTGAATTCCGGACCTCCAGCTCAAGCACCCGGCTCCATCCGCCCCCAAAGCACTTCTGTACACTGAACGAAACGAGAGCCAGCCAAAGACCATGAACCCAGCCGCTCAGTTGCTGCGCCTGCGCAGCGCCACCGCCCTGGGCAGCGCAGCCACGCGCTCCATCTCGACCAACCGCGGCCAGCGCACCACGAGCACCGCCAGCGCGCAGCGGGAGCGGACGCAGGGCGTCAGCGAGACGGACAAGTTCCTGCACTACAGCGCCGAGGACGGCTACTACAAGACCTCGCCCTTCGACCCCGTCGTCGTGCCCAACGTGCCGCTGCACGAGTACGTGTGGCGCGACTTCAAGAAGTGGGAGCGTCGCACCGCCGCGGTAAGTGCCACGGCAGTGATCGGTGGGGTGTTCGAGTGTGCTCAGGCTCATCCCCCAAGTGGTTCCGGTTCCTGGCTGCAAAGAAGCCTATAAGTCTTTAAAGTGTCAAGAAATACTTCGATCTGAGATATCATGGGCTTTACCAAGTGTTCTTACAGTCAGATCTTTTTAAATCTTGATAGCAGGGTCTTGAAATATACAAAAGGTATATATTATGGTCTTGTAAGAGACAAAACTAACCTTAACATACCCATAGAAAGTGAATCTAACCAGAGTGTCAAGTAATATTTCCTTAAAAAGAGGTATTATCCTTTTTAAGAAAGGTAAACCCTTTGACATCTGGGCTTTACACACTAAAAACCTTGGGTTTTTAAGAGTCCTTAACTTCGGAACTATTTAAATCTTATTATAAGGGTTTTGAAAAATAATAAAAGGGATAGTGTATGTTTTTATAAGAAAAAAACTTAACCTTACAATATCTAAAGAAAGTGATTCTATTTTGATAATCTCGAAAAGTGTGAACTAAAAAGAATATTATCCTGTTTAAGGCCTTTAAAATCTGGGCTCTACTTACTGAAAGCCTTGGGTGTTAAAGAGTTTTTAGTTCTAAAAAATAATAAAAGGAATAAGTTATGGTTTTTTAAGAAACATACCTACAGAAAGTGATTCTATCTTGATAATAACCAGAGTGTGAAATAATATTTCCTTGAAAAGGGTGTTATCCTTCTTTAAAAAAAAGTAAATCTTTTACAATCTTAAGCTCAATAATCTTGCCAATCCATTGCGAATTTAAAAACGATATAATATATTTTAAAGAGAACCGCCAACTCCCATATAAAACCCACTGTACAACCCCCCCGATCCTGAAGATTTACCACAACCCATTGAATATCTCATCCCGCGACGGTCATTAAAACCGAATTTACTATTTGAATGGGCCCAACATAAGCGTAAACGTGAGCCCGGGCCCAATTAGAGCCCCGTAAAGCCAATCACATCATAAATTCACGCAATCGAAATCGTTGCAATCGCTGTCGTAGGCGCCGCTCAGGAATTCTCTGTTTGTTTATGGCGGTTTATTGAACCTGAACCTACGTCTATATATAGTGGTATAGGGGCGCTGGCGTTCGCCGGTCTGATTTGCGTCTGCTGCGAATATTTCGCCATGGATCTGGTCCTCCATCGCAGCGCTGCCCCCCGCAGTCGCAGATGCGGTTCCATGGATAGTGATAACCACTGCTGGGGCGCTATCGGTGCGCTGGAGAGGGTCTAGGTGTAGTCTGCGGCGGTATTTGGGTCATTAAGAGGCCCCCCGTCCGCCAGCTGTCCTTATCGGACACCGCTAATGACGGGCTGGGCTGATAAGCCGGGGTCCGTGATAAGAGCGAAAGTGAAATGTAGTAAGCACTATGGAGGGGGCCAAGGCGGGCCTCTCCCGGGGGCTCTGCTCGTAGTACTACCGTTCCGGTCTGGAATTCACTATTCCCGTTCCGGTTCCTCCGAGTGGGCGTTAGGAATGGGCGCTGTAAGGCAACCGCCACTTGCATAACCCGCTGGTGCAGTGCATCATCGCCAGGCGACCTTCGCCAATTGTTTACACTTTTCACTTTTCGTCTGGGGGCTCTGTAGGCGGGCTCTACAGGGGCTGGTGGCAGTGCAAATCAAAGTGCAAACTGTGCTCATTGAAATTTATTGCCATCATTTGTGCAATGCAGGCGGGGCTGCGGTCTGATATAAGCGCGTAGTAATCGTCCCAGGGCCCCGGCAATTGTTGAATTAAATGCAATTAAAAGTACAAAGTTCGCCCATTGTTTCCACTGGCTGCCACGCCCCCTAATAGGCCCGCTCCGCCCCTTTTGGGAGGGTATTGCAAAGATGTGCTGAGTCGGAGTATCGTTTTCGGCGGGCTGCCTGGCAGATAAGATAGGCATTTAGTCGTGTCATTATTATATTTCACATTTCTCGCAAATCTGAGCCACCTTTGTTTCAGCTTTTACAGGCAGCTTGGCGTTGGGTAAACATGTCCATGGTTATTTCTCTGGAGTAAACAAATGTCACTTGTTATTTGACTCAAGATCCCGGAGCCACCTACGTGCATTTATTTGCGGAATTCGACTCAAATCGGGATTCTATACGTGCGCTGTCTTTCCTTTTGATAGAAATTATTGGTAATTCCTTACCCTCCGAGCATTATCAGGATTTCTGGGAAATAGTTGATGATCTGTACATTATAAATAGTCACTACGACTCAAAGTCCGCTGCTTAGGAGTGCATTATACAGATGACTAATCGGTGCAATCAGTCAAATTTAATCAATTTCCCTTTCCCAAGTGAACCCCGATTCCTTGATTTGCCCACATAATGCGCTTTTAATTGCCGCGGACTTATTTACGTTCGCTTTTCGCTGGGGCTTCGTGTTTTTTGGCTGATAATTTTGATGGGTTTGTTTTGATTTTTGTTGCTTTTTTCGCTGGCCGACGTCAGCGGCGGATCGAGGTCCAGCCTCCTCCGGTTTTTTGGCACGATCTATGCTCTCGGCGCTCTTAATTGCCCTCCTGAGATGGCCCACTGGCTATTTAATAGTATTATTAGGTATTTTGAAAAGATCTTTAGGTAAAAAAAAGTTATTATATATTTTTAAGCGACATAACCAGATTAACATACAGAAAGCAGTCATACAAGTTTGTCGAGAACTGGCTTTATAGGTTGATATACATCTATTTTCACATGAGTTTTCAGTGTTTTACCTCTCAGACTTCATAATAATAGATTTGATATTATACGAAATATTTACATATGATATGTTAAAATTGTTTTTCGAATATGCTAAGGAAAACAGTCATCCAAGGTATCTCATTTTTGGTTTATTAGTTGTATAGCTCCTTATAATATTTTTGTAACAGAAGAGACTTATAAACGAACTTTTATAAAAACATTTGAGAACTTGCTCCTTTAAATAAAAACTGATGTATTTTAACTAAATTATTGTATACCTTTAAACTCCTCAACAATAGATTTGATATCGCAAGAAATATTTAAGATTTATCAAAATCTTTTATCATGGTAATTACAAGTTCGTAAAATGTAAGATATTTTTAGCTTTTTTTTGGCTACTTTTCTAGATCAACTAGACTTGCTTTATTGTTTTACCCTGTTTATTTTGAATAATATTTGGTATCTTAGGTACGGACCTCTCTGCAAAAGCTTTTATGTCCCAGGAAATATTAAAGATTTATAAAAATATACCAAGTAATTCCTAAGTCTGTAGAATGTTCCCAAAGAATGAGAGACACTTTCAGCTATTTCTTTCCAAAAATGTGAGATACTTTCAGCTATATCCTTCCGAAATTGTGAGATACTTTCAGCTATTTCGTAGCCTTTCTTCTAACTTTAGAAATATTACCTATCATCATAGGAAATATTTCAACTAAAAAATGCCTTTTCATCGAAGTAACTCCCAAGTATCTTTGAGATACTTTCAGCTATTTCGTAGCTACTTCTCCTAGATCTACGAGACTGGCGGCCGTTCTTCGCCGCTGAAAAGTCAACAAACGCAGCCAGAGAAGGTGACAGAGAGAGACAGAGCCGCAAGCCAGAAAGAGAGGGCCAACGGGCCGGGGGGGGGGCTTTGGGGCCCGACTCGTTTAGACTTTGCAGACTTTGTACTTTGCCCCACTGAACTTTGGACCGGCCAACCGAGCGACGCCAAGCGAAGCGGTTTTCGACGGGGCCGCGGGGGCGGCGGCTCGCGGGGGAGTACATGGCAAATGCACGAAATGATTCTCTTATTTCTTACTCGCTTATTTATTCATCATGATGTGCGGCTGTGTGTGCGGCTCGCTTGTGGGTTGTTTTCTTCAATTTGAGCAACTTGTTGGCGCTGCTGCTATTTATAATGCTTATTTTTAACCGAATGCGATTTCCGACTGCGCAAATTTAGGCTGACAATCCCCCCATCAGCGAGCCACCTCTCCCCTTTTCATGCCCACCCACCAGCCGACGTTGCGAGTTCGCTTGGGACGACCTTCACCTTAGCCCTGGAGAGAGCTTACGAGGTCAGTGAGGGGCCCGGCCCGCGAAAAACTTAGGATCGTTTGGGAACTGATAAATGGCATATGGGTGATAACATATGCCTTAATAATCAGATATATGGATAAGGGCTTTCTCCTGGATATTACAGATTTTTCTAAGCTCCTGAAATAAAAACACTCAAAGGATCTCTTAGTAGGGCCACTGAAAGGCTCCAGTTCAAGGAAAAACATAGCATCGTTTGGGAACTGATAGTAAAAGATACATATAATATAAAACTATCTACTGGATATTACCGATGACAAAAAGTTGAAAAGGAAAACTTAAATAGAAATACTCTGAAGGTCCCTTAATAAGGCCTTTAAAAGGCCCCAGCACAGGGATCATTCGAGAGAAGATAGTAAAAGATAAAATACACGATAATATATGATACTACTATCATACGACTTGCATTAATACTACATATTGCAGTAGAAACCTCGAAATATAAAGAACTGACCTTATATATAAAGACCCAGATATAAAGAACTGACCTTAGTTAAATCTCAATGGCACCTATTTAATCTCCAAATCCTCGCAGCTGATAATATGCTAACACTAACACTAACCCCGATAAATAAAAGCCATTAAGCCATTATTGTCATTTGAATAAAGTCGAGAGAATTATCTTATCGCATTTAGAATTTTTATTGGACTCTCGGGTGGCTCTCTAATTAGGTTGTAAACGATTTAGCCCATATCAGCGGCAGTAAAGAGTGCTTTACTTAATTTCACCACATCACCAATAACAACTGTTCTAAAATAATAGGTTTCAGGACTTTTCTTCCCATAAATTTTCCACTCGGTCGTATGAATCCACTTGAAACGTTCTTCAGATAAGATTTGCATTCCTTTATGTGTTTTTTTTTACAGATTTTGATTGATTTTCATTTGTTGTTATCTATAGATTTTGGTTGATTTACATTTACTTTTATTGGAGCTGGGGAAATGAGCTTAAATATATGTAGTAAATCGGTTGTTTTCTACACTTAAGTGGTCCTCGACTCACCCTTGTAATACCTTTTCCTTCAGGTTTGTGTGCTCACCGATCGTCAGTATACCTTCGCCCAGATGCGGGATTCCAGCGCCGCCTTCGCCGTCCGCCTGCAGACCAAGTTCAAGCTGCACAAGCCCGATGTTCTGGCCATCTGTCTGCCGAATCTCCCCGAGTACCCCATCGCCACGCTGGGCGCCATCGAGGCGGGCCTGACGGTGACCACCGTGAATCCAGTCTACACGCCGGGTAAGAAAGGTCCCCAAGGGGCCTGCTCCTGGTCTTTGTTGTGGGAAACCGCCGGTGATAAGATACACACTGTACAGCGGTGTTCGCGAGGGTAGCAGTTCGTTAAAAAAATAGCAAACAATGGGCTGAAATACAAAAAGTTAGGGAATAAATGTTTTCAAAAGAATCGCAACAAAGGATTTAAGACAATAGCTTTGAAAGTTGCTTTTAAAGTATTACACGGTAAACAAAAAGGCTTGAAACAAAGAGAGCTATATACCTGAAAAAAGTTAACAATTTTTAAAAATATTTTAATTGATTAATATACCATATTCTCTATGAAATATAGTTGTATCTATAGGTTTTTCATGTTATTTTAAAAACTTTAGTAAAGTATTATTTGTTAAACCAAATAAATCTTGGGGACTTTCCAAATGAACGCGCAGTAATCACTCACCCACTTAAATTTATTTGCACAATTTGAATTTGATTACTTAACCCAACAAACAAAGAAAAAAGTGTATAAAGTGAATAAAAGTTTACGGCAAATAAAGGTGTAAGCGTGAGCCCGAAAACAGTTAAGAATACGAGGCAGTTAATTAGGCAAACATTGGCTATTTGCGTGACCACCGCTGTATGTTTATTGGGGGCTCTCGAGTGCGTCAAAAGCCGCTTATCTGCGGGGTCTTTGTGTGGTGACATCTGTATTTAGAGGTTCCAAAGTCGAAAGACCGACACTAATCGTCACATTTCGATTGCAGACGAGATCGCCCGGCAGCTGACCTTCAGCGGGGCCAAGTTCCTGGTGGGAACGGTGCCCGGATTCGCCACCCTGAGCCAGGCCTGCAAACTGGCGGGCAGGCAGCTTCCCATCGCCGTGGTGCGGACCAGTGCGGAGGAGTCCCTGCCCGAGGGCGCCATCGACTTCAGCGAGCTGACCAGCACCCAGCATGTGCGATACGAGGACCTGAAGTCGTCCAAGGAGGCCAGCGCCGACGACATGGTCTTCCTGCCCTTCTCCTCCGGCACCACCGGCCTGCCCAAGGGCGTGATGCTCTCGCACAACAACATCACCAGCAACTGCGAGCAGGTGCAGGCCTCCCTGCCCCTGGACCTTATGGGTCCCCAGGAGACGCTGCCCGGCGTGCTGCCCTTCTTCCACATCTACGGCCTGACCGTGGTGATGCTCTCCAAGCTGGGACAGGGCTGCCGCCTGGCCACCATGCCGTGCTTCAAGCCGGACGACTTCATGCGGGCCCTGGACAAGTACCAGGGCAGCATCCTCAACCTGGTGCCTCCTATTGGTGAGTAAAAACAATAATAATAAGTTTGGCTTGCAGGACATTTTAATAACCTTCCAAGGACAATTTCTCAATGTCTGGTCAAGATTGTAGTTAGAAAGCTATTGGAATTATTGAAAAACCGAACATGAAAATGGGTTAAAATTTTGACCCTCTTAGAAAAGAAATATTCAAATGTAGAAAAATAGAGAATTTAAACACAAATTTATAGAGAGATCAACCTTTGAAATCAGGATACAATTACCCAAGTTATGGATTTTTGAAGTGCAGGCTTGGGTCTCCATTTGAAAGCCACTGGAATTAATGAAAAATCGAACATGAAAATGGGTCAAAATTTTGACCCTTGCTGAAAAGAAATATTTAAATGTAGAATAATCGAAAATTTAAACACAAATTCATAGAGGGATCAACCTTTGAAATCGGGATACAACTACCCAAGTTATGGATTTCTGAAGTGCAGCTATTGGAATTATGGCAAAATCAAACATGAAAATAGGTTAAAATGTTGACCCTCTTTAAAAAGAAATATTTAAATGTAAAATAAAGGAGAATTTAAGCACAAATTCATAGAGAGATCAGACTTTGAAATCGGGATACAACTACCCAAGTTATAGATTTTTGAAGTGCAGTTTTGGGTCTCCATTTGACAGCCATTAGAATTATGTCAAAATCGAACATGAAAATGTGTTAATATTTTGACACCCTTTAAAAGTAAATATTTAAGTGTAGAAAAATAGAGAATTTAAACACAAATTTATAGAGAGATCAACCTTTGAAATCGGGATACAATAACCCAAGTTATGGATATTGGAAGTGAGGGTTTGGGTCTCCTTCGAAATCAGAATACAATTCCCCAAGCTATGGATTTTATGGACCATATAGTTAATTGCCTAAGCTAAGTATTTTGAATGTAATTTATAAAACTGTTTGCTATCAGACCGACGAGCTCGAGTAAGGGTATTGAACAGGTTTTAATCAACAAAACTGAAAAATAAGTTAAGATTATCATTAAGGCAGGCAAGATAATTCTGGTTTAGGTCAACTTAACTAGCATTTCAAGTCTACTAAAAAGTTATTATTAAACATACCTGTTTCTCCAGCCCTTTTCATGATCAACCACCCCAAGATGACTCAGGAGACGGCGCCCCACTTGAAGGTTGTGATGAGCGGAGCCGCTCCCATTGGCCAGCACGATGTGGAGCGCTTCCTGAACAAGTGAGTTTGCAACGGATGACTCTGTGATGACCTCAGCTTATGATATGTCCTGTCCTTAGATTCCCCAACACCATCTTCAAGCAGGGCTACGGCATGACCGAGGCCTCGCCCGTGGCGCTCCTGACGCCGGAGGGCCACAAGGTCTACGCCTCCACCGGAGTGCTGCCGGCCAGCACGGAGGCCAAGATCGTGCCCCTGGACGGCGGCGAAGCCAAGGGCGTGGGTCCACGCACCACCGGCGAGCTGTGCGTCCGCGGGCCCCAGGTGATGGCCGGCTACCTGAACAACGAGGAGGCCAACCAGGTCACCTTCTATCCGGGCGGCTGGCTGCGCAGCGGCGATGTGGCCTTCTACGACGAGGACGGCCTCTTCTACATCACGGACCGCATGAAGGAGCTGATCAAGGTGAAGGGATTCCAGGTGCCGCCGGCCGAACTGGAGGCGGTGCTGCGCGACCACCCCAAGATCCTGGAGGCGGCCGTCTTCGGCATTCCCCACGAGCTCAACGGCGAGGCCCCGCGTGCCATCGTGGTTCTGCGCCAGGGAGAGCAGGCCAGTGCCGAGGAAATCTCCGCCTACGTGGCCGAACGGGTGGCCCACTACAAGAAGCTGGAGGGCGGCGTGATCTTCGTGGACGAGGTGCCCAAGAATCCCACCGGCAAGATTCTGCGCCGCGAGCTCAAGGACAAGTTCTCCGACTAGGAGGGATCTTCATAGGCTAAGACATATTTTTTGTGATTTTTTTTTCGTTCGTCTCAAGCGGGTGTGGCCCATGGACTCCTAGAGATCTTCGAGCTAATCGTTCCTCAAAAAAAGACCAATGGTATGGTCCTATTTGACGATCTCTATGGGTTTGTGGCGACAGCTCGCCGAACATGTAGGTATATGATGGACATCAATGTTGGCCCCGGATCCACCCTGATCCCTGGGCACTGGTTAAGACATTGCATTTACCACTTCGAAAATATTTAGTTCTAGGCTTAGGCATAGGTCTCGATTAGTCGCTCGATTGGTCCATAGTCAGTAAGTGTAGATTAGACAGACGCTAGACCCTATCCATAAACTAACTATAATCTTGTACTCTAACCTTTGATAATACTTAATGACGAACCCGATATTTTACTATGATATTTCCTATATGCTATATATATTTTTTTGCCTAGTACTGTAAGATAATTGTTTGTTAATCGTATTGAAAGACGGCGGCATGCCAAATCTATTACTCTATATGCCATGTATGCCACCATGTTTAAAAATAAAGACGAAATGAACTAGTTGAACTGATCGTGTTTTCATGGGAGGAATATTATAAAAAAATAAATACTATTATAGGTTATTGATCCGGATTAACGACTTGTTTTAGGCACTAAATAAAGCAAGAAGCTAAACTATTTATGTACTTTTAAGGATATCCACCGCGTTCTTGTAATTATTAAGATTCGGACATTTTTATTAAGTAATTTATTGATGTTCTGATGATGATCACTAATCCAATGCCAAAATCAGTGGGCTTAATAAGTCTTTTTCAATTTATTTATTTACGACAAAATACACAAAATTTTACATTTGATTTATTTAGGTTTAGCTTTTAGTTTACTTTTTCGGTTGGTTGTTGTTCTTAATCTTTTTCTCTTTCACACTGCGTTACATTAAAAATTACTTGCACTTAGTATACAATAGAAAAAAATATGTGTGTGTCTAATGGGTGTGTGTGTGTGACTCGGCGGAGAAGTTCTTACAAAAATAGGGTAAATTGCGCTAGCAAAATGAAAGGGCTGGATCAATTGTTTAACTATGTAAATTCCAGTTAGATCTTAGTAAATAACAAAATTAGTTCCTTTTTTCTTTAAAAAATATATTATTTTTTCGCGGCTTTTGCTATAAACTAAACGGTGTACGAACAAGGTACAAAAATTGTAAATGCATAGTCTAAGTTGATAGTATTATACATATAAAAAAACATCAAAAAAAATGTTATTTGAAAGAAACTTAGATGTATGACAGGTTTGCACAACAAGAAAAGAATATTGGTTCCATTTTGTGCTCTAAAATGAATATACAAATTCAAAAGCATGTGTGTGGGTTTTGGAAGAGCGCCAAATACATAAAAAGTAGTTTTGTAAAGTTTCATTTGAGTTATTTACAAATGATAGTGAAATAATTTTCAGTTTTAACTAAGTAAATAACAAAATTAATTAATTTTCTTTAAAATATATATTATTAATTTTTAACGCGGCTTTTGCTACAAAATAAACAGTGTACGAACAAGGTACACAAAATTTAAATGCATATTCTAAGTTGATCAGTATGTATAACATATAAGAAAAAAACAGGAAAACATATCAATCGACAGAAACTTAAATGTAAAAACGTTTTGCATAACAACAAATATTGTTTTTTTTTTCTAAAATTAATAAAAAAAAATCTAACCCATGTGTGTTGGTAAGTGTGTGTTTGTA
Organism: Drosophila biarmipes; assembly: GCF_025231255.1. Classification (NCBI taxonomy): domain Eukaryota; kingdom Metazoa; phylum Arthropoda; class Insecta; order Diptera; family Drosophilidae; genus Drosophila; species Drosophila biarmipes. Next base: position 8,819,423 of record NC_066611.1, on the reverse strand, counting down.
GGTTTTGGAAAAGCGCCAAGTACAGAAAAAGCAGTACTGTAAAGTTACATATAAGTTATTCACAAATGATTGATGGATCGACTAATTTGGTTTTGGTATATCTAGAAACTATCCGACATTATTAGTCGTGTAAATGATTATAAAAATTCAAGAAAAACATGTGTGGGCTAACACAATTGATGTTGATATAATCCTTATAAACACTAAATACTAATCGAATTTAAACGATAATAAGGTGTCCGAAAGTATGCAATTTATTACACAAACCCATTTTGTTCAGTGGGGCCTTTGAATTTTATGAATTTAAAGTCGAAGGGTCGACTTTTCTAGGCGCACTCTCCCTCTCTCTTTCCATTTGGCTCCCTAGTTCATAGATTTGGCCTTAGTCGATAGGCAGTAGTTGTAGGTTGGACAGATGAAAATACTGTTAGCAGACCAAAATTGTGCGACGAAGAGAGAGAAAGATGGGGCAGCACGTATACAACTTTACAACACTGTAAATTGATGCATACCTTTACAACACTTTGTGGCATGTTATTTGAAGCGGTTACTTAGAAGAACTCTTTGTGTACAGCATCTCTGCCTGTACATATACGGTTTATATATTATAGTAAATAATAGCTAACACTCTTCTTATATGGTTTTCGCTTTAAAGTTATGCGAATTTCACGTTGATTCTTTGTTATCGTTATCGGTTTTCGTTTTCGAGAGAAAAGGCCACAAGATGTTGCGCACGAAATGCAAAACTTTAGCTGAGATAAACGTTGGTTTTTTGTTTTTGTTTTTGTTTGTTTGTTTCTTTGATTGTTACCCGGGCAAACATCCCACACACACACACACACTGGCACACCACACAGGCGAAACAAGTGCATGTATGCATCGCATGTGTGCATATACATATACATGTATATAGATGTATATATAAATATAATATCGGAGTACATTTTGCTACGTTCGATTGCACTTCGAAAACTGGAGTTTTGAGTTCCAACTTCCGGTCGCTGCTGTCTCCCTCTAACAAATGCACGCGCTCTCTCTCTCTAGCACAGTGGCTCCGTCCTTTTCTGTCAGTTTTTTTTCCGTTTAAAGATCGGTTACAATTCCTAAGCGTTGCGTTACGTTGTCATTGCCATTTCCTGGATGTCCCACTCCATTAGGTTTCACGCCTTGGCCCCGGGGATCTTGGACAGCACCTTGGACAGATCCACACCGGTCAGGGCGTTGATCGAGGGCGGCAGCTGGGCCACCAAGCGGGTCACGTCGTTGGTGATGTTGTCGTTGCCTCCGATCAGCACGATCTCGTCCGTCTTGGCCAGCGGGGCGGCCACCTCGGCGGCGATCTGTGGGGGTTTTCAAGAACCTTTTAGTAGAGTTCCAAAATGACGAAACCAAGGGCACTTACCTTCGGCAGCGATTCGAGCACGATGTTCATGATGGCGGCGTCGCCGTACTGCTTATACACATGGGCCTTCATCCGCATGCGCTCCGCCTCCGCCTTGCCCACCAGCTCGATGGCATGGGCCTCCGCCGAACCGATCTTCCGGATGCGCTCCGCCTCGGCGCGGGCTCCCTCAATGGTCTGGCATCTGGAAGGGTGGGAGGGAGGATTATATAACTAATATACATTTATCCCACAAATCCCAAAGTTCCCAAGGGGATTATCTGATTTGCGAATGCCACAAACACTATCTACAATATTGTATCCAGCTTTAGGTATATAAATAGCTTTGTCTGGCTGATTATTACAAGCTGGCTGCAATCATTCGTGCCAAAATTGAATGTATCTACGGACAGATAATGGCCACCCACACGTTACTCAAACATGACAAAGCTCAACGTTGGGTGTATAGTTCCCACAGAGATTACTGTTTTGATCTATGGGTGAGGCAGATAATTATAGATGACCTTAGGAGGAGGGAAGTTCGAAATCGAAACAGGCACTATTTTTAGTTAGAATACTGTACTCGTGGCTCCCCCAAATCCTGAAGAATTCGCGAGGTTTTCATATACTCACTGCTTGGCCTGGGCGAGGGTCTGGAGGCGGAAGGCCTCCGCCTCGGCGGGCAGCTTCACGTTGCCCGTGAGCTCGCGATCCTTGCGGTGCACCTCCTGCGTCTCGATCTCGATCTGCTTGCGCCGCTCCACCACCTCGATCTGGATCTCCTCGTTACGGATGCGCTGCCGGATCTTGGCCGCCTGCAGCTCGTAGGCCAGCTGCGACTCGGCCTTGGCCGTGTTGATCTCCTGATCGAAGTTGGCCTTCTGCAGCTTGTACATGCGCGTGTTGTCCTCGATCTTCGTGTCCGTCGAGTACTTCACGTCCATGGCGCTCTTCTCGCACTCGGCCTCCCGGATGCCGGCATCTCGGTTGGCCTCCGCCACGCCGGCGTCGGCGTCCCGCTTGACCACGGCGGTCTGGGCCTTGCCCAGCGAGGCCAGGTACTGCACATCATCGTAGACGTCCTTGATGGTAAAAGAGAGTATCTCGATGCCCATGCGACCCACGTCCGGGGCGGCCACCTCGCGGACCAAGGCCGCGAACTGGTCGCGGTCCTTGTACACCTCTTCGACTGTAAGCGTTCCTGCAAGGTCACAAGTAGGAAAATTCAATATTAAATGGGTGTCGCAATGGGGGAGGCAAGTATAACTATAGAGGGTATACACAGAGAACTTGGGATCAATAGTGGGGTTAATATACCCAGTTTGAGGTAGTAACTGGGTTAACCATGTGGGTTTTTCTCAAGCCTATAAAATAGCTATAAGACGTTGTATCAAAGGTCTACAAACAAGGAGTCTAGGGAATCAAAGTTTATATTATTTTTAAGAAATATAACAAAGGTAATGAAAATGATTTTATTTAAAAATACAATTTTAATAATTGAATTTGATTTTAAGATATATATAAAACTTTCTTAAAAACATTATTACAATTTTAAAGATTGAATGTTTATATAATTTGTACGAAATATAAGATAGTCAATAAAATAAAAATAAAAAATGATTTAATGTCAAACTGAAATTCAAATAATTGATTTTGATTTTAGGATAGCTATAAGACGTTCCATCACAAGTCTTTAAGCATTATTAAGAGTCTAAAAATCGAAGTTTATAATATTTTTAAGAAGTATAACATAGGTAATAAAATATAAAGAGAAAATGATTTTATGTAAAAGTGAAATTTAAGTAATTGATTTTATTTTTAAGATAGTTAAAAAAAAATCAAAGTTTATAGTAATGTTAAGAAATATAACATAGGTAGTGAAATATAAATACAAAATTTATTTAAATCAAAGTGATATTGAATTATAATTTTTTTGTTTGTTTTGGCTAGTGTAATTCCAGACTAAGACCTGCAACTATGCAATTTGATTTGCCTTAAACAAATCACGTTCTCAGCGCGGAATCAAGCTGTGGGCACCTTGGAGTGGCGAATATCGAAGCACGTACTTAGAAAGAAGGACAAATTGCTAATTTTTAGGAAGCACTCTGTGCTGATAAACAATAAATGTGCTTTAGGCACTTGTAAACACCCTGTTGGCCTGCCGCAGAACTCTTATCTCGTAGATATGATAGCAAACCGCCTTTGGTAGGCCGTTTTATGGAATGGGGTTGTGCTCGGGGGTGGCTCTGTCCACCCTTAATCGATGACCTTACCGCCTGACCACCAGCGTGGTGACGCCCACTATCAGGGCCACCTTGAAGACGCCCATCCACACGGCGGACATGTCGCGCACAACTGCTCCGGGGGCCGCCGAACGGGGGCCTACTTATGGGATTGCTATCTGGCCCCGGGCACTATCTAACCATCTATCTTGCTGGCTTTTAATTAAATCATGCCGTGTTCTCTGCCCGCCCTGACGTCATTTGTCGCAGTCTTATCGCCGGCGTTGATAAGAGTCCTCTGCCCCGGAGTGACGTCAGATTTCGGGGAAAAGGGGTTCGAGCGGGCAAAAATCGGATCGCGTCGGTGGCTCGGGGATCACAGCTGCTCTCTGGGCCAGGTCGCCATGGCACCCACAATTATTATTATATTGGCTTCTGGCCCCGCGACTATTCACACGCGATTGAAAAAAAATACAAACCGACAACCAGAGCGTCTCGCGATGCGCTTCCAACTGACTGACAGCTCGAATTGTCCGGAGACTCGGACTTGGATTCGGAATTGGCATGGGCACGGGCACGGGCACGGGCACGGGCACGGGCATGGGTATGGGCAGGGGAATCGGTACTGAATCGGGTACCGGCTCGCAAAATAAAATTGTAATCGCGCCGCCAAATGGAAACCGCCTTGAGGTCTCGAGCGTCGAGTAAAAGTACGATAGTCTGAACTATAGTAGACCATAACGACTCGGGTTCGATGCGCCCATAAACCCTCGGCTCGAGTTATGTTTAATTAAAAGCCGTAGATTGGCCACCAAGGTCGCGGGCAAATAGAGGTTCTGAGAATGCGAACTTGGCGAAGGGCAGTATAGGTTTTCTTTAAATAAAAGTAGGTGTTCTTCGAAAACAAGCAAACATTTTAAAGTATAATACCAGTTTTCATAAGGCAGTAGTCATGTTGGAAAGCCCAAGATAGGCAGAAAGAATGAATCAATTCTTAATATGAAAATAAGAAAAACAACATAAAGTTTATCTAAATAAAAAAAACGAACATAAATTCCTCAAAAAAAAGAAACAGCTTTATGTTATTATAAATATTATAATATTTCGATAGTCTTAGTTGGGCAGAAACAATCAATTAAAATACGAAAATAGAAAATACAATAAATAAAGTTCATCTAAATTAAAAAATAAGTGGCAAAAATAAATTATGATTTTAAGGCATTATTAAAACTGTAATATTTCTGAGGTCTTAGTAAAACGACCCTTTTAAAAGAAAAAATTAATGTATATTAAATAAGGAAATAATACTACTATTAAAAAGTTTTTCTTAATTAAAGGAAGTACCAAATATAATTCCTCAAAAAGACAAATTCAAGGTTTTATAAATATTCTAATAGTTCATCAAGACCAAGGCTGCAAAATCAATCAATATATAACCGGAAAATAGTAATATTGAACGATTGAGGCTAGCGATTTTCCTGTTATCAATGTACACGTCTACCTTGTGGAATGGTCTTACAAAACCAAAAACTGGTTTCCCAGAGGGCCAATCAATCATCAAGAAACCCCAAGCTAAACCTAACGATAATGTATGCCAAGCACATGCCACATTTCGCACTTATTATTTTATATTATAGGCATAAAGCGACGATAAAATGTGAATAAAATCACAGCATTATTAGGTTGCACAACTGCAACTTGTTCCATAAATTATACACTTCCCGGGATCGAGAAGGCCTTGAAAAAAGCGAACACAAAGTAGGCCTTGTCCTTAAGCTCGTCACACTTGTCAATATCCCAGCCCCGGAAAGATCAGTATCATTTTCCACTCCGACCTTAACGCACACCTAAAAATAAGTAATATAATTCACCCTAGCTTCCGTATCAAGTTACAGTATTTGTTCGCTTTCTTTATGTGAATTTGAAAACCAAATATTTTCAACTGAGTCACTCCAAACAGGCAGTTTCACCACTGACACAGCGAACATCGGGATTGAGATGGCCTCGCTCCGGCGGTCACATGGCGGCGGTCGCGACTTCCTGCAGGAGAACAAGCAGAACGTGGCCCGGATGGAGACCAACGGCAGGTGCCTGGCGGCGGCCCACGCCCGCCGGGTGCCCCTGTGGCGTCCAGTGGTGCTCCACTACGCGGAGCGGCTGCGTCCCCATGGCTACATTGGCCAGCAGCGCCAGCGCCAGCTCCATGACGCCCACGAAGCTCCGGATCTGAGGAGCGGTCTGGCCCAGCCGTACGGCTTCAGGCACCAGGCACTGCCCAAGCTGCCGAATCTGTGCGAGATGGCCCAAGCCATGGCGGTGCGCAAGGAGCAGGAGCGCTTGCAGGGCGGCTGGGAGGACCAGCAGAAGAAGCCACCGATGAGGTGCAACGGCTGTCACTGTCATCACGGACATCAGGGTCCCCAGGCTAATGCAGTGTCGCTCCGCCAGGGTCACCAGGCTGAGACAGCGTCTCTTCGTCAGGGTCAACAGGCCGAACCGATGCCTCCCCAGACAGAAGGGGTTCCTCTTGCTAAGGGTCACCAAGCCGAAGCGGAGGCAAAGATGTCCAAGCAGGGAGAAGGTGATCAGGCGGATCGCATTTCCCTGGTTTCCCGAGCATCCCGCGTGTCTCGCCGCTCCCAGAGGATGCCAAATCCCAGCCAGGAGAACGCCGATCCCGAGGCGCCCTTGAGTGCCCGCAGCAGTGCCTCGGCCAAGACCCTCAAGTCCAGGCGATCCGTCTCCCAGGAGAGTGTCCGCTCGAATGCCACCATCAAGTCCAACATCACCGTGGCCTCCAGGAGCACCACGGCCTCGAAGAGATCTCAAGTGAGTCGCAAGTCGCAGCTGATGGAGGTAATGCCGCCGCCAACGCATCTGCAGGACCAGAAGCCCAGGGAGAGGGAAGTGGAGAAGCCAGCGCCCACCGCCTACGAGGGCTACACACCACTAACGGCCACCGAGCGGAATGCTGCTCTCCAGGATGCCCAGTTCAAGTACGGCAAGCTCGTCGAGGAGTACAACCATCTGCCCGTCTCGGAGCCCACTTTGCGCGTGCGCAACCGGAAGATCGCCATCGAGAAGCAGCTGGACGAACTGGACTACGCCATCAACATGTTCGACCAGCCCAACCTGGATATGTACTACAAGAAGTGAAGGTCACTCCTCGCTCGTTAATCGTTTCAAGGCACGTTGCCCCTTTCCAAATTGAGTTGTTTGTCGGAAACCTTGGCACACATATGGAAAGGATCTGAGTTCAAGAAACCTAAAGAAAAGATCATATAACGCAAGGAACTGCTACTAAACTTACAAAAACTGGATGACAAATAGCTTATAAAAGCTACTAAAAGGGGTTTTCTGAGAGTAACCCAAAAAAAAAGATAGAACAACAAACTAAAAACCGATAAGAACCATCGAGCCTAGAATTAAAACAATTACACTAACCACAATAAGAAGATGGAACTAGGAAATTAATTATGAAGAACTTAAACCAGGAAAAGCGAGAACATGAAATCAAATGGGAATATAAAATCAAAAACATTAGTTAATGTCCTAAATAAATTTTAAAGCGTCTGAAGATCCCATAAGATTGGCATATTTTATTTTAAGTTATTAGGTGTGAGGTATCAGAAAAAGCTCCTAACTTATAGCACCCAAAAGTATGCACTCATCTAATCATCCAGCGCCTTTATAAATAACTAAGTTTTTATACTTGGTCAGTGCAACCATCCAAAATATAAAATCATATAATATAATATATAATATTAATATATATTATAATATAATACATAATATAAAATGTATAATATTTAATATATAATATAAAATGTGTAATATTTAATATATAATATAATATAATATAACAACAGGTAAAATAATATGATTTTATTATGAGTAAACTTTTAAAAGATATGCCCTACAAAAAACCCCTAGAGGTGAGGTGCATTGTAATAGGGTTTTTAAAAAAATCTTTCAAAATATGATACATAACACATGGTTAGTTACATAAAAAACTCACCCAGAATGGCCCGCAGGTGTCCCTCGAGGGTCTGCAGGATCGTCTGCTTGATCTCCTTGACGCTCTTGCCCAGGAATTGCTCGCTGGCAGTGCCTAGAAGCTCGTCGGCCTGATGGTGGAAATAATAGACATTCATCATCTGTGCGTGTGTGTGTGTGTTTGCGTGTGTGTGTGTGTGGGTGGGAGGTGTGTTTGTGTGGGTACCACCGGGTCGGTGTGCATGTGTGTAAGGGCATTTTGCAGGTTCGATTGATTGATTTTTGATGTATTTTTTATTTTATCACCGTTTTTTTTTGTATTTATCATAGTTTTTTGTTGAATTCAAATTATAGTTCACCCACACACACGCACATGCACACACAGACAGAGCGACAGAGATATATATATATTTTATAACGTATATATAGAGGTATATAGAGCGATACATGGAGTATAACGGTAACAGCAGCAACCAGAGCAGTAACGGTAGCAGTAACGGTAGAGGAGCAGTATTTTTGTGGTATTTTTTTTTTTTTTTTGGTTTGAGTAGAACAATTTTGATTATAATGATTTGTTGTTGGTTGAATGCATGTGTGTGTTTTTTGTTGGTATTTTGGTTAATTATAGTTGATTTCGTTTACAGTTACAGTTAGTTGCGGATTAGTTTTTTTTTTTTTGATGAGTTGAACGTTGAACGATCGGTCAGCAGGGTTTTTGGTCGATTTTTTGGTGGTGGTGAAAAGAAAGTAGAGAAAAAAGAGAGTAGAACACAGAGATCAACATGGTTTCAATTTTCGGTATTTTCTTGGTATTATTTTGCAGACTGTACTTTTCTTTCTCCTTCTTCTTCCTCCTCAGCTTCTGATGATGATGATTGAATGACTTCGATAAACGCAAAATGCATACAGAACTCAAGTACTGAAATGGGCGCGAAGCCCCAACGAAAGCACATGCATTTAACATTAAATAATGGATCATGATCTCTTTTCGCTAGGTGTGTGTGTGTGTGGATGCGAATGTGTGTGTGGGTGGTTAGGGTGCTCGATAAAAAATGCAAATATACATATTAAATATTGAATCGAAGGACAAAAAACCAACGGTAATCGAACCCAGGACATTAAACCAAATAAATGCAATAATAAACGTACCTCGTCGTTATTATAATCGTTATGCTTATACGAAGATGACTGCAAAATCGAATGGAAATAATTAAGTAATAGAACATAATTTTGAGGCAGGCCAGTGTAGAGTATAAATCGATCATAATTGCGACAAACTGCAAAGTGAAGTGCGCTTTTTTTCGGTGCATCATTCATTGGTATTTGTGATCACACAAGTATAGTGCTTTGAAATGTTATAAAGACAGTTAGTTCTTTAATCAATTAGTCACTCTTTTAAAATTTGATTTTTTTGACTATAGGGTATATCTATGTTCTTAGTTTTGGATATCGAACAGATGTCACACTGCAATTTAAAAAAAACTAGTGATCGCGTCGAGGCATGGGCGTGAGTTGAAGATCAACAGATCCCAGAAACCATTGATAAGATGATGACTACTCGAATGGCTAAACCTTTGGGGGTTATCACAAAAAACTGATTTGTAAGCAACATTTTTTATTTGTTTTATAGTATATGTAAATGAAAGAAAAATCCAGAAAAGGACAATGAATAATATAATTTAATAAAAAGACGAAACAGTATTAGGTATTGTGAGTGATTGATCAAAATATCGAATTATAAATAATATATTATACGGTCCGGATCACGGATGTGTCTGAAAAGTCAAGTAAATTCACGTTATTCCAGTCACAGTACTGTCCAACACAGCCAAGAAACTGAAGACAAACCTATAATATAAAAATCCAACCTAAAAAAATTAGATATGGGGATAAAGGGAACCAAAAGGTCTAAAGTCCACAAGTATTATAATTCGTTTCTACAAAGCGACGATGAAATCAATAAGAGCTAAATATAATCTTGTAATAAAAAATATATTTGTTATAAGTACCGAAGAAAGGGACAGACGGGTGGGGTGTAGCCTTGAAAACAATAATTTTCTAGAAAGTGGCAAAAAAAAGGGACAAAAGGCGAGGTGTTCGATGAGTTCTACGTGTAGTTCTACGGCTGTGTTTAAGACTACGTGACGAGATCGCCGGGATGGATGGTCGCAACTTACTTGGCGGTGGTCAGATGAAGAGCACTTGCTAGGCTACATATGCATTCGAGGGGTATGGATTACTTGGATTACTTGGGGGAATCGGGCGGGAAATGTACAAAACAAAGAGCCAAACATTCGATTAAAGTAGGTTCGAAACGGATCGCTTATAGAGAAGATATACGTAAGTGGGTGCAGGCGGGATACCAACTCGCTACTTTCGGCACTCTAAGAAGGCTAAGAATATCGGGTGGCAAACCAACAGATCTTGCATACGGAACTCAAAAATCAAACTCGGCCAAGCTTCAATCACTTTCGCTCAGACTTGGGGGTGCAGAAGAGAAAAGGGTGGCCAGAGACCCACAAAACGAGCGGAGATCGGGTGAACAGAGCCAAATACAGTTCTATATGGAACGGGGATCGTACCTTCATGATCTTGCACTGGGCCACGCCAGTGACCGTCAGCGGAACGCCCTGGGAGGTCTCCACGTTCTCGCACATGGGGTTGAGGGTCATCACGTTGAGGGAGAGGCGCTGCACGTCGGTCACCAGCCACCACGCCCACGCCCAGCCGCCCACAATGGTACGCTTCTTGGTCGAGCCACAGCAGCCACCTGGAAAAGGGGGAAGAGAGGGGAGATATTATAATATTATTAATATTTCTACAGTAGATAGATAGAGATATTATAATATTTTATAGAGATATTATAATATTTTATAGAAATATTATAATATTTTATAGAGATATTATAATATTTTATAGAGATATTATAATATTATTGGTAATCATATAACAGAAAGATAGAGACATTATAAATATAACTATATGATACCATAAACAAGGTTTAAATTTATAATTATAATCTGATAAATACAATTTTGGATATCACATATATTTAAAAACAAAATTACTAATTATCTCAGTTATATTACTGGAATGAAGGTTTCTTGGTCCATCCTGGGTTATCCATATTTTTATAACTTGTTTGTGTTAGTGTAATTTAGGTGTGTTACATCAAATATCATTCATATCATGATGTATGAAATATCTTTAAATTTATAAACAGATCTTAAAAAAATGTTTTGAAATAATAAAGATATAACTTTCTTTTTTAATTTACATTTTTAGTTCTTGTTATTCTTTTTTAAAAGTTTTACCTACCTATGATTCTGGGTAAGCTGAAAGTCATACATACTAGCTCTTCAATGTTTAAACTAATAATGATATAATACTCCATACTTCATACCTTTCTGTAAGATTATGTACCCAAGTATCTTGCTTCTTCCTTGAGGTCATTCTTAACTAGCTTTACATTTGATTAAGGGTACATTTTCCCAACTTTGATGGCGAAGAACCTAGTAACCATGAGTTAGCATTTCGCTTACAATAGTTTCAAGTCCACTTTATAGGTCCAACTCCCCGTTAGAGCTTCTGCGATGGCGGACCAGTGACGTCACACGCACATTGACCCACAAAAGCGATTGTCGGCGGGGGATCGAGGAGCTTTTGGCCCCGGTCAGTTGACCAAATAGTAAGAGTGAAAGCATTTCGCCGCGCCGTCTTTTCGCTGGCACAGGTGATGGCTACGTGCCGGCAAACACGTCACAAAGTCCAAAAGTCGCCGAGTCCATTTGGTGAGCCACAGATCATGCAGTGCATATCTATATGCAGGTAAGCAGGAAGTACTTGTCGCCGGCACTGTCCCACTGTCCGCTGGCGGCGGTGGAAGCTAACGGTTGTGCTGGCCAAAAGGGCCCAATTCTGCGCTCTCCGCGGAGCCGCGAAGAGAGCTGGAGAAAGAGAGATGGCGGAGGAGACGAGCCACCAGCTCCGGCGGTTTCTTCGCCACTTCTTTCTTCAGTTACCAAGCGAACCTCTGAGCGTGAGGTGGTTTTTCGAAGCTCCAGCTGGGGAATTGTACGCAAATCGCTCTGAAAGCGCGCACGCATGCGCAAGGCGACCGAAAGAGAAATAAAAGAAAGAAAGTGCGCACGAAAATAAAAACAAACAAATCGCGCTAAGGAATTCGAGAATTCTTAATTCGTTTCCCAAGTGAGTAGGGCGAGAAGAGAGCCGAAAAAAAAGTGTGCCAGCGCAAAAATCGTAAAAAAAAGAAATCAAAGTCAAACAGAAGAATCGGGGCCTCGGAAAAGAATACGCACCGAAATTCTCCAACGCCCCCGCAGAAGCTTTCTCAACGAAAGTGATTCATTTCTCTTCGACAACTGTGTGCCAAACCCATGGGCAGTCCATTTTTTACCTTGCACCTTGAGTTTTTTTTCGGTGTACATGTTTTTTAATACCTTGAACTTGATCTCTGGGCACATTCAACTCTTGCAACCTGTTTGCAACAACAACAACAACTGGCAGCAGGAACAACAACAAGTTTTGTAATTGCCATTGACTAAGAAACAACAACAACAACATCTGTAACAGCCTCGAATGGTCGCTAGACTTTTTATTATGCAAAAGATTGGCAAGAGGAAGTGCTTCCCCCTCTTGCTCTTCCCCTGTCAAGAGCTCTTTTCGAGGAAGCCAAGTTTGTCCATGGGTAGAAAAGGAAGTTTTGATATCTGATAATTCTCTAAGATCCTCATCTTGTTGGATATACTTATGCAGAATAATATATTACATCATATATCAACATGTTTCCGTAAAAAAGTTTTCGTATTTGGAACTAGAAATGTTTATTTTTAGGAATAATGTCTTATGTCAGAATTTTTTCTATGAAAGTTGTCGTATTTGGAAGTAGAATTTGTTGAGTTGTACAATTTTTAATAGTATATTTAATAATGATAATAATTAGAATCCTGTACATTTTTTTTATAATTTTTAACAGCATATTTCCTACATTTTCTTATAAGTGCTGATGATCAAATAGTTCCCTTTCTTAAAATACATTTTTGGAAAAAATGTAAATTAACTGGTATGATTTTTGTTACCTTAACCGAGTTCGTTGTAAGGAAGTTGCACTGTTCCCCACAAACTGGTTGCAAGTGAGAGGAGTACGTGCGAGTGAATGTGTTAGGGACATGTGAGTGTGCCTCACAATTGTTGCATGTCGTTCGACCGGGAGTGAAAAGCAACTTTGCTGCCGCTTTTTTCATTATTATTTATTTTTATTTTTTTGGCTGCCCAGTAAAGTTTTATAATAGACTGGGAGATTTCACTTTTATGCGGGAGGCCCCTCGGCCAAAGATGCCGCCTCACACTGCCCGCCTCCGAAGGCATCCACAGATTTACCCATTTTACATTCCAAAACACTGGGTGCAGCACGTGACGCGAAAGATTTACGAAAAGCAGATAAAACATTGCTGGGAAAATTGTTTTCCAACGGGTTCGACAGCCGAATTACTTTTAATTAGGGAGGCACTATCAACTGAGGCGATTGGATAGTCATTAATATATATAATATATATGGCTTTACTTGTGTAAAGTAATACTCAAAGCGAACCTAATCAAATAAAATATATTATAAAATATTTTTTCCACTAATTGCATACGTCATATTACTTTCGTAAGTCATTTCTCCGAGCCGCAGGCCCAGAGAACACTTTATGGCCCGGAGAAATGGGAAGATTTGTTTGCACCGATCATTAGCTCCCAGATTTATCGATCACGATCATCTCGGGTCGTAATACTTCACAGAGTCGAGGGAACTCGCTGCGGAGACGTAGCCAAGTGTAAGCATAACCAATGCAAGTTACGAAATCGCCGCGATCGAGCGATACGATCGTGATGGAAATATTGAGTATGAAAATCGCACCCTATAACCCGGTTACATACGAAATGCCCAAGTCACTTTTCATGTCATGTCCACCTCTCTCTCCCTCCGCTTGTGTATTCCCTAGACCCACTTATTTTCACCGACAAATAACCGATTCGATTATCATTGCAGCCACGTCCCAGCTAAAATTGGTCGAGCGATCAGCGACCTATATCTACACGTACACCTTATAAGCCCGGGCCCCTAGAGCAGTCAGCCCAGCCGATCCCGACCCAGAAAATGAGCTCGGCGATCGTTGGAGCCGCCTCGGCCATCGGAGGAGCGGTGACGGCGGCCACCAGCAACAGCTGGTTCATCCCCATGCTGATGGCCGCGGTGGCCTACTTCCAGTACGAGGAGATCATCGATCCGGAGTCCAAGCCCAGCGACGTGGGCGGCGACGACATCCTCGACCACTACGACTTCATAGTCATAGGAGCCGGCTCCGCGGGGGCGGTGGTGGCCAACAGGCTGACGGAGGTGGAGAACTGGAACGTGCTGCTGCTGGAGGCCGGCGGCGATGAGACGGAGCTCACGGACGTGCCCCTGATGGCGGGCTACCTGCAGCTCTCCAAGATCGACTGGCAGTACAAGACGGAACCGTCGGGCACCTCGTGTTTGGGTGAGTGAATGGCATCTCTTGGAAGGGCCCATAGATACAAATAGAAGGGTCTCTATAACGAAAACTCCTTGTATCCCTTTTCCAGCCATGCAGGGCGGTCGTTGCAACTGGCCCAGGGGCAAGGTGCTGGGCGGATCTTCGGTCCTCAACTACATGCTCTACCTGCGAGGATCCAAGCACGACTACGACAACTGGGAGGCCATGGGCAACCCCAGCTGGTCCTATCGCGATGCTTTGTACTACTTCAAGAAATCGGAGGATAACACCAACCAATATCTGGCCAATACACCTTATCACGCCACCGGGGGTTATCTCACGGTGGGAGAGGCCCCATATCACACTCCTCTGGCCGCCAGTTTTGTGGAGGCGGGCGTGGAGATGGGCTACGAAAACCGGGATCTGAATGGTGAGAAGATGACGGGCTTCATGATTGCCCAGGGCACCACACGGCGCGGCTCGCGGTGCTCCACCTCGAAGGCTTTCCTGAGACCGGCCAGACTGCGCAGCAATCTGCACATCTCCATGAACTCGCACGTCACCCGCATCATGATCGATCCGGTGACGAAGCTGGCGTTTGGCGTGGAGTTTGTCAAGGATCAGAAGCTCTACCATGTGCGGGCCACCAAGGAGGTGGTGCTCTCCGGTGGGTCCGTCAACAGCCCGCAGTTGCTGATGCTGAGTGGCGTGGGACCGCGAAAGGAGCTGGCCAAGCATAGGATACCGCTTATCAAGGAGCTGAGTGTGGGCGAAAACCTGCAGGACCACATTGGACTGGGCGGCCTCACCTTCCTGGTGAACCAGCCGGTGTCCATAGTGGAGAACCGCTTCCACACCATGTCAACGGTGCTGCAGTACGCGGTCTTCGGCCAGGGACCGCTGACCATCCTGGGCGGAGTCGAGGGCCTGGCCTATGTGAACACCAAGTACGCGAACAGCTCGCTGGACTGGCCGGACATTGAGTTCCACTTCGTCTCCGGATCCACGAACTCCGACGGGGGATCGCAGCTGCGGAAGGCCCATGGACTGACGGAGGCCTTCTACCGAGCCGTCTTCGAACCCATCAACAACCGCGATGCCTGGAGCATAATACCCATGTTGCTCCGACCCCGCAGCGTGGGAAACATCCGCCTGAGGAGTGGCAATCCCTTCGATTACCCCTACATCTTTCCCAACTACCTGACGGATGACTTCGACATGAAGACCCTCATCGAGGGCGTGAAGATAGCGGTGGCCTTGTCCCGAACGAAAGCCATGCAGCGCTTCGGGTCGCGGATTTCGAGCATCCGGTGGCCAGGGTGCGAGCAGGTTCCCCTCTTCACGGACGCCTTCTGGGAGTGCATGGTCAGGCGGTACACGTCCACCATCTACCATCCCGTGGGCACCTGCAAGATGGGCCCCTACTGGGACAAGGACGCGGTGGTGGACGCCAAGCTGCGGGTCTACGGGATCCGAGGGCTGCGCGTCATCGACGCCAGTATTATGCCCAAGTTGGTGTCCGCCAACACGAATGCCCCGGTGATCATGATCGCCGAGAAGGGCAGCGACATGATCAAGGAGTTCTGGATCAAGAACACCATCGTCTGAGCGAATCTCTCCAAGTCTTTGTTTTTACGAGCTGATTTCCCAACTGATTGAAGAAACGAGCTTGGAGAACACGTTCTACTTTATAACTTGCAACAAAATTTCTCAGAAACGCCAGAACCGCAGTTTATATTCCTAAAAACTGAAGCTTTTAAGTCATTTGAGAGTACTGCTAGGTATGGAGTTTTATCATTGAGAGATCTGTTCATAAAAACAAGGCATTATCCAGGGAATGTCTGAGTATATGTCTGACTATCGTGAGTGTTTGAATGTCTGGACTGAGTGTGAATGGTTGTGAGTGTCTGACTTAGTTGTCCTCGAGTTGTGTAAATGTCTTAGGTGTAGAGCTGCCCAACAAGCCGTTTGACCCATCCAAAATTAAATATATTACAATTTTATGGTCCCACTTTTTTTTGTAGTAGCTTGTAAGCACCTCCTTGTATTTATTTTAATTTTATGTGAATGCAATAAAGAATAAAAATCAAGGGTTTTTGTTAAATTGGTCAGGGAGTTGGATCTTATCAAGAAAGGCACATTTCAGAATTGGAACAATGTAGATAAGTAAGTGATATCGATTCAGATCAGAATCTTCAAGCTGATATCAAGGGAAAACAAACATTTATACAACATTTTTTAAAGATTACATCAAGATAATCACACATTTTTGGGGACCTTTTCACTCTGCTACTGCAAAAGGTCTTCATTGTCGAGCTCTGAATGCATTTTCTTTACAAAGCCCAGACAATATAATATTTGTTGAGGCAATTAAGACGTATTTGTGCCCAATTGAACAGCTTTTACAACTCTTAACTAGCCAGGTTTCTGCGGTGCGCCACCTGTTGGCCGGGCCCGCAGGCTCAGGGCTATAAATATATATGGGCTTGAAATTTGAAATGTTTGCCTTCGGGTTTTTATGGCCGGCAAACAGAAAGCAGCCCGAAATATTAAATAAAAGCGGGCAGAGTGAATGTATATTTTCGTTGATATGGTTATCGTGTGCGACATTCTTTTAATTGCGGCCAAAAACTCGCAGCGCCCGGGTCGTCAATTGCATTAGCGAGTTAGTCGCTTGAGGATGGGCGGTCAGCGCGTACACGAACCGCGGCCAGCGGAGACGGCAACCCAGCTCCACGGCGGACTCTTCCTTCTCCTGGTTTTTGGAGCACTTGCTTCCTCGGCGGCCCAGTTGTTCGCGGTGGACAGCAGCGGCCTGGGCATCTCCCTGATGCAATCGGTGGCCATGGCCCTGAATGCCTCCAGCCTGGCCCTGGCCAACAACACCGCCTGGCCACTGCAGCACGAGCCACCGGCGGATCAGTGGGAGATCGAGAGCTATGACTACATAGTGGTGGGCGCTGGCAGTGCTGGCTCCATAGTGGCCAGTCGCCTGAGCGAGCTGTGCCGCGTGAAGGTCCTGCTGCTGGAGGAGGGCCAGCTGCCGCCGCTGGAGTCCGAGATCTTTGGCCTCAGTGCTGCACTGCATCAGGACGAGCGGTACATGTTCCTGGAGGAGGCTGTTCCCAATCCAAAGTGCTGCCAGGCCATGGCCTCGAATCATGGCTGCGTCTGGTGGCACGGACGCATGATGGGCGGCGGCGGAGCCATCAATGGCAATATCTACATACCCGGCAGCAGGCAGAGCTTCATGCAATGGAATGCTTCTGGCTGGGATTGGCCACAGGTCCAGAGATCCTATAGCCGCCTGCAGCGACGCCTCAATCTCTCCTACCTCCAGCCGAGTAGCATCAACTTGAAGTTGGCCAACCTCATATACGCCGGCTCATCCGAGCTGGGTGTTCCCCGGATGAAGCAGCCCCTGCTGGCGGGCGCCACCTTTGGCTACACCCACCACGTGCCCGTGACCGTGAACCAGGGACGCAGAGCCAGCAGTGCTCGCCTGTATCTGGCCAATGATCAGGCGAACAGAAGACCGAATCTTAGGGTAATACGCGGCGCCCAAGTTCAGAAGGTGCTGCTTAACCCGGAGGGAAACCAGGCCACTGGCGTCATATACACCTTGAACGATGTGGAGCACACGGCGAGGACCTCGGGGGAAGTGATCCTGAGTGCTGGTACCCTGAACTCCGCCAAGCTGCTCTTGCTCTCGGGCATCGGTCC
Source organism: Drosophila biarmipes (assembly GCF_025231255.1). Classification (NCBI taxonomy): domain Eukaryota; kingdom Metazoa; phylum Arthropoda; class Insecta; order Diptera; family Drosophilidae; genus Drosophila; species Drosophila biarmipes. Next base: position 8,801,580 of record NC_066611.1, on the reverse strand, counting down.
CCGGAAGGAGCTGCAAACTTGGGACATACCCACCCATCAGGACTTGCCAGTGGGTCGCAATCTGCAGGATCACGGCATGCTGCCCCTGTTCCTGCTCTTTGGTGCCAATTGTGCCGTCAATAGCACTCGAGATCCCGCGGATAATCCCTATGCGCCCGTCTCTGTGTCCAAGTATCTGCTGGACAATCAAAGTGGGCCCTTGGCCAATGGCTTCTACATGATGGGCTACATCAACTCCAGTTCACCGAGTTCCAGCCAGGGTCAGCCCGATCTCCATGTGGTGGCCCACACTCTGCTGCCGAAGGGCAGTACCGGGAGCTTTGGTTACTTGGGCTTCCGGCCAGAGTTGGTTCAGGCTCAGCGGGAAATCTTGCAAAGATGGGATCTGCTGCAAATTATGGGATCCCTAATGAGACCCTTATCACGGGGAAGAGTGAGTTTGAGGAGCAAGAACGCCTCCGACCAGGCTAAGATCGAAAACCACTACGGCGAGGCTCTGGAGGATCAGCAGACCCTACTCCGCTATGTGAGATACATTCAAAGGCTGAGCCAAACCCGAGCCTTCCGTCGATGTGGCCTGCGTCTCTGGCTGCCGCCCCTCGAGGAATGCGACGTCCTATCCCCCGATTCCGACGACTATTGGCTGTGCTACATTCGCTACTTCTATGTGGGAGCCTGGCACTCCGTGGGCACCTGTCGCATGGCTCCCAGGAAGACAGCGAATGCCCTGGAGGAGGGCGGCGTGGTGGACGAACGGTTGAGGGTTCACGGGGTCAAGGGCCTGCGCGTGGTGGATGCCAGCATAATGCCGGAGTTGCCAGCGGGCAATACCAACGGACCCGCCATGATGATCGGGGAGAAGGGGGCGCAACTCATCCTTGAGGATCGGGCGATGGACAATGAAGTGGTCCAGGAATGCTGAGCCCTTAAGAACTCTGTGTATGATTTATAAGAACCCTGGCCCCGCAAAGTGATATCTTTTAATAAACCCAAAAAAACCCTGTTTTTTTTTACTATAATATTTAACTATATTCAATCTTCAAATGTAAAATTCTGGAAAAATTATGTAATAGGTAGAAAGGAGAGCTTCCCACCCCATAAGGTATATATACATGAACAGTGATATCTCGGAAAATATATACATAATCTAAAAAGGTGACATTAATCATGCAGATTCTAGAGATTCCTGCGCCGCATAAGCGTAATTCCCACTCTAACTCCTCCAAAATCTTTCAAAACTTTGGAAGATTACAATTTAAAATTTAAATTATATTTTATTCCTCTTGTCAATTTTCAGACTATAAGTTAATAAATAATGGCATTATGCAGAAGATTAAAGTATAAAGTGTGGAAGTGTAGACTTGATAAAAATGTAAACATCAATATTTCTGCGCCTCTTCTCGAAGGTATATTTATTCTTAAATTGGTTAAATTGGCAGCGGGTATCTGATAGTCGAGACACTCGCCTACGGCGTTCTCCCTTGATTCTTTTATTAAGAAAGTAATGTTTATTCCCTAGACAGCTCATATGACAATTATTCGTAATTAAGCAAAAAATGCAACACGAACAAGCATTTCTGACACGCTTATAGAATTTCTCCGAATTTCTGTTTATATTCTTGCAATTTCTTGATGTTGTTTTTTTCTTTTTAATAAAAGCTCTTAAGCCAACTTTAAATGTATAATATGACAAAAAAAATGCCCATACCAGCCTGCATTTCTGGCCAGCTTATCGAATTTCTCAGAATTTTCTTTACGTTCATGCATTTTTGGTTTTGTTTTGATCGGAGCCTTTGTTTATGGTTTCACTTGGATAAAAGCTCCAAGCATGCTTTTTACAGATGACCACTAGGCACAAGGCCTTATAAGGCCTTATCTCATCGTTCTTGTATTATTTTCAATGACGTAAACTCCCCGCTAAATTAAAAACAAATATATTTTTAAGGAATACTGCGCTCTTTAGGCTCACTCGCTGGAGTTTTATAACGCGTTGTTCTCAGTACCAAACAAATGATCTTAACTTTTGAATGGTTGACACAGTAGTGAGTTATATAACACACTTTTTTGTAGCCCAGTGTTAACTTTTAAAGCAGCTGGGATTGCAGAAGACAATGTCTGGCGCATTGGTCAATGCACCCACGAAACCCTAGCTTTTGGGGTCAGCGAATTCTACTTCAGCTGGGTCAGCAAGTTGGCCTGGAGCATAGTGTGGTAAGATAGTTCCCATCGGAAGCCAGTCAGTTCTGCCTTCACCATGTCGGCGATCAACACGTTCGTGACGCTGTGGCGCTTCCTGTTCACCCTGGGCCCCTCGGCCATGATCCTCCTGCTCCTGAACAAGGGCATCCTCGAGCAGAGGCCGGACATTGTGGACGAAGCGCATCGCGTGCGCTCGATCCACATCGAAAATCTACGGAGCTCCTACGATTTCATCGTGATTGGCGGCGGTACGGCGGGCTGTGTCTTGGCCTCCAGACTCTCGGAGAATCCGCAGTGGAGTGTTCTGCTGCTGGAGGCCGGCGGCGATGAGCCCCTGCTCATGGATCTGCCGCAGCTGTATCCGGTGTTCCAGCGCAGCCCCTGGGACTGGAAGTACTCCACGGAGCCCTCGGACCGCTACTGCTTGGCCATGGAGGATCAGCGCTGCTTCTGGCCCAGGGCCAAGGTCCTGGGCGGCTGCAGCTCCATCAATGCCATGATGTACATCCGCGGCAACAGGCGGGACTACGATTACTGGGCGGAGCAGGGCAATCCCGGCTGGAACTATGACAACATCCTGCACTATTTCCGCAAGGCGGAGGACATGCGTGTGCCGGGGTTCGAGCACAATCCCTACCACGGCCACGGTGGACCCATCTCCGTGGAGAGATACAGGTGAGTTCGATTCTCTATGGGTTGTATGCCTAGTAAACCCATTTTCCCAGGTTTCCCTCGCCGCTTTTGGATGTCTTCATGACGGCCGCCCAGCAGATGGGCATGGTCAACCCCGAAGCGGACTTTAATGGTCGTTCCCAGACGGGATTCGCCCCGCCGCATGGAACTCTGAGAGATGGTCTGCGTTGCAGTGCCAACAAGGGCTACCTCCGGCGCAGTTGGCAGCGTCCCAACTTGGACATTGTGCTGAAGGCCTTCGTGGAGCGCATCCTCATTGATCCGCAATCCCATCGAGCGGTGGGAGTGCGCTTCGAGTACGGTCTTCTCAAGCACTCGGTCAGTGCCAAAAGGGAGGTGATCCTCTCGGCCGGTTCGCTAGCTAGTCCCCAACTCCTGATGGTCAGCGGCGTGGGGCCCAGGGAGCAGCTGGAGCCACTGGGCATCCCGGTGCTGCAGCACCTGCCCGGCGTGGGCGGCAACCTCCAGGATCACGTCTCCACCTCGGGAGCCATCTACACCTTCGACAGTGGTGAGAATCGACACCTCTCGTTTATTGTCCCTGAAATGATGAACGAGCAGGCGGTGGAGGACTTTGTCCAAGGGTCCGACAGCTTCTTCTACGCCATGCCCGTGAGCGAGGTGATGGGCTTCTTCAGCACTCGTTATCAGGATCCCCGTTTGGATTGGCCGGACATCCAGCTGTTCATGGGCAGTTATGGCTATGGAGCAGACGGTGGAATGATTGGTCGCCGGGGAGCCGCCATCACGCTGGACAACTACGCCGAGACCTTTGAGCCTGTGCTCTACCAGGACTCCTTTGTGATAGCTCCACTGCTGATGCGTCCCCGCTCGCGGGGATATCTGCAGATACGCTCGGCGGATCCCAAGATCCATCCCCTGATCCATGCCAACTACTACGACGATCCCCTGGACATGGCCGTGATGGTGGAGGGCCTGAAGATGGCCCACCGCCTGACCCAGACGCCGGTGATGCAAGCCCTGAACGCCACCATGAACATCTACGAGTGGCGCAACTGTCCCGAGGTGGAGTACCTCAGCGACGCCTTCTGGGAGTGCCTGGCCAGATTCTACTCGCAGACGATCTACCATCCGGTGGGCACCTGCAAGATGGCGCCCACATCGGATCCCGGCGGCGTGGTGGATCCCCGACTCAGGGTCCGGGGAATGCGGGGCCTGCGGGTCATCGATGCCAGTATCATGCCCACCATTCCCACGGGAAACACCAATGCCCCCACTTTCATGATCGCGGAAAGGGGCGCGGATATAATCAAGGAGGATTGGCGGCACTACAGAGATGGCGGCTGGAGTTAGGTACTAAATTGTTATGCCTTTTTATACCTTTTACAAAATTAAATAAAATAATTTCTAAAAAAAATCAGAATGGTTTTGTTTTAAGAAAATAAATGTTAAATTTTCTATATCAAGCAAACAGAGTACCTTTATACATAAACATATCGTGGGAAGATATTTACGGAATTGCAAAGAACACAATCTTGCAACCTAGATAAGCCCTTCGAGTAGTAATAGTGAATTAAGTGCATGCCTCGGTAATGGGACACATATGGCATTGGCTCTTTGCCTGGGAGTCAACGAAGTCAGGCACTGTGATTAGCAATCCATATATCAATTGGAACTAGCAAGTACCCAACCATACAATGGAGAACCATCCATTGTTGGCATTCCCCAGGTCAGCTAATTTGCTTTGGTAATGATCTTGGCATTCATTTGACTCTTGGTGCAGTTAGTTTCCCATTTTCAATTCAATTCATTGCATTTTTCACTTATGCTTTTTTCTTTTTATAGCCGCGAACACTTGATATAACATTTCCCAGCGCTCTGAACTTTTGCAATTTTGTAGTGATTACTTGTGATTTTAGATTACGTATGATATGAAAGTATATAGGGCTTGGGATCTTGCGACAATAAAGTTTGAAACGTTGCTGAGTTTGAAGAAATTTTTGAATAATATATTAAAGAATCCTACCTTATTTAAGAATTTACCTCAAAGTGTTGGAAAGTGATAAGTATTGCACGTGATATTTTAGGAATAACTCGCGAGCAGTGTTCTCTAACAAATTATCTGTTTATTAAAAGAAATATTAGAAACATATTCCTTTCTTCTTTTCCTACAGTTATAAGGCAGATTAAAAGATCTTTAATTTATAGTGTTGGAAAGTAATAAGTAACGCACGTGATATTTTAAGGCGTATCTCGAAACGTAATAAAATGTTTGTTTAAAAAATGTAAAAGAAGTAATATTTTTGGGTATTTTTTCCTACATTTATTAAAACACATTGAAATATATTTACTTTATAGTGTTGGAGAGTAATAAGTAATGCCGCGTTTTATCAGTCATATGAATGCATTGTTCTCAATCGTTTTCTGCCCGTAATTTATGAGCGGCCACTGAACTTAAATGGCAAATGGCAGCGCGAGCTTACGAGTTTTACCAGTTTGGGTGCCTCAGTGGGCCATGGCTTTGCTTTGGGCCGCGAATCGGAAAAGGTTTTCGAGACTTTTCATGCGAGTGCGCGGCCAGTGAGCGGGTCAGTCCACGTCCGCCACTGATCGCAAGATGACGCTCCCGGAGCTGCCCCTCAAGTGGATTCTGATGGCGCTGCTGCTCCTGGGCCTCAGCCTGGCCGATCCGCAGCAGTTTCTGCTGGCCGAGGATCTGATAACGGCTCCGGGCACCGGAACAGGGACAGGAGTGGCAGCCGGAACCGGAAATGCCGCTGACACCGTGCCCATTAACGATCCTTCGGGTAGGTGTTAATAGTATTATAATATCTATCGTACCACTTGAAACGCTCTATCATAAATGGATTTATCGCCAGGACATTGAAATAAACATCAGTTTGGCTTCGCAGGAAAACTATAACTGATTGAAGTGTACAAAAGAAGGTGGTTTCTTGATCCCCCTTACTTTTTGCATACTTTTTGCATACTTTTATGATTTTCCTTATAGCTTTTAATACAATAAACTAGGTAATAATGTAATAATACATTTTTCTTTCAGATCTGAGCGCTGGCCTAAACTTGGCGCCTGTTGGCAGCCTGATCGCGGCAGCCGCGAACGCCGTGCCCCCGGCCCCCGTTCAATTTATTCGCACGGCCATGAACAGCGGGCTGTGACCGCCAGGTGGCGCTAACCTGGATTCTTGCCCACCCCAAAAATAATTATCTCTAATTTTTAAGCGCCTTTTTAAGCACCACTTTTAATTACTTTGTTAAGCGATTTTTTGGCGTTTGATTTTATTTTTTTTTTGCTCGTAGGTAAGCTTGTTTTGTTTTTGTTTGCTGACTTTATGTGTGTTTGTGTTGAGCCAAGTGCTATAAATGACTTTATGATACTCGTTTTATCTGGTTATGACTTTTTGGCGCGATAAAAATGAGCAATCTGGGGACCTCAGCCTCAAAAGCGATTTTTGTTATCTGCATCTGCTATCGGGGAGCTCGCCATTCTATATTTTTTATTTTTTAATCTAACTTGGCTTGAGCTTTTCAAATGGCTGATAGGGGGGAAACAAATTAAGAGCGAGGTAGGACTTCAGTACAGTAAGGTACAAGTGGAAAGAATTCTAAAAAGAGTTAACTACTATAGATTTAAATTTTACTAGTTATTAAATTTCCTTCTTTTAGAAACTTTTTCAGCCACATTTTTGCGTTTTCGACATGAAGTTGTTTACAAATCGTTGAAAAAACTTTTAGGCTTTTATTATCATTTATAGGAAAATTAATGATAAATTGATTGTGCCAGTACGTCTTAGTAATAATGTACAAAAACCTATATGTGCTATTGGATGAAAATATGCTGACTTCATCCAGAATGCGATAGTGATCGGGAACAATATAGAGTAATTGCAAGAATGTAGCTCAACGGAGCTTGCAACCGAGATGCAGAAGGGGCCAAACCTCTTCCAGAACTGGATTCTGCTCATCACGATGATAATGCCAATACACTCACAGAAAAAGCAAGTAAATAAAAAAAAATATATACGGAAACTGAGTTTTTTTAAATCAATCATTTTGATTTTCTATAGTATCACTTTAAGAACTCATTAAATATCAATGTGTTATTTATTGAACCCCAAACGAACGATTTTTTTTTCTCTGTGAACAGTCGAGTTTAATCGATCGTTCAATGTATTTATTTTTTCGCGTGCACTTGTGACACATTCACACGCGCTTCCTCGCTCACTGAGTCAACAACCTCGGCGCTTGGTGGGTCGCCGCAGGGGGAGGATGCACTGTACCCACTTATCAGGCGACTGGCTATAAAAGCGAATCTCAGGCAGCGACTGCGCCTCAGACACAGATAGAATCGGGTCCCATCGAGTGCCAAAGACAATGTCGGAAGGCGGCGTCCAGAATCCGAGCATGGATGATGCAGTGGCCTTTGGCCAGAATCCATGTGGAAGCGTTGGCTCGCCAGCTTCACCTGGCATCGGTTTGTTCAGCGGAATGGTGACGCTCCTCGTGCAGTCCCTTCTATCAGCCCAGTGCCTGATTTCGCCCGCCAGCCAGTGGCCAGCGGACTACAGGGGCGACCTGAGCACACCCTATGACTTTGTGGTCGTCGGAGCAGGATCCGCGGGCTCCGTGGTGGCCAGCCGGCTCAGCGAGAACCCCGACTGGAAAGTTCTCGTCCTGGAGGCGGGCGGAGATCCACCCGTCGAATCCGAGGTGAGTCAGGCATACACTTTTCATTGTCAAGTATAGCAGACTTGTAGATAAAGCTGTTTTTTCTCTCTATACTGGTACTATCTGTATAATAATTTTTTCTGCCTTTGGCTAAAGCTTTTCCAGTTTACATTTTAACAACGCATTAACAAGACGTTGAGATAACAAAGTATGTGATACAAGTGCGATAATAAGAAATACAAAGAGTATAGTAACTTATATTATATAGTAAAGTGGGCAACAAGTAAAAGGGACTATTTTATCTCGTGTGTAAGCATCTGCGAAAATAGTAGATCCAAAATGGATAGAAACTGATAATACATTGAAATTTTGTACAAAAGAAGAAGGCATCTTTTGGCATGTTTCGAGGATTGGAATAAACGTGGGCATAAGTGCATTTTATACGAAGAGGATTACTTTAAAGGGCCTGAACTAGATTTAGAAAGATTTTTCGTCTCACATTGCTTTTTGTCCACAAGAATATAACCTTCTTATATCACTTTAATATTACTTTAACTAATCAACTTTCTTCCCAATCCCTTGCAGTTGCCGGCGCTTTTTTTCGGGCTGCAGCACACGGAGTTCACGTGGAACTACTTCACAGAGCCCAGCGACAAGGCCTGCCAGGGCATGAAGGATGGTCGCTGCTACTGGCCGCGGGGCAGGATGCTGGGCGGATCGGGAGCAGCCAATGCCATGCTGTATGTGCGGGGAAATCGCAAGGACTTCGATGGCTGGTCGGCGTTGGGAAACCCGGGCTGGAGCTACGACGAGGTGCTGCCCTTCTTCGAGCGCTCCGTGACCCCGCAGGGAAATGCCACCCACCCCAAGGGCTATGTGACCCTGAGTCCCTTCGAGCGACAGGATGACCCAATCCATCAGCTACTCATCGACGGAGCTAAGGAGCTGGGAGTGCCGTATGTGGAGCGATTCGAGGAGGGCAGTGAAACGGGCTATGCCCATGTCCCAGGAACCGTGAGGCAGGGTCAGAGGATGAGCACAGCCAAGGGCTACCTGGGTGCTGTGGCCAAGACCAGGCCCAATCTGCATGTGGTCAAGCGGGCCAGGGTCACCAAATTGAACTTTGATAGGGACACGGTAGTATCAGTGGACTTCGAGAGGGCTGGTGTGAGCCACCAGGTGAAGGTGGCCAAGGAAGTGGTCCTCTCGGCTGGGGCCATCGATTCGCCAGCCCTTCTTCTGCGTTCCGGCCTGGGACCCACTGAGCAATACCATGATTTGGATATACCCCTTCATATGGAGCTGCCAGGAGTGGGACGCAACCTGCAGGATCATGTGATTGTCCCGCTCTTCCTGAGGCTGGACGAAGGCCAGGCCGAGGCAATCACCGAGAAGGGGGTGCTCGATGGCATCTACGAGTACCTCATCCATCGCCGCGGACCCTTGGCCACCCACGGCACAGCCTCCCTGGTGTCGTTCATCAACACGAATAAGAGCAGTGGCAGTCCGTATCCGGATACGGAGAACCACCACCTCTTCTTCCAGAGGGGCAACCATGCTTCGCTGGAGCTCTTCACCAAGGGTCTGTACTTCCAGGAGGCATATGTGGAGGCGCTGCAGGGATACCTGAAGAGCTCCCATCTGCTGTGTGTCTTCGTTCTACTCTCCCATCCCGTGGCCAGGGGCGAACTGCGCCTGAGGAGCTCGGATCCCAGGGAACCGCCCATCCTGACGAGTAACTACCTGTCCGAACCGGAGGATGTGGCCACCTTGATGAGGGGTATCCGGTACATCGAGTCCCTGGAGCAGACCAAGTCTCTGAGGGATCACCGCGCCGAGCTGGCCAGGATTCCCATCGAGGAGTGTGACCGCCTGGGCCACTACCGCAGCGAGGAGTACTGGCGCTGCTACGCCCGGTACTTCACCATCACCTGCTACCACCAGTCGGGCACCGTGAAAATGGGTCCCGACACCGATCCCGAGGCCTGCGTGAGCCACCGCCTGCGGGTCCACGGCACGGACAACCTGCGGGTGGCGGATGCCAGCATCATGCCGGCCATCGTGAGTGCCAACACCAATGCGGCCACCGTGATGATCGGCGAGCGGGCGGCGCACTTCATCCGGGCGGATAACCTGGGCTATGTGACCGGCGGCGACGGGGGCATCTGGGTGCCGCACATGCATGCAGATGACTTCTAGCTTGATGATTCCGAGCACACAGTAGGTGGGCAGCACCTGGCGGCTTGTCAACAAGTTGTCGATATCAAACTGAAGTGCTGAACGTTGAGTGGAAATCGATTCACGGACAACACAATTAGGTAAATTAAACTATGTGAACTGTGGCACCTTTCAGTGCGCTTCGTAGAGGTATTTTCTTTTTACAGAACTGTTAAGCAGATATTGTCATAGTACAAAGTTACGCATTGCATTTTTTTTGTTACTCATAAGCCACAGTTGTTAAATATTAGTTACTAGGTAACACAACTTAAGCAAGATTGTTGTTTGATTAAATAAAATATAGAAGAAAGATGCTGAGATTATCAACGGCATATTCAGAAATATGTAGGTCTCTTGATTAGCCTTCTAAAAGCTTCAAAGTGACCACAAAACTGTAGAATTGGTTCTAAAAACGACTTAGATAGATTTTTTTGGCAGATCCATAAAAATCCACAATTAAGATGTTTAGCATATCTCAGCACAAACTTGACCCACAAACCCACACAACTGGTTTTGTGCCCCAGAGCAAAGCCCACCTGTGCTTATCAGCCGGGGCCCCCAAAGCACCCAAAAACACGGCCACCATCGATCCTCCACTCGGACATAAAGATAAGCGAGTGCAAGCCGTGAGAGACTCCACTCCATGGATTCTAGATTCTAGGTTCTCCACTCTCGGTTCTCGGTTTCGGGTGGGCTCCATGGGTCGCTGGGGTTTATCACACCTCGCTGGGCTAATCTTCGAGTGATAAGGGGAGTGCCGCAGCTGCTGAAGGCGGAAGGTGCGTCTAATTTATGTGTATATGGTGTTCTGCTCTGGTACATAGGTTCGGCTCCACACATACGTACGACTCGGAGCCAAATGCAAATGTCTCCGAGCGCTTTTGATTTACGGACGCCGATGGCATACGAAAAGCGCTCGCCACCCGGCCGTACAAATTCCGGCTGAACGCCGGCCCGCTGGAACAGTTGCCGTCGAGCAGAGGGTCCGAGCGAACGTGTGCGGCAGGTGCGGATCAAGGATTACGGACTTTCTGAGTCTAGGATTAACGGAGCATAACCCGAGGACTCTCTGCTTCATAGCCCGTGGGCTTCCAGTGGATTTCCTGTGCACTACTTGTAGGTAACACTGTGAAAACTTGAGGATAGTTGAAGACTCCTAACTACAGCTTATCTTGGGAATGTTCTGATCCTAAGAGTAGAGGATATCGTTAAAGTTACTTAAAGGTTACAGTTCCTATTCGAATATTAATGTTCAACACTAAGCTGCAAAGGATCGAACTTAAAAAAAATAGAAAAATGCCAAAATGTAAGGACCTTTTAGGATAATGAAAGACACTTTTAAAAACAAAAGACAAAGTGATCATTTCATTGCTTTAACATGGAGTAATGTTCTCTAGTTTTCTAGAAAAAGTAAGGATAAGTTTCTAAATGGGAAAAACTTGCTTGGATAATATTGATTTTGTCGGAAAATTTTCAAACGCCATAAAGTTTCTTCGAGTATTTTATAACAATCCCTAAGATATCTGGCTGATAATTTTCTACACTATTCAAAAAGTATTATGGAAAGGAATTTTTTTGAAGGAAACTGAATTATGTATAGATTGGTTTTTTTTTTCAAAATGTTTGAATACAAAGTGAAGGATATGATTGGCTAAGATTTAACTGAGGATACTAATTAAATTAACTAATTAAAAAATTAACAGGAATTTCCCTATTTTTGTCCTTCCACTTTAAAGTTTGTTTTACCATTTAAATTGGTTTTTTCCATTACAGCTGAAGGAGTCTTTGCCACCCCAAGATGGAGTTCCTGAGCGCCCAGTGCGCTGCCCGTTCGGCGGGGCCGGCCAACACCCTGATGTCCCTGCTGCTCTCCACGCTGATCGCCAAGTACTGCGACCTGAGTGGCCAGCAGCAGTGGCCGGAGGACAAGGGCGACTGGCTGGACCAGGCCGGTGGCTTCCAGCACGACTACGATTTCATAGTGATAGGATCGGGCAGCTCGGGAGCCGTGGTGGCCGGCCGCCTGGCCGAGGTGAAGAAGTGGAAGGTGCTGCTGCTGGAGGCCGGCGGCGATCCGCCGATCGAGACGGAGTTCGTCGCCTGGCACATGGCCACCCAGTTCTCCGACTGGGACTGGCAGTACCACTCGCAGCCCAACGGACGCGCATGCATGGCCATGAAGGGCGAGAGCTGCCACTGGCCCAGGGGCAAGATGCTGGGCGGCACCAACGGAATGAACGCCATGATCTATGCCCGCGGCACGCGCAAGGACTTCGACGACTGGGAGGCCAGGGGCAACCCGGGCTGGGGCTACGATGAGGTGCTGAAGCACTTCCGCAAGGCCGAGGATCTGCGCTCCACGCGCACGGACTACACGCCCGGCGACCACGGCGTTGGTGGACCCATGGTGATCAACAACTACGTGTCCGACAACGAGTTCCGCTCGACCATACGCGCCGGCATGCAGGAGATGGGCTACGGCAGTGCCCCCGACTTCACCGAGGGCTCCTTCGTCGGCCAGATGGACATCCTGGGCACCCAGGACGGCGGCCGCCGCATCACCACCGCCCGCTCGCATCTGCACAAGAACACGCCCAACCTGCACATCCTGCGCCACGCCCACGTCAAGAAGATCAACCTGGACGGCCACAACCGGGCGGAGAGCGTGACCTTTGTGCACCGCGGCAAGAAGGAGTACACCGTGCGGGCCAGCAAGGAGGTCATCGTGTCCGCCGGAGCCATTGGCTCGCCCCAGATCCTGCTGCTCTCAGGTGAGTCCGCAAGTCAGAGGGGTCGGAGGACTGCTAAGTCTGGGTCTGAGTTCAGTTTTAGATATCAAAATATCATAAATATAAAATGATTTCCTAAATACCTTTATAGCAAAGATTAAATAGATCATCATATTTAAGGAACCATCTTAGAGCCCCAACTTTCGATAACGTATAAATATCTTTCCTTATCACTCTTTAAGTTTTTCTTATAAAAAGTAGAGGTACCCTTCCAGAATGCAATAAATAACACTACGTTTGATATAAGGAAATACTATGGTGATAAGAAATAACGATAACAGTCTCTCCCCCTGCATTAGTTTAGAGAGATATACCATGATCCTTCAATCCCCCTATAAAGCCCCTAAATCTTGCGTTTGCTCTTGGCGTTGACTTAGCGCCTGGATTAGCTTCTGTTTTGCTTGTTGCATCTGCAAAGACCCTTGATAAGCGCGGATCGGCGGATGATTAGATAGCCGGAGTACGATATCAGACCCAGGCAACGCGGCCCCGTGTCGATGAGATGTCAATGTCAGCACGCGCGCAAGGTCGAACAAGGTCAGGCGATTATGCCTGGCCGATCGCCAGGGATTGTAAACATATGTATGGAAAATACCGCCCCAGCGAGATATAACCAAAATCTTTTACGATAGGGCGTTTTTCGCTCCGGTACTTCCCCTTTGGGTTGGGGGTACAATATTTTGACCAGGTGCCGACTTTTAGACTTCAAGTGGCGTTACTTGGCACTTTTCACATTTCATGGGATTCACAAACCTGCAAAGATAAAAAGTAAAAGTATTAAAGAAATTGCCAGAGTGGAATATTCAGAGTAAATCTTTTTAAATAACTAAGAACTTGTTGAATTTCCATAACATTTCACATGAATTTTAAACAAAAATGGGACAGGTTCTTCTGCTTGTCTAAGAACAGGTTCCAATGTATAACAAACATTCTCAAAAATACGCAGCAGAATGCACAGCTGGTTTTGATGATATTAAGATGTTAGTTGGGCCTTCGGAAGTTATGTATGTATATAAGATAAATATAAGAAGATACCACTTTTTAATGGTTCTAACATTTGAATAGGAAAAGTGTGGTTTATCTTTAAAACTAGAACTTAGGAAAATAATAACGATGAGAAATTAATATTCCTTAAAAATCCCATTTTTCAAAGAGTTTCAATAATTCCTAAACAATTTTTCCTATTTCTTATATCCATTTCTAAGGCGTCGGTCCCGCCGAACACCTGAAGAGCCTGGGCATCCCCGTGAAACTGGACCTGCCCGTGGGCCAGAACCTGAAGGACCACGCCAGTCTGCCGGTGATCTTCCAGATCGACAAGTCCACCGCCCGCAAGCCCACCGAGGAGGAGCTGGTGGACGCCATGTACAACCTGCTGATGGGTCGCTACAGCAAGCTGCTGCACCACGAGGCCACCGCCCTGACCGGCTTCATCAACACCACCTCGATCGAGGGGCCCAATCCGGACATTCAGACCACCAACTTCTTCAGCCTGATGCAGAGCCCGGAGCTGAAGGGCTACGTGGCTGCCACGGGCTTCAATGACCGCGTGGCCAAGAGCATTCTGTCGGCCAACCAGGAGACCAACACCTACATCACCTACCTGCTGCACTTGAAGCCCTTCTCGGCGGGCAGTCTGACCCTGCAGTCGACGGACTACCTGGAGGCCCCCATCCTGGATCCCGGCTACATGACCGACGAGCGCGACGTGGAGACCTACATTAGGGCGCTGAATATCTACAAGAACCTGCCGAAGACCAAGGCCTTCAGCGAGAGGGAAGCCACTCTGCACAAGCTCGACCTGGAGGCCTGCAATGGCCTGACCTACCAGTCGGACGAGTACTGGCGCTGCTACATCCGCCACATGACCACCACCGTCTACCACCCGGTGGGCACCGCTCGCATGGGTCCCGCCAGCGATCCCACTGCCGTGGTCGATCCCCAGTTGAGGGTGCACGGCGCCAAGGGTCTGCGGGTGATCGATGCCAGCATCATGCCCGACATTGTGGGGGCCAACACCAACGCGGCCTGCATCATGATCGGCGAGAAGGGCGCCGATATGATCAAGGAGGAGTACCTGGGCGGAAAACACACCGAGCTCTGAGCTCAGCGATATTCTACGATATAAGTCTACCATTTTTGTCAACTTTTTTTTTGTTATAATAAATATATGCGTTTTAAATAGAACTTTCGGGGGCTTTACTAGAAGAGAAAGCATATTGAATATTCTTAAGTAAAATACATGCTCGTGTAAATTCCTTAGGCTTTTCTACATAACCGTTTCGAGATCTTCAGCTCTTTGGTAGCTGTCTTGGCTAAAATGGCTAGCAGTGACTGTAAAACTGTTTTGAATTAGCGGAAAGTACTTTCGCCAACGTAAATTTCAGTTTTTTTAACATTCAACCGTTTAAAATATATTTAAACAAATATTTTAAATTAAATCATAGCCATAAGAGGATATTGAAAAATTCGTGGCAATTTCGGGTGTGAATTTCAAGTCGTACACTGGATTAATCCGGCAATGGCGAAAACTGCACCATCAGCATTAAGTGGCGATTGTTTGAGTCTGGGCGCTACTTGATGCTCGGCCTGGTTAGCTACGTTTTGGCTTTGATTGACAGCTTTCACTTTTCATTTCGCCGCCTTTTTATACATCTAAATATATATATATATTTCGGTTTTTCGGCCTGCAAATTGCCGCTCATTGCGGACAACTCATTATCCATGCCCCCCGACCAACGCAATATGTATAATATTTCCAGGCGCCGCGGAGCGTGCCAGTTTTTGGTTTTGTTTGGGCACTTCGGTATTCATCTAACGCCTGGCGGTGCATACCAAACTAAACGCAATTAATTGTTGGCCAGGTAAGCGGCCCAGTGGGTGGAAGCCTGGTAATTGTATAATCGAGGTGTGAAGGGAGCCAGA
Source organism: Drosophila biarmipes (assembly GCF_025231255.1). Taxonomy (NCBI): domain Eukaryota; kingdom Metazoa; phylum Arthropoda; class Insecta; order Diptera; family Drosophilidae; genus Drosophila; species Drosophila biarmipes. The sequence continues at coordinate 8,786,110 of NC_066611.1, read as the reverse complement.
GATCAGCGGATAAAGACGTGGCTATGTTAATTGTTTAAATAAGATCATTTATTTTGTTTTATAATTAATTTTTTTTTATATTATAAGCTTTTAATCTTTTATTTATTTCACTTTAAATTAAAAAGTATGGACTCCAATCACACATTATTAGCTAAAAGTTGGTCGTAAAATTGTGTTTTATGTTATTAAGCAAATGGCATTTAATAGCCCTATAAAAGGCATTATGATATCCCGCAATTATATCCCATAAAACACTTTTCATTTTATAAATTGAATGTAACGAAACCACATGCCTGTACTATCTGTATTATTGCAAAAGATACTTCCACCAATTGCTCCATTTAGTGTGAGAGGTTACCCTATCTCGGACCCACTCCTTCTTGACAATTACACAAAGGTCACGTAACAGCCCTTTTCTAGCCGTGCACTTGATCAAACCGCAAAATGGAAAGCAATTAATCCAAATCGCTGGCGATACAAGCCCAGATAGTGGATGTGGGCTATGGCATATGGCAAACCCGACACATTCAGTCGGTGGAAAGTGAAAAATTGAAGAGCTACGCGGGAGTACGCACGGGTCTTCCACAGTTCCAAAAGCCACGCAAAACCGAAGTTTAGGCCAGTGATTGGGATGAGATATGCCCGCTGTGGTTGCGACTGCTGGCCGGGATGTCAGCCAGCGACTACCAGTTGGCCACCGTGCGCCCCGCCCCCTTTTGGCAACCGCCCATGCAGCTGTGTGGAGACCTGGCCAAGTCTGCCATGCTCGACTGCGGCTCAGATACACGAGCCGAGATACAAATCGGAGATGGACGTGAGTTGGAGAGCTCACGGGAGTAATGCCTATTAATTACTTAAATTTAGGTAGACCAAAACTTAAGTGATGTCAAAGTCTAATAAATCGAAAGGCATTCTATATGATACTAGTAATTTATACAATTTGATTAATGCGAATAAATTTCCTAATGTATTTAATAATATACTTAACTATTAATTTTATTTAATATATTTAGACTTCACAAAATTGTAATATAACAAAATTGTAATATAATATAACAGTCTCCTTCATTTAAATTTAATAACATTATATTAAAACATCTTTACTTGAGAATCAACATTTAAGCTTATGTTACTTTAAATTTATTTAATTTAAATTTTAAATTAGAAGTGGTGTATATAATATAAAATTGATTTTTTGGGGACTATAAATATTATAAAAGTAAGTTAGAAAGACACCACCATTTAATTTGTTAGTAAAATTATAGCATATTAAATATCTTTTTAAATATTTTTATTTATTAAAGAAAATTTAAGCTAGAGATGTTTTATAAATCATAAAATCTTTTCAGAAATATACAATATAAACAATTGAAAAGCTAAAGGTGTTTTAAATTTAAAATAAAATCTTTATATAAAATAGCTTTAAGAATTTTTGAAAAGGTATAATATTATTCTTACATATGTGATCTGATCTGATTTTCAGAAATAAATTATTAAAGTGCTTATATCAAATTCGTGTCACGCAGCCATTTCCCTGGGAGTTACGAGTACGCGGCGCACTTGCTGCTATTGCTCCATGACTCCGTTTCATGCATCTGTCGCTTAATGAAGTTCATTTTCGGTGCCCAAACTGGAGATACCGATGTGTATGACTCAGCGAAAAGATAAGACCGTGGTTAGAGAGGCCGAAAATATGGCAGAAGGGCGCGCGGGGGGGCGTAATTGTTATGTCACCCCACTTAGAGCTTTCTTCTGGGGGCGCTCGGCCAGGAGAAAGGAAGGGGGGCGGCAGCTCCTCTTCACTTTGCCCAACTCAGTTTTTACTTTTTTCGGAGCCTCTTCTATTTTCACTTTTAATTGCCCTCGAGCAAAATTTGTTTGTTGATTGGGCAATTGGCCCAAAAGACACACTGCCTCTGGGGCAATGGGCGTATGGCATATGAAGGCCCAAGAGCGCGGAGCGGTTAGTGCCGGAAATTGTCCGCCGTGACGTGTGTGAGCCCCCAGATAGCAACACTAATTGTAATTGTGGCGGAAATCGTTGATTAAATATGCACAGAAGCCTGGGAACCGAAAGTGTTTTGAGCCATTATGAGGCGTTAGTATGAATTAGAGAGTAATTTCCCTGGTAAGAGGTGGGCTTCCCTCGCCATTTGTCAACTTCTAGGGGATTTCAATTAACTAATTAATATTTGAATAAATTGCTAAATTCGTATTTTATATATATACCTTAAAAATGTTCAACGATTTTTGCGATTCAAGGAATTCTAACCAAGAGTTTTAATGAATCTGTTTAAATAGTTACCCTTAGGGTTTAAGACCTTGCTAAGGGAATTGGTTTTGAAACTGAATCGGTTAGTATCGGAAAAGCATATTTTCTAAAAGTTAGAGTTTGGAAACCATTATCGACTTTCTACTGTACATCTTGCCTAAATCGCTTATGTGCGCTATTCCCAACTACATTAATTTCTTGAGGCGAAAACTACTATACTTTAGTAAATATATTGTCCTCTGCCTACGAATTTAAACCACAAATCAAAGCGAAGAATAATTTAAAGGTTTATATTCCCAAGATCCATCAAATTCCTGGGCCTGTCTTCAACTTAAGGTCGTGATACTCGTCCCTCGAGGCATAGCCCTTGACCAATGAAGGCCCTAAGTCTTCAAGTTAGACAAAAACCCAGAGAAGAAACCAAAACAAAAGCCGGCGAGAAGACGCACAACTCATCGCAAAAAAGTTTGACAAGTTTATTTGTGTCTTTAATGTCAAGTTTTATTTGTTTATTTGTGGGGGGAAGGCGGAGTTTCCTCGACATTCGCATGGAAAACCAGCGCTGACCTTGCCCCATTAGATGGTGATATATCAAACGATCGTCACATCGTGGCTCCGTTAATTTGCGGACATTATATTGTGTGTGAGACTTTCGTCATTCGATTTGCAGGTGGAAGTGGTTCACTTTTCGGCCTCAGGGACTGACCGATTGGGAAATGCTCCAGTAAACACTGAAATAGTGTCAACCCAAGATAACTGACCAAAGGTAATAGCAAACATGAGATAACCCACGAAAAGAATGGGTTTTTAGGCCTCCAAACGAAAATAATACCTTTCCTAAGAAATAGTTTATGGGTTTCCTTCTTTAAATTAGGTATTTTTTGAAAGTGTTGGCCAAAATTAATATTTTTACTACTCATTTCCTAGCCCATTTAATTTTTTTGAAAATAATGGTTTAATATATTCAAATTAAAGTGATATTTACCAGCAATAAAGCGGCCTTTTCTTGGAAAATAAATCCCATTTCGCCTTAATCCTTCCCGGATATTGGCTTGTAAAACAATGCAGCATGCAACCAGGAAACGGTGAGAAATGCAAACATGCGGCTGTCTTTGGCCCCCTAAAAACATATAGCCCGGGGCATTTGGGGACCACCATCAAAACATCACCCCATTGCCAGAAATTGGAGCAATTTCGGCGGTTCCATCGATTGCCGATTAATACGACAAACTAGTTGCGTTGAATATCCGTTCGGCATCAGGTGTGTAATGTAATGTAATGACAATTACTTGGCAAAATTCGTGTTGTGGTTTGTCAATTGGCAAGCACACATGCACACCGTTCGAAAACCGGTTAAACAATAAAAACAATCAGCCAACAACTAAATGCCACAAATTTCACTTTGATCTCCACTTTTTTTAACTCATCGGCTTATTCAATGCCAAAAGCTGGTCAATTGATTGCGGTTCTTCTGCCAGCTGTCTTTTCATGTCGAAGTTGAAGTCGATAATGTGTTGTAAGTACAGTGAAGATTCAACAAGGGAAGTCTTTGTATGGTAAATCTCAAAATTTTTATTTTTTATATATTGATTTAAATTTTTTTAAGATTTTTGCGTCTTAACGAATTTGAACAAAGAATTTAAATGAATCTTTCAAATAGTTGCAATTAAGGTTCAAGACTTTGGTAAGCAAATTGGTTGTGAACCTGAATCGGTTCGTATCGGAAATCGTATTTTCTAAGAGTTAGAGTTTGAAAGCCGACATTTATCGACTTTCTACTGTGCATCTTGTTGACGTCTATGCCTAAATGGCTTACGTGCGCAATCCCCAACTACACAACTGCCAAGCAAGTCGAAGTGGAACCCGAATTCCGACTCAAAATCGAGCCCATCGTCCGCGGAGAGAAGTGCACATAACCGTAAAGTGAGCATGAAGGTCGTCTGGCGTCTGCAAGGAAATTCGGATTCGACGAAGAGGAAGAAGAGAAGGTATCGAGGGAAAAACCGCAAATGTCAAATACATGCTTGTTTGGGAGCGAGAGGCAGGAGCTGCAAGCGGTTATATGTAACCGTTTCGCAATGCACAGCATCAGCCATCAACCGCAACCGCATCGCCTGTGAATGTGATTGTGGATATGTATGTTGGTGTGGGAGAGTGCGAAAGAGAGGCTCGCGAAACGGTAACCGATTCACATTGCAAAATGTGCGCAGGCGCAGACGCAAAACGGATCAGAGAGAGGGAGAGAGCACGATTAGCAACCGGAGTGACAAACGGTTAGATTTCTAAAAAGCTTTTTTAGATATAAAGAAATCTTGTAAACATTTTTTATAATTTATTTTAAAGAGTCGATCTTATTTTGAATCTGAAGAATTACATTTTCTTTTCTTACATTTTCTTCTCAAGGAATATTACTTTAATAAATCTCAAATTTTACAGGAATACGAAAGATGGGTTTTATATAATATATTTAATTTTGTGCAGAACCATGTTTATTTAAATTTAGTGATATGCATTAATAATAAATAATTTTTTAAGAATACAACTTTCCTTAAAACAAGGAATTACTGTGTTAATTTTTAAAGGCATAGGAGAGATGGGTTTTACAAAATATATATTTAAATATTAAAAAACCTTGATTATTTCAGTTACATAATGTACATTTACAGATTTTTGTGCTCCTAGGATATGAAATATAAGTGAACACAGGCGAATTTAATTCGATTAAATTTATGTGGCAACGTTCACTATCAGAAATGGTTTTTAAAACCCTGCCGCCACGGCGAATGCAGTTGGATTCGCTGGAGAAAAACGTGCGCATGCGCAACCGCCTGGCGGCAGCGACGCCGGCTTCCTCTGCCGCGGCTACCGCCTCTGCCGGCGCTGCAGCAGCGGAGACAAAACGTCGCAGGCCAGCGGCTTTTGTGGCTCAGAAACGCAGCGACTGCCAAGCGAGGCGGATGGCCTAAAAAAGCGAAACGGGCTGGCCAGGCGAATTACCCAGTGAACCGGTTAACCGATTATCCATTGTGCATTACACGATTACTACTACCCGATTCCAAAAGACGCGCGCGGCCTAGCCAACTATTTCAATCGCAATTTATTTGTTTTTGTTTCTGTTTACCCAATGTGTTTTCGAGGCCTAAATGAAAGTGCAGAAAGGCAAGTGACTGTGAATGCGAACGTGACGACGGCACAGAGAGAAAATATCACCGATATCGGTCAACCATTCGACAGTTTCTCAGTTCCTTTGGAAATCTCAATATTGCAGTAGCACTTCCTTGAAACTTTGTTTTTTAAAGAAACTTCAGTGGAGAAGGGAGATTTACAAACCATCTATTTCACACAATCTTCAAAAAATCCTTAACCGAAATTTTATGAAGCTCAAATAATTTGTGATATACGTTCGTGGCTTTAAATTACTAAACGTTTTTTTGTCCTTATGTTTGCAAAATGTTTGTTTTATATTTAAAAAATTTGTGAATCCAACTTTGTATGAGCCTTCTAAAATAATTTATTCATTTTTACTTTGCCTAGATCTTTTATTATAACCATACCTTTGATTTCCAAACCAGGACATGAGAAACTTTAAGTGGCCACATTTTAATGATCTTGTTTTTCTCAGTGTGCGCTAGTGGTGAATGCAAAAATCGTATAAAAGTGCAATGCAGTGACGGGCAAGAAAGTGGATCACGAGCCAAGGAAACGCCCAAAGAAATTGTATAAGCGAGGGAATCCTTTCCCCGAATAAACCCCTAAGCCCCCGCTAAGCCCCTCCAAAAATCATGGTCGTAGTTCCCGCTCTGGGCGCCGCCGCCGTTTCCGTGGGCGGCCTGCTCTTCAAGGCAAGTGCCGCCTCCAAGGCGGCGGCGGCAGCGGGCGTGGCAGCGGCGGGCGCCTCCAAGCTGGGCCTGGCCATCGCCGGCGCCATCAAGCTGGCCACCGCTGTCATAGGCGTCGGCAAGCTGACCATCCTGCCCTTCCTGATAGCGGCCATCGCCTACTACAACTACGACCTCTTCGATCCGGAGAATCGACCCTTCAACGTCCAGCAGGTGGAGCTGGCCTACGACTTCATCATCATCGGCGGCGGCTCGGCGGGCACGGTCCTGGCCTCCAGGCTGTCGGAGATCCCCCACTGGAAGATCTTGCTCTTGGAGGCCGGAGGCCATGAGACGGAGATCTCAGATGTTCCCCTGCTCTCGCTCTATTTGCATAAAAGCAAAATGGATTGGAAATATCGGTGAGTCAACGCTACTGTGAAAGCTCAAAAAATTCCTAAAAGTGGTTGACAATTCTATATAAGTGGGGAAATTACATTCATTAAAATTTTGTAGACATCATTTCACTTTAATTAATTTTAATTTTAGTTCGATGTATACGAAGTGTATATGGTTTATCCTTTATATACCTAAAATAATTTGTTTTCCTTGAATTAAAAAAAAAAAATAAAATAAGAAAATAGCCATTTTTTCTTGATTTGTTTTTAAATCACTTTCATCTTAGCTTTTAAATGTCAATAAATAACTGAAACACTTCTAATTTTCCCAGTAAAATAGTGATGTATCATTAAAAAAAAAATGTTTTATAGCTCAAATTAAATTAAAGCACTCACTAAATGTCTTCCTGGTCGCGCTCTTCCTTTAATATATAGAATGTTCCAAGTACTTTAATGGGTCAAAGTGCCTTTTGGGTGGGTTGAGAGGCTTGGCCTTCACAGTGGCCCTGTTTGTTTTTTGATTGCGCCCCTTTTTACCAGCTCATCCCAATGACTTTGCCATTTTCCAAAAGCTGGCAACAGCAATCGCCGAATTCTGCCATCGGCATATGCAAATCTCGCCGGGTGATCCACACATCGATGAGTTGCCGGCCATCATTAGCATTCGGAATAGACCTAGACGACTCCACTGGGCGGGTTCAGGTGACTAAAGAGCCAAGACTCGAGACGATGATGATGATGGTGATGGTGCTAAAGGCCGGCTTCGTTTAGTTAGCAACCGTCTGCCAAATTTCAAACTATTTGCAAGCTCTCTTCACACGCAAACAGCAAAACGATTTCAGCACTCGCCGAAAAGAAAGGGAAAACAAGCCCAACTGACTAATAAGATTTACTGACACTTTGCAATGTTCAGGAAATGTTCCATTGAAATATGTTTAGGATGAGTTTTAGATATTTTCTATGGCCTGTTTGAAAAACTTGCTATTTTATTTGGTATATTTTAAACATTCACGATGATAAGATCTGTTTAATTCTTGTTCATAAAATTATAATATATATTAATATTATCTGAGAGAGTGTTCTACATATAAAGATTTCTTATGCCTACATATCATATGTAGGTGTTCCTTTCTTAGTCAACTTCTTTCCCTATATGTAAAAAAAATGTAATATTTATAATTCCTCACTTTCCCTTTCGTTTCTTGTAATCAACATTTTATTGTTCCATTCCCAAACGGATCATTTGATCATGAATCACTCTGAAGTATTTACTTCCACTTTAATTGCTAAACAATTTCTCGTAACACTATTAACACCAATTGCTTTACGACAGTTTTCATTTCAATCGCCTCGATTTATGGCTTCGGCTCTCCAGTGCTCCAATTTCTCGCATCTTTCACTTTTCCCCGGCCCACTTTCCACCGTTCTCCGTCCGCCGACCACCTCCCTCCAGAATGTTCCAATTGGACAGAGATGAAGACAAACGTGAATCATTACCATTTGCCAGTATCATCTCGACGGATCATCTTCGGAGAGCAATTAAGTGCGGCCTTATATGGCGCGGCTCGAGCCTCCATTAGACAGAAAATGTTGGCCCACCAGTAAATGGAAAAACGATCGGTGCTTCTGGGACTGATTCGAATTAGAACGGGCTACCGTTAGACAGGCCTGTCTTGAGGCCTAATTTTTATACTTTTTAGTTTTTACTTTTCGGGGCGGGTCCCTGGTTTCATTCAGATCGTTTTCTATCTCACGGCACTTCATTAATAACAGCTGATGCCGCTGATCAACGGCCACCTGTGGCCACCGGGTCTCGCATTAACAAATCGAACCCCGCTGCTTAATTATTCATGAGCTTTTGGCATTTTTTTTCGTCGGAATTTGGTTGGAGCGTGTTACCAATACCGTAATCCATTTAACTGTTTAATGCGACAAGGGGCCGGGTTTTGGATTGGGCTGGGTCTGGGGTCCATAGGCCTAGCGGCGATTTTCGTTCGGGTTTCTCTGTGGCTCTTCTTTCTCCCTCGTTTCGACTGGGAGTTTCACTTTCAGAATTCCAAGCCCATTGGTTTTAGATTTCCTTTCCATTTCCATTCCATTCCCAAATTCCATCTAATTTCGCGTAATTGAATGCAATATGCGGTTAAGTGCATGCGAAATAAATCATAAGGTGCCAAAAGAAACAATAGGCGAGAAAAACACAGGGAGAAATATGATAGGATCTAGTGTTATAATTTTCATCTTTCTGCACAAAGATTCAATTGTTGAGGTTTTCAGATAGGTAAATTATTATATCATTATACAAAAGCTAGTTGAAAAACCACAATTATGTGTATTATACCATCACATCATACTATATGAAATAAACCTGTCAGTTCCGTTAATCCCTTAACAAGTATATAGCGAAATTAGCTTGTGATATTCTAAGAACTTACATCATCTTTCCATTTTTCTTAAGATCAAACCCAGTTTAAAATCTCTTATAATAGCCAAAACTCGTTCAGTGCACAGAAGAGCTTAAAAACAGAAAACCCAAACTAAGTGCATTGAGTGTGGCAATATAATCGAGTGTGTTTCTGAATCATTGCATCATTGGCAAACTCAAGAGAGTCGGTGGCAGTATCTGCATTTTTGTATCTCAGTATTTTTATCTCGGGCCTCCCAGTCAGCTGTATCCCGAGAGAGTAAGATACATGAATATACAGACACACGAGGTATCTGAAAAGAGTGAGTCTTGAGTGTTTGTTTTGGGTGCAATGTGTACGAAACGACACTCGAAAATCGCTTTACAGGCAGCGGGAAATTCAGTCAGCAGACTGCAAAGAAATTGAAACTGAATTGGAAAAAAAAGACCTGGCAGTCACTCTCACGTCAATCATCGCCAGTAATCTTGATTGACTCAAGTTTCACCCGCCTGAGAAAGTCACCAAATTGGTGCCATCAGTTTGGTATCTCTTTGGGTTCAGTGACAAATTAATGGGGTTCAAGGTCGCGGGAAGTGATGATTGGAGTGGGCTTTTTATTAAAAATTGAATGAAAATAATCCATGGGTCTTTATACAAATGAATTAAAATACAGATGTATGTATATACTTGCTGTATAAAGTAACTCTGGCAACCAGCTTCGCGTGCGATTACAGGATAAATGCCTTAAAGTTTACGACTTAACGCGAAATCTTTCATAAGCCTTTCGTGTGCAACGATCGTTGCGAGGCATTTGAAAGCATTCAAATTCGCAGCAGACAACAGTAGACGCCGCCTAAAACCAACAGAGGATCTACAGGGTAAACAGGCACCGAGACGGGGGAGTTGAGCTGGGATGCAGGGACCCCAGCCGCCTCGTTAGCCCCCGCAAACAACCCATCTGTTGGGCATTCCCCTTCGCGGCGATTATGCAAGACGAGTTGGCGATGACCCCCAGCCTTATCGGCATCATTAAATTCCCTCCTCGCCTCGTCCGTTAATGCCAGAAATTTTTTGGCATCCACCGTGGAGACTGCGACACGCCCCTGACAGATTCGGGTTCGCATTTTGAATGCAAGCTGCAAGCGGATATCAATTCGTGTGGCAACGGCACTGGGAGAAAGTAGGTGAACGAATAGCCTTAAAAAATATTAAAAAAAAAAAAACGAATTAAAGTTGGTATTTTTTTAAGGAATGTGTGTATATTAAGGAATTAAAACGTATATTTAATGATATATTGACTACTATCCCTTTACAGATATTGACAGTTATTATATCATATACTCATATTTTTAGAAAATAGTATTTAGTTTAATAATATTTGACTAATATAGCATTAGACTCTTTAATACATTACTTAAAAGAAAATATTTACTTCAAATCGATATTCTAATAACCTTTTTGAATGTTGAATAATATATTGATGCTATATTGACTACTATCAAAGTTTTGACAAATATAATATCATATACTCTTAGGAAACAGTATTCATCTTAACAATATTTCTGAAATAAAATATGTTCTTTAAATCGATTTCTTTATCTTCATCTTATTGAATGCTCTCGATGCTTTGAAAGATATAATACCATATACTCAAATTTTTGGGAAATGGTATACAGGTTAATAATCTTTCCATCCGTGCTATTAGAACCCGATTTCTTAGCTCAAAACTTCTCGCAGTGTTCGTTCTGAGATCGGGATATCCTACGCCGGTCCAGTCCAATTTCCCAACACGAAACCGGATCGCATCGAACCAGAGTTGCTCCGAGCGGCATGGCAAAGTGGGTTAGGCGGTCTGCAGGTCTGCAAGTTTGGCGCCGCCTTGGAAACGAACGAAATGAAACGACGTGAAATGAAATGAAATGGAACGGCGCTGATACTTGGCAATTGCACCTGAATAGCCCGGTTGCCAATCGCCAATCTCCAAAAGCAAAAGCCGCTGGAGAGGCGAGTGGCTACGTGAGCCGGTTAGATGGACGGGCTTCGGTGGCTCGTCATACTCGATACCGGTGCCTCGTACCTCGAATTGTGTCAACCGGGCAATAAAAGCGCAAAATGAAAAAAATACAACTGCACTTCACGCATGCCCAAAACGAAGAACCACCGGTAAACACTAAATATTGATATGGTTATTGATATGGTGTATGATGATTTTACACAATCGAAAACACGAAATTTATTATGCCACCAGACGGATCGCAAATGTTTGCTGTTAATCTAATTAACACCAATTGATTGGTTGGCCAAGAGATTATGCAAAGTGGAAAACACGGCTGAGTGAGTCAGCGAAAATAGGGGATATCATCCTTGATTTTATTTTGGTTGGAAAGTGTTCTAAATATATACACCCAAGCCTTTTAGCAATATATTCACTATCCAAAGTTTCGGTACTCAATTGTCTTTTCAACATTTTTCCCACATTTTTATTCAGCAATTATTTCATAAATAAACCTTTCCGTTAATATATCGCTTGGAATTGCTGCCACTTTGCAGCTTAATACGGCCGCTAAGTGATTTTATACGGCAATCGACAGCTGTTCCATACGAATGCGTTTCCCCTTATTTTGTTTCTTGGGCTGGGGAACTACGATGAGGCCTTAACCAACTTTCGGCTAACGAGCATTAAACAATTACGAAAACAATGCAATCAACTCGAATTTTCGGCATGCATATTCATTTCATCAGCGGCAATTATGATCCTTAAGCCAGTGAATGTCCCTAATGCGTGTTTCAAATCCATCGTTTCTAGATCTGCAGTATTTGCATTAAGAGTTTATCAGCTGCTCATAAGATTTTTGAGGTTATGTCACTAATGCCTTTTTGATCTTTTTTGAGGAAATGTGTGCTTAAGGTATTTAAACCGAGCTTTTTTGGGGAGTCCCTGATAATAAAAAAATAATATTTTTTTTGTATCTGGTATCTTAAATTTGTGGTTGATGACTGACCACTAACTTTATTATTTCTGTACTTAAATCAAAATCTCATATTCCCTCAATAACTTCCAAATTAATTTCAAATGAAATCTATTTATTCATTTCCATTCCCAAATAATTACCTTTAAGGAGATATTTACGCGCCCGCACAAAAAAAGCGTCAGAAAACTAAGCGAAATGAGTTAATAATTTCCTACGTTTATGTGAGTTAACTGCTAAATGGCTAATAAAAGGCAAACAAATTGCGTCAGTTGGGCGTCTCAGATGTGGAAGTCGAGGCCGAAGTGGAAGCGAAAGTTTTTTCTCTATTTTCTTACCAGCGAGCTTCAATGTTTGGCACCTGTATCTTTGAGATACGGCCGGGGCACGTAGCCCATAAGTCAGTATGCCGAACAATGTGCTGCAGTGTGGTTTCAGTGGCGCGAATTGATATTAATGGCTCGCCGACGGGCGTCAAGGGTTAGGGCATAGTGGAAATATTCATCACCGATCTGGCCAGCATAAATCAGACAGCCTATGTGTGCATGTCGTATGCTAATTACCCTTACCCTTATCCCCAGACTCCACCTTGGGGAAACAAAAACAGGGGGGAGGACAGGTTTTAACACCTTAGCCGCAAAAGATGCAAATGCATGCGAGACAGGCGGATGATGGACCATGCTGAGCCTGAAGTTAAACCCTAATCCACCGGCTGAAATCGACTGACATCTTCATTATATGCTTGAATTATTGGCCACAGGTTTTCGAGTTAGTAGAGACATTACTCGACAGGCAGATGCTCAAAAATTCCACGACTATGTGTAAAGAACACCATGATATAAAATAAATAAATGGTTTCTAGGGGATTATTTCAAAATTTTAGAAACCTCTGTTTTAAGTATTTACATTCCAGTTTTTTACTGAAATTTGATCTGAGGAATGGATATATTTACTCCTTTTTTCTTAGAGAAAAGTATTTGACACATATATAAATTAATTTATAAATTTAAAATAAGAACAGGCCTGAATCTAGAATATATTCTTTTATGAGTTCAAAGGTAAACCGATTGACATTATAATATTATATTTAAAAAAAAACGTAATATTATTATGATCTCCAGAAGTAGAACTTTAAAATCTTGAAACAAATTGACTTTAAAAAGTACCCACAACTGAGAATCATAAAAATATCAATGAACTGATGGGTGTCACCAGCTTCGTGGCTGTGTTTACTAACTGAAATGTACACTCTTTCTCTTTGCTTTTGGCACGCTTTGTTAGCCAAGTAAAATCATTGCTGACCAAGTTTTCCGCAACTGACATTTGATTTCCGTTTGTTTTCGTCGTGCCTTTCTCAGCCGAATGCGGTTAAGTTGGCTAAGTCGTCGCTTGATTGTTGCCTGTCACTGGTAATTTGTATTTTCATTAACGACAACAAAAAGTCTTCCTATATGTTTAGCACCGCGCCTAATGGGCACCCAAAAGAAATGGAATTCGGCTTTAGATTCGGGGCGGGGAGAAAAGTGAAGAGTAGTTGTCAAACCGTTTTGTTGGCCAATTTGTTCGTTTGTATTGGCCGCACTCACGGCAGGGAAATATTCGGAAAATGCTGGGAACTCTGGAAACAGATTATTATCTCAACAAATGCGTAACTACGGCTGGGATATCCGCTAATTGCTGGAGCTTGAAATTGCTGGGTGCAAATTATCGTTTTTTTCTCTGTTTTCTTAGAGGTTTCCTTTTATTAATATTTTTCCTCTGATTTCTTTTTTATGCAGTTAGCACTTGTAGAAAAATAAAGTTGCAGTGCTTCCTCTTTGGGTTATTGACCCAAATTCTAAATAATTTTTTAATCAATATTTCATGGCTCAGTTTGTACTTATATTGATTGAGGTTCTTTTTTATAGTTTTTCCAATTTGCCAGCTTATAATTACAATTTTTAGAGGCCCATTTAAATCCTTTTTACATTTGAATAACAATTTTAAGCTGGTTTGGGCAACCTTTCTGCCATTTTCAAGCAACCTCGCAGTGCTTTAAGCCACACTTCAAATGCCACTTGTAGATACTTAATACTCGTACTCGGAGATACCCGCGTACTCGTACTCATGGATACTTTTATTTTAAAGGGCAAAAGGGAGGTCGCTCGGTTCATTGCCTCATGGATATTTCGGAGCTTGGCCTAATGGGCGTTTAACACGGCTTTTGTGTATGTATTGTAATTAAGTTGGCCACTGGGCAATTCGGCCATTTAGTTGTTTTTTATTTTTCTGGTTTTGAGGCAGTGGGCATCTCTTGGCTAATGCGCTTTCATTGTCGCTTTGTTTACTTGCCCACAAAAGCTATCGGATATCTCTTTTTGCTGGTTGTTTGGTGAGATTCGCTAATTGTTTTCACCCAGTCGTAATCTTCGGAGCTACTGCATACCTAACCGATTGAAAAATCGTTATACAATCTTAGTTTTGTGTTTTCTTAAGTCTCTGTTATATAATGTAATTGTTCTTTGCAGAACCCAACCCCAACCGACGGCCTGCCAGGCGATGAAGGACAAACGCTGCTGTTGGACGAGAGGCAAGGTCCTGGGTGGCTCCAGCGTGCTCAACACGATGCTCTATATCAGGGGAAACAGACGGGACTTTGACCAGTGGGCGGATTTCGGAAATCCAGGCTGGTCCTACGAGGAGATCCTGCCCTACTTCAGGAAGTCTGAGGACCAGCGCAATCCCTACCTGGCCAGGAACAAGCGCTACCATGGCACGGGTGAGGCCTCTTAGTGTTTAATTAAAGTATCTGGTTCGCAAAAAGAACCTCTGAGTTTTAAAAACACGTTCGCTTGTGGTTGCCATAAATCAATTCTCTTTGGAAGACTATAAATGTCTCTTTAAAAATCTTTACCAAGCCATAAATAACTTTTTGCTGCTTTAAATCTTTTGAATTTTTTCTCTTTGAAAGCAGTAGCAGCCACTTTTCATTTTCTTGAGTGATTCGCAAGTGAAATAGAAATTATAGGAAAGCAAAAATATTCAAAAAGCTTGTTAACTTGTTCTAGATATGCATCTCACTGGATTTTAAAGTTATATACATTGCATATGAGATCATGAGTTTGTTTCTATATTAAAAAAACCTTTTACGTTTTTCACTTTTAAGTACTTTTCCTAGAACATATGTTCAAACGTTTTTATATTTAGTCAATTTTAAATGATGTTTCTTAATTATCCTTTTTATAAAATGGCTTAGATTATATACCAAGGTCAACCAAATGTGTTTGAAGATGTAGGAAAAACGGATTCAAAGCCAAATCGCATTCGAAAAAAAACTTTTTGAAAGTAAACTAAGAACAGTTCTGATACAAGACATAACTAATACTTCAAATTTTATTTTAGGTGGCCTTTGGACCGTCCAGGACTCCCCGTACAACACGCCCATTGGCCCGGCCTTCTTGCAGGCCGGCGAGGAGATGGGCTACGACATCGTCGACGTGAACGGGGAGCAGCAGACGGGCTTCGGGTTCTACCAGTTCAACATGCGACGCGGTTCGCGCAGCTCCACGGCCAAATCCTTCCTGCGCCCGGCTCGCCTGCGCTCCAACCTCCATGTGGCCCTCTTCTCGCACGTGACCAAGGTGCTCACAGATCCGCATACGAAGCGGGCGACGGGCGTTCAGTTCATCCGCGATGGGCGACTGCAGAATGTGTACGCCACCAGGGAGGTGATCCTGTCGGCGGGAGCCATAGGATCGCCACACCTGATGATGCTCTCGGGGATCGGACACGCTGAGGAGCTGGGCCGCGTGGGCATTCCCCTGGTGCAGCACTTGCCCGGCGTGGGACAGAATCTGCAGGATCACATCGCTGTCGGCGGCATAGCCTTCCTCATCGACTATCCCATTTCGATTGTGATGAAGCGGATGGTGAACATCAACACGGCCCTGAGGTACGCCATCACGGAGGACGGCCCCCTGACCTCCAGCATCGGCTTGGAGGCCGTGGCCTTCATCAACACCAAGTATGCCAATGCCAGCGACGACTGGCCGGACATGAACTTCATGATGACCTCGGCGTCGGTGATGTCGGACGGCGGCACCCAGGTGAAGACGGCCCACGGCCTGACCGATGAGTTCTACCAGGAGGTGTTCGGCGAGGTGAACAATCGCGACGTCTTCGGCATCTTCCCCATGATGCTGCGCCCCAAGAGCCGGGGCTACATCAAGCTGGCCTCCAAGAACCCGCTGCGCTATCCGCTGCTGTACCACAACTACCTCACGCATCCGGACGACGTGAATGTCCTGAGGGAGGGCGTCAAGGCTGCGGTGGCCATGGGCGAAACGGCGGCGATGAAGAGATTCGGCGCCCGCTTCTGGAACAAGCCGCTGCCGAACTGCAAGCACCTGACCCTGTTCACCGACGACTACTGGAACTGCTTCATCAGGCAGTACACCATGACGATATACCACATGAGCGGCACGGCCAAGATGGGTCCGCCCTCGGATCCCTGGGCGGTGGTGGACCCCCAGCTGAGGGTCTACGGCATCCCGGGCCTGAGGGTGATAGATGCCAGCATCATGCCGGCCATCACGAACGGCAATATCCACGCGCCGGTGGTGATGATCGGCGAAAAGGGCGCCGATATGATCAAGCAACTGTGGCTGACCCCCAGCACGGCGCCGGCGGGGCCGAGTCCGCGCCAAGGTCACCAGACCAGCCCCCCGCCGCGCACCCAGTGGCGGAGCAGGCGTTCGCTAAACTCCACCAGTGAAAACTTGGACGTCGGAACAGCACCAGTCCACCAATGGCCACT
Organism: Drosophila biarmipes; assembly: GCF_025231255.1. Lineage (NCBI taxonomy): Eukaryota > Metazoa > Arthropoda > Insecta > Diptera > Drosophilidae > Drosophila > Drosophila biarmipes. The sequence goes on along the minus strand of NC_066611.1, from coordinate 8,769,453 downwards.
GCCAAGGTCGTAGTACACTAACAGAGGGGGGAGGGGATTCGTTTAACCAGGGGTCGGGGGTTGCGCAGGGGTGTTCGGTTCACCGGGGGGTTAGCACCAGTTTCCGCCTTCGAAATAAATTTAATTTATTAAGCCCAGTTTGCTTTCCATTCCCGCTGTCAAAACAAGTATAGTACCCTTTCCCAGTAGGAACCCCTGCCGCCTCCGCCCATGACCGTAGTCACTTAAGCGCTTCATGTAAATATCGAGTCATTTATGCTAATTCTTACATTTTTTTTTAAATATCGCTCGTCTGTTGTGTGTGTCCAATCGAAATGTGTATTTTGTTTTTACTTTTATTGTTTGTTTGACGCCGCGTACACTTGGAGTACCTCAATTAGTCCCTAAGTCGAAGATTACGATTACGATGCAAATGTTTGATTAGTTCTTAAATGTAAACGAACTCAATAAATCGAATAAACACTAATGTTACCTCAAGGGGTGTTTAATTAAACTGTTGAGAGCATGGATATAGAATCAATATTAAATAGTTGAATTTATTTAACTGTTAAGTTAATTTTGTTCCTACAGTGCAGTTTATTTGTATTAATATTAAAACTGAAGAAGGCATTTCTCCATTTACCAGGAATTAAAGCTAAGAAAAGATGTGCAGCTAATCTAAATTTAAAACGAAAGCTGCAATTATAAATACTGATAACTCCCAGTTTGAAATGCCTTAGCTGATCCCGGCTTACTTACAGTTTGACAGCGGCTTACGATTTTTCATAAGCCTACAGTTTGAAACGCACCACTTAAAGCTTAGGCGAAGCTTACCTGTAATGAAAGATACAAAAAGAGATTATTAGTTGGCTAACTATTTTCAAATGAAAGCTTAGGATTTACAAAGTGGGCTTAAAGTGGGCCTAAAGCTTAAAAAGCTGCCCTTAGAAAGCTTTAAATTGTTTTAAGCCGAGTTTGAAAGAGCTTTAGGTTAGGGAAATTGGTAATAAAATATATGGGATAGTATAAAATAGGATCTTTTTTTTAAATATAGTAATTAAGAAAAAAAAATAAATATTCCAAAGAGAATAGAGTTTTTAATTTGGAAATATTATAAAAACAAAAAAACAAGACATAAATTAAAGGAAACAACCTTTAAGAAAGGTTTATAAAAGGCAATACAATTCTTTAAAAATATTTCATGCTCCTAAACTATCCAATCAAAATTTTTGTTTACATTTAAATCCCTGATATGCAATTTCAGAAGTTCGTAAATATGATCGAATGGAGTTAAATGCATAAGGGAAGATTGCAAAAAAAATACTCTTTATTAAAAGGTTTCCCTTCTTATATATAAGCTCCTTTTCTAGTGACTCCTGTGTGTAATTTTATTCGCTTTTATGTAAGACAGTATCCCCAATCAGTCCCCAAAAATGTTTAAGGAAATCCTCTGCACTTCCTCATTGCGCACCTCGGATATGTTCCAGCGGATCTAAGCAATTCGATGCGGTCAGGTGCGTTAATGCGAATGCCATAATGCGATGGGCTCCCTTCGGCAAATTAATTGCAATTTTACAATTTCATTTACGATTTGGGGTGCAGCCGATGATAATTGCAATTAAGTACAAGCATTAAAGGCGAGCCACGGCAGCAGTTAACGGTGCGTAGAGGGATAATAAATAATTCCCAATTGAATAATGCATTTCGGACGGCTCCAATAATTTGTTAACAAAATGCACTTCACTTGAAGGCGGTGTGGGCCTGGCTAATTGCCGCAGGCCCGGCTTTTTGCCACAGATATCCGCCATTTTTTCATTTCGTCCATGAACACATTACCACTTTTTGCGCTTGGGTCGCGGAAGACGGCCATAAATCTGAGCCACCTGCCCACCTGGCTAGATTCCATGGCCATGTGCAGCGGCGGGGCCCAGCTTTAAGGCCGATTCCAATCCCAAACCCAAACCCAATCCCAATTCCAATTCCAGCGCTCTCAAGTGCAACGCATAAATATTTATGCTGCGAAGCAATGACCGTCCAAAATTTTGCAGCCATCTGAACGAAAATGAAAGTTGCCCGTAACCGGGGGCTTCTCGGCCCCCGCAGATGCCCCGCCACCAGCCACTGCCCCAGCTGCTCCATTTCAAACCTCTCCACTTGCCCCCACCCAAGGGGACACTGAGAGAAAACCTAGCTTGATTAAATTTACATACATAAGTTTAATACTTTTTGTAGTAGGGTATAGAAATGTTTGAAAAATTAACTTAAATTCAGTAATCCTTCAAATAAAAAATATGAATAATTAAATTCTAGTATAATATATTATAACATTAACCGCAATCTATAAATTAAAATTTTTTTTTTTTAAATTCTGTGCCTAAAATGATTTTAAAGAATATTGACTAAGTTATATTTTTTAAAATGTTTTGATCCTGTTTTTAAAAACATCACACATTACGACTGCATTATCTCTCTACAAACCTTAAATAAATACCTAATTATGTGAAATTTTAACCAATTTTTCCCAGTGCAATGTCAAGCTCAACGTCGGCTTTTCAGCTTAACTTTTGGCCTGGTTGTCGGAAGCCGGCAACACGCAGAAATATATTTGCGATCACAGCGGAACACCGAGCGGTCTCATTCGCCTCCTTCCCCTTCGCATTAATTTTGGTCTCCTTCCCTGCTTTTTGCATGCGCAGAGTTCAATGGGGGGCAATTGCACCTGATGGTGCTGAGATGGCTGAGGTCGCGGGGTTCACAGAGTGGTTCAACTCTTTGACTCGCCTAATGAATGGAGCGAATGTGAATGGATTTATTTCGAGTAGGTTGTGGTTTTTCCGGTGGCGGGATTGTCGGGGGACGGCAAAAACATAAATAAGATAAACTGCAAGATGCTTGAATAATTTACTAATTTATTAGAGGTTTTTAGGTACATCATAAATTGGTTCAATAATTTAAATTTAATTGATTTTGATCAGATTGATAATTTATTAAAAATGTTTGTGAAAAAAAAAATAATAATTATGTAAATATTTAAATACTACTAAATGCATTTTTTACAATTAACCAAAAACTGGCAAACATAAATCTAATAAATTTCAAAAAAAAAAACAAAGATTTAAAATTTTGTAGGCCCAAAAAATTAATCTCCCAAAAAAACATCGATTCGATCATTTTATTTGACCCCCTTAGATTGTTGACATTATCGCAATACTCCGATTTATGCCCAGCCACGAGTATCGAGCACTTTTACCCTTCGATTGCATCGATTGCCAAATGGATTGGAGTACGGGCAAACAAACCGGAAATCTCCATCGCGCGGCCGATCTTTATGGCCTTGTTGCTATTGGCCCCTGTTAAACGCTCAACTTTTGGATTGGGAATCATGAATAATAAAACGGTAAGTCGATTGCCAGACTTGTAAATCGCTGGCGATGATCGCTGCGAGCAATTTTGGCTCAGCCAAAGAAAGCCTCCAAACCTGCTGCACTGCCTCTCTCTCTCCCCCCATGACTGGCCATCTCTTTCCGAAAAGCTCTTGCATTCGCGCCGTGGTAACAAACGTTGAATGGAGCACGTAGCTCAATGACAAGACCCGAAGACCACCGAAGCCCCGAGAAATGGAAACGAAATCGAAAGTGCAGTAACATGGTAAGACACTGGAATAATATTTAAAAAAAATATATATAAAAAATTTCTTAAAAAATTAAAATGGTTTAAAAAACCACATTTTATAAACTTTATAATTTCATTTTAAAAATAGTAATAATTTTATTAATTGTAAGTTGCTAAATTAGTAAATTAATTGGTAATCAAAATATTTTAGAACCACTATAACATATTTACAAATTTTCAATAAAACATAACAATTATTCCCTATAATATATTAAAAAAAAAATATTCAAAAAAAAAATAAATAAATATATTAAATATTTTAACAAAAAAAGAATGACAATAATAAAAGCAAGATGAGCCACGTCGTAGCTCCTGCATGTATGCTACATTTTCATGTAGGCTACTGCTATGTACAAAGTCTTGAACTTGGCAGTTTAAAACGTATTCAATTTGTTTGTAAATTTTCTTCCGGTGTAATGATTTTGTAAGCTAGGCTTACGGATATTTCTCCCTCTTTTTCCACTCTCTCTGTGGGCTCGAAGCTTGGACTTTTGTTTGTGTTTCGATTTGGACTCCACGGACTTTGTTGTAATCATTGTTGGCGGTGCGAGTGAAAAGCTTTCGAAGGCCGTCCGGAAAGCTGCTTCTTCATCATCTTGGCCGTCTTCGTCCAATGTGGCCAAAAGCCAACCGAAAAGCGTATTGCTCATTGAACAAGACGAGCTCGTGGCGTGCGTTTCGCAGTGAGCGGCGAAGATATACCAAATATATATCTTAGGCATCGGGAGTGAAACGAAAACGCCGTTGACAATTATCACTTGAAGAAATTACAGTGCAATCAATCGTACTTTGTCCCTTATTTTTTTGTTGTTAATTTTTTTTCTTGCATTTTCTGTTGCCGTTGCGAGATGAAAGACGGCAACAGCAGTCATGGTAATCGTGAGTGAGACAAAGGAAAGTGGCAGGCAGTCGCGTTCAGTTTGAAGCCGCCACACCGCAAAAAATAAAAATTATACAAAACAAATAATAATAACAACTGTACAACAACAGCTACTGGAACCAGAGCAGGGGCCAAAAAACAACCACAAAAACCAGAGGCAAGTGTAGATAAATAAACATCCCTGGGATTGTTCACCAAAATTGATAATGCTTCTTAAGTTTGTATTGAACATAATCAAATATTTTTGCACTTTAAAAATATTTTATTTTTTTTTGTTCTAAAGGAAAAGCTTTAATAGATATGGGAAAAAGAAAACACTCTTACATTTTAATTACTTAGAACATACAAATTATTTACTGAGCATATATGTTTTGCTTTTCAATATTCTTAGTGCAATGTTTTTTTATTTTACCTAAATCATACTAAATGCACAAATTAAATAACTGATCAACTTTTACAACCCGAGTAAATACTGCATAATAAACGCAGAAATAACCATTAACTCGTACATTAACACCTATTTGCATTCATACAACACAATGTACACACTTGCGGTCATTTTCACTTTTATTTTATGTAACCACTTCAAATTTCGAGAGGGCGCCAATCGAAATATTCGAAATAAAGGAGGCGAAGACGGTGGGCCAGATATTCTTATGCAAGACTCCTCCCGGCCACGCCCCGCGGCCAAGTTTGTTTATTTGCCTGCGGTCTATTCACACTTTCTACCGCCGATTCGGTGGCATTACTCCACCGACCGATGCGGCGCTCCGCCGCCTCACACCTCTGTGCGAATTATTATCAATTTGTGCACGTCGGGGCCATAAAGAGGCAATCTTGGAACGCGTGTATCGCCACTGGCACTGCATATGCATACGAGCAGGGCAATTAAAAGCGCCAAGCAGGCCGGCAAGAAAGCGCTGCCACATATAGCCAAATGCTATATAACCAAATGGTTCGGATGGTCAAGTGGGCGAAAAAGCGGGGGCAGTCGTAGCGAACGGGGGATACCCTGGGGGATATCACGAAGGCAGCTAAATGTTACCTCACTTGCAAAGGAATATGTGTTCTTGAGCAGCAAAGTTATATTTTTAAGGTAAAAATCCTTGTGTTTACATTTTAAATGATTTTTTAAATTTACATTTCAATTTTAAAATTTTCTTAAATATATTTTAAGATTTTTGCAAATCAATTTTAATTCGAGCATGAAGAAGTATAATAGAATTTATAATGAACTCAAAGGTAAAATGAAATATATATAATAAATCCAGAAATTTATCAGCTAAAGATGCAGAAATCAAGGAAATAAATGATCATATTTCAAAAAATTGGAATACATTTCAAATAAATGGAAGGAAAGTATCATAAAAATTCTTGGGAGACATAAATTTGTTGATACTTGTTAAGTGAAAGACAAAATACGTAGCTTGCAATTCACTCAATTTTTTTGATGGTAATTAAATACGCCTTTCGTGGCCTAAAGCCCCCAATAAACCGCAGACTTCAAAAAGGCAAAAGTAGTAATTATTTAATTTTCAGCTGTCACCCGGCCACTGCAAGTGCAGCACACGTAGTACGGAAATGCGCCACGATTTTCCTATTGTTTTCTGCTTTTTTTGTGGGTTTTCTGTGTGCTTTTGCTAGCCAAGTTGAGCTTCTTTAATGTGTCACGGTACCATGACTCAGCCGATTGTCGAGAAAGCGTTCGGCTGAAGTAAAGTAGCTGAAATTACTTACCACTTTCGGACTGGATTTATGTGCGATGCGACCCACAAAGGGCAGGGCAGGCAGAAGAAACAAACGAGCCAGCGGAGATCCGTGAAACTGTCATCAATTATGGGGCATAAAGTCTGGTCATAATTAAAAGCTGTCAAATCATAATTGACAGGCTGTTGAGGCTCAACAAGAGATAAAAAAGCGAAAAAAAAAACTGAGCCAGAAACTGCGGCCAGTTGCTAACAATGTGTGAATTGCATAATGACGAGCGAACCAACGAAATAAATGGATGAATCGGCATCAGTGTGATGTAAAAATGCCCGAGAAAACCTGGCCCAGTATTGCGTCAAGCATAGAAAAAAAAGAGTATCTCGAGGGTTTTCCTTTGTCACTCCGCCCAAGGGCGTTGCATAAATTAGCGGCCAGTGTTGCGTCTGCCTTTAACGGGGATTTGAGTGAATGAATTTTTCGGATTTCGGACTTAATTTCTGCAGCTGGCGCTGATGATGTTTGTTTTTCAAAATTTTATTTCAGTTTTTTTTTTTTTGGTTAGTTACATGGCAACCGTCGAGCCGTTCAAATCGCTGAAGCGAAATTGCCTGGCAAAAATAGTTATATACACACATATCTCAATTAAGTTAACAGCATTTTGCGCGGCTAAAAATAGACAAGTATTTTCGGTGCGGGTTATTAATCGAGAGCAGTTCCAGTTACTTTTATTTTCCAGTGTTGTGACAGAGGTAGCCCCGAAAAGATGTTAAAACAAAAAATAAGACAACTCAAAAAAAAGGGAAAAATAAAATAAATATTACATACAAAGTGATTACATGAAATGCGAGTACCGTATGTAGGAAGCCCGATGTCGCTTGGCTTTCACTGCGATCGCCTCGAATCGAGAGCGCGGGGGAAAAACTGGAAAAACCACAGGGGAAACAACAACAGGAGCTGGACGGCAATTAAGCCCCAATGCTGCCGATGGACAAACAAAATAACGAAATTGCATTTTACAAGCCAAGACATTGAGACATTCGAGACTCTCAAGAGACAACGGTCGAGGATTTTTTTTCTGCCATTGCTTTTTCCGCCTGCCAAACGGCATTGAACTTGAAAAACTAGCCAGCGAGCGAAGGAAAATATAAAGAAATATTCACGGCTGCGCAGAGACAAAATAATATACATGTATAGATGGGAAAGAGAAATAAATGGCCGGCTAATGATATGCAGCTGACATCATTTGAATATTTATACTCTTTTAATTCAATTTCTATGCGATTTGATAACGTTTTTATTTTCGTCGTTTTTCGCTGCTTGCGAAAAGTGTAAACAAGTTCGTTGCCTAAGTCTTTTGTTTGGCCGCGCGTGTGGCAGCGCCATCTGTTGGCCAACGATTGCCAAACTGCAGGCTCTCGGATATCTATATCTATCTATCTATCATGTGTATCGCCTATGGCGGCTTCCGCCAGACAATAATGCTTGCATGTTGCTGATTTTCGAGCCAGTTTTTCGTACGTTTCTGTGTGCCAAGTCATGCAACAATGGCAAACGTGTTAACAAGAAACCGCGGAGAGCCACTACAATGCTCAGCAGTTGCCCATCATCCATAAATGGATGAGATGATAGCGCCGCTCCCACGCTCGATTGTCGTTATCTGGAAGTGGTCGAGAGCCGGTTGCCCCATCAATGGACTGGGCTGGGGAACAGTGAAATAATGATCTATGGGTCGTAAATGCGATCGTTTAAATTGATGCGGTTTCGAGTTTCATTCGACAATCAATCAGCTTTGGTCGATTTATGTATGGAATTTGGGTTGCGGTCTATTGAATATTTAAAATTTCCTTTTGTATGGAGTACATATTACGCAATACGCAATGGACCAGAAAAGTAGCGTTACGAAAGTGTAAAAATAACAAATTAATATTTTAATTAAAATATATCTAATAAACTAACTTTAGTTTACAAACTAAGTAATGCATTGGCACAAAAAAAGGAATAGTTAAAATGATTATTGAACTGATTATACATATTGAAATTAAAATGTAAAAAACATTTGAATAGTTCAGTACAAAATATTATAAATTGCATGCATTAAATTGAAAATATTCAAATCAGGGAGAAAATATAAGAAATGGTGTTAGTCATATTTAATTTAAATTATTTTACACCATTGAGTAATCATACATGTTGATTTAGTTATATTTTTTCCATATTTATAGAAAATAAATACCGCGTTATTTTTGGTTATTTGGTCAATTAAAATATTATTTTATTATTGATCAATTAAAATATTTAACTTAATATTCCAAGTTACAGCATTCCCTTATATATATTTAATATCATGTATTCCCTTCTCCATTTCAGTTCTGTTCATATTTCTGTCAAAATATGGGCCAAGAGATATCGCAACAGCAAAATCAGCCACACCAACAACACCAGCAGCACCAGCAACAAACACCCCACCACAAGCGACAGCCGCAGCGAAAGAGCTTCAGCGGCATTGGCAACACCAACCAGCCGATCTACACGCCCACCAGCCACCTGTCCACCAGCTCCTCCTCCACCAACGACTACAGCACCCCAAACTCGAGCGGAAACAACAACCAGAACTACCGATTGCGTCACAAGTACAATTTGAGCAAACAGACCTACGAGAGGAGCAAAATTCCGGGCAGTGCAGCGGGCACCAGTCAATCGGACACGGACTCGCACTACGCCAAGCTAAACCTCCAGCGGAGCAGTTCGCAGAGCTCCGACAGCGGGATCTACAACTCGTCGTGCCACTGCAGCTCCATATCCTCCATTTCGGCGGTCAGCAGCAGTGCCAGCAGCAGCCGCAGCAGCAGCAGCTCCAGCCGCGGCTGTCCCAGCTCCCTGGTGTCCAGCAAGTCGAACCGATCGCTGGACAAGCAGAAGCACTACCTGAGCCACCACCTGTACATCAAGTCCTACCTGGACATCTTGGAGGAGGACGAGCGGGCACGGGCGCACTTCAAATCCGCTCGTCCAGGTGGCATTCGCAACTACACACCCAAGATCTTGGCCAGCGGCGAGTCGAGTCTGTCGGGGAGCTCCGGCGCCCACACCAACACCACCGCCTCCTCAGCCGGCCTCTCATCCAGTGCTCCGGCCCATTGTTACGCTCCGGGCAAGAGGTCATCGACGTCGGTAGGAGGAGTGGGATCAGGAGCAGGAGTAGGAGCAGGAGTAGGGGCAGCAGGCGCAACCGGAACGGGCAAACACTGCCAGGAGGATCCGTGGATTTGACAATTACTGAAACATGGCGTTTGGCACAATGACGTCTTTGCTTGGCATGATCCCGCTGCTGGCGATCGGCATGAATTTCTATCGCTATCAAAGCGTCGATCCCGAGAACAAGGTCCAGGAGCCAACCGTTGTAAGTCTCAGCCGTCAAATACTACCAAAATTCAATAACAATAATATCAAATGACACTGATCTTCAGTCTGCCATCTTGATAATCACAATCATTAGCTTGACGGCACGTTGCCTCAACCTAACTTCCCTATCACCATCATTATTTATGATAATGTTCAGTCTGCATTTACATTTCGGTAGCACTAATGCCCTCCGTTAATCACCCAAAATGCATTGTATTCGTTTCAAATATATCATTATCATTTGTTTAAACATCCATTCCTACAACATTAACACTTTCTGGTAGCTCTAACTCATTATAATGAATGATAAATATGATAAATATAACTCCTGTTATATAACCCTTGCAGGGTTCATAAACAAACTAATAATATACTATTATTAGACATTGGATCATATGCAAAAGCGACTTGGAATGTTCGGAATAATATCTTGAATATAAACTGATGTCTAATAAGTATATAAGGTTAAACCCACAAATACTAAACCCTATCCCCATTTTCCAGATACGTCGTCAGTATGATTTCGTGGTGATTGGCGGCGGATCCGCTGGCGCCGTGGTGGCCAATCGCCTGAGCGAGGTGCGCAACTGGACGGTGCTCCTGCTGGAGGCCGGCGGCGATGAGACGGAGATCTCGGACGTGCCAGCCCTGGCGGGCTATCTGCAGCTGACGGAGCTGGACTGGAAGTACCAGACGACGCCCTCGTCCACCCGCCAGTACTGCCAGGCGATGAAGGGCGATCGCTGCTTCTGGCCGAGGGGAAAAGTCCTCGGCGGCAGTTCCGTTCTCAACGCCATGGTCTATGTGCGCGGCTCCAAGAACGACTACAACCACTGGGCCTCGTTGGGCAATCCGGGCTGGGACTACGACAACATGCTCAAGTACTTCCTAAAGTCGGAGGACGTTCGCAATCCGTACTTGGCCAAGACGCCGTACCACGAGACCGGCGGCTATCTGACGGTCCAGGAGGCGCCCTGGCGAACGCCCCTCTCGATAGCCTTCCTGCAGGCGGGCATGGAGATGGGCTACGAGAACCGGGACATCAATGGCGCCCAGCAGACGGGCTTCATGCTGACGCAGAGCACCATTCGCCGGGGCGCCAGGTGCTCCACGGGCAAGGCCTTCATCCGCCCGGTGCGCCAGCGGCCGAACTTCGATGTCCTGCTCCATGCGGAGGCCACCAGGATCCTGTTCGACAAGGAGAAGCGGGCCATTGGGGTGGAGTACATGCGGGGTGGGCGCAAGAACCTGGTCTTCGTGCGGCGGGAGGTGATAGCGAGTGCCGGAGCCCTGAATACCCCCAAGTTACTGATGCTCTCGGGCATTGGACCAGCCGAGCATCTGCAGGAGCACAACATCCCCGTGATATCCGACCTGCCCGTGGGCAACAACATGCAGGATCACGTGGGTCTGGGTGGACTCACCTTCGTGGTGGATGCCCCGCTGACCGTCACCCGCAACAGGTTCCAAACCATCCCGGTGTCCATGGAGTACATACTGCGCGAACGCGGTCCCATGACATTCTCGGGCGTGGAGGGTGTGGCCTTCCTGAACACCAAGTACCAGGATCCCTCGGTGGACTGGCCGGACGTGCAGTTCCATTTCTGCCCCAGCTCGATTAACTCCGATGGCGGCGAGCAGATTCGCAAGATACTGAATCTGCGCGACGGCTTCTACAACACGGTGTACAAGCCACTGCAGCACAGTGAGACCTGGTCGATACTGCCCCTGCTGCTGCGACCCAAGAGCACCGGTTGGGTGCGCCTTAACTCGAGGAACCCGCAGCAGCAGCCCAAGATCATACCGAACTACTTTGCCCACCAGGAGGACATCGATGTGCTGGTCGAGGGCATCAAGTTGGCCATCAATGTCTCGAACACCCAGGCATTCCAGCGATTCGGCTCGCGGCTGCACAACATCCCGCTGCCGGGCTGCCGGCACCTGCCCTTCCAGTCGAACGAGTACTGGGCCTGCTGCATCAAGGAGTTCACCTTCACCATCTACCATCCAGCCGGCACCTGTCGCATGGGTCCCAGCTGGGATGTCACGGCCGTCGTGGATCCCCGCCTCCGGGTCTACGGGGTGTCCGGCGTCCGGGTGGTGGACGCCAGCATTATGCCCACGATCGTCAACGGGAATCCCAATGCCCCGGTCATCGCCATCGGCGAAAAGGCCTCCGACCTGATCAAGGAGGACTGGGGCGCCAGGCGGGCGAGTTCTCCGTCTTAGCTTAGAATTTCTATCGCTAATTTATGTTTCAACTAGTCAAATGTGGATTAACTGATGTAATAGTATCGCTATGTGTTTTTGTTTCACCGATTTCCTCGTTTCGTTTGTCGCTAAATTTACTCTTAGTTATTCTGTTAAGTTAGGTGTACGAATTCCCACAAACAGTTTTTTTTTTCGTTATATTATCAAGCATTTTATTAAATATTTATGTATTTATGAAACAATTTTCAAGGTGTTTTATTGCGTTTATGTGATTATATATATAATTGATGTGCAGGAAAAAAATCTGTTTTTAAAAGAAAAAAATTGTTGAGTCGTTTTTCCTTGAAGTTGTTACTTAAAATAACTTTTTAAAGCCCACTTAAAATAATATGTTGTTTTACATGTCGGCTACTTGATTTCATGTCAATTACATTTTATTTACATGTTAACCCCTTTTTACACAAAGGATTCTGAAATTTATATGTAATTTTACATGATAATTGGGCCTTATTTCACTCTTTATAAACGGAATTGGCAGCAGAATAATAAAGTTAAATATAAAATAAAGTGCATAAAATAGGGTTTCAAAAACGTTTTGGTCTATTAAAACAAAAGGAAAAAATAATTTATTAAATAAAATAAAGATTAATACATTTAGCAAGTACACAAACCCCTGTTGAGAGTTAGCCTGGACGGGAACCGCGGAGAAAGTGAAGTCACGAAATGCATAATTTCAATTTAATTTTCGATTTGCCTTAAGTGCTGGGCGTTATTTTGGGCCCGCCCCTTTTGGCCAGCTTTCTGGGCTGCCCACTCTTCCGCCTTGCCAGAGCCAAATGTCAAAAACTGCCAGTACTATCAAAAATTCCCCCGCAAAGGCCCCTTGAAGAGAGCATAAACTCTGCATTTATGATATGCTGATGGTTTCCGTGTTCCCCCGCCCGCCTACTTTGTTTTTTGTTCGGCCCGTGGGCGTGGCCTGGCAGTCAGGCTTCCGTGTTGCGATCCACAAAAAACGGTTTCGCTTTCCAGCGTTCAAGTGTGCCAAGGTTATCCAAAATTTGTGTTGACCACACGGCACTCGGCACGTTTTATTTCGTAGGTGTCAGTTGAAAGTTTGGGCAATGGCCTGTCGACAATTATCGGCTGCCAGCGAAAAGCCGGACAATTGCGAATTTCGCATGCCACTTCCAGAGAAGCCGCCTCCCCCACGACCCCACCCCTGAGATAGTATTCCAAAAACAATAATAATAGCAAAGACACACAGCGAGAAGAAAGAAGCCGAGTCTATAAACCACCCAAGGCGGTGCCCAGACTTCTTATATAAGGCCCTTTTGGGGGTCTGCCATGCCGCATACAGTGGGAAATAACTAATAAATGAATGCAAACAAAGCCCGGGCAAATATTTGATTTGATTTTAACGAAACGACAAGTCATAGCGACCGCATGCGAATGGAAAGTGTTATGCCAAAGATGTGGCGACGAGCAGCGGGCCGGGGAGTCGGGATGATGACACACTATATTGTATCGGGGGCAGCCAAGATGGGGCGACGTGAGGTGAATCTCCGTGTCTGTGGTCAGTGAAACGGTGCGTCGGTCACACAGAAATTGGGTCATTAAACCGCCGAGAGTTCGGTCGAAGAGGCCCCTTGAAAATGAGCCGGTGGATGAGGTAAGCTAGGAAATGCACATAATGTGGGGGCGGGGACTTAAGGTGGATGGGAGTGCGGTTTCAGTAGGAGATTAAATTGGAAAAATATTTTTAAAAATATTTCATTACCCTCTGTAGATGGGTACTTATCATATTTATACAATTTAAATTTTACATTAATAAATATTATATAGAAATAGATATTTTAAAATTATTAAAAGGTGTTTTAGAATAATCGATAGATATTTAACAACAATCGATTTATGTCTTAGAACTATCGATACATTTCAGAATTCTCATTCATATTTTAGAATTATCGATCGATGTTGCAGTCTTATCTATAGATAGTTTAGAATTATCGATCGATGTTGCAGAGTTATCTATCGATATTCTAGAATTATCAAGGATAAGTGAAAGTGAGTAGGTTATTCGAATGACATAAATGAATAGTTTGATTAAATATGCCTCACCTAATACCAAGATCGCTCACAATTAAATCAAAGCTGAGGTGTGGCTTATAATATTTCCTAGTATTTTTAAAATGAATCTTATGATTTTTAGTTAAAATAATTGACCAAACATAACTCCAACTGGATATCGACCCACAAAAACTCAAAAAAGTGAATCATTTGCGAAACTCATTGGCAATCACGCAGTGTATCTCATCAGTGCGTGTATGCATTGAATCGAAATTAATCATAATACATGTCAAGAGGGATTTGCATTCGGTTGAATACCTTTCTGCCCCTTCCCTCAACAGCTCCCTCTCCATGGGCGCCCTCTCCCACATCGTAATCATCATCCTCCTTAGCCACAGAGTGCAAACAGAGATACGTGATGTCGAACACACGCGACAAATCGCACAAGCAAACAGATCCAAGACTGGTTGGGATTTTTTCAGATTTTTGGTTTTTGTTTTGGTTTCTTGGGCGGGAAGAGGCTTGGGGGGCTGCAGGAGGGATTGAATAATCTCTGTTTAATTTCGGTCAATTATGCCGTGCCTCAGTCGGCCGTCCAAGTTGCAATTGCAACGAAGCCAACCCAAAACCAAAAGCAAACCAAACCGAAAAAACCATGCCGATCCGAGCCCGAAATCGTTCAAGGCATATAATTTCAATTGCAAACTGGATAGGGGAGTGATGAAGGGAGGGCGTTGGGGGGAGCATGGAGGAGCATTGTCAAAAAAATATCAGGCCCGCCGCTTATGTCATAGATGGGGCAAGGTGTTGGGTGCCGCGCCTCACGTAGGCAATCAAAATCCAAATCAAAGCCACAATATCCGAGCGGCTAACGAGCTCTAATCCGAAGTTAAAGCCACTTGTTGCCCTTTTAATTCGAGCTCTTACTCGGCGGAGAGCCTTTCGCCAGATGGTGCACTTAAAATGCACACCCCCTCTTGGCATCCGAGAAAAAACAGATCAAATTGACTTTAAGGAGGTTTTAGCCCAAGCGAAAGTTTCGAGATACCCTTGAAAAGGGTATACCTTTCGATGGGATCACAATGCACTATTAACATTTCATTAAAAATGTCTCATTATGAAAAAATGTAACGTACTAGAAAAAAAATACAATTGTTTTTTGTATTTAAGAATTATCGATTGATGTTTTAAAATTATCGATCAATGTTTTGAAATTATCGATTGAGGTTTTGGAATTATCAATCGATAATTAGGATTATGAAAAGATATTTTAGAACTATTGAAATGAAATGTTTGTTTTTAGTTAAATTAATTTTCGACTCCTTGATAAATATTTTAATGAAGTATCTTAAAAATTACACAAATTTTTTG
Organism: Drosophila biarmipes; assembly: GCF_025231255.1. NCBI lineage: Eukaryota > Metazoa > Arthropoda > Insecta > Diptera > Drosophilidae > Drosophila > Drosophila biarmipes. The sequence goes on along the minus strand of NC_066611.1, from coordinate 8,754,161 downwards.
GTTTAAACAAGAAAACTATTCAAAAATATTTACAAATTTCCTATTACATTCTTAGGATATATAATTGATTCTTTTGATCCCAACTTCGCAAGGGCATTCGAGGGTTGCCCTGCAAAAGGTAGCCTTTCTTCTATGAGTTGCATTTTTTCGAGGGCGTTGCTATTTAAAATCGCCACGTTCCCTTTTCGGCCAGCTTATTCCAATGGCTCCTCCTCCTGGCCCTAGGCCCCTCTTTATGTATAATGTACACACGGATCCCTCTTCCCTGAGCTCTAATTGCACTTTAACACCCAGCACACAAAAACGGCGAGCCGAGAAACGAAGCGAAATGGGAAAGAGAAGGCAGTGAAATATTTCAACAGCTTACCTAAATCATGTTGTTGCTCTTTACCGTAGCTGTGCTGTTTTTTTGAGCTTTTTTGGCTCATGATTACATAAATTATACCCGTTGACAAAACACAGCCAGCCAGGTTGTGCCAGCCAATTGCCAAAGAGATTTCTCGCGGGCGAGGCAAAAACAAAACCAAACACACAGATTTTTCTCAGCCATGTTTATGGGTTAATAACTTCATTTGACCATTTTTCGCCCGGCACTTTTGGCCTGGCACTTTTCTGCTGAGTTTGGCATTCCAGGAATGCGGTCATTCAGGCGGAGAGAACCTCCGGCCGCACAAGATCTCCCAAGGAATGGATAAATCCTTCGAAATGGGGCTTAATGAGCGGAAGTCTCTAACCACATTTCTAAACCTCATTAGTTGAATGGTTATTATTACTAAAGTAGTCATGAGGAAGTCATTTTTTTAGGACTCCGCTTAGTGCTAACAAATTTTATTAAAATATTAATAACAACTCACTTTGTTTTGTAATATAATTTTTGAAGATCATTTGCTGTTCTAAATTATATCAATTTCTGATTCATATTGGAAATTAAACTTTATTTTTTAAAAATTATTTTTACTATTTTATTAAAAATGAAATCTTTTTAGGTGGTATAAATTCAAAATAGATTCTAAAGTCATATTAAAGAAAGAAAAAGAAAGTGAAATGGGCCTCTGGAGTCTTAAGGGTTAAGGTTTCCCTGACTTATGAAAAAATCAGTCAGCTAGTAGAAATTGAAGCATAAACTTAGCATAACGATTATTAATTTAGTCTTTTCCACTTTTTTTTTTTATTTTTTGTAATCAATTAATAAATATTTTTTAGTATCCATTCTCAAAACTCAAATTTTTCCTTCAAAACTTCAGGTTATCAATCACATTTGAAATAGGTAACCCATATAATTCGGTCGTTTAGACCCAATTACCAACCCACTTCTCTCCCTCCTTTTCCCTGAGATTTGACCTTCTGCTTTTGTTGGCTTAATGACCGCATCTTCGTCTTCATACCGTTATCAGAGCTTCGAACTTGTTGGCCATCCAACTTGTTCGATGTGCCAATAACACTAGTTTACAGCCAATATTTGTTTAGGTTTTAATCAATTTTAAACTATTTAATCAAATAAACATATAAGAGTTACATTAACAATATTATTTATTCAAAAAAAACTGAACGTTGTGAAAAAGCAGGTATTTGTTTTTCTAAAATATTTATTTGTTTTTATCGATAATTCCCAAAACGTAAAAATAACCTTTTACAACACTGAATAAAGGAAAAATATAAGACACCTACGTTGGTCAATACTGAAGCTAAAATTAAATCTATTTCACAATGGACTTTTCTAAATATGGCTGTTTGGTTTGTTTTTAGGAGATTATAGTTGAAACTCGAGAAATAAATTTGGAGATACTAAAGAATGTTTTAACAAAAACTATAAAAAAATGAATTCTAACTTCTTTATTGTGTTCTCGGGGTCCAACTCTCACGGGAACCACCATCTTCCCACCTCGATCATTTTCAAACTATTCTTTGTAGGCCAGTGTAGTATGCAATAGCTGTGTGGCTGTTGTTTTTGCGCTCGCCACTGGCTTGTCGGAATTTCGCGGCAAACGGATCGTTCAGTTGACTTCGTGCAACGCAGCCGCGCAGACGCAGGCAGCGGTTGAAAACCTCGATCGACACCGATATACACAGATATATATCCCATTTTTTTTGTTTTTTGAAACACAACCCCAGGATCCCGTGACGCCGTTGTTGTGATCGATGTGCCAAAAGTGCCAGGCTACGTGGGCTGAGAATCGCAAGTAAGCCAGACAAGTGAAGTGAATTTCGAAAACACCTGTTGCCGGTTACCAAAAAAAAATAAAATAAAAAAAAGCGAAGTACCAAGAGTTCGAAGCAAAGTGCACTCAAGTGCATAGTTTTTGCCTTTTTCATTTGCACAATCCACCCACAAAACGTACAAACCAAAACAGCCGCACTATGAAAACTATGAAATACGTTCGAGATAACACATAAAAAAGAGATACGAAAAACATTAGCCATGGAGAAAGAGGGGCTTTGATAAGTAGGCTATATGTTGCAGGCACGGCAGCAGCACTAACGGTCGCTGGGGATTGTCATTGTGACGATGTTGCTGCTGTAACTCTTTCTTTTTCTGCCTTTTTGCAACGCCAAAGACAATAGAAAGATTTGTCTTTGCGGCATCAACTGGCAGCAACATCTGCAGCAGCAGCAGCAGCAGCAGCAACAACTGTTTCTCCATGAGCATTATGCCCTCGTGTAGACATAAAAGAAATTTGCATTTACATTGAAAAGAAATGAGGCGTAGGGAGACGGCGGCCACGCCCCTTTCGCATAACTTCGGCGCACAGCAGCAGCAGCAGCAACAACAGAGCACAGCAGCAACATCTCCGATAACAGCAGCAACATCATTTCGGGGGCCTAATGGGTTTCGCCAGCACGCACTGGGTTAAAAGGAGGTTTTTGAAAGGAGGTTTTTGAAAGGAGGTTTTTGAAAGGAGGTTTTTCCAAGCTACCTAATTAAAAGCAGTCATTATAGTTCATTAAAGTCATTTGCAGAAGCATATTATGTGAAGATAGATAGTTGTAATAATAAATCAAGCCTTTTTTCTAATTATAAAAATATTGTGAAATTTATCCTTGAGCGAAAAAAATGTTTACACAATATGAATACTTATTAATAATAATAATTTCATAATGAAAATGCATCCACTTTTGTTATAGTAAAACTATATATAAATTCTCTAAAAACTTTAAAGCATTAGTAATTTATAATTTTAAAAGACAAACTCATTAAAAATTTGCCTAAGCAATTGAGTTTCAACATCTTCGTACAATGTACATTATAAAATGAAGCTTATTTTGTTATAATAAAAAATAATTCGAAATTCTCTAAAGACTTCAAGACATTAAAAATGTATAGTTTTGAATGACGAATTTCCTTAAATTTCCTTGAGTAATGGAGTTACCAAATCTTTGGTTAAAGTGCACTTCATCTTTTGTAGCAACTGAACAGCAACATTTTATGAAATGCAACTTTTTAGGCAATCCACCAAAAGTCGTAAATATCTGTGTTTTATTAGATTTGTTGGCTTAATCGGCAGTGCATAGTTTTAATTAACATTTGGCACGCACCAGTAGCAAGCAACTAGCCACATACAAGTACACTTGAATAAACCAGGATATATAATGTTTTATTACAATAAGTTGAAGTTCAGATTGTCTGCATTTTATTTTCCTTATAATAAACAAAGCTATTTCACTTCCTTTATAATAAACACACCCATAAAGGTATCTATAATTAAAAGCGAATTTAAATACATATTAATATTTCTGGCTGTGCACCTGCAGCAGAAGCAGGCATTTCCCTGGGTGTTGTTGCAGCTAAATGAAATTTGCCGCTAGGTGATTAAAACACTTTACTCAGCCACGAGTACTATAATTAATTAATTGCACCATTTGAATACTGTTAGGCGGCAATGGGGATGTAGCTGTGGGCCAAGTCAAGTCATTGACACAATGCCGCGCCGAAGAATCCAGCCGGCAAGTGGCTCTGGCACCTGCTGGCCAAGGTGACTGACTCCGCATGACTCGAAGTGACACCGCCTGACATTGTAATCATGAACCCAACGACTTCGCCGCGATGTCGAGTGGCCAAGTGACTGGGTGACTGACTGATGGCTGCGTTTGTTTACACCAAATTAGCGCACAAAATCGGCAGCAAATCACTTTAATTGTCTCAATCACCGTGATAGAGTGCTTGGATGCGTGGGTGCCAAGAGTGGCAAAGCAAACAAAAACCCGAAGCCGGGGAAGTGATCAGCGCTCAGTGATCATGGCCTTTGGCCGGACAGGAAGCCTAATTGGCTTATAAGCCATTATATGCACAACAATCTGGAGACAGCTGGGCTCATAATACTAGTTAATGTTTTTGGTAAAAAAAAATAAGAAATATGTAGCACAGAGAAAATTCGGACGTTCTCATCTGATTTAAAACGTGTTTTTAAGTTGGAAATTTTCTTAAAATTTCTTAATTTTATTTCTTATCGCACCAAATAAACTACCACTCTTTTCTCAACGTTGTTACATAAACTCTATTCATTAATTAGTTTTAAAATTGAGAACAGCAAACTCAAAAATCTAAACACGTTTTTTATTATGAAATTTTCTCAATTCAAGAACAATGTGCTCTTATATTTCGCTCTGTGAGGATATAAATATATGTTAGCGAGTGTTAAACTGACGTGTTTGCATTTAACAATCTTTAGCATTGTCTTTTAAAATGTATAATTTAAATAAGATTGTTTTTTGATTTATAGAAAGAGAAGAATATCTGCAAAAGAATATGGGGTATATTTCTAATATTTTCACAGTATATTTTATAGTTTTTTCAAAAGAAACCTTAAAATATAATATAAGCGAACTTCAAATGGTAAAATTTTCTCAACTGTTATAAAATATTTAAAATATATTAAATTCAATTTTAATTATTTATCAGACCCCTGCTAATATTTATTACTATTATTTTGGAAAGAGCTGTTGTTGTTAATTTTTGGCTCGGGCCTAAAAACAGCAATAATGACGCATGTCAATAGGAGGCTAGCTTGGGGAGGGGAGGATGAACACTCCGGGCCGGGCCAACAGGTTTACCTGGTCCCGGAGCCGCTAAGTAAACTCGTTTGCTGTCGCTGCTGACCCAATTTCGTGCAACTTTTTTCGACATTTTTACAACAATTTTTGTTACTGCTGCCCCGCGAGGTTTTTCGCACAAAACAAAGCACAAAAATAAAAAGCGAACCCTAAGAAAAGCAGAAAAACACTGTCGAAGAAATGGGTCCGCAGCCTCCACTTTTCGGATCGAGATACCGAATCCGAATCCGCATCCGAATCCGCGTCCGAGTATCTGCATCTGCATCGGCGCCAGGAAAGGTTCACTTTGATAGCCACCTGCTTTTGTGGTTGGCCCAGTCTCACTCGCCAGTCCACCGGCCTTTCACTTGGCCACCGAGAGAGCGGGTTTCGCGGCTGGCAATTGAAGTGATAAGAAATCGACATTGAAATCGATTATGTCAGAGTGACCGGGTTTCAACACAGGCTATCACAAGAAGCCCCGTAGAACACACCTACATTTGCATATGGGCATGGTAAAACCTGCTTTATAAGTGATAAGTGATTAGGTGATAAAAACTGGTGTCAACCTTTTGTAATAAAAAAGTATTTAGTGGCAGTTTCTTAACACATTCAACAAGGCACTAAAAATAATGGTCGCGATGTAATGTTTCTATAACTAGAGAAAACTATTCTAAAACACTTGAAAATATATTTATCTATTATTATTATTCTAATAAGGTTTTCAAGGCATTTAAAAATAATTTTAACAGTTTAGTTTAAAATCGTTTTAATCAGAATTCTTTACAGGGAAATTGTATCTGTTGTTTAACTATAGAAAAGTAAATGAACTTGTATCGATTTTGTACTGAGACCAAGGTATCGTTAATCACTCGAAAGAAGTGGTCAGTACTTCCCAGTCTTTCGCCTGTCACTTTTATTTTTTCCCGGCGCCCCCGGGCATCCCTTCACCTGTCGGTCCGTCCGTCTCTCCATGTGTATCTCACACTCATTATGCCAGGCATGTAAATGGTGGGTTTCCCACCCACCACTCCTCCAAAACAAACGCGGTGCAATCCACCCCCAAAGAAGCCCCTCTCTTATTTGTAAACTGGATAGACGGGCGCTAAATGCCGTTGGATATTTCAACACCCGCTCGATAACAACTCCACAACAACTGTGGACACCACAACAGCCAAGTGCGAACAGCTCCATAGAGTCCCCATCTGGGCCTGAGCCCCCGGCTCAGCGCGGATCAGACACAAGAAATGCCCGCCATACAATCGAAATGAAACGAAACCCATTTCGTATGGCTTTGCCCAATCGAGCACGCCAATTACGAATACCCCAAAAATCCAAAAATACAAATGGGGGGAAAAAAGCCATAGGTCCACCGGTTACGTCAGTGGATCGCAGTACAACAAGAGTGCGAGCTTTGTTGTAATCCAACCGAAAAAACGGCCGACGAAAGACGCTTTGAAAGACAAACAAACGAAAGATGGTTGCCTCTACGTGGCTCACATTATGGGCCAAAATGAAAAGCCGCTAACAATCCCCCCTTTGTCGCTATGGGCCTCCACATCAACGACGTCAAGGTCGCCGTCGCAGCGTTACCATCCAAAATTGGTCGGGAAATACGTGGGTTCGAGTGGTCTGTGGCCTGGGATTAGTGCAATGCAAACAGCTGTTGCAACCGAGTGCATTCGCAGAGGCAGTTAGGCAAATCAGATCGAAGTTGGTCAATCTTGTAGGCTTTCAACAGCCAGAACATGCAAGGGTTGGGCAAGCAATAATAGCACTCTTTGGTTGGCTAAGCAGTAGATATTTGGGTGGATTATGTGAGGCAGTTGCTAAATTCTAGAGTTTTAACATAAAAAGCCCGCAGAATCAAGGATCCAGAAAGTCACACCCACCAGGGGATAGTCACAGCCAGCTCTGCAGAAGAAGCCCCTGCCTCAAGATGGTGCTGAACCTCCTCTTCATAACCACCGTGATCAAGTCCACCTTCGGCGTGGTGACCACGGGCCTCTGGCTGATACCCCTCATGCTGGCCGCCATCACATACTACCGCTACGACGCCGTGGACCCCGAGTCGAGGCCCCTGGACCAGCTGAATCTCTTTCCCGAGTACGACTTCATAGTGGTGGGCAGCGGCTCGGCGGGCGCGGTGGTGGCCAATCGGCTGAGCGAGGTGCGAAAATGGAAAGTGCTGCTGATCGAGGCCGGTCCCGATGAAAACGAGATCTCGGATGTGCCCTCGCTGGCGGCCTACCTGCAGCTGAGCAAACTGGACTGGGCCTACAAGACGGAGCCCTCGACGAAGGCCTGCCTGGGCATGCAGAACAACCGCTGCAACTGGCCGCGAGGTCGCGTCCTGGGCGGCAGCTCGGTGCTCAACTACATGCTCTATGTGCGCGGCAACCGGAACGACTACGACCACTGGGCCTCGCTGGGCAATCCCGGCTGGGACTACGACCATGTGCTGCGGTACTTCAAGAAGTCGGAGGACAATCGCAATCCCTACCTGGCGAACAACAAGTACCACAGTCGCGGAGGTCTGCTCACGGTCCAGGAGTCGCCCTGGCACTCGCCCCTGGTGGCCGCCTTTGTGGAGGCCGGCACTCAGATGGGCTACGAGAATCGGGACATTAATGGCGCCCAGCAGGCGGGCTTCATGATCGCCCAGGGCACCATTCGACGCGGCTCCAGGTGCTCCACGGCCAAGGCCTTCCTGCGACCCATACGATCGCGCAAGAACTTCCACCTCTCGATGAACTCCCATGTCACGCGCATCATCATCGAACCCGGCACCATGAGGGCCCAGGCGGTGGAGTTTGTGAAGCACGGCAAGGTCTACAGGATAGCAGCCAGGAGGGAGGTCATCCTCTCGGCGGGGGCCATCAATACACCCCAGCTGATGATGCTCTCCGGCCTGGGACCACGCAAGCATCTGGAGAAGCATGGCATCCGCGTCTTGCAGGACCTGCCCGTGGGTGAGAACATGCAGGACCACGTGGGCATGGGCGGACTCACCTTCCTGGTGGACAAGCCCGTGGCCATTGTCCAGGATCGCTTCAATCCCACGGCCGTGACCTTTCAGTACGTGCTGCGCGAGCGGGGACCCATGACCACGTTGGGAGGCGTCGAGGGCCTGGCCTTCGTCCACACACCCTACTCGAATCGCAGCCTCGACTGGCCGGACATCCAGTTCCATATGGCACCGGCCTCCATCAACTCGGACAATGGAGCGCGGGTGAAGAAGGTGCTGGGCCTGAAGGAGTCGGTGTACCAGGAGGTGTACCATCCCATAGCCAACAAGGACAGCTGGACGATAATGCCGCTGCTCCTGCGGCCCAGGTCGCGGGGTTCGGTGAAGCTGCGCTCGGCCAATCCCTTCCACTATCCCCTGATCCATGCCAACTACTTTGACGATCCGCTGGATGCCAAGACCCTGGTGGAGGGCGCCAAGATAGCGCTGCGCGTGGCCGAGGCCCAGGTGTTCAAGCAGTTCGGCTCCAGGCTGTGGAGGAAGCCACTGCCCAACTGCAAGCAGCACAAGTTCCTGTCCGATGCCTATCTGGAGTGCCACGTGCGGACCATTTCGATGACCATCTATCATCCCTGTGGCACCGCCAAGATGGGACCCGCCTGGGATCCCGAGGCCGTGGTGGATCCCCGCCTGCGGGTCTACGGCGTGCGGGGGCTGCGAGTGATTGATGCCAGCATTATGCCCACCATTAGCAGCGGCAACACCAATGCGCCGGTGATCATGATAGCGGAAAAGGGCGCCGATCTCATCAAGGAGGACTGGCTGACGAATCCCGAGTACAAAGTCAAGCGGCAGGCCCATGGTCCACGAGATGCGGAGCCAGCCGGGAGCAGCATTCAAGGCGTCGTCACTCTGCCCACCGGCAATGTCAGTCAGAGTGACAGCGGCAACATCACTGGCCACTGGAGCAACATCGAGAGCAACTTGGGCAACAGCAGCAGCCACCTGAGCAGCAGCAACACTAGCAACAGCAGCAGCAACATCAGCAACATCGACAGCAGCAACTTCACACTCAACTATGCGGATAGTTAGTGACCTCCAGAGGGGATATAGACACGGAAGGGCTCTTGTTAGCTCCGGATTTTGTGCTCAGGGCTCGGTTAGCTTTAAACACTCAGAGGGTGTCCACAACGAGAAACAACACAAAATGTTTGCCATTGCTAAGTAACTGGTTGAGCTGGAAACTCTTTTCGTTAAGAGGAGACTCAACATAAGCCAGATGTGATTCAAAAGCTTAGGAACTCACTGAAAATTCTCCACTGGAACCAGAAGCTATCTTCTTTTCAACCCTTCCATAGGAATTCCTAGGAAATTGCGGCACCAGAAGCTATCCAATATTCGAACATGAGTTTTTCTTCATTATGGAATCCACCAAAAAATAACTACTGATCTTTCTACAAAAAGGTACCTAACCTATCTACAAGCTACTAAAGTTCTTTAGATTAGAAAGGCATCTTGTAATGCCCATTAAAATGATTAGAAAGCCCCACTATGGAACCAGAAGCTAAAACCTTTAGAACAGCTCCCTCCTCCTAAGACTAAACGAACTCAACCATCAAGCTATTGTTGGTTTAAATATGACCTTTATTAAGACAATGATTAAACCAAAAAGTTTTCTTCATCAAAAGTCCACAAAATAGTTGCGAAAGAATGCTACTTAAACTTGACATTCAGAAAAGTCAAGATACAATATAGGACTTTTCCAGGGGAGAACTTTCGAAACTCGTACTCCCCACTGAATCTCAACGCCTGACGTCCTCAAAAACTCCACGCAACGATCCTTTGCAAGACGGAATCCAGAAATCGAGTCATAGATTAAAAGCTTACCCTCAACTTTGCTGTATTCCTAGTTACATTAAGTAATTGTTATCCTCTTCCATTTTTTTTTGTTTATGTATTATTTATGCTAAGCTAGAGGTAGATAATTTAATATTGTTTGACTATTTATAGGAAACTCCCATGAACGCGCTATTTAAACGACATTCTATTTAATAAATTAAATTTGCATAAACATTAATGGCGAAACGGTGGTTATTTGCTGACAGCCAAAAAGCAGGCAACGGAAATGAGGTAAGCAAATTGGTTTTGGTGGAAATAAAAAGCATGAAGAATGACTCATCGCGTGGTTGAAAGTATTTTGTGGCTAAAATTAATTCGAGGCATTGGCGTATTCCTGGGGGCTTTGGGTTTTAGCACCCCACTTTCAAAAAAAATTATAGAAAGTTTCTATAGAGCAAGAAAAGTGCTGAAAAGTATGCTAAACAGTTTTGTTCTGTAGATTTTTTAGGGGTTCCCCTCTCTACGCCAGTGTTTCGAATACTCATCTTTAAAAGCCATATACTGAGTGAATTACTATTAACATTCATACACATTAATAAAATTTGTACTATATATACTTACAAGTATATATCTTTTCTATCTATAATACATAGTATATATCACACACAGTGAATGAGAACTGAGTACACACAACCTAGAGTGAAAAAATTCACGAATAAATGTACATTCGACTAAGTATCGACTACCCTCTCTCGACTTATATACCATAGCCTAACATTTGGGCGCGGCAGTAAAAAAGACACAACAGCACGCAACATTCTTGTGTAGAAAATATGTATATTTAACTGCCAGCAGACAAACCCAGTTCTGAACCTGTCGCAGCAACGCCCCGCGAAAAGCGTACATGCGAAATATAAAGCCATTAACTAGCCACCAATCGAAGTGTTATAAATCATCTTTTTGACAGCCCCAAAACCACAACCTTGGAGAACAATTTTCTTGCGAGCCTCGGAAGCCGGAAATGGCCAACGGAACTTGGTCTAATCAACTCGAATTAAAATCACTTCGGATGTCTTTTTCCGGACGTGGATCGAAGATGTGCTAAGTGATCGGTCCCTGTCCCACTTGGCCCGCGATTCGTTCTAATTGAGCGGCGAAAAAACGCGGATTATAATCACATTAGCCGATGTCGGGCATAATAACCAGAATGTCTAAGACTCAGCGCACATTTACAGAGAACGCGGTTAACAAATCACACGATTTAATGGACGAGCGGTACTGGCAAGTTCAAGGTCTGAATTGGGTATCTTTGGGTAGCTCCGCTTTTTAGGTAAGATCTAATGCGGGAATGGAGCTTTTCAATAAATCATAGATTACTTTTTGTTTCATTTTAGAATTAAGTTTAACATGTAAAATGAAATATATTCATTTTTATAAACAAAATAGGGTTCGAGCTTAAGTCATGGCTTTGCTTTTGGGCTAAGATCTTTTATATGAAAGCAGGTTTTTTAATAAATTATAGATTACCTTATGATTTTCTTTAGAATTAAATAAATACAAAAATATTACGTATACGCCACGGGAGCTTTACATTTAAAAATTTAATGATTTTTAAAGTGCTTTGAAAACGTTTCCATATTTTTTAACCTTTTCTTAATGTTATTTGTAGTTCTTTCATAAATAAACCATAAATAAAGTACACGCCCTGTTATGCTTTATGCCTAGAATTTACCCCAAATGTGATATATTCTTGTAAGATGGCAATAATTTCTCAAGAAAGCAGTATCAACTAGTCGAACCCTTTGCGTTTTTCAAGTTCTGGCTCGTGTTGGCTAATTATTCCAGCCACGCCCCCCACAAAAGCAAGCGGTTTAGAGCGCGGGCTAAGCGAAATGGAGCCCCAATGTCTACGTGACCGAGTGCAATTTCGCCACGAGATCGGGTCGCCGGATTTGCCCTAGACACCGGTGTCCACACGCATACGAATCTGCGGCGATTTCTCGGCCAAAAACGCAATAAACCCAAGCGTATGCGAAAATTGAATGGCCAAAGTGGGTCATTGGCCAGCGGAAGTATCTGCGGATCATCTGCAGCGGCGAGCAGATAACTTCCGGATCGATGTGTTACCGTTCCAGTTAGAGGTCAGTCAACCTGTTGTGATCTCCGTTAGACAAGCCATCGTGTCCGAGCGGATGACCCAGACCCAATGAACTTGATCTCTGGCCGCTGTTCGCTGCTCGGTGTTCGGTGTTCGGTATTCACTTATTTGCATAGCCACTCACCTGTAAAGGAAAAAAGAGAAGAAATATATTAATAATGCTCGATAAATCATGGAAAACTAAGAATAACCCATTGTAAGGGATTACAGCATAAATATTCATGGCAATGGGGCAGCATTCTTCTCCTCTAGCGGAAGTGTCATGATTTTCGTGGGGTTTCTTTGGGTTATTATTATCGCTCGACCCTGGCTCGTGATTAGTGACCCATATACACGACGTGGAGTGCCCCCACGGACCTGAACAGCCAGTTCTTTTAGTTGTTACAAAGGTGCCAATCAAGTTTCAATTCAAACCAAAAATTCTTAGTCACTGCCGTCGACCTTGAGCCACGGAAATGTTGGTCTAGACTTCGGGTTTTATGATTCAGTGCTGGGTTTATATCATTATCGAGAACTATCAAGCTGGGGTTCTTCGTTAAGTGAGACGTTGATTTGCATAAAGCCATGTGGAAGTTGGTGAAGGGAATTTACCAAAGTTCAAGCCATTAGTTGTAAAGAGCGGCGGTATTTTCCAAGAAAGAATTATTGACTTATTTATAGCACTTCCGTTTGCTAATCTCGATCCATGAACCCCTGTCCATCCTCACAGTGGGCAGATATTAACGCTCAACTTCCTGACTTCGTCAACTGTTTTTTCTTTGCTCCGAGTGTTGGCGTCACGTAGTCAATTGGCCATTGATCACAACAACCGAGCCGAATAGTGGACTTCAGATCAAATAATTGCACACTTTAATGTGCTTAGTGCTTGGCAAACAACAATGTTATCTGGCCAAACTCTGGCCGTGTATCTATTTGGACTGTATCTGTATTTGTATCTGTATCTGTGGCCGTAGCTGTATCTGTATCTATAGGTGCGTTGGCGTGTAGCAATTATGCGCATTATGATCGTATCGAAATGTTATTCAACTTCTGTGCTGCTTTGTCATGTCAATCATCTGCAAACCAATGGAAATCGATTTGCTGCGGCTTAGGAGTCCACTTTGCGGCGGGGGAAGTCTCGATAATTGATTCATATGCTCGGCTTGACTTCCTACAGCAAAATGCGGAGGTTCCCAATCATGGAAATCACAAAGAAATGTAATCAAAAAGGAAGAAAATTATTTATGATGAACAGGGATCTCGTTCAGAACCTTTAAGCGGACTCCAGTGGCATAGAAAGCTAACATTACTAACGATTAAACAATAAACTTCCCCATTCTTTATTACAAAGTGGTGGAACTCTCAATACTTCGTGGCCTAGCTGGGATCTTTGAAGGCGCACTGGGCTCGGAGAACTGACCCATCAGGTGGATACCCCTTGGCTGGGAGCCCGGACTTTGCCAGCAGTTCTTGTACCAGGCGGCCTGCTGGCGACTCAATCCCAAGCCGGCGGCTATACCCATGGAGCACTGATGCAAACTGCGGCCCAGCAGACGGAGGAATCCGCCAAAACGATGGGATGGTATTGGTTCCGGGAGGACAAAGGAGTTCAACGTCTGAGAGGTTCGCCTTTGGGCCTTCAGGTTCATAAGTGCGGCCTCATCCAAGCCATCATCGCAGGCATCATCGGTGTCGGCGCCCGCATCATAGCCATTGTCCGAGGGACTGCAGTTGCGATACTGGAAACTGGAGGCACTGGGCTCCAGGCCCAGGGTTTCGCTGGAGTCCCTGCTTATCAGCACACCTGCCAGATATTTCCTCGAACCACTCGGCTCACTGTCGGAACTCTTCGAGCTCGAGGCTCTCCTGATCCTGGGCTTGCGTTCCCTTACAGCCGGTCTGGACATTTTCACCCACAGTTTCTGGTCTTATTTATTTTGATTTTGAATTTTGATTGCTCTGGAATATGCTACTTAAGATGAACATTCTTAAATAAAATCGAGTTTACTTCTTTTTACAAAAAAATAGGTTCTGCAAAGTTTGGGAATATGTTTAACTACTTTAAAAAACAAAATTGTTTTCTTGCCTTTTTTTTATTTACAAGAAACTGATACTTTTGTCTATGTACCCTTCTAATGACCACAAAAATGTTAAGACCTGTAATAAATCTGCAGAAAATAAACGTGCACAGTAGCTTGTCGAAGTAGGAAACACCCACTTCTTCAAAAGTGCTCATAAAACTTGCTACTTAAAGAAGGCACAGTGTAAAAGGCAAACTACCAAACGTTTTCAAAGTTGGAAAAGTTTTATTGTTGAATATTATTTTAGAAGAAAACACACAACATTCAAACCTTGAGCAGATATTTGCCACTAGATTTGGCTAGATTCATTCATACAACAGCGAGCCTCTTGTTTTTCGCAAATATTTACTCGTGTTTCTGTCTGTTTTATATGTAACAAAACGCTGGAAACAGGTTTTTGGCTTTAATCAGGAATCAAATCTGCAAATATTACCACATCTAAAACACTGTCTATGCAAATTTGTGGAAGTGAACGAATTGCCTTGTCATGATGATCGAACGCAACGCAATTAATAGCCAAAAATAAAGGCGAAAAGAACTTAAGAACCTTTTATGGTCAACATTTGTGCCAGTCATTCGACAGATTGTCCAACTATCAGTTGCATCAGCAAGATTTCAATCGCATATGATTGAAAGATATACTAGGTATCCTTCGCTCAGGTGATTTGGCATCCTGTTGCCACGATCGAATGCCATGGGCCAGCAGCCAATGAGTGTCAAAACCCCACTTAAGACATGGTCGAGGCCCCAAAATACAGATTGTCAGTCGGCGCAAAGAGCAACTTGGCCAAAATCAGCAGTTGCCAACTACGAAACTCGGTCAAAGACAACGAGTTTGCTTAAATTCTTGACTTTATGCGAACAGAAATAGTCGTTGCTGCTGTTTCTGCGCCAGCACAATACCTATCGATAGTAAGAGTCAAAGCTTTAATTGCCGTTAGCGGAATGCACTGGGCGAAAAAGGACCATCAAGTCACTAAATGGCTTATTTAGCAGCTATATAGATCAATCGCATGGTAATTTATTTGGTATCTTTCTCTTTTTAAAAACTTATCTTAAATCAAGGGAAAAAATAGAAAAAATATTATTTGGTATAATTTGTCTCTCTTTTCTGAGTTAAGACCACAGACAATAAAATACTAACAAAAAAAAAAAGTTTGATAATAATATCTTTATCATTACATTATATCATAAAAAATTTCCTGATAATAACTAAATTTCCTTAACGCGATTATCGTGTCATAAACATATTTTCATTTACTTTATTTGGATTAAATTCAAGTTAAAAATATACCAAGGAACCATATCCCCATGGACAATAAAATACCGAAAAAGTTGAGTTTTTAAATGTTATATAAAAATATATCATATTGTATAACAAAATGATTATCATATCTTAAACATTTTTTCTCAACTTGATTTGGATTATATTTAAAGATAAAAATATACCAGATAACCATAATCTCTTGGACAATAAAATATCAAAAAAAAGGTGAGTTTACAAAGGCTATATTAAGTTATATTAATTGTATAACAAAGATATATTATATATACCCGAATTTCTCGAAAATTTCCCGATTGTAAATTTTTTTTGTCTACTTCATTTTATTCTATTTGAGTTGAAAAGATACCAGCTAACCATATTCTCTTGGACAATAAAATACCAAACAGAAAGGTGAGTTTATAAGGGTTACACTACATTACATCATATTATTTATAATGAAATAAGAAAATTTGCTGTCTTTATTATTAATATACCCAATTTTCTCAGTGCACATAATCGAATGGCAGCTCAACGAACTTGAGGTCCGCGAATCGCAGACGAATTGCGAAATTGGAAGCCGTGGTGCTTTGGCAGCCTTGACTCCAAAGTGTCCAGCGTGTCGGCCGGGCTTGAATGTCAACGGTTGGGTTCTCGATGGCCTGGGGCCCTCAGAATGTTTGCCAAAGGGTTCTTATCGTCGAGAGCCTCATTTGTATTCCACTCAGCTGCTGTTGAGACTGCAATTCGTCGATGATGCCCTGTATATAGCCATCCTGGAGTCGGAATCTCTGGGCAGTGTCCTTCGACTAACCATACTCCACCAGAACGACGGCATTTGGGGCGGAGACCGCATCAAAAAACTATTAAGCGCTTTATAATTTATTTTTGCTTTGTTTTGTTTTCTTTTAGTATGTCATACGGTTGCGGTCGGCTGGCCAAGTTTACGTTGCCAAGTTGCCGAGTTGCCGAGTTTCCACTCGCGAGTGGGCCGGGGATCTTGGCATTTTTCACGGCGTCTGCCAAACTGCCGATCGACTCTCTGGGCTCTCCCATTCTAAGCTCACGAATTCACATGCAAGCGGAAATAATTATAAAAATTATTCACTAAACAATGCGGCAAGCAAAAATAACAAAAAAAAAAAAAATAAAAATAAAGAAACAAACAACATGCCTCCAAGTCCATTCACCATTTACTGGGAACTATAATTAGAAGCTACTGACGATCGTTTGCCGGCGATTATTTGGTAACAAATCAATAAATTAACGGATAAATAGTTTACTTGATTTCATTAGCTGATTGATTACCATATGTCGTTGAGCAACGTTCTAACGATCATAGAATCTCTTACATAATGCATTCCTCAAGTAAGCGTAATATTGTGAATATATTTAGATAAGAAGCTATTGGTAAATTCACTTCGATAATCAACTTATTCCAGTTCCGTCATGGAGTATTTACACAAATAGTTCCTGCTCTATAGAGCTCTCTAATACTCTCTTTGTACTAGACCGTTCTACTTAGATCTTAAATAAGTCCTACAATGAATGAACTGGGTTTTCCACAATTATCCATTATTATAATAAGATGCTATTGATATCCGTATATATTCTGTTGGTCCCCTCTTAATCCTTTAGTACTGATTTACAGCACTTAAAAATATTCCCTGTTTTATAGTACTTACAATGTCCTCTTTAAACTTCACAGTTCTAAAGAGATCTTAAAACAGTTTCCTTATAAAGTTAATGATTATCTATTTTTTTTAATGCTCCTATTGATATAAATATATTCTGTGGTTCCCCTTGAAAATATTCCCCTTCTTTATAAAACGTACAATACTCCCTTTAACAGTTTAAGTTCTAGTGAGATCTTAAAAAGTATCCTCATAAATAAAATGATTTTCTTAAAATATACATTTTTTCAATCTGATGCTATTTCTTTATCATTGTATGTATTCCCTACCTATCCTATAATACTGATTTCATTATTACACCACTCACAAATATTCCCTACGTTTTAATACGTAGGAAACTCTCTTTAGACTTGGCAGTTCCAGTGAGATCTTAAATAAGTCTTCCAATGAATACTCTGACTTTTCTACAGCTATCCATTATTATAAGATGCTGTTGGCATATGTATATATATATCATTGGTTTATAACCACATTACTCACTTTAAAATTGATCATTCAAGTAGATCTAAAAAAGATCCATTATAGTAAGATGATATAATCGTTAGAATACGATACTCTGCTAATCCTATGACACTGATTCTTTAATTGCAGCCCTCACAGTGCTCATTGCCACCTCTTGATTAAGTTCGAAGTTTTTTTCCGCTCGAACCCATCGATATGGTTATTAGATCAGACCCCTTATTAAGTGACTTCTGTATGCAGCACACAATTTAAGATGCCCCTCGAAGCGTTGATTTGCGCATTCCCCCTGCATTTTGGCTGGCATGTTTACGATCTTTGATCGATCGATCGGGGTGTTCTACACAAATGATACTCCTACGGATCACCCCGTTCTCTCTGGCCGAGAAGGCCCGAACTAGGGTGATGGACTGGGCCAAAAGCCGCAATTGTCAACGGTGCAGGGCCCCCTCCCTGGCTCGCAGTTGCAGTTCAGCTCGGTTCCCCCAGCCTCGGGCTGTGGCTCTGCTCTGGGCTCGCCGGCCAGTCGATCGCGGCAGTCGAGTGAGTCCGGCTGCAAGGTGATGACGCTCCAATGACTTCGCCACGGAATCACATCAGAATCGTTCTCGGCCTCTGGTTGGTGGCGCTGTCGCTGGTCTGGGGCCAGGGCAACGTCGTCTTCGACATGCTGGAGATCTACCGGCGCGGGCAGCGGCAACTGGACCTGGAGAACCTGGACGAGGGCCAGGCGCTGGCCGCCAAATATGATTTCATAGTGGTTGGCGCCGGCACGGCGGGCTGTGCCCTGGCCGCCCGCCTCTCCGAGAACGCCAAGTGGCGCGTGCTGCTCCTGGAGGCCGGCGGGCCCGAGAACTATGCCATGGACATACCCATCGTGGCGCACCTCCTGCAGCTGGGCGAGGTGAACTGGAAGTACCGCACGGAGCCCTCCAACAGCTACTGCCTGGCCATGAACGACAGGCGCTGCAACTGGCCGCGTGGCAAGGTGATGGGCGGCAGCTCGGTGCTCAACTACATGATGTACACCAGGGGCAACCGCAGGGACTACGACCGCTGGGCCAGGCTGGGCAATCCCGGCTGGAGCTACGAGGAGCTGCTGCCCTACTTCAGGAAGTACGAGGGAAGTTCCGTGCCCGATGCCGAGGAGCGCCTGGTGGGTCGCCAGGGACCGGTGAGGATCAGCTATTCGCAGACGAAAACCCAGATTGCCGACGCCTTCGTTCGCGCCTCCCAGGATGCGGGCCTGCCCCGTGGCGACTACAACGGGGAGTCGCAGATCCGGGTCTCCTATCTGCAGGCCAACATCTACAATGAGACGCGATGGAGCTCGAACAGGGCCTATCTCTATCCCATCAAGGGAAAGCGCCGGAATCTGCATGTGAGGAAGAACGCCCTGGTCACCAAGGTGCTCATCGATCCGCAGACAAAGACCGCCTTCGGGGTGATGGTGAGGGTGGGCGGCAAATCGCTGAAGATCCTGGCCAGAAGGGAGGTCATCCTGTCGGCGGGAGCCATCAACACGCCGCAGCTGCTGATGCTCTCGGGCGTGGGACCCGCCAAGCATCTCCGCGAGATGGGCATCAAGCCGCTGGCCGACCTGGCCGTGGGCTACAACCTCCAGGATCACATTGCGCCGGCGGTGAGCATGCTGTGCAACGTGACTTCCCTGCAGGTCAGTGACATGTTCAACGTGGAGGCGATGGCGCAGTTCCTCCAGGGACGCGGCGTTCTCCGGATACCCGGCGGCGTGGAGGCCATATCCTTTTACGCCCTGGACGACTCGCGGAATCCCGATGGCTGGGCGGACATGGAGCTCTTCGTGGTCGGAGGTGGGCTGCAAACGAACATGGCCCTGCGGCTGGCACTGGGCATCCAGTCGGACATCTACGAGAGCATGTTCGGGGAGCTGGAACGCCAGAGTGCCAACGGCTTCCTGATCTTCCCCATGATCCTGCGGGCCAAGAGCCGGGGGCGCATCAAGCTGAAGAGCCGGAATCCCGAGGAGCATCCCCGGATCTATGCCAACTACTTTGCCAATCCCTATGACTTGAACATCACGGTGCGGGGCATTGAGCAGGCAGTGAGCCTGTTGGACAAGCCCGCCTTTAGGGCGATTGGAGCCAGGCTGCTCGAGAAGCGCATCCCCGCTTGCGCGAGGTACAAGTGGAGGAGCAGCGCCTACTGGGCCTGCTACGCCCGCCACTTCACCTTCACCATCTACCACTACTCGGGAACGGCCAAGATGGGTCCCCGGGCGGATCCCTCGGCGGTGGTGGACGCCCGTCTGCGGGTCCACGGCATCGAGAACCTGCGCGTGGTGGACGCCAGCATTATGCCCTACCTGATCTCGGGTCATCCGAATGGACCGGTGTACCTAATAGCGGAGAAGGCGGCCGACATGATCAAGGAGGATCACAACTTTGTGTGAGGGGAGCTATGCTTAGAGTATCATAATCAGTCTGGGGCTGATCTTTGGTCCTTAACTACTAACTATGTACATATATTCCTTGCTTCGAGTGATTTCTAGTGCATTAAAGATGAACATACAGTACAAATTACGCAATTCAACTTTCAATTCAAAATAGGTAATATTAATTCCCCAAGTTATACAAGTTGTAAAAAAAAAGTACTTTAATGGAAAAAGGAAATGCCGAGTGCATTGAAAAGTCATTTCCATTAATGGTTCCTTTCGTGATATACGGATTTAGCTAGAATCAATTAATTACAACTACTAGATTGTTAATTAAAGGTGGAAACAAAGTAAATATTATGATTGATAAGCTGTCAAGAAGTTGTAATTATATTTAAAAGAAATTAATGGATTTGCAGCGACAGCGAATCTATTAGAAATTTGTAATTAAATGAGCTAAACTATGGAACTTTTATTGTATAATGATTGGGATTAAAATTTGTAATAAAATGTATAAAGTGGTAATGATATATCACACGAAAATATTCTGCATTTTTTAAGTACTTCTTTTTGGTATAAGAATCTCTTTATCTTGTCATATATAACAATGATATTTTCTTAACTTGCTGACTAGAACTTAACCTAACATCTTGTCTTAGTTGCTTTATTTTCCCATATTTTTTGTGGGCATAGAAATGCTCACATTATTTATAATCCAGCCACTTATTATAATGATAATTCATGAGTTGTCTGGCCGACAGCCATCTAGAACCATCAACTTGTACGATATGTGCATAATTAAATGCCATCTGGTTGGTCTACAGGTTCTTCGCAGAGCCGCGCCCGAATTCTTCTGGCAGAACCGCAGAATCACGCTGACTCCGCGCTAATTGCAACCCGAATCCGAGCGAAGAGCATCCAGAGCCGTAGCCCTGGGAGGCCCTTAAATGCTCGGACCCCGGCTTCCGCATCTCATCCGCGAGCGGCTAACGATCGCCGATCGTCGATGGGCCAAGTCAATGCCAGATTCAGATTCAGATTCAGTTTCAGATGCCGATTCCGATTCCGATTCCGATTCGGAGATCGCAGAGCTTTCGCTTTCAGCTGGCTCCGGCTTTGGCGTCTTTGTCTGCGCATGCGAACGTGTCCATAGTCAAGTCTTCGGCGGATTTGAAGATTCTTGGCGGCCCGAAGCCCAGCGCCAAGATCGGCTCTTCGAACCGAGCGCCGAGAGATTCGCACTGCGATCGGTTCGCTCGGCGATCGCCGCCGAATTTAATATTAAATTGAACTTGGCCACGGCGATTGTCAGCACTTCTAGCCACGTTTTCGATTGGGCAACACGCTCGCGATCGCGTTGAAAAGCCTCCCCACGCCCCAGGCCAAAGAATCCCGATCCGCGTTCGAGTGTTATTTTTTTGTTAGCCACCATCCAATCTCTTTTTTTTTGGCTGTGCATTCGGTGTGAAAAGTGAGGAAGAAACTAGCATCGAGCATCGAGAGCCCCAAGATGGCCAGCAAATCGCTTATGTTCCTCGGCCTGTGCCTGGCCTACATGGCCTCGTGGGACCTGCGCACCGCCGCCCAGGACAGCAACAATGTCCTGTTCGAGACCATCAACTTCCTGCGACGCGGCCAGGCCGACGTCGAGCTGGAAAACTACGACAACAACCTGGTGCTGGACAGCGAGTACGACTTCATAGTGGTCGGAGCGGGCACGGCGGGCTGTGCCCTGGCCGCCCGCCTCTCGGAGAATCCCAAGTGGCGCGTGCTGCTGCTGGAGGCCGGCGGCCCCGAGCGCCTGGTCATGGACGTGCCCATAGTGGCGCACTTCCTGCAGCTGGGCGAGATGAACTGGAAGTACAGGACGCAGCCCTCGGACCACGCCTGCCTGGCCATGAACAACAACCGCTGCAACTGGCCGCGCGGCAAGGTGATGGGCGGCAGCTCGGTGCTCAACTACATGATGTACACCAGGGGCAACCGCAGGGACTACGACCGCTGGGAGGCGCTGGGCAATCCCGGCTGGAGCTTCAAGGACGTGCTGCCCTACTTCAAGAAGTACGAGGGCAGCAGTGTGCCCGATGCCGAGGAGGATTACGTCGGACGCAACGGCCCGGTGAAGGTCAGCTATGTGAACTGGCGCTCCAAGATCGCCGAGGCGTTCGTGGAGGCCTCGCAGCAGGACGGTCTGAAGTACAGGGACTACAACGGTCGCATCCAGAACGGCGTGGCCTTCCTGCACACCACCACGCGCAACTCCACGCGCTGGAGCTCCAACCGGGCCTACCTCTATCCGCTGAAGGGCAAGCGCAGCAATCTGCATGTGAAGAAGAACGCGCTGGTGACCAAGGTGCTCATCGATCCGCAGACGAAGACGGCCTACGGCATCATGGTGCAGACCGATGGACGCATGCAGAAGATCCTGGCCAGAAGGGAGGTCATCGTCTCGGCGGGAGCCATCAACACGCCGCAGCTGCTGATGCTGTCGGGCGTGGGTCCAGCCAAGCATCTGCGGGAGGTGGGCATCAAGCCGGTGGCCGACCTGGCCGTGGGCTACAACCTCCAGGATCACACGGCGCCGGCGGTGACTTTTACGACCAATGCCACGTCGCTGAAGTTCGAGGACTTCTCGGATCCCACGCTCATCAACCGCTTCAACAGGATGGAGGGACCCTATGGCTCGCCCGGCGGCTGTGAGGCCATCGCCTTCTGGGATCTGGACCATGAGCGCGACGAGGATGGCTGGCCCGACATTGAGCTCTTCCTGGTCGGCGGCTCCATGTCCTCCAACCCGGCCATCTCGCGCGCCTTCGGCCTGAAGAAGTCCATCTACGACTCGCTGTTCGCCGAGATCGAGGACAAGTCGCTGAACGCCTTCATGATCTTCCCCATGATCCTGCGGCCCAAGAGCCGTGGTCGCATCATGCTGAAGAGCAGCGACCCCTTCAAGTACCCCCTGATCCATGCCAACTACTTTGCCCATCCCTACGATGTGGACATCTCGGTGCGGGGTCTCCTCAAGGCCATCAGCCTGCTGAACCAGCGGGGCATGCAGACGATCAACGCCAGGCTGTGGGAGAAGAAGATCCCCACCTGCAAGCAGCATCCCTACAAGAGCTGGGCCTACTGGGCCTGCTATGTGCGGCACTTCACCTTCACCATCTACCACTACTCCGGAACCGCCAAGATGGGTCCCAAATCCGACCGGGCTGCGGTGGTCGACCATCGCCTCAGGGTGCACGGCATCAAGAATCTCCGGGTGGCCGACGCCAGCATCATGCCGGAGATCATGTCCGGACATCCCAACGGGCCCGTCTTCATGATCGCCGAGAAGGCAGCCGACATGATCAAGGAGGATCATGGTTTCATCCAGTGATCTTCTCTCGGCCGACGAGTTGCCTCAGTCCAAAGTTGATTTCCGCAATCAGGTGTAAGCCCCGTTCACACTGGCCCGCCACCATCTTGTTATCGTGCCCCTATATCATACCATATCATATCGCAAATCCCTGGCTGGTGTCGAGGGGGGCTTAAGCTCTAGTTAAGGCCTTCGAAAATCGTTTGTTTTTATCCGTAATCCTCTCTTGCCTGAACTGATTCTAGTTTAAGTCTAGGAATGTAAGCCACATAAGCATAATAAATCAATATAAGTCTTATATGTACCTTGAAACAAAAGTGGTTTTCTATTTTTGGGGATAAAATACGATGGAAAAATTCTTTACTTTTATATAAGAAACCTATAAAAGATTTCTCAGGCATGTTCCAAAATAATTTAACAGGTATATAATACTAAACAAAAAAAAAAAGGGGGGGGGTCTATCAAAGAATCAATTGTTATAGGTCTTAAGACCAAAGTGCTAAAAAAAAATCTGACATTGACATTGAATTTTATTGAATCTTGTTTCTCGCCCTCGTCTCATCCATTTCAATAGGAATTTTCAGCTCTGGCAATTTTCATGCTAATCAATTTGTGGCTTCATAATCAAAAGCCAAGAAATCCATGAGGTTTTTGTTTTGATTTATTAGACCTCTTTGTTTTGAGTCTCTCCCAATCGTTTTATTGTTGCGGAAATGATTTCTTGCCTTACTCTCGATTTTTTTAGCTTTCGGTTTTATTTTAACCATCAAGTTGGTGTGAATATCTTGACGAGTGTTTTGTCGGAGTCTTTGGTTTTATCTTGCTTTAATTTGCATTGATTTGACCTTAGAATTGATTATGTATGTAGAGTGGGTATAAATCTGTCGAAAATTGAGAATAATTGTTCATTTCTTGGGCCTCCCAAGGGTAGACTATATAAAATATGTATAGTCAAATGTAAAAGCTTCAAGCTTGGCCTAAAGCTCTGGGCCAGTTCGTTTAGACCTGGCTTAAAAGCTCACTTAGATTCGTAATGTTTAGGATCCTATAACTTCTGACATTTACAAGTTATTGCTATGAAACATTTTTAAATATACTTCTAAGATACATTTCCCAGCTTTGTATTGAAAAAATCCCAACCCCAGTGAAAACTCATACCAAAATCTACTTTCCCACCGCTGTAAAGTCACTAGGGTTACGCCAGACTTTTCATTAACACAAATTGAAATATTCATGAATCGCGGGGGCGGTTTCGGTTGCTCAAAAATAAGGCGAACACAAAGGAGACAAATTTTGAATGCAATTGCCATGACCAAAACATGGCCCATCCTCCATGTCCTCCCTCTAATCCCTGTCCTGCTCGTTTATTTCGTTTCCAGTTCCAGTTCCCCTCGGCGGCTGGGATTTGCAAGGAAACCCACTGACTCCGGCTCGGGGTCGGGGGCACTGCATCCATATGCTGGGGCTGATCCGCTGCAGTGGGCCACCCCTTTATCCCATCTCTGATTTCCTTGTTTTTTGGCCAGACCCATGGTCCTTTAATCCGCTTTGGTTTTGTTTTGTTTTTTCTCTCGGTTATTATACTGCATGGGGTGGCTGGCAATATATTAACCCTCGAGTGCCCGCTGCCGAGGCCTCAATCTTCAAAGACTCAACTGGCAGACCAGCAGCATGAGAATACAAGCCCAGCCAGAACAAGTTGCCCATCCAAGTGCCATTGAACCGGGCTCAGATGCAGAGGCCAAGCCAAAGATACACGGAAAAAATATGAAATATATAAAAAAAGCTTTGTGAAAGTAGACCCCTTTAAATGGGGAAAAGCCAGTCTTAAACGAACCTAGTTTTTTTCTCTCTGCATTCGGAAAGAGACAGCTGAACGGGGAACGAAGGAGAGGCAAGACCGTAGAGATGAGCAAGCAGAAAGCGCAAATTAGCAAGTGGCAATAAAAATTCTGAGACAATCTCGGCCTGTTTCGGCCCTAAAAACCCGGCCACCAAGTCAACCAACTCGGCGGCGGAGAAAGAGGGAGAGATGCGGAGAAAGGCGGCGAGAGGGGCACAGAGATCAGTCAGGGAGAACCAAACCGGCAAGATCAACCACAGTGGAGCGGGTTTTAAAATATAATAAATATTATAATACAATTAACCTGCAGTTTAAATCTGGTTTTGAAATAATAATACACTTTCTGAAGTAATAACACAGCCGCTCGTTAAATAAACTCCTTCTGATAAGTGATTACTTTCACTTACAATTCTATTATATTATTGATTTTAAAATATTCCGTTTATATAACCGATAATCACTGCCTTTGTTAAAAAATTGGTAAAAAATGCATATGCATGGAGAGTGCTCGGAAATTTTACGACCCGGCCCACAGTGCGGTGGCAGATGTGATGCCAGCCGGCGGTGGAGATCCAATTTCACCCGAAGCACCGACGCTGCAGAGTTCAGTTACCGACCATCGCAACCATGGAGAAGCTGCTGCTGTCCCGGCTTCTGTTGCTGCTCCTCGTCCAGCACCAGCTCGTCCAGGAGGCCCACTCCCAGCGGAATCCCCAGCTGGACGCACTGAGGCGACTGGGCTTGGGCAATGTCATCAATGTGCCTTTCTTCAGCGATGGTGAGGGCTCATCTAGTTGGTTTTCTGGTTCATTAAGGGATTCATTCCACATCGAGATTTAAGTGATAACACATAGTAAAATTCTTTAAAGTGTCTTGGGAAAAACCCCTCTTAACTCGCTTTAACATTCGCCATTTTAAACCAAATGATCTGGAACTTATATGAATTCATTTCATTCATTTTGATTAAAGAACTTTTGATACTCGCAGTATTAAGGACCTTTCTCATCTCATAAATCATATATTCATAATCATTATCAATATTATCAAATAAAGTGTATGATTTTTAAGTATTCTTTATAAAAAATAGTTATCATCATTATAATAACATTCTTAGGAGTTGTAATACTTATAAAACACATATTAATCAATCCATCGATAATTCCTAATAGTTTGTTTTGTTTTTTAGTACCTCAAAAGAACTACGATTTCATAGTGGTTGGCTCTGGAGCTGCCGGCTGCACCCTGGCCGCCCGCCTCTCCGAGAATCCCAACTGGAGTGTGTTCCTCATCGAGGCTGGAGGTGTGGAGAACATAGTGCACCAGGTGCCGCTCCTGGCGGCCTACCTGCAGTCCACCGCCTCCAACTGGGGCTACAACTCGCAGCCTCAAAAGCACGCCTGTCGCGGAATGCCGGACAACAAGTGCGCCCTGCCCAGGGGAAAGGTGCTCGGAGGCACCAGCTCCATCAACTACATGATCTACAATCGGGGCAATCGCCGGGACTTCGATGGCTGGGCGGCAGCTGGAAATCCCGGCTGGAGCTACGACGAGGTGCTGCCCTACTTCCTGAGGAGCGAGCATGCGCAGCTGCAGGGCCTGGAGCACTCGCCGTACCACAACCACAGTGGGCCCCTGAGCGTGGAGGATGTGCGTCATCGCACGCGTCTGGCCCATGCCTACATACGGGCTGCCCAGGAGGCGGGTCATCCGAGGACGGACTACAATGGTGAATCCCAGCTGGGGGTTTCCTATGTCCAGGCCACCACCCTGAAGGGTCGCAGACACAGCGCATTTCGGGCCTACATAGAACCCATAAGATCCAGACGCCGTAATCTGCACATCCTGACCCTGGCTCGGGTCACCCGCGTTCTCATAGATGCAGCTACCAACTCCGCCTACGGCGTGGAGTTGACCCACCAGGGCAGAAGCTTTAAGGTGAAAGCCCGCAAGGAGGTGATCCTATCGGCGGGTGCCTTCAACTCCCCCCAACTGCTGATGCTCTCGGGGATCGGGCCAGAGGACAACCTGAAGGCCATCGGAGTGCCCCTGGTAAAAGCTCTGCCGGTGGGCAAGAGGATGTACGACCACATGTGCCACTTTGGACCCACCTTCGTGACCAACACCACGGGAGAGAGTCTGTTCTCCGCCAATTTGGGCGCACCAGTGGTCAAGGAGTTCCTGCTGGGCCGCGCCGACACCTTCCTGTCCAGCATCGGTGGCGTGGAGACACTCACCTTCATCAAGGTGCCCTCGGCCCAGAGCCCGGCCAGCCAGCCCGACGTGGAGCTGATCCAAGTGGCCGGCAGCCTGGCCAGCGATGATGGCAGTGCCCTGGCCAAGGGAGCCAACTTCAAGCCGGAGATCTACGAGAAAATGTACAAGGATCTGGCGCTGCGGCAGCAGGATCACTTCAGCTTCCTCGTCATGCACTTCAATCCCGCCTCCGTGGGCCGCCTCTGGCTCCACAATCGCAATCCGCTCGAGTGGCCACGCATCGATCCCAAGTACTTTTCGGCCCCGGCGGACGTGGAGAACCTGCTGGAGGGCATTAAGGAGGCCATCAGGATCTCCAAGATGCCGGCCATGCAGGCCATTGGCACCAGGCTGCTTGACAAGCCGGTGCCGGGCTGTGAGAGCCACGAGTTCGCCTCCGACGACTACTGGAGGTGCTCCATACGAACGCTGTCCTACACGCTGCACCACCAGGTGGCCACCTGTCGCATGGGGCCCGAGAGCGATCCCACCACCGTGGTCAGCCACCAGCTGAAGGTGCACGGCATGCGGCGCCTCCGGGTGGTGGACACCAGCGTGATCCCAGTGCCGCCCACCGCCCACACGAACGCGGCGGCCTTCATGATCGGCGAGAAGGCGGCGGACCTGATACGATCCGAGTGGAGCTGAGCGACTCTGGAGGGAGATCGCTCTAAGAGGCCACGGCGATTTATGTAAAGGGGTTAATAAAATGCGAGAGGAAAGTTGGACGAAAGCAAACAGGTACACTTCGAATGCGAAACGGTTTGAAAACATTAGGGATTTTTTTTCATATTTTAAAAGGCTTAATTTGTAAGGTGTTTTTGGGACCCCTAAGGATATCATTCCAAACATTTACAGCGCGTATTATAAAATGTCAAATTCATTTTAACAGCAGCATTCTTTTTTTTGTAATAAAAAGTAGCTTAAAAAAAACAAATACTATTTTTTAATTGGATATTATGGGAAGATTAAATATAATTTATAGAAAAAAAAATTTTAATAAAAAAAACAGAAAAATTATTTAAAAAAAAAAGCAGAAAAATAAAAAAAGCAAATAAAAAACAAACAAAAATAATACAAAATGTATATAGATATATAAAAAAAATTTATAGATATATAAAAAAATATAAAGATATATAAAAAAATATATAGATATATAAAAAAATAAATATATTTATAAAAAAAAATATATATAATATCCCATCACATTTTGATCCCAAATCAAAAATTTTTTCTAAATTTGAACAGATCATTTTTGAAAGATCGCCCGAAAGCACCCCCGAAAATCCCCGAGTGTAGCGCCGAACAGGGTCTTGAGAACGGCTCGGGTCAATCCAATGGAGTCCACGTCATGACCTAGCTTAATAACTTCTCAGCGATCCGTTCCGATCTCGAGCTGATCCGAATCCGAAGCGGGGCAACCGGGGCGGCGCAAAACGGGTTTACGCACTTCAAGTTCAATGCCTCGGCTCTCGGGCCGACAAAAAATGAATAGAGCGCCGGGAGGGTATGCCTCATCGACGATATTATTATATTATGCATATGGAGTCGAGTGCATTTGGGGGCCCAACGCAGGGAGAGCACGCGCCAAAGTTAAACGAACCCGCGAATCGCGACCGGCACTTAAAAAGCGAGAATCTCGTCATTCTCCCTTCACATTTGGCCAAACCAGGAAATGGGGGTTACCATCGCGGGGATACCCTGTAAATCGGAGGGCCTGAAAGATCATAGGTAGAGGTCATAGGCAAGGATCATAAAATAAATAGGTTTATAGTAACTGTGTTGATAAGGACATTTTTTAAGAACGGTCCTCCCATCTCCAGTATTTCTTGGTATTTCCTTACTGTATTACCATTTCTCCCTGTGTACTTTTTGGCCATTCATAGGAACAAGCCCATCCGAAACTGGATCACCTAGAGCTTATCTTTACGACTGCAGCAGCACCTCTCCCAGGCTAAACCCGGCGATTTTCACTATTTTTGTTTACTGCTAATTGATGCTAATCTTGCCCAAGTTTGTTTTGGGTTCTTCAGCCGGTTTAGACCAACTTTGCTTTGTTTTTAATGGTTAGTTTATGAGTTTTGTTTGTCTGTGCCTTTGTTTAATGGTCAATTTCCTTCTTTATTTGGAATCTATTTCTCACTTCATTCGGTTGAGGTGTTATTTTTTATGATTTTCCATGAGGGTTTTTATTTTTAAGCTGGTCATATGCATTGGTTTATCTCTTCCTGGAGTCCACTGTAAGCGGTGGCTCATCATAATAGAACCGTACTGAGCCACGCTACATTGTCTCTAATGCCAGATTTCATTCAATTACCGGCTGGCACTTGTTAAAAAGACACATTTTTTAGTGCCCTGTGTGACATTTTGATCTCTCTGCCCAGACATTGTTATTCCAAATTATACATTTCGTCGTTCAAAGTTGGGTTCCATTCCCAACTCCCTTGGGGCCAGTGCAGGGTATGTGGTTTGTATGGCGAACGGGGTGGGTGGGGCATCGTCTGGCGGCGGAGAGCCGCAGCAACAACAACCACACTGGCGTTATGGCACCTGAGTCACCCACTGTCAGTCCAATCCAGTCCAGGAGCCATGGCTTAAAAGCAACTCCCCCCAGCGGCAGGCAGCTCATTTGCCCAACATTAGCCCCATGCACTTCACACAGATCTCCCGCCTGCTCCTGGCGCTCCTGGTGCTCCTCTACCCGGGCGCATCTCGGGGGGATGCCAACCGCCTGCTGCTGGACCAGCTCAGCCAGGTGGGCATAGTCAACCTCCTAGACCAGGCCACGCGTCCCAATGGTAAGTAAACTCCAGGCCCAAGGTTATACCCAAAAATAGCCTGTTTCTAAGTCGATTTACCCAGACCATTCCCAGTAAAATCAATACTTAAGTTCCATTCTTCTCCCCTTCAGTACCCCAGGACCTCTCGACCTACGACTTCGTGGTGATTGGCGCCGGAGCAGCTGGCAGCTCCCTGGCCGCCCGCCTCTCCGAGAACCCCCAGTGGCGGGTGGCCCTCCTCGAGGCCGGGGGCGTGGAGAACATAGCCCACCTGACGCCGGTGCTGGCCGGCTACCTGCAGCAGACAGCCTCGAACTGGGGCTACAAGTCGGTGCCCCAGAAGCTCTCCTGCCACGGCATGCACAACAACGAGTGCGCCCTGCCCAGGGGAAAGGTGCTCGGAGGCACCAGCTCCATCAACTACATGATCTACAATCGGGGCAATCGCCGGGACTTCGATGGCTGGGCGGCGGCAGGAAATCCCGGCTGGAGCTACGACGAGGTGCTGCCCTACTTCCTGCGGAGCGAGCGGGCCCAGCTGCAGGGGCTGGAGCACTCGCCGTACCACAACCACAGTGGGCCCCTGAGCGTGGAGTATGTGCGCTTTCGGTCCCAACTGGTTGATGCCTTCGTGCAGGCCTCCGTGGAGTCGGGACTGCCGCGCACCGACTACAATGGCGAGTCCCAGTTCGGGGTCTCCTATGTGCAGGCCACCACCCTGAATGGCCGGAGGCACTCGGCGTACTCGGCCTACATAAAACCTGTGAGGGACCTGCGCTCCAACCTGCAGATCTTCACCTTTGCCCGAGTGACCCGTATTCTGATCGACGAGGCCACCAAGTCCGCTTACGGCGTGGAGTTCCACTACAAAAACAGAGCCTATACCTTCAAGGCCCGCAAGGAGGTGATCCTGTCGGCGGGCGCCTTCAACTCCCCCCAGATACTGATGCTCTCGGGGATCGGGCCGGAAGACAACCTCAAGGCCATTGGGGTGCCGCTGGTCCAAGCCCTGCCGGTGGGCAAGAGGATGTACGACCACATGTGCCACTTTGGACCCACCTTCGTGACCAACACGACGGGTCAAACGACCTTCACCTCGAGGGTGTCGCCCGCTGAGGTGATATCCTACCTCCTGGCCGGCGATCCATCCACCCGACTGAGTTCCATTGGCGGGGTGGAGGCCCTGGCCTTCCTCAAGTCGCAGCGTTCGGATCTGCCCAAGGATTGGCCCGACATCGAGCTGATCATGGTCACTGGCAGCTTGGCCAGTGACGAGGGCACGGCCCTCAAGTTGGGCGCCAATTTCAGGGACGAGATCTACGACCGCATGTACAGGGAGCTGGCGCAGGCCCAGCAGGATCACTTCACCCTGCTGGTCATGCAGTTCCACCCCAAGTCGGTGGGTCGTCTCTGGCTGAGGGACCGCAATCCGCTGAGCTGGCCCATGATCGATCCCAAGTACTTTGTGGCCGAGGAGGATGTGGAGTTCCTGCTGGATGGCATCAAGACCAGTCTGCGTCTCATCGAGATGCCGGCCATGCGGAGGATCGGGGCGAGGCTGCTCAAGAGGGTGGTGCCGGGCTGTGAGAGCCACGAGTTCGCCTCGGACGACTACTGGAGGTGCTCCATCCGAACGCTGTCCTACACGCTGCACCACCAGGTGGCCACCTGTCGCATGGGGCCCGAGAGCGATCCCACCACCGTGGTCAACCACCAGCTGAAGGTGCACGGCATGCGGCGCCTCCGGGTGGTGGACACCAGCGTGATCCCAGTGCCGCCCACCGCCCACACGAACGCGGCGGCCTTCATGATCGGCGAGAAGGCGGCGGACCTGATGCGATCCGAGTGGAGCTGAATCAAACAGGTATCAATCAAACAGGCCATAAAAAATCCATTATCCGACTCGTCAAATGGCGTTTTTATTGTACTCAACCTTTTTTTTGCATTACCAGGAGTGTATTAATACCAAAAGTTAATTTTAGAATTAAGAGCAATGTAGAAATTATCAAACTTAGATTGTGAATTGAAGAATATCCGTGCTCCAGGCCATTTTGCCCCATTTGCGTGCTGGAAACCATTAAGCCCGCCCTGGCCTCCCATGAGCCACGACATTCCTATTAAAGGATTATCGATGCCCGGCTAAGTGCATTATTTTATTATTTTATTGAATCGCTTGCCAAAAGGCGGAAAAAGTGAAGAGTAAAATCATCTATTAGTGCCCGGTTATTGTTTGACTGGGCAAGTTAATTAAATGGAATTACCTTAACGAGTTGAGCGAGTTGCATTTGGGTTTTTTGGGGTTGGCAATGGCCGTGGAGGGTGGGGATTTTTCGCAGGGGTTCCGGGGGGCTGTGGCGCCCCTAGGGGTTGGCCAGAGTGCATTAACCCATGCCATGGGGGTTGAAAAGTTTGGCCAGGCACAGCACCGAAGGCAGAGCGGGCGGAGACGTAGGCAAAATGGCAACAAGAAACAGAAAACACAAAACACAAAACATCAGGGGGTGGTTTCCCGGCGACGGGATGCTGGGGATGGTGGGTGGTTGCATACAAGTGGTTATCACTGTCCCGGGCCTCCGCTTCCTCCGCGCTCTGTGGTGTGTGTGTGAAAAACTCAATATGCATCGGGGAGTTTTCTGTTTTTCTGTGCCGCCGGAGAAAAAGACTTCCGGCCCCAGGGCTTCACAATAGATACCCAAGGTTGCACAGGAAAAAATCGAATAACATTTCGAGATTATGTTTTTGATGCCCAGAAACCGGGATAACATTATCCATTATATATATTATATATTATATTCCTAAACATTTTCTTAACCAATAATGAAAATATTACATATTCGCCTGGAAAAATCAAATTGATATTGCCTTTCCATCAATATTTCTGACATCCTTTGCCTTATATAATTTCAATTACAGAGGGGAGCTTTTATCAAATCTTTGAAAGTATTTAATATTGCTTTAAACAGCCCTTCATATAATATATACTTAGGTTCGTAATTTTTTGTACAAGTAATATCAAGCCCCGAAGCACTCAGATCAAAAAAAAAGTATATATATCATTTGTAAGTGCAAATACACGATAAATACTAAACTTGAACTTCATTGGACAGGTAATTCGACTTTTTGGCATTAAGAGAACGGCGAAAGTAAGCCTACAAATCAGCCGTAAAATACATATTATTTATTTTTAAAATATATACATTTAAGCACCGCTTATTTATAAATTATGACCCCATTGCAGTTTAAATTTTATGTGACAGTGAACTGTGAAGGGACCCTCTATAAGCCAAAAATGTTGCATATATATTTATAAGAGTTGCCAAGAAATTTCTAAGGGTAGGCAATCCTTTGTAAAGCTGTCAAAAAGTATGCAACAAAAAAGTTACAGCGCCTCTGCCTGTCAAAGAGTATGCAGTAAAAAATTTCATGGTCTGGTTATAAACCACATCTCACGATCAAATAATATTTTAGCATGTTCTAGGCACCTTAAGAAGTGATTTATAAGACGAGCCAAAAACATTCTAAGGATGGAGAGTTCTGTGTAAAGCTGTCAAAAAGTCTGCAGTAAAAAATTACATAGTCTCTATAAAACAGTCAAAAGGTATGCAGTACAAAATATTACACCTTCTGCTTATTGTAGCATAGTTCTAGGCACCTTAGGAAATAATTTATAAGGCGTTCCAAGAAATTCTAAGGTAGAGTTCTTTACAAAGCTGTCAGAAAATATGCAGTACAAAAGTACATGGTCAACGAAGAAATAATATATTGTAGCATAGTTCTAGGCGCCTTAGGAAGGGATTTTAAGGCCCCAGCGAATTACATTCACCATATTATTATTTTTCAGTGTTGTCATTATCCTGAATTCCCCGCAGTCATAGATCAAAGCGAAGTCGAATATCACTCGCAACTGAGTGAATGTGCATAGGCAACCCTGGCTGAATTCGCAATGTCCTGTCAACATGCGGTTTACTAATTGCAGCATTTCAAAATCAGTCAACAGGCGTTTGACGCAACAGTACTGGCGAAAAAGGGTTAGGAAGTGGGTGGTGTGGTGGCTGGGTGGTTGGGGTGGTGGGGTCATGGGTGGTAGAGTAGAGTGGCCCAGGCTTGCCCGACTCACCTGAAACAATTAACGCCTCATTGGGACCCGTCGTGTGTATGTTGCCCATCGTTGAGGTTCCTCGTCGTCTACTTGTTGGTCCTTATTTATATTATTTGTTTGGTATTACTCCTTTGCCGAAAGCTCCGCTGAAAAGTTCTGCCGCAAAAGAGCACACACGAATGTATAATTAGCACACGGTGAAAAAAACCATCTATCAGTATCCCGGGATATTTATTAGTTTTACTACAAATGTTCAGCTTTTAAAAAAATCATTGTTTTCTAGAATTTTCACGGCGAAAGAGAACAATCTATCAAGATCCTGAGATACATATTTCTTTTTCTTACAAATATTTAGCTTTCTGTAAAAACAATTCTATATCATTTTCAAAAATATATATATTAAATGTATCACAAAGCTCAAAATGCATATGTTATATGGAAATATAGACAGATCTTTTAGAAGAATTTGAAAAAGTGTTTAAAAAAATGTATCATCAAGCTTTAAATTCTGATATTACTTAGAAATTACTTAGAAATTAGAAAAAAAATTTTAAACTTTTAAATATTTTTGTCTTTAAAAATATATTTCCTTTTTTATAAATTTTGATTTCCAATTCATTATTATTATACAAATTATTAAAGGGTTATTTATTTTCTTAGTTTCAGATTTAATTTTAAATTTCTCAAATTTTACATAGATTTTCAAAAGCTACAATTTAGAATTTCAGCATTCCAGAAATAGATGATATTGTTTTTCTCTGTGTAAGTAAAACACAGGAATAAAAGCGAGGAGCTTTCAACGGTTGCGACTTTTCGCTCGCCGCCCGCGAGTATGTTATTAAGTTTTTAGATTAGAATTGCCAGCACGCGTTTGGTTTATTTAATTATTCTGTTCTCGACTCTTGTTGTTTGTGCACGGCCAGTTTTTTCTGTTTTATATCTAGTTCTTTTTTAATTCGAAAGCTTTTTCCTGCCTCTGGGGGACAGCAACAACAATTAGCAACTTGTTCTCCGCATACTGCTGGGTACATAGGGTATATACACATCATTTTTATAGAGTATCAGAGCGATTGAATGGAATGTGGGCGAATATTGTTCG
Organism: Drosophila biarmipes; assembly: GCF_025231255.1. Taxonomy (NCBI): domain Eukaryota; kingdom Metazoa; phylum Arthropoda; class Insecta; order Diptera; family Drosophilidae; genus Drosophila; species Drosophila biarmipes. Next base: position 8,718,849 of record NC_066611.1, on the reverse strand, counting down.
CATTAGTGTACAATGCAAGGGGCACTCGACTTGGGCAAACTGTTCGAGGGATTTATATGGCTCTGCCGGGGGGTTTTTCGCACTTTTTTATCAAAGTGCAAGTACAAAAGATTAAGTAGAGTATGCAAGGACAGAACAAGGGGTTGGGGGGCCGGGCAGTGACGTAAGCAGCCATCTGTGTGCCCAAAAGAACGAGAGTCAGGGCGCGTCTCTTATCAATGAGCTCATCATGCGAGCACTGAGAGAAACGGGGGAGGCATAAACAAAAACACAGCAGCCCAGAAGTAGGTTCGAGCACGTAAATAGCCTGGCGCTGCGCACACAAGCTGGAAATTAACCCCCAGTTGCCCAGTGGCTGCGCTTTGGGGTGACTTACTGGAGTTTCTAGGTAAACAAAGTTTGTTGTTGCCGCCTAGTTGCTGCTGTACCCCGCCTGTTAGTAATGTTTTTAGCCGGAAGCCGCGATTGGAGCCTATCTGCGCTTATCACTTATTTTCCACTTTTAACTTTTAACGAGCCGGCCCGCATTTTCAGCCGGAGCATCCACCGTTATGTTCCGTTTTTTCTTTCGGTGCTTCGATGCTCTCGAACAACGGTTTTCTGGGCCTCTTCACTCACAGCACGGTAACAAAAATATGCAAAAAATAATCCGAGTTCAAGTGACGGGGTCCGGCCAATTATTCTTAATTAATTCTGCGCCCTAAATTAAATCGCAACTTTGGCAAATTTACCGTTTTGGGACGAGTAGCCGCCTGATGCCACAGGAGTTTATCTGCACTGAGAGGTCCTACTATCGATTGGTGCGATGTTTTGATTTCTTATCGATAACAGGCGGTGTTGGCGGTATTCCTTGATGAACTTTCATCAGCTGTTCATGCAAGTTTTTGCATTCTCAGCAATTTCTTTCTTGATTTTATGGTAATAGGAGAACTAATAATATTCAAAATTTAAATAAGTTAATGCGAATTTGGCTTCTTTTATATTTTTTAAATCTGTTTAATAAAAGGTCTACATTTTTTGGTTTCAAAGGAAAATATCATTTCAGATACAACTTTAAACTTTGTTTCCAAATAGCTAAGCTTAAAGTCGTTTTTAATTTACCAGAAGAACCATTAAAATTAACGAAATTGTTTTTAAAAAGCCAACAAATAAATCACCTTCTTGGTGATATATTTTAACATATATTAAATTAAAGCAAATTCTATTTCCTAATAAATAATATTTAGTAAATCTACATTTATACACAAAATACTAAAAAGAATGCCCCTAATCCCATGCCTTAGTATTTTCCTGTGCGAACAACATATATCGCAAGCCATATATACCGCTTGAAAAACTGAAAATACCACCGCTATCGTATCGATAGGCTTTCCAATTGGAGTCTCGATGTAAACAAAAAGTGGAAGGAGGGGCGAGCACAAAATAAAACAATGTCTCGGGGCGGAGAGCTGGTCTTTAAAACGAAGAAAACGTCGGAGAAGATATCGGAAAACATACACATTTTCGCCAACGATCCGTCGCTGGCCTTTTTCCGGGTGCAAGAGCACGTCCGCAAGGTCTCCCCAGCGATTTTCGAGAAACGCGATGAGGTCTTCCAGCTGCAAAACAACCTCCAGGGGCATTGCTACGACATGGAATACGGAATTCAGTAGGTCGTGGTACTATACCCCTCAGCCACCACCACTAATATCCGTACTCCCACCCACAGAGCCCTGCGGACCATCGAGAAATCGGAGAGCATATTCGAGAACATACAGGAGATGATCAAGGCCTCGATTTTCCTGAAGCAACAGCTGAAATACGAGGAGAACCGGAAGAAGGTCAAGAAGGAGAGCACCAAGTCTTCGGTCTACAAACGCTTCTCCGCCCACCTCGCATTGGACCTGCCGGATCTACCGGACTTCGGCGGCGTTATGCGGGAGACCAGCCAGCGGATGGAGAACATGATAGGTCCTGGCACGGGAGCAGCCCGAACCGAGGCCCAGCCCACGCAAGCCAGCAATCCGGGGGAGCTCCAGCGATCCTACACCACACTCCACTAGATAGCCTTAGGTTTAAGTACTGTATCCGTAGTTATGCGTGTGATTATTGCAAAATACATTTTATTTCTATTATGCGAGGGAGGTTTTCCTATGTGCACCAATATTCATTTTACAAAGCTTAAATTATTTTGGAAATTTTTATTAGAAAAAGGTAAAAAAGTTACGTTTCTTCCTTCTTGCCAGTGTATCATTAAGAATGCTTACCAAAATTGATATTTTTTAGTTTTATTGTAACACCCTAGTAGACTTTACATTTAAAATTTATTTAATGCTTTAAATCACAAAATAAACCTTTCTTAAATATATTTTTAGAGTCTTTCATATAAATAGGTCTTATTTTTGACTTATTTATATTATCATAATAATTAAAATATTATGGTTTAAATAATCTGTTATATACATAGATGTGTCATATTTGGACGTATTTGTATTATTATTTTTATTAAGGAATATTTAAAATTAAGTTAAAATGGGTTAAAATTACTAATAAAGAGCTAATGTAGATTCTTGGTATTTTATTTCTATTCTGAGATAATTGCCAAAAAAAGAAATTTTATCAAATTTTATTATTATTCCAATAACTTAGCGGGAATATTACTTTAATTATTTAAAAAACATTCCCAAATGAAATTTTCCAATACTTTTTGAATCCAGAACCATTCGATACCCGATAGGCCGAGCTATCGCCAGCCTATCGATACCTTTCAGCTGACACTTCACTTGAACGAACCTTGTTGTTATTAGATAATATTTGTAGTATTATTATCTCCTCGAGGAAAGCGCCGCTGGTAAGATGAACCGAATTTGCCAGAGCCTGTTGCGTCAGAGCTACCCGAGTGCCCGTGGCCTCGCCGCCGGAGCAAGTGCCTCCGCCTCCGTTCCGAGCCTGCTGAGCCGCTTCTTCGCCGCCGATGCGGCGACCGGCGAGGCGGTGGACAAGGCGACGCTGGACAAGCTGGTGCGCACCAACAAGGTGGTCGTCTTCATGAAGGGCAATCCCCAGGCGCCGCGCTGCGGCTTCAGCAATGCGGTGGTGCAGATCATGCGGATGCACGGTGTCCAGTACGATGCCCACGACGTCCTGCAGAACGAGGCCCTGCGTCAGGGTGAGTCTTGGAATCGCCTCTCCATACGTGTGTGTGCCCTGCCATAATCTGTTTGTCCCCCTGCAGGAGTCAAGGACTACACCGACTGGCCCACCATTCCGCAGGTGTTCATCGACGGCGAGTTCGTCGGCGGCTGTGACATCCTGCTGCAGATGCACCAGAGCGGCGACCTCATCGAAGAGCTCAAGAAGGTGGGCATCGTGTCCGAGCTGCTGAAGGCGGAGGAGGCCAAGCAGGCGGCGTCCCCCCCGGCGGATGAGAAGGCCAAGTGATGCCCCGCCAGAGCGCCCTGAGATCAAAGCCCCAGACTCCCCCACAACCCAATGACAGACCACTCCCCAAGTTATAATTATTAAATGTTTAATGATAATGATATGTGTGCGATTTGGTGTATCATTCGCAAGACCATGCTTAGGAAATAGGATGACGATCATCCGGAAAGCAAGCTGATGTAAGAGATAAGCTTAATTTAAGAAGACCTTTGCAAGAGGTTCCTTTACCAGGAGCTATCTGCGAGTCCCTCGCTGCTCGTCGATTCGCTGCAGGATATCCAGGACTCGGCTGCGTGCCTGCAGAGCGTCGCCCGCCTGCAAGAGTTCAAGGCACTGCTGGCGGCACAGCGGGTTAGTCATATTTACCAGGATCTCCATCAGGTTGTCGGCTATGGAGTGGCGCATGGTCTCCTCCGAAGGCATGGGTGGAGGCACCCTACTACGACGAAGGTTGCCAGGTGGGTCCTGCCTCTGCGGATCCAGGGCTTTATCCTCAAGCACCTGCTTTTGATAAGGATCCATCCCTGATGGGTACTTCTTTGGCGCTTGAACTGAAAGGCAAACCTCTACTTCCCGAACTTTATCAACATGATCCAGATTTCCAGATTCGCTTAAGATCATATCATCCTGAACTGCCTTTGGTATCTGGATATTTGGCAGTTTTTCTCCTTGAATTTCCTTGGGACTCAGAACTCCACTTGAAAGACCCAGATTTTTAACAGAATTTGTTTCGTCCTGATGCTCACCATTATTATTTTGATCCTGAACTTGATTTTTTAAAGGACTTTCCTCAAAAACCTCCATTATATCCTTAGATATAAACATTTATAAAGAGTATTAAGGGGTATTTAAATGAAAATAATATATTATTATATATACAAATAAGGAATTAATAATAATTATTACGAAGAAAGATCATTAACAAGGATATCGAAAAGTAAACAGTTATTTATCGAAGTAGTTGAAAGTATTAACCCTTGTGTGATCGATAACATGTTTAAATTATTGTTTTTGAATAATTTAAATAATATTAAATTATTCGATTTAATAATATTTATACGAGTATTAGGAAGAATAATAATTTCTTTTATTTATGATTATTGATTTTGTGTTTCTTAATTATTTTTTATATCCAGGTAGTTAAGTGTATTATAAACAAAATTTTTTTTTTTATATAATATAATACACTTAACAAATAATTAATAAAATAGATAACAATAATTTATTATTTGGTATAAATAAATTACTATATTTATTTAAATTAAACTTAGATACCTGGATATTAAAGGGCCGAATTTTTAAGAAAAATCAAAGCTTACTTAGAAAAGTGGGCTTATTTAAATCACATTGCTTATAATTGGGTGACATCGAAATCTCTTTGTCCGAAATTCGGGAGAAATCTGATGATGCTGACGTACGTTTTCCCCGAATTTACCAAGTATTATGATGATATCATAATTAAAAAACATACATAGTTATAAGTATGTGTAACCTTTGACTAATTCCTTTCCGCTGGCTGCATTTATCTTTTTTAATTTTTATCTAGCCCCATTTGGCGACATTGTTATCTATGTATGTTCAAAAAGAAAAGTGCCAAAGGCAGGGAGAAAGTGTTTTTCTTATCTCAAGAACATGGATTACCAGCTGAACCTATTAAATTTCCAGAAAAGAACGTTTTAGAGAACATACAATACAATACAATGGAAATCCCATTCTTTGATTTTACAATTTTGATTTATTTAAATATACATATCGATATATTCTCATACATTTAGTTACATACAATATAATACATATTGATTTAGTTGGTGTTTCCTTACGCTCCGTTTCCTTGACTGGCGGCTTGAGTTCGTTTCACATCAATTGCTTGTCGTTACGCTTGTTACTATTTAGTCAGTGTTACTCTGCGTATTATGCAGCGCTGCGGTTTAGTGGTAGTAAAACGAAATAAAAAAAACTTATACCATAACTTGCTTATTAGTTAACAATAAAGGTGTTAAAAGCGATATGCCATGTGTGTGTGTGAAAGGGAGTTGCTTCTTGTGTTTTGAATGTTTTCTTTTTCGTTTGTAATACTTTGAAAGTTCAGCGTTGAAAGTAAACAGGTGTGTGTGCGGATCGCGGATCAGACGATGGAGGACTTGTCGAGGAAGGACGAGGTCTCCATCAGGAGCTCGCTGCTGCTGCTCAGAATATCGTACAGTTGATGCGGTGCGTCGCCGGCGATGGGATTGCCGAAGGGAAAGAACGACGACAGCGTCGATAGCTGCAAGTTCCCGCTCACAGATGTCAGTCCGTTGGTGGGCGTCGCCGCCTTCGTCGTCGTCTTCCTGCGCCGCTCGACGCCGTCCACGAACTCAGCCTCATCCTCCTTGTCCGGCTTCTCGTCCTTCGGCTGATTGGGTCGCGATTCGCCGGTGGCCTCGTAATAGGCATCCGGCAGGTCGTCGAAGTTCTGGAACTCCAGGCAGCGTTGTACCTTCGCGATGTTGCTCAGCAGCAGGCGATGGAAGAGATCCACCTGCGGCTGGCCACCGCCACGAATGTCCAGAATGGGCAGCCAGCGGTAGTAGCACTGATCCCACACTTGCAGGTCGAAGATCCGGTGAGCCGGCTGCAGGAAGCGATCCTGCGGCACTGAGGAAGCCGTTGCGAACAGCTGCGGATTTATGGTGTTCCGGGAGGGCGTGGATCCAGCTGCAGAGCCTTGCGCCGCCCTATTTCCCACCGCCAGAGATCTACGATGAGCCGCCGCCGCCGCCTGGGCGCCAAGATCGCCCTTTTGGCGCTGGTACAGCGGATTGCTGAAGAACATCTTGTCCTTGTCGGAGAACTGCTCGCCCCAGTCCCAGACGGGACGGAGCACGAGCTGCGAGTCCCGCACCGCCTTCAGGCGCTGCGCCTGCGTGTCGAACTGGAAGGTATCGAAGATGGGCATGAAGCACGAGTCCCACAGCGTGGTTAGGTACGTCTGCGTGAACTCAAACTCGTCGGGGAACTGCTGCAGCAGCTGCCACACGCAGTCGAGGAAGAGCAGGAACACTGGGCTCTGTTCGCTTTCCATCAGCTCGGCGTTGCCGCCGGCCGGCTGGGCGGAGTAGACGTGACCCAGGCGCCGCTGGAACGGATGCTCCAGGGCCACCCACTCCTTCTGCACCAGCGACTGGAAGCCATCGATGGTACGGAAGTGCGGATCGAGCAGCAGCTGCGCCAGACTGCTGACCACGCAGCACAAATCACGGCCATTCGATTCCTGGAGCACACAGGTCACGCCGCTGCGCAGTGTGGCAGCCGCTTCGCTGGCAAAGCGTAGGCACAACGATACGTAGAACAACCAGTTGGTCTTTTCGAGTAGCGCCAGGTACTTGTCATCTTGCGCCATAAACTTCTGCGGCGTTTCCGGCGTGCACAGGCGCCTCAGCTTCTGGTAGGCCTTCAGCACATCCTGGATGCTCGGCAGGCGATCCGTCAGCTGCAGCAGCTTGAGCTGCCGCCCCGCATCACACTTGCGCACCAGCTCGAGCATCACGTTCTCCAGCTTGGTGTCCTGCTGGGCGGCCGGCTGCAGTTCGGCTAATCTCACCAGGGCGGCGCTACTGCCATAGCTGTACACCCAAAAGGCAGCTCGTGAATCACAAAAGGCGCGCGACAGGTCGAGGAATCGATCCACGCTGCAGCTCTTCGGTATGACGAAGTGCGGCGGCACGGTGTACTTGCCCGCCTGCAGGGGATTCTGCAGCAGCGGCACACTGGCACTGCTCACCACCTGCCACTCGGTGGCGCCGCAACGTATCAGCTCCCGGGCCCAATCGTTCTTCGTCGCATACATGCTCGTGCCGGAGGCGCCCAGCGTCGAGTAGTACGGCTCCCTGTGCGCATAGGCGAAGCTCAGATCGTGCCGCATGGGATAGGCGAAGCGGACCAGCGCCGAGGCAATCAGCTTGCCGTGATCACTGGATCCGGACAGCTTCGAGTCCTGCTGCAGGAAGGCGAATTTCAACAGTCGAAAGTTCTTGCACACAATGTGCAGGGCGGCGATCCTTCCGCTGATGTTGGGCTGCTTGAAGGGCTCCAGCTTCTTGCGCCGGCTGATGCCACGCGCCGCCTGCAGCGCGATGACCGCCCTGCCCAGCTCGGCGATGGTGTAGATGTGATCGATGTTGTTCAGCGTGATCTCGTTGCGCCCCAGATAGGCGTTCTCCTGGTAGAGATCGACCAGGGGGGCAGCAGCCGCCACGGGATTACGCTTCGAGTGGAGCGGCACAAAGGCCAGCTTGAAATTGGTGACGCTCAGCAGGCCGAAGATGGCCTCCTTGTGCGAGTCGGCTGGAAGCGTTGAGGAGGAGGAGGAGGAGCCGCTGCCGCTGCCACTGCCGCTCCCACTGCTGTCCATGGGATCGATGGGGGAGTACATGTAGGCCGGGGCCGAGGACACTATCTGCTCGCCCTGCAGCAGGCGCGGCTTGCCCAGGTGGACGTCCCGCAAATCGCTGGGCAGGCACCATTCGTTCGTGTCCGCCGTGGCGCGCAGATCCCCCGGCAGCGGTGCCACATAGCTGGTGAAGGTGTTGCGCTTGTGGTGGTCAGCACTTCCGGCGGATCCGGCTGCTCCGCCTAGGCCGCCACCGCCGCCGCCGCCGCCCGTGGCCATTCCTCTGATGTCCAGCACACCAGCAGGGCGCAACTCTCCGCGTGACCGCTGCTGTACGCCGCTGGAATATTCAATTATTCGCTACTTCCTGTCTGGGCGCTGTACCGTTATGCGGTGCTGTGTGCGTGTCTGTCGTCTGTCTGTCCCAACGAAAACAAAAACAAAGCCAAACGAATTTGGGGAAACAGGAGGTGGAATTAATACACAGGGGCAGCTGGGTGGTGTGTGTGTGTGTGGGGGGCATTGGAATTATCGTTTTCTGTGGTGATAAGTTTATCAGTGGAACTTACCGTTCCGATTGCTACCTGTGTGTGCGTGTGTGTGCGGGCAGCGATCGCGCCGCTGTTGTTGTTGCTCTCGTTTTTGTCGCTGTTGTTGTTGTTCCTCCTGCTGCTGCTGCTGTCGCCGTCAGCGGGGGGGTCACTCCTTGCGTTCGGGGTCATCCGCGGGGGTCATGCAACTGCACCATCTGGCATCTGCACACACGGGCCGCGTCGGTGGCAATGTGCATTTATCTATTTATTTTTATTTTCGCCTGGTCGCCACAGCTCTCATACGACACACTAACACGCACGCACGCACACACACACACACGCACGCCTGGCCCTCGGTGCAGTCGTACAGTGTGGCCAGACGCCACCAGAAATGCGATAAAGGTGGCTGGTAGAAATTTGGTATTTTTTGAATTATATTTTTAAGTTCAAAAACAATTAAAGAACAATCAAAAACATTTGGTATTTAATCATTTGAACATTGTTTAATTTGCTGCATATGATTTTGATCACAAGACCCAGTTTTGGTCAATTTTCAAAGAAAAGTTATATAGGCTATTCCCCACCCTGTTGAATTGCTTACTGACCCTATTCCATTAAGAAGCATGGCAACTGTTTATGATTTTAGCAGCACTATTTATCTAAAAACCAAACTAGGATGTTTATTTTAAGGGCTTCTAACTATATAACTCATTTACATGTCTTTGCTCCTGCAAAGTCAGACAACTGGTCACTGTGCAGAGCACAGGGCCATTCCTACGATCGCCAAAATGTTCTATAGAATTTGGAACAATTAGGGGAAACCCAGAGTTTTTTATCCCGCCACCCCTTAATTGCACATTGTTGATCAAGGAATTATTATATTTAATTAAATACGCTTCTAGTTGCCATTAATCAGACTAGGCCCCCCATTTTAGTTAAGTTAAACTGTTTTACCAAGAACTAGAAATAAAGCGAATTGGTAAAACTAATAAAAACACATTTATTCATTTGGTGGTACTGATAATAAGAATTTAAGCAAAACCAACCATAATTTATTGCCATTTCGCATGCCGTGGCTTAAAAACTTATATTATAAACATAAGATTACTGCCCGACAAGGTCACCTTTTTCAAACTTTCAAAGTTCGACAGGACGGGACACGTTTGAGTCTGAGTGGAAAAAGGTGGATTTTTTAGTGAAAGATCCGGCAAGGTCGCTAGCGTTTGGGAAAGCCCTGCCCGCGGTCTGGCAACTCTGCACTTATTTGCATTGCCGAATCGGCAGATCCGCCCAGCCCGCGCCAACGTCCCCGGAAAGCAGTTGCCCCGATCCCATCGAGCCGCCAGCGATCCCATTCGGAGCGCAGTCCGTGATTCCCGTTCGAGTGCCGCATGTGCTGGCAGCGACACAGCGCCCATTTGCTCAGACGACTCCAATTCCGGACGCCAGGCCGGAGCCCCATTATTCAATTAGCCGGCGGACGGAGCATCGCACACCGCCTGTCGTGGAAGATGACGGACCAGGTCAAGTATCTGGACACGCCGGACAAGTCGGAGACGGACAAGAAGCTGTACAAGTGAGTGGCGTGCCGATGTGACCCACATAATCCGGGCTTAATGGACTTAATGGTTTCCCCTTCCCTCTCCCCCTTAATCTTTCGCCTAGGACGCTGCTCTTGGGCAACGGCTTGCACGCCCTCATTGTCTCGGATCCCAGTCCTGTGCCGCACGATGGCTTCACCAGCTCGGAGTCCTCGTCGGAGAAGTCGTGCGAGTGCGAGGAGACCAGCAGTTCGGTGACCACAAGCAGCGAGACCAGCTCCTCGAGCTCCTCGGATAGCGGCAGCATCTTGGAGTCGGGCAGCGAGGAGGGCGACGAGAAGCTGGCCGCCTGCGCCCTGATGATCGACTACGGCTCCTTTGCCGAGCCCACCAAGTACCAGGGATTGGCACACTTTCTCGAGCACATGATCTTCATGGGCTCCGAGAAGTACCCGGAGGAGAACATCTTCGATGCGCACATCAAGAAGTGCGGTGGCTTCAGCAACGCCAACACCGACTGCGAGGAGACGCTCTTCTACTTCGAGGTTGCCGAGAAGCATCTGGACTCCAGCCTGGACTATTTCACGGCCCTGATGAAGGCGCCGTTGATGAAGCAGGAGGCCATGCAGCGTGAGCGCAGCGCCGTGGACTCGGAGTTCCAGCAGATCCTGCAGGATGACGAGACGAGGCGGGATCAGCTGCTGGCCAGTCTGGCCACCAAGGGTTTCCCACACGGCACCTTCGCCTGGGGCAACATGAAGTCGCTGAGGGAGAATGTGGACGACGCGGAGTTGCACAGGGTTCTGCACGAGATCCGCAAGGAGCACTACGGCGCCAATCGCATGTACGTTTGCCTGCAAGCCCGACTGCCCATCGATGAGCTGGAATCGCTGGTGGTGCGCCATTTCTCGGAGATTCCCCACAACGAGGTACGGGCTCCCGATCTGAGCAAGTTCAACTATCGGGACGCCTTCAGGCCGGAGTTCCACGAGCAGGTGTTCTTCGTGAAGCCCGTGGAGAACGAGTGCAAGCTGGAGCTGACCTGGGTGCTGCCCAATGTGCGCCAGTACTACCGCAGCAAGCCCGACCAGTTTTTGTCGTATCTGCTGGGCTACGAGGGGCGCGGCAGCTTGTGCGCCTACCTGAGACGCCGCCTGTGGGCTCTCCACCTGATTGCCGGCATCGAGGAGAACGGCTTCGACACGAACTCCATGTATGCCCTGTTTAACGTATGCATTTATCTCACGGACGAGGGCTTCAAGAACCTGGACGACGTTCTGGCCGCCACCTTTGCCTATGTCAAGCTCTTCTCCAACTGCGGCTCCATGAAGGAGGTCTACGAGGAGCAGCAGCGCATCGAGGAGACGGGATTCCGCTTCCAAGCTCAGCGACCGGCTTTCGACAACGTTCAGGAGCTCGTGCTGAACTCCAAGTACTTCCCGCCCAAGGATATTCTGACGGGCAAGGAGCTCTACTACGAGTACAATGAGGAGCACCTCAAGGAGCTGATTGGCCACCTGAACGAGCTGAAGTTCAACCTGATGGTCACCTCGCGCAATAAGTACGAGGGCGTGTCGGCCTACGACCAGATGGAGGAGTGGTTCGGCACTGAGTACGCCACCATTCCGATGCCCGAGAAGTGGCGCAAGTTGTGGGAGGACTCGAAGCCCCTACCGGAACTCTTCTTGCCCGAGCCAAATAAGTTTGTCACCGAGGATTTCACGCTGTTCTGGCATTCGGCCGGAAAGCCTGAACTGCCTGCTGCGCCGAAGAGGCTGCTCAAGACGGACACGTGCGAGCTGTGGTTCCGCCAGGATGACAAGTTCGACCTACCCGAGGCCCACATGGCTTTCTATTTCATCTCGCCGTTGCAGCGACAAAGTGCCAAGAAGTGAGTGAATGCCCTTCGTCGATTAGGTTCTCTTACTTATTCGTCCTGCTTTTTTTCCAGCGATGCCATGTGCACACTTTACGAGGAGCTGGTGAAGTTCCATGTGTGCGAGGAGCTCTATCCAGCCATCAGTGCGGGCCTGTCTTACACCTTCAACACCATCGAAAAGGGTCTGCTCCTCAAGGTGAGCGGCTATAATGAGAAGCTGCATCTTATCGTCGAGGCCATTGCCGAGGCCATGCTCCATGTGGCAGACACCCTCGACGAGAAGATGCTGGCTGCCTTCCGCAAGAACCAGCGCAAGAACTTCTTCAACAACCTGATCAAGCCAAAGGCGCTCAACAGGTAAGGAGCACATTCGATCGTCTTGCATTCCAATAACTAAGCCATATGTCTTGCTCACTCTTTTCCAGGGACGTTCGTCTGTGCGTGCTGGAGCAAATCCGCTGGCTGATGATCGACAAGTACAAGTGCCTAAACGATATTACTTTGGAGGATCTGCGCGGGTTTGCGCGCCAGTTCCCCAAGCAACTGTATGTCCAGTCCCTCATCCAGGGCAACTACACGGAGGAGTCCGCCCACAATGTGCTGAACTCGGTGCTGAGTCGCCTCAATTGCCAGGCGATTCGGGAGCAGCGCTATGTGGAGGACAGGACCATTCAATTGCCACTGGGCACCAATGTGATCCGATGCCACGCGCTCAACGAGCAGGACACCAACACGGTGATCACGAACTTCTATCAAATCGGACCCAATACGGTTCGCGTGGAAAGCATCCTGGATCTGATGATGATGTTCGTGGACGAACCTTTGTTCGATCAGCTGCGGACCAAGGAGCAGCTCGGCTACCATGTGGGCGCCACTGTGCGGATTAACTACGGCATTGCCGGGTACTCCATAATGGTCAACTCGCAGGAGACCAAGACGACGGCCAACTATGTGGAGGGTCGCATCGAGGTGTTCCGCGCCAAGATGCTGCAAATTCTGCGCAACCTGCCGCAGGACGACTACGATCACACGCGCGACTCGTTGATCAAGCTGAAAATGGTGGCCGACATGGCGCTGAGCACGGAAATGGGTCGCAACTGGGACGAGATCATCAACGAGGACTACCTGTTCGATCGCCGCCGACGTCAAGTCGATGTGCTGCGCACGCTTCAAAAGTCGGAGATCATTGATTTCCTTCTGGACATTGATACCAACAACCTGCGAAAGCTGTCCGTACAGGTGATTGGCCATCGTCCGGCGGATATGCCGGAACCTTTGCCTGGTGCCCACTTAAATGACGATGGCGAAGACGAGGATATTGCCGAGGAAGCTAACGATGATGGAGATGGCAGTGAGACCGAAAAGGACGATCACGAGGACGATGGGGAGGACTCATCCGAGGAGGAGGACGACGAGGATCTGTTTGCGGCCCTGGAGAACAAGCTGAGCGTGGTCTTTCTACCCGAAGAGGGCAATCAAAACTGCATCCTGGACATCAACGAGTTCAAGAAGGGCCTGGAAGCCTATCCCAAGCGCAAGAGCCAGCAGGAGGAGGAGGATCAGACGCGCGCCGCCCGCATTGAGGACGCCCTGGGCCAGGCGTGAGAGCCTCGGCCAGCAAGCTACCCACCAACCAGCCAGCTGTCTCCGTTTGCCCCCATTTCCCATTCAGTTTGTTCAACTAGCCAAAGGTAGAAGTTTAGTTTCGCAGAATGCAAGCTCACCAACGCCGACCTCCTGACCAAGTCAGCCCTTCGCTCTTGTGTTGTAATAAGCCTCACCCCCCATTAATATTTCAATTCTTACCCACTGTCCCGCAGCCAATGACAAATGCATTTTGGAGCATGGACACGCCACACCGTAGATGTTCGATCGCACTGTCTTTCGTACTGATTTAATACATGAATAAAATCAAAATTGAAAGTAGCCACCTTTGAGCCTCCCTCTTTGCTGAAATGAAGTGACCACTGGAATATGGATGGGCTGTTTTATTCGTATAAAGCTTATCCATAGGTTGTTGTACATTCATAGTTAGGGCAGTCTTTAAAGTGTTGAATAGCTAAAACACTTGCGATGCAGTTTGCCAGCATGGGGACTCTCCTCGTCGTATGTACAATAACAATGCCTTTTGTGTGTAAACATTTGCCTTACATTTAAAGGGGGTCTTTCGTTTGCAGCTTGTCTTATTCTTGTGCCCAATTGTCCTAAGGATTAAAGCCGATATGGGGTCAAGGGTCAGGTTGTTCGGTTCTCGTCTCTTGGTTTTGATTTATTTTGTGGTTAGGTGATAATGCGATTTAACAATAAGTAACAATAGTTCAATGATGCTTGATGTCTGGCTTCGTCTCCTGGCCTGCGACTCCTTTGCCTTTGTTCAGTTGAACCTAATAATAATATATAACTTACGAGCGTAACACAAAAAATAATAATTATAATAATTACGATAGGCATAATGGGGAAGGAAGGATAAGACAGGAAAAGGTCTTATAAATGTTTAAAGTTTCTTATAAAAAAGGGCGATATAACAAGTGGGTTGTAGAAAAAAGGGGACGGTGCGGCAGCCGCTCTAGAGAATAGAAAGCCGGCCATACATTAGTTTTTCCTGCTTGCAACAAAAAAACCTAGAATCAGCAGTGATCCTTTACAAAGTTTGCCTATCCTCAAACAGGAAGAGATAAAAAAGGGCTTGCTCCTGGCAAAGGCGACTCAGTAGTCCAAAAGGGTGTACTTAAAATATATGTTAAATATTTTGTGTTTGAGCTATGTATATTTACACACTGAGCCCACACTCCCTGGAAGCCCCTCCCTATATCTTGCCCACGTGAGGCGAACAAAATCATATTGGACCAGAGATCTCATTCTGCGTCAAAACAATCCACCTGCCGTATGTACATAGGTTCTATAATTCGCTCTCTCACTAGTTCAATTTAAGGTCCGCTAACAATGTCACTGAAAATTTGTCGTTTTGAGGTCCTCGGTTGGCTGGTGGCTGCCTTTGGCTGCTCACAGCTTCTGCAGTTCGGTGCTGTCGTTGGCGTGATAGCGACTCCTCACGATCTTGGTGCGCCCGTCGTACTGATCCTCGGGGTCCAGCAGCCCCTCCTCGTGCTTGGCGTCCGGCGAGGTGACGCCCCCGTTGCCGTGCATAAAGATGCGCGAGATGAGCGAGTTGGTGGACCGCTTGAAGGCCATCCTACCCTTTTCGGGCAGGTCGTCCAGGCCGCGGTGCAGGGATAGCTTGTCCAGCTCGTACTCGGAGCCGCCCGCCCGTTCCAACGCCAGCTGCGACTCGTACTCCGCCGTGCGCAGCGTCTTCGCGGTGGGTTTGCGGTACATCTTCAGCAGCAGCGAGGAGCAGACGACGCTAACCGAACTGGCGGCCATGGCCACGGAGGCCATCCAGGGCAGCAGGGTGAAGCCGTAGGGGGCGAACAGGCCGCTGGCCAGCGGAATGCCCAGCAGGTTGTACATGCTGGCGAAGAAGAAGTTGTAGCGGATGCGACGCACCGTGCAGCGGGACAGGTCCAGGCAGGCCACCACGTCCAGCAGATCGTTGCGCATCAGCACAATGTCCGAGGCCTCGGCGGCCACATCGGTGCCCGCTGCAATCGTGATGCCCACGTCCGCCTGCGCCAGCGCCGGACTGTCGTTGACCCCGTCGCCCACCATGGCCACGCGGATGCCGTTGGCCTGTATGCGCTGGATCTTGGCCACCTTGTGCGAGGGCAGGACCTCCGCGTACACGGTTCGGATGCCAACCTGCAGGGGAAGAAGGCATTGGATTAGTTTGGTAACCCTACTCGAGGCCATCCCCCCGTCACCCACCTCTCGGGCTATGCTGGCAGCCGTGTTCTTGTTGTCCCCCGTGAGCAGCACCACATCGATGCCCATCCGCTTCAGCGTATAGACGGCGAGATGGGCCTCCGGCTTGACCATGTCCGAGACGGCAAACATGCACACCAGCTGGCCGTTGAGGGCGCAGAGCACCGCCGTGTGCCCCTTGCGCTCCTCGCGCGTCATGCAATCGCTAATCTCCAGCGGCACCTCGATGCCGTTGCGCTGCATCCACTCCCGGTTGCCGATGAGCACCAGGATCTCGGGGCCATCGATGATCTTCTGATCGGCGGATAGTTGCTCCTCCTGCTCCAGGACCAAGTCGGATAACAACTGCTGATTGTTCAGTTCCATGGACTTGCGTACGCTGTTCCGGGGCAGCAGATGTTCGATACTGGCGCCATTGTCCACCGGCACAGAGCCCTGCGGATCGTCGCGATGCAGGTTCTCGTAGTTGATAATTCGCTCCGCGTTGCAGGCCTGCCTGAGGGTCTGCTCATAGTTGGAGACGGTGACGCGGATGCCACAGCCGGGCACGGCCTGGAAGTGGCTGCTCTTGCCGAAGCTGCCCGCCTGTGGAGTGGCGCCCACGTTGAGCATATTCTTGGCGAAGTGAACGATGGCGGAGGCAATGGGATGCTCGCTGTTCTGCTCGGCGGCTCCCACAATCGTCAGGGCCCGGGCCAGGCTGCAGACCTGGGCCGTGACGAAGAGGGTAACCTTGCTGGTCATCGGGGTCCCGTGGGTTATGGTGCCCGTCTTGTCGAAGACCACGGTCTTGACCTGCAATATTCAAGAGAAACCCTATCAGTAAGGTGAACAGTAGGATAAAAGACCTCCACTCACCTTGTGGGCATTCTCCAGGGCGGTGGCACCTTTCACCAGCACGCCATTGATGGCTCCCGTGCCGGTGGCCACCATGACGGCGGTGGGCGTGGCCAGGCCCAGGGCACAAGGACACGCAATGGCCAGCACACTCAGGGCGCACTTGAAGGCATAGCTAACGATGATTGTGTTCTGGTCCATGTGCATCTTGTGCTCCATGGCCACGGGCACCAGATTGGGATTGGCGAAGCCAATGATGATCCAGGCGATCAGCGTGATGCTGGACACCACCACGACGAAGGGCACGAAGTAGCCGGCGATGCGATCGGCCAGCTGCTGGATGGGCGCCTTGCTGGTCTGGGCCTCCTCCACTAATCGCACGATCTGCGCGAGCGTCGTATTCTCACCGGTGTGCGTGGCCTCTACCAGGAGCACACCGTTCTGGTTGATGGAGCCACCGATCACCACGGATCCCTTGCGCTTGGCCACCGGCATGGACTCGCCGGTGATCAGCGACTCGTCGCAGCTGGAGTGACCGTACAGCACCTTGCCGTCCACAGGCACCTTGGCGCCTGGGATCACCTTCAGGATATCGCCGCGCTGCACATAGTCCACGGAGATCACCTTCTCGCTGATGATGTCGAAGTCCGGCGAGATCTGCACCAGCAGCGCATCGGCCGCCTTGAGGGACAGCAGCTTGGACAGGGCCTCCGAGGTCTTGCCCTTGGCTATGTGCTCCAGCCAGCGGCCCAGCGAGATGAAGATCAGCAGCATGGGCGGCGTGTCGAAGAAGGTCAGCGGCGAGCTGTTCTGCTCCAGCAGCACCGCCGCGATCACCACGGCCACGGAGTACACGTACGAGATGGTCGTGACCATCGAGATCAGTACGTCCATGTTGGTGGTGCCGTGCTTGATCGCCCGGTACGACTGCACGTAGAAGTGGAAGCCGCCGAAGAACTGCACGGGCGTGGAGAGCAGGAACATCACCAGGTTCTCCATCGACAGGCCGGGCACCAGGCAGCACATGTTCGCGTGCCCCTTGTCGCTCATCTCCAGCATGAAGTAGATCATGGCCACCATGCAGGGCCCGCCGAAGACCAGCGAGACGAGGAAGGCGTTGCGCCACTTGCGGATCTCCTCCTTGTGCTCCAGGTAGTTGTGGGCCATCTTGTCCCGGCCGGTCATCAGCTTGGCCTCGAAGCCCAGCGCCTCGATCGCCTCGCAGATGCTGCGCGGTCCCGTGTCCTCGGTGATGTAGCGGAATTTGCCTGGAATTTAATGAAATAGAATTTGGATATTATAGTCTTTGAGTCACAGAAAAATATCAAATTATCTATAGGGTTTCCGAATATTAAAGATTACTTATGAACTATTTTCAGAAATGTAAAATAATTTTATTTTTTAATTTCGATTTCGATTAAAGGAAAGTAGGTACATTATATTTGTTTACTATCAATTAATTAATTAATTTATTAACCTTAATTGTGTATAACATTTTATTTAAATAATAGAATTTCATTATTGTCTATTATCTAAAATAATTAATTAAATAATTAAAAACGTGTAAAGTTAAGTTCAATTTCTACCATTTGTTGCAGAAAATTAGATCCATTATTTTTGTTAATTATTGCCGCTCAATCAAGTCTACGCTGGTAGACTTAAAAACCGGACTTGTTCTATGTGTAACGATTACCAAACCAGTCATAAAAAATGGAGAAAGCTGGCTTCAAATGCCAGTAAATATTCACAGAGGATTCGCTTTGCAGTCTGGGTCATTGAAGTTGCTTGCAGAGAGAAAGCTGAGACAATTACATGTTGATCTATGATCTATAATGGCAATTACAGTCTCGAACCAACAATTTGTTCGATTTTTAATAGCTTAACATTTAACAGAATTAGAAACAAAATATAGCAGCTAGTACTATTAGTTCCTATTATAAACAGTTTCAACATCATAAAGAAAAAACCAGAGATAGTGAAGGGTTTTGTAAAGGGTTCTATAGGCCTTTCCCTGTAGAATCCCACATATTTATTTACTAAATTCCCATTCCTGTAAGAGTGTGCACTTGTATCTGAATGCCATATCAATTTCATCACAGTTTCTGGGGGCTTGCTATCACTTTTATGGCCGCTCCTGTGTTTTACCAAGGCGCCAGTACAAACTGTATGGGAGAAAGGCAGACATCCATGCCATACACTCAGAGAAAAAAACCTGTTTTAAATACATACAAACAGCCTTAATTTACGAACATTTTCAAGCTTGCCATTTGAGAACGTTTGTACTCAAAAAGTTCTCACATTGAGCATATTTTCAATTTTAATATCTGGCAACTCTTATAATTCCCAACTGGTTATTTTATATTTTAATATAATTTAAATGTAACTCATTTATTTTATTTCATTTTCTAATATAAGAAATAGTTCTCTAAATAGCATATATTTTTGGTATTGCAAATTCGAGCTTCGATATCGATATTCAAGATTCAATCAGGAAATACTGGGTGTTTTTCTGAGTGCATAGAAGGGGAGGCTTTGGAGGTAGCTTTGGCCGGCGTCAAGTGAATCGTTTGTGCACGTTAATGAGTGGAAAATAGTGCCGGTTCTGCTATTGAAACTGGAGCGTGCAACCGGTTCGAGGGCGACAGTTTCGAATGGCTTCGATTGCAAAATAGATTTGCAACGGCCAACGGCTTTCGCCATGCATCTCAGTAGAGCAAATTTACAAAACCATGGCAACTTGATCGGATACTTTGCATAAATACAGTGCTTACACCATGAGAGGTCAGGATTTGAAGATTTCAGTAGGCATTATAGTCCTATAGAGCCGCACTCTCATCCAGATACATATGTCAGGCGTGTGGCTGAAACGGCCGCCTGCAGACGAATTAGAACCAAATCCGTGGGGCTTAGGAGGGCCCGGAATCTTGGGGGCGACAGGTGGCAGCTGTTGCTGTGGGTTCATCGCACCCCCGATAAGATAACTTTTCAACTTTGTCGAACGTGTAAACCGAACCGCTGCCGTTCTCGATTATTAGCATGTCGCCGGTTACCCAACAACTAGACTCTTCTGATACTATTGCCATTTGCTGAGCATGTTTTTCCTCCCCAGAAGGTTGCCCCATTCATCGTGTTATTACTTTCCACGGTATCCGTTCCGAGAAAATGACGAAATCAGACATATTTAAGGGGCCTCTCATTTCATTCTGGGTTCATTGATTAGCAATTAATCTCCGTTCTCGAATATTGTGTATATGGCACTTCAATTAGAAGATGGAATGCATTCGTCTGTTAAGCTAATCAGCAAGAAATTCCTTTTATATTGGGTATATACTTCTTACCTAACAAATGAACTCACTGAATAATAATTTATTAATTTATAAAACGATTTTAAAATTCCTTTTCTAGTTTTAATAGGCACCTTTTCCTACATTAAAATTTATTAAGTCATTTAATTAACAATTATTTTAAAAGTTTATTCAACTTTTTCAAGACAACATAAATTGTTGGATTTTTTCAAGTTTTTGGTCTTTTCTCAACATGGAAAATAAGTATTGGTCATTAAGTACTAAATAATATTACATATTAAGATTGTACAGCCTATCAATATCTTAAATTATAAGAAAAAGGAACACTGTTATCATAACTAAACCTCCTCCTTATCAGACTTGAAGAAATAGGAACATATGATTTTGTAACTAATTAAATTTACTTTTAGATTAGGAAAGAAGTGTTTATTTAAAAATTGATTGTCATTCAATATTTTATCACAAGATCAACCAGGTTCGGTCCTTTGCTCCATAGACTACTCATCGAAAAACAAATATTTTCTACCAAGAAAAGTCCCATAATAAACGACAATGTAAATTTCTTTTGAAAAATCCCATTTTCCATAGGTATACAACCTATATTATTTCCACTTAGTCATCGAGAAATACCCTTAAAAGTTGAGAAGACTTTGAAATGCTTTCTTCCCATTTGATGTACTCCCATTCCCAGCCCTGTGAATCACTTAAGACACAAAGGGAATAGTTGACATAACATGATACCGTTCGGAGATAGTATTTATCATTCAATTAGCGGGTCATTAAGGGGCCCCCGAGTGGGTCGTGTGCAAAATCGAGGAAGGATTAGGATGGCATAATGCTCTGATCACACCGAGGGTGACAATTGCCGCTAATTATCGATGGTATCGATCGATCTTCGCCCAGTTTTCAATTGATAAATGGTGTGCGTGTCGTGTGTACACTACGAATTCCGTAAGATAAACTATTATACATTGAATTCTTGGTAGGTCCATAAAATATTAAATAAGTGGTATCCATTTTATGATATTATATTTATTATATGATAGTACCGCGAGTATGCTAATGTTATCGTATCAGTTATCGATCGCTGTTCGCTTAGTTTTCAATCAATAAATAAAAAATTCTATAAGATAAACTTTTATAATTTAAATTTGTTGTATGTCCATAAAATATTGGGTGGTATTAATTTTATGATATAATATTCATTATTTTAAAATACCACTAGTATGCTAAAGTAACCTTGTTAGTTATCGATTTTCGCCTAATTTTGCATTTATAAATGATGTTCGTGTCGTGTATAAGATAAACTATTATACATTGAAGTCAATAAAATATTTATGGGTGGTATCATTTTATGATATAATATTTATAATATTATAATACCACGAATATCATAGTGTTATCTAATTTATCGTTTTCATAGATTTATATGTGTTTCACTACAGGTAAAGTACCTTTTCTAGGTTTCTAGGCCTCTCTATTCCATTTGTTGTTTGGATTGCATCTTATCGCCGCGATTCGCTGTTACAATTTTAGAACATTTTCAATTTGAATTGAGATTGCCTGTAGTAGTTGCTGCGAGCACTTATCGCCGGACGATAAGAATCGGAAGAAAACATATGTTTTGCTCAACAGCTTACACGCCCAATTCCGACTACCGGACTGGCAAACAAACTAAAACAAGGCAACAAGCAACTGGCCCAGTAACAAATGAGAAACTACAAGTTTAACTAATTTAACATTTAATGGGAGTTAATGGGGAGTCGCAAATTGAATTTTAAGTGCTAATTCATTTGGAGATTAGGAGCAGCAGGGAAATATGCCATCCATGAGGTAAAAAATGTACCACTGCCATGGATTCTCGTAATAAAATGCATTTTTTAATAAAAAATATGTTGTATAAAGAAATATTCTAGCTATATAGATAAAAAAAAACACATTTAATGATCAAAACTAGTACTGATTATATTAATAAGTATTGTTTCAATGAAAAATACGGTTTATCGATATATCTATTTATCGATAATATCGTATCGATAAGTTAAAAATCTAAACTTTTAGTGATTCTCATGATAATATGTGTTGTATCATTGTAGATGAAAACTAAGTTTCATTTTAAATCAAAATACTTTAGCATTTGATGCTTTCTTTTATCCAAAAGGAACTTTAAATGCACGTGATAGTCATAACCTTATGTATATCTTATCTTACAGTGAGACTATTGATTGACGTTCGCATAGGCCATTTTACTGTATAAAATAATTTTCAGTGTCATACAATCGAAATAGTTTCATTTTCTTTTCTCCGCCGTGTGCATATCCATGTCGAAACGCGAAAAAGCGCAAAAGGCAAGTGAACTGAAACTGAAAACCAGTTTTATTGCAATCATAATTGTGAAGCTCTCGGTTATGCATTTTTATTGCTCTTGGGCTTGACTTTTTCAAACGGATCACGTACGCCAGGCAAGTCCAGGTATGCAAACCGATTTTCCTGAATCATCGAGAATTTAAAACCAAAGTGTGATCAAGCATAAGTCGATCGCATTGTATTGCATAATCTGCAAACTAATTTCAAATCAAGATCTGCGAGACAAGAGCAGAAATAAATAAGCAAACAGAAAGGTAAAAAACAGCGCAACTCTAAATCAAAGTGAAGGTGAGGGAAACTGGAAATGCACGCAGAAAAAATCACGGGGTTAAGTTGATAAACTAGTTTAGAAATATATTGAAATGGTATTCTTTACAATATATAGAAAGTAAATAAATATTTATAAAACCTATGTTCTTTACAGATTATTATTTGTATAAATTCGTAATGACTTTTGTTAATGGTGTTTTTTATTCTTATTGAGATTTTTTTAAAAATTTTTATTGGAGATTTAAATAATTTAATTTTTAAAAAGATTTTTAAGAAAAAAGTTTATATCAGTGCTATATTCTAATTATTCTAACAAATGTTGTACCAAATCGTAAAGTAAAGTTTGATATTTATTTAACTTTATAAAAGAATTTTTTAAGATTTAAAAAAATAGTTAGTGCAATGTTATTAAGGAAACTACAAATTTTGTTTCAATCCAAAAAAAATAGTTTTGGTTCTATTTGAAATTTAAAAACATTTTTTTAGATTTAAATAGAAATTAGATAAAAGTAAAAAGTTGCATTTTATAGTAAGGAAATTACAG
The DNA here is from genome assembly GCF_025231255.1 of Drosophila biarmipes. Lineage (NCBI taxonomy): Eukaryota > Metazoa > Arthropoda > Insecta > Diptera > Drosophilidae > Drosophila > Drosophila biarmipes. Next base: position 8,695,959 of record NC_066611.1, on the reverse strand, counting down.
GTTTTGTATCAAATCGTAAGACTTATTTAAATGGTTTTAAATTTTTTTTATTTTGTATATATATATTTTTTTTTGGATTTTAAGTTTTTGAAACTGTTATATGTTTTGAAAATATTAGATCATATCAAAAGTTGCATAAGAATTTCAAATCATCAGTAAAAAATGACATATTTTGAATAAAGTTGAAAATGACTTGTAGTATCTTTGAGATACAGTAATAGGCTGCCACATTTTCTCGCCGTGCCCCAAATGGATTGGAGTTCGTGGTCACGCATGCGGAGCAGGGAGAGCCGGACGGAAGAGAGGGTCCCCTCTTTCCAGACAAAAGCGAGATTAATTCCCCAGTCGCTGCCTGCGATCGTGGGTATGCGAGTGTGCATTTGAACACATATATGTATACCATGTATCTCGGGGCGTGTATTTCAGCTCTTTCACTTTTGTTTTGGCTTCGAGTTTGTGGTGGCCAGGCGGACTTTCAGTTTCAAGGCTTAAATGTAAGTTGGCATGGGCCTGGCCAAGTCATGGCTAACCAACACAAAGAGCCCGGAATCCCCGCCTGCCTTCTGTTCTCCGCCCCGCAATCGTGCTTGGACTCCGCTCTCCTCGCCCCGGCTAATCTTATATGGCACTTCCTGGACACTCGCAGCAACCACACCAAGATCTCTGGAATTTTCCCATCTTATATCCTAATATTTCCCTTGAATTTCATAAGAAAATGAAATCGATTATTGTAAAATCATCCCAGTAAGCAGGGCAAACTTTGCTATCTTCAGGGTACGTTTCCCTCAGTTTTATGTGCATTTATGCATAATCACTCGCCCGCCCCCTGCCCTCCGCCCCCAACAAATTCCCCACTGTTCCAGATAACTCTACTGCCCACGCACACGAGCGCGGATCTAAGCACTTTAATCTAGCTGCCATTGCCATTGTTTGCCTTAAGCATAGTGTACAAAGTGTGGGGAGTGCCTCGCACCACCCCCGGGCACTTTCTTATCGCCGGCAACTCGCCCGCCCTCCCGAAAATAGAAGCCCCCGGCCGCAGCCAGGCCCAGAGTAAGCCTAGTATATCAGTTACAATAAACAATTGCTGGGCCAGTTTTCAATTGTGAGGAGCGCACAAAACATTTGCACCGATTCCCGCCGACTTCGATGCTAAGAGGTTAATAAAGAACAGCTGTGGCGTCGCCAAAAAATATAATAAAAGCCCTGGGAGACTTTTAGACTAGTTAACACACAACTAAAATCATCATAGAGGCTCTCTAAAGCACTTTTACTAATGACTGGCAAGTTGTGTTTATCTTAGTCTAGAAAACCCTACACTTTTATATCGAAAAAGTCATCATATATGGTTGAAGTTTACCCCTACTTCTATCCCCAAAGTTCAAGGCTAAGCAAGAATGACTTGTATCACTTTTAGGCCGAATTCCAAGCCAGCTGTGGGCGTTGGGTTGAAAACAAAGCGCAACAGGTGTGCATCGCTGGATGGCCTGGTTCCAGGTGTTTATGCTAAAAATTGCGTAACACTTGTCACTTGCACTTGCTGAAAGGCGGCTCTATTGTGTAACCCCTCGAAAAATACCTTTAACATTTGGATAACGACTGTTTTTGACTGTTTTCTAGATGCTAAAGATATCAACTCAATCTCCGCTGAGCAAGCAAAGCTAAGTTTCGTCTAAATTAAAATATTTTAGGTCTTAAAACTATTGAAGAATATTATCTACCTCTAATAATGGTTTACTTTTCACCCAGAGCCATCCGAATACTCACCCCTTTTCGTTAGCAGTGTAACCGAGGCGGTGGTCACGCCCTTTATTTTCAGCACATGGCTCTCGATCTTGTTGACGCAGGAGGCGCAGGTCATGCCCATTATCTCCAGCTCCACCTCGGCCTCGCCGTTGTCGGGCTCGTCGATGAGTTCCGTGGGGAAGCCCAGCTCTGTGATCGATTTGGCTATGTTCTCGGCCGTCACCACATTGGCATTGAACTTGACCTCGGCCTTGGCGGCCAGCAGGGCCACCAGTATGCTGTCCAGCCCGTAGATCTTCTTGCAGTGCTTCTCGATGGCCGCCACGCAGCTGGCGCAGGTCATGCCCCGGATGTGCAGGAAGCACTTGGTCAGCAGCTCCTGTTCGATGGGTATGGCCACGGCCGAGCCATTTTGCGCCAGAGCAGCGGGTGGCGGAGTGGCCCTCTTTTTGGGCGACGAGGCGGGCGTGGGCGTGGGCGAGGGCGACTGGGATTTGGATTTGGATTCCGATGCCTGGACGCTGGCCTCGAAGCCCATGTCATCGATGAGCTCGGCTATCTGGTCGGGCTCGTACTGGGCGGGATCGTACTGGACGCGGGCATTTTTGGCCGCCAGCTGCACCTCGATGAACTGGATGCCCGGCTTGGTGCCGATGTTGCCCTCGATGTTGCGCACGCACGACTGGCAGGTCATGCCCACCACCCGGATGTTGGTCCAGGCGCTGGCGGGCGAGGAGGGTGTGGCGGCTGGGGGTGGATCAGCGGCCGCCGCTGCCCCAGGATAGCTGCACTCGAAGCCCATGTCGTCGATATCGCTGGCTATCCGGGCGGGATCCGTGTGCCGGGAATCGTAGTCGAAGTAGCCCGCCTGCTCGTCCAGGACGACGCGCACGCCGAGGATGCCCGGCTTCTGGGCAATGTGCTCCTGGATGTTGCGCACGCACGACTGGCAGGTCATGCCCACAATGGGCAGGCGCACCGTGCTGGACATCGTCGCTGCTGCTCTCTCGTCACTGGGCATCCTGCACTAGCATTATTTTGCTGGGCGGCACGCGGTCTGAGTGTGGGTGTGTGTGTACGGAAGACGGATGCGGATTCGGGGATTCGGATGTGGATGCGGAATATAACTAGAAACTGGGAATTTGGAACTTCTCGGTCGCCCCTCGCTGCGTCGCCGTCCCTGTTGCACTCGCTGCGGGCGCCGTGTCCCGAATTGTGTCACAGAGTAAACTTTGGAGCCGAGCGGGTCGTGTGGCAGCTGCTGCTGATTTGATGTGGCGCAATCGTCGCCGCCTGCCAGCGCCTTTAGCTCGTCCGAACTCCACACGAAACTCACAATTTTGTGCGTTGTGTTTGTGTTTAATTTCCAATTAGCAGGCAACAGCTGCTCCGCTCCCGTTATGTTTTTCGCACGGCACGCAACCAGTGTGACCGCGCCAGCGTCGCTGAATAATACCGTTCGGCGCGAAGGTGGCGTTTCATCATTTTTCTTTTCACTCCTAATAAATCGATTTAAGCAGGATTTTATCGATATTATTACCTTATCGATTTTATGTTGGCAACTATCGGCCATTTTATTGCCACTTTTTAAAATAAATCAGGATCGGACATTTGCTACCTATTTAACAGCAATCTCGTTTCAAGAAGAACACAACAAGTAAGGGATTTTAGATTCAGAACCTGAATACAGTCCGTTAAGATTTGAATTAAACCCAAAAAACCTTCTCAGTTTCAAGAATTTCTCAGCCCGAACCCGCTGTTGATAATCAAGGCTTCGGAAAAGCTGATTGAAGTTTCCGTTTGAACGTAAAAATCTGGGAAAGGCAAGAAGGCTACACATTTCGTATGTCATTTCAGTTGAATACATTTCATCCAACTGTAACTACCGGACGTGCTACCTACCTAGCTTCAAATAAGTTATTATAGAAATCCATCGCTAACCACGTCACCGCCAGGAGGAAACCAGCTGCCGATGATGTGCTGTCCAGAGTGCTTGGCGCAGCTATACGCTGCGCTGCAAATTCAGCAGGCCCCTTCTGTGTTCGAGGAAGTGTCTCCAACTGAGGCTCTTTTGCCCGAAGACGATGTCATCGTGATCATGGGCAACATATACGAAGACCTCGAGGTGGCTTCGACTGAGGATCAATTGTCCGATGATAGCATCATCATAATCATGGGACCAGAGGACGACTTAAATGAAGACTACGAGGCGTCTTTCCAGGGAGATGGCAACGATCTTCTCCCGGGGGGACAACCAAATAATACTTAAAACTATTTTAAAGAAGCAAACCCCTCAAAAACCATAAAAACCAAAAAATATTAAAGAGTTTGTTCGTTTCGTTGCAGTCTTTAGAAGGATTACTTCAATACTCGATTACAGAACCAAACCATTATTTTCAAAGATTTCTATTTTGTGTAACCCACCAACAAGCAATGTAAGTGAATTTTTAGAAAATATTTTCAGAATAATTATATTTCACAAAGAATGTAGGACGAACTGCCCTCTGAAACCGGAATAGGCTCATCTGGAGGATCGGGAAATGCAGCAGAGGGACGCTGACTGGCAGTCCTTGATGGAGGTGGGCCTGTGCCAAGCAAGGAGGAGGGAGTGATCAGTGCAAATAGATAATCTTAAATATAAAGAATACAATACATAAAGCAGACACATTAAAGATTTTACAGTGTTATAAATTGACATATTTAAGATAACCTACACGCTGTGGTATTCATTCTGAATCGAAAATAAAATATACTTATAAGAGATTTTATTTTCTCAAAACCATTTTATTTAAATCTGTAAATAATGGAAGAAAGAATAGGGTTTGATGGCTTCTTTCGTCTTAAAGGTGACCCCTTATCAACTAAATCTTAGCTTATCGTTGGTACATATCTGTGGGCAAATATTAGGTGAGATCAATCAAAATCATGCCCTTCAAAGTAATCCCCTATGGATAAGGTAATCCTCTATCCACCTGATTTGGTCTTCTTCGCGGGCTGATCACATTACCCCTTGAAACAGCTTTAAAGGGATCCTCAGGAGATCCCTACAGCTTTTTGTCCGCTGAAGGGCCTACTTTATACTCGGGTTGGTTGACTGATATTAAAGTTCCATCCACACATCATAGCATTCCCATCCCACAAAACATAAAACTTAGCAGCCATTTACCAGTACTTCGTACCATTTTTCTACGGAGACCTCAGTGTGTCGACTCCCAGTCTAGAGAGAACAACTAAAAACTCCTAAAATTATTGCCAGCAGCAACTAAATTCCACAACTATATTTCGTACGATACAAGGCCCGAGCCAACTATCCCAAAAACCAGTCATGCCGCGATATCCGAACTCAATGAAAATGGGCTGGTCCTATTGCGGCGAAGAGGGGTTGATCCTGGGAACCCAGGTTGAAGGAGAGGCTGTCGACGTGCCGAGTCTTCGCAGTCTCGAAGCTTTGGACAGGGGAAGTGCAGCCCCGCAGCGGGCGAGCCGCAGCCAACGGCAAAGCCAATCGGAAAAGGAGAAGAGTTCTGTAAAGCGTCCCAGCTTCAAGAAAGCCAAAAAGGGAAAGGTAATCCGATCCAACATAATAAAGGCGCTGCAGACAGAAAATCTGGGTGACATCGTATCGGTGAGGGCTCCAGGGCCCTATAAGTTTGCTATCTTGAGAGGCATGACGAGCCTGGGTAGACGACTATTTGGCTTTATCAACTGGTGGGGCCCAAAGGCGAAGCCCAGGGGTACGATGTAAGTTAAGGAACCTGATTAGGCCAATGGTCGAAACAAAATGATATTTCAAACATTCCCTATAGGCAAACGGATTTAGCAGCTGAGGGAGGTGAATCCGGAAGTGTGGGCCAAATGGAAGCAGTGGGAATGGGGCCTCTGGAGGAGAATCCATCGGACTCGATGTAATTAAAAGAACCTGTCTGTGCATATTCTCCATCAAATCTTCCTCCCCTAGGTCACAGCTAGAGGTAGATCAAGAGGAAGCGGCAAAGGACACAGCCCACATTGTTCTGGAGCAAGTTGATCCAACAGCAGACACAAAGACCGAGGAAGACAGCGCTGCTACTTAACTTTTAAAGGACCAAATTTGGCTCAGTTTGTAGTTTATTACAGTCCCCATTCGAAGGGACTAAGCAAAATGAATAAAATGCATAAAAATTGTTGATTGAAGATAGTGTCACATTAATATACTTGTTTGTAAATCAAACTTTGGCTTTATATACAAGGAAATATCATGCTTATTTAAGAAAGCGCAAGAGAGACGGAGATATGCCTGCAGCAAAGCGACATTTTCCGAGCTCGCTGGGCGCCATTTAGTTTAATTAATTAATTAATGGTCTCATTTGATAATTCAGATATATAAATAAAGGTATTAATAAGCAAAATAAAATCTAATTCTTAATGTTGGGCGTGGCCAACTTTTTTTACATCGGTTATTAGGTATTGACGAAACGCGGCTAGTGATCCGATACTCTTCCCCGAATACAAGGTACTCTTTATTCAAATATTTAATCTAAGATTTTACGGGTGATACTATATATTTGTATTTATTTTCCTCAATTTTCTTTACTAAGCAATGGTCCATTTGCAACCGCTGCATTTTCTAATCCTCCACATGAGCATACTCCGGTTCCAGAAAATTCTTGATTACAGGGTAGCACATTATTCGCTCAATCTTTTCAAAAAACGGCGCATTACTAGGTTATGGATCATATTCTTCTTCAATTTGGTTTATGCTGACGTTACGCATCATAGCAGAATAGGTTATACCACAATTCGGTCAAAGAGTCGAGGGAAAGTCGTTTATGTAGGAAGTCGAAAAGTACATTTCTTATTCGGTTGCCATTCCTAGGTTATTTGTGGAATACAATTAAGAATTCAGAAAGTCTTTGTTAAACAGGCACTTACTTGAGTAAAAACAATAGGAATCGGTTCTGTAATAGGGGCATGCAGCACTCCCGATGGTAAATCATAACTTCTCGGAAAGGAATGGGCAGCTGCAGTGGATAGATAGGTGATCCTCCTGCATACTGCAACAAAACGAAGGAACATTTTAAATTTTTCGTAGTTTTTGTGGGGTTTTCTTTGGTAAAATAGTTTTAAATTTCCTTTGGCGGTTCCTCGGGGAAAGCATTGTTGTCATCTCCCTGGGAAGACGCCTCCTGGTCTTCGTTTATGTCCTCATCTAGCCCCATCACGATAATACTGTCATCGGACAACTCTTGGTCTTCATCTATGTTGTCTTCCAGACCCATGACCATGATGACATTATCGTCGGCCAAAGGAGTCTCATTTGGGGATTCTTCTGGAGTCATTGGAGTGCCCTGATGAATTTGCAACGCCGCTTTAATCTGCGCCAAGCACTCTGAACAGCAGATCTTCGGCAGCTCGGCTTCTCCTGGCGATGGCATGGTTGTCTACGAATTTCTATATAAACTTATTGGGCGTTAGGAACGAATATGATATACGTTTGGTTGTTTTGGTGGAATGAAATGTGGTTATAGTTAGGAAGGAGAAGGTAAAGGAGTAGCCTACTTGCCCTTTGCGGCAGAGCTGTGTTGTTCCGTACGAAGAAAACGAAGTAGGCCTCACCAACTTCTTCAAAACTATGTGAAAAAATATTTTAGAAATAAGTTAGAACTGAGTAATCTGAAAAATTCCTTAAAAGAAAAAGTCGGAATTGCTGATATTGTAAAATAAATTACAGCCACTAAGGTAACAACATAAATGGTTTCTGTTCATTTTTCAAACAGATGTGACTAGTGTTAAATTTGTTAGAAGTAATATTATCTAATATTTAATATTTAAAAAAAACTGCTTTCAAAAGGTTAAGGGAATACCCTTATACTAAATACCGCCGCAAGTTTAAGTTCGATAACAAACCGTTATCGAGGCAGAGCTATCGCAAGCCCCAATCGATGACAAGCTGACGTGAGATTTTTGATTTGATTTGTTTGGCCTCGACTTGCCGGAATTTCCTTTCCATTTGTAAGCCTTTGTAGACGCGTTCTGGCCAGGATCTAAATCGAACCGAGAACCGGGTGCGAATCAGAATGCCCGTGGTGGAGCTGTGCGTGGACCGCAGCCTGGTGTGTCCCAACTTCGATGGCTACAAGCTGTCCTTCGACCCGGTGCCGGTGCTCGAGCAGCAGATCGAGTGCGAGCCACTGCACCTGCTGCCGCACCAGGACCAGTACTCGCTGCTGCACGTGGAGGTCTTCGGCCGGCACAACCACCTGTTCGCGGATCCCTGGCAGCGCCACTGCAGCTACTACATCAACGTGCGCCACCAGCTGATGCAGTGCCTCTACGATCCGCAGAGCGGGCACTCGCTTGGCCAGCGGGTTGTCTACACCATCGATTACCGCGACCAGGGCGATGGCTACCAGCATCTGAGCGGGGACTACAACTACTCCGTGTCCTTCATTTCGGAGCGATTCTGTGTGATCTGCGACGGGATGACCTCGTACCACCTGCTGGACACCGGCGATCGATCGCGGCCCGGCCAGCAGGCATGGGAGCGGATCACGCGCACGCCAGTGAATCATACCAGCGAGTATCGCGGCTTTGTGCTCTACGACGCCCGGCTGGATGTGGTGCAGGAGCGCAAGCAAATCTCTCTGCTGGCCGGACATGTGGCGCGCCGGGATAAGAGCTTGGCGAGGGAACGGGTGCAGGTGCATTACATGGATCTGACGTGGGCACGCTGGACGCAATCGCCGGCCAGTGGCGAGTGGTCATATAGCGTCTGCCAGCGACTGGAGACCACTGGCTCGGTGCTCTACTGCGCCTTTGAGCCCCGCGCCGAGTCCCTGATCATTGCCAGCAACCGCGAGGTGCAGACACCCGAGCAGCGCCGGGAATCGGATGAAGCCGAAGCTGTAGCTCCTACACCAGCAGATCCACCTGTTCCTCCAGTTGTCCAGGTGCAAAATGGCGACCAAGCACACTATCGCTGGACTCAGACCACTGAAAATGTGCACATCCGCTTCGAAGTGCCCACAAACGCCTCCAAGGACGACTTCAACGTGAGCTGTACAAGTAACTTTGTCGAGGTGAAACACCTGGACGAGGTGCTCTTTACCGGGCAGTTATACGCCAGGTTGAACGAGGATTTCACCACCTGGACCTTGGAGGCGGAAGGTCTGGAAGGCCTGGAGGTGACGCTGTCGAAAGATGTGCGAGAGCACTGGCCGCGATTACTTGCACAGGAGGAAGATGGCGGGGAGGCCGCTGCGCCGCTGCCCATTCCCAATCTGGAGGATCCCATTGAGGAGTGCGACCTGGGACTGGCCGATGAGGACGTGAAGATGGGTGAGTAGTGCACTCTTCTGCACAGAATGAGAAGGTTAACTATGTGTTTCGCTCATCTCTACCAGTGCGCTTCAATCTGCCCAAGGGGCTCACAATTTTGTGCGTTGTGTTTGTGTTTAATTTCCAATTAGCAGGCAACAGCTGCTCCGCTCCCGTTATGTTTTTCGCACGGCACGCAACCAGTGTGACCGCGCCAGCGTCGCTGAATAATACCGTTCGGCGCGAAGGTGGCGTTTCATCATTTTTCTTTTCACTCCTAATAAATCGATTTAAGCAGGATTTTATCGATATTATTACCTTATCGATTTTATGTTGGCAACTATCGGCCATTTTATTGCCACTTTTTAAAATAAATCAGGATCGGACATTTGCTACCTATTTAACAGCAATCTCGTTTCAAGAAGAACACAACAAGTAAGGGATTTTAGATTCAGAACCTGAATACAGTCCGTTAAGATTTGAATTAAACCCAAAAAACCTTCTCAGTTTCAAGAATTTCTCAGCCCGAACCCGCTGTTGATAATCAAGGCTTCGGAAAAGCTGATTGAAGTTTCCGTTTGAACGTAAAAATCTGGGAAAGGCAAGAAGGCTACACATTTCGTATGTCATTTCAGTTGAATACATTTCATCCAACTGTAACTACCGGACGTGCTACCTACCTAGCTTCAAATAAGTTATTATAGAAATCCATCGCTAACCACGTCACCGCCAGGAGGAAACCAGCTGCCGATGATGTGCTGTCCAGAGTGCTTGGCGCAGCTATACGCTGCGCTGCAAATTCAGCAGGCCCCTTCTGTATTTGAGGAAGTGTCTCCAACTGAGGCTCTTTTGCCCGAAGACGATGTCAGCGTGATCGTGGGCAACATATACGAGGTCCATGAGGTGGCTTCGACTGAGGATCTTTTGTCCGATGATAGCATCATCATAATCATGGGACCAGAGGACGACTTAAATGAAGACTACGAGGCGTCTTTCCAGGGAGATGGCAACGATCTTCTCCCGGGGGGACACCCAAATAATACTTAAAACTATTTTCAAGAAGCAAACCCCTCAAAAACCATAAAAACCAAAAAATATTAAACAGTTTGTTCGTTTCGTTGCAGTCTTTAGAAGGATTACTTCAATACTCGATTACAGAACCAAACCATTATTTTCAAAGATTTCTATTTTGTGTAACCCACCAACAAGCAATGTAAGTGGATTTTTAGAAAATATTTTCAGAATAATTATATTTCACAAAGAATGTAGGGCGAACTGACCTCTGGAACCGGAATAGGCTCATCTGGAGGATTGGAAAATGCAGCAGAGGGACGCTGACTGGCAGTCCTTGATGGAGGTGGGCCTGTGCCAAGCAAGGAGGAGGGAGTGATCAGTGCAAATAGATAATCTTAAATATAAAAAATACAATACATAAAGCAGACACATTAAAGATTTTACAGTGTTATAAATTGACATATTTAAGATAACCTACACGCTGTGGTATTCATTCTGAATCGAAAATAAAATATACTTATAAGAGATTTTATTTTCTCAAAACCATTTTATTTAAATCTGTAAATAATGGAAGAAAGAATAGGGTTTGATGGCTTCTTTCGTCTTAAAGGAGACCCCTTATCAACTAAATCTTAGCTTATCGTTGGTACATATCTGTGGGCAAATATTAGGTGAGATCAATCAAAATCATGTCCTTCAAAGTAATCCCCTATGGATAAGGTAATCCTCTATCCACCTGATTTGGTCTTCTTCGCGGGCTGATCACATTACCCCTTGAAACAGCTTTAAAGGGATCCTCTGGAGATCCCTACAGCTTTTTGTCCGCTGAAGGGCCTACTTTATACTCGGGTTGGTTGACTGATATTAAAGTTCCATCCACACATCATAGCATTCCCATCCCACAAAACACAAAACTTAGCAGCCATTTACCAGTACTTCGTACCATTTTTCCACGGAGACCTCAGTGTGTCGACTCCCAGTCTAGAGAGAACAACTAAAAACTCCTAAAATTATTGCCAGCAGCAACTAAATTCCACAACTATATTTCGTACGATACAAGGCCCGAGCCAACTATCCCAAAAACCAGTCATGCCGCGATATCCGAACTCAATGAAAATGGGCTGCTCCTATTGCGGCGAAGAGGGGTTGATCCTGGGAACCCAGGTTGAAGGAGAGGCTGTCGACGTGCCGAGTCTTCGCAGTCTCGAAGCTTTGGACAGGGGAAGTGCAGCCCCGCAGCGGGCGAGCCGCAGCCAACGGCAAAGCCAATCGGAAAAGGAGAAGAGTTCTGTAAAGCGTCCCAGCTTCAAGAAAGCCAAAAAGGGAAAGGTAATCCGATCCAACATAATAAAGGCGCTGCAGACAGAAAATCTGGGTGACATCGTATCGGTGAGGGCTCCAGGGCCCTATAAGTTTGCTATCTTGAGAGGCATGACGAGCCTGGGAAGACGACTATTTGGCTTTATCAACTGGTGGGGCCCAAAGGCGAAGCCCAGGGGTACGATGTAAGTTAAGGAACCTGATTAAGCCAATGGTCGAAACAAAATGATATATCAAACATTCATCCCTATAGGCAAACGGATTTGGCAACTGAGGAAGGTGAATCCGGAAGTGTGGGCCAAATGGAAGCAGTGGGAATGGGGCCTCTGGAGGAGAATCCATCGGAGTCGATGTAATTAAAAGAACCTGTCTGTGCATATTCTCCATCAAATCTTCCTCCCCTAGGTCACAGCTAGAGGTAGATCAAGAGGAAGCGGCAAAGGACACAGCCCACATTGTTCTGGAGCAAGTTGATCCAACAGCAGACACAAAGACCGAGGAAGACAGCGCTGCTACTTAACTTTTAAAGGACCAAATTTGGCTCAGTTTGTAGTTTATTACAGTCCCCATTCGAAGGGACTAAGCAAAATGAATAAAATGCATAAAAATTGTTGATTGAAGATAGTGCCACATTAATATACTTTAGTTTGTAAATCAAATTTTGGCTTTATATACAAGGAAATATCATGCTTATTTAAGAAAGCGCAAGAGAGACGGAGATATGCCTGCAGCAAAGCGACATTTTCCGAGCTCGCTGGGCGCCATTTAGTTTAATTAATTAATTAATGATCTCATTTGATAATTTAGATATATAAATAAGCAAAATAAAATCTAATTCTTAATGTTGGGCGTGGCCAACTTTTTTTACATCGGTTATTAGGTATTGACGAAACGCGGCTAGTGATCCGATACTCTTCCCCGAATACAAGGTACTCTTTATTCAAATATTTAATCTAAGATTTTACGGGTGATACTATATATTTGTATTTATTTTCCTCAATTTTCTTTACTAAGCAATGGTCCATTTGCAACCGCTGCATTTTCTAATCCTCCACATGAGCATACTCCGGTTCCAGAAAATTCTTGATTACAGGGTAGCACATTATTCGCTCAATCTTTTCAAAAAACGGCGCATTACTAGGTTATGGATCATATTCTTCTTCAATTTGGTTTATGCTGACGTTACGCATCATAGCAGAATAGGTTATACCACAATTCGGTCAAAGAGTCGAGGGAAAGTCGTTTATGTAGGAAGTCGAAAAGTACATTTCTTATTCGGTTGCCATTCCTAGGTTATTTGTGGAATACAATTAAGAATTCAGAAAGTCTTTGTTAAACAGGCACTTACTTGAGTAAAAACAATAGGAATCGGTTCTGTAATAGGGGCATGCAGCACTCCCGATGGTAAATCATAACTTCTCGGAAAGGAATGGGCAGCTGCAGTGGATAGATAGGTGATCCTCCTGCATACTGCAACAAAACGAAGGAACATTTTAAATTTTTCGTAGTTTTTGTGGGGTTTTCTTTGGTAAAATAGTTTTAAATTTCCTTTGGCGGTTCCTCGGGGAAAGCATTGTTGTCATCTCCCTGGGAAGACGCCTCCTGGTCATCGGACAACTCTTGGTCTTCATCTATGTTGTCTTCCAGACCCATGACCATGATGACATTATCGTCGGCCAAAGGAGTCACATTTGGGGATTCTTCTGGAGTCATTGGAGTGCCCTGATGAATTTGCAACGCCGCTTTAATCTGCGCCAAGCACTCTGAACAGCAGATCTTCGGCAGCTCGGCTTCTCCTGGCGATGGCATGGTTGTCTACGAATTTCTATATAAACTTATTGGGCGTTAGGAACGAATATGATATACGTTTGGTTGTTTTGGTGGAATGAAATGTGGTTATAGTTAGGAAGGAGAAGGTAAAGGAGTAGCCTACTTGCCCTTTGCGGCAGAGCTGTGTTGTTCCGTACGAAGAAAACGAAGTAGGCCTCACCAACTTCTTCAAAACTATGTGAAAAAATATTTTAGAAATAAGTTAGAACTGAGTAATCTGAAAAATTCCTTAAAAGAAAAAGTCGGAATTGCTGATATTGTAAAATAAATTACAGCCACTAAGGTAACAACATAAATGGTTTCTGTTCATTTTTCAAACAGATGTGACTAGTGTTAAATTTGTTAGAAGTAATATTATCTAATATTTAATATTTAAAAAAAACTGCTTTCAAAAGGTTAAGGGAATACCCTTATACTAAATACCGCCGCAAGTTTAAGTTCGATAACAAACCGTTATCGAGGCAGAGCTATCGCAAGCCCCAATCGATGACAAGCTGACGTGAGATTTTTGATTTGATTTGTTTGGCCTCGACTTGCCGGAATTTCCTTTCCATTTGTAAGCCTTTGTAGACGCGTTCTGGCCAGGATCTAAATCGAACCGAGAACCGGGTGCGAATCAGAATGCCCGTGGTGGAGCTGTGCGTGGACCGCAGCCTGGTGTGTCCCAACTTCGATGGCTACAAGCTGTCCTTCGACCCGGTGCCGGTGCTCGAGCAGCAGATCGAGTGCGAGCCGCTGCACCTGCTGCCGCACCAGGACCAGTACTCGCTGCTGCACGTGGAGGTCTTCGGCCGGCACAACCACCTGTTCGCGGATCCCTGGCAGCGCCACTGCAGCTACTACATCAACGTGCGCCACCAGCTGATGCAGTGCCTCTACGATCCGCAGAGCGGGCACTCGCTTGGCCAGCGGGTTGTCTACACCATCGATTACCGCGACCAGGGCGATGGCTACCAGCATCTGAGCGGGGACTACAACTACTCCGTGTCCTTCATTTCGGAGCGATTCTGTGTGATCTGCGACGGGATGACCTCGTACCACCTGCTGGACACCGGCGATCGATCGCGGCCCGGCCAGCAGGCATGGGAGCGGATCACGCGCACGCCAGTGAATCATACCAGCGAGTATCGCGGCTTTGTGCTCTACGACGCCCGGCTGGATGTGGTGCAGGAGCGCAAGCAAATCTCTCTGCTGGCCGGACATGTGGCGCGCCGGGATAAGAGCTTGGCGAGGGAACGGGTGCAGGTGCATTACATGGATCTGACGTGGGCACGCTGGACGCAATCGCCGGCCAGTGGCGAGTGGTCATATAGCGTCTGCCAGCGACTGGAGACCACTGGCTCGGTGCTCTACTGCGCCTTTGAGCCCCGCGCCGAGTCCCTGATCATTGCCAGCAACCGCGAGGTGCAGACACCCGAGCAGCGCCGGGAATCGGATGAAGCCGAAGCTGTAGCTCCTACACCAGCAGATCCACCTGTTCCTCCAGTTGTCCAGGTGCAAAATGGCGACCAAGCACACTATCGCTGGACTCAGACCACTGAAAATGTGCACATCCGCTTCGAAGTGCCCACAAACGCCTCCAAGGACGACTTCAACGTGAGCTGTACAAGTAACTTTGTCGAGGTGAAACACCTGGACGAGGTGCTCTTTACCGGGCAGTTATACGCCAGGTTGAACGAGGATTTCACCACCTGGACCTTGGAGGCGGAAGGTCTGGAAGGCCTGGAGGTGACGCTGTCGAAAGATGTGCGAGAGCACTGGCCGCGATTACTTGCACAGGAGGAAGATGGCGGGGAGGCCGCTGCGCCGCTGCCCATTCCCAATCTGGAGGATCCCATTGAGGAGTGCGACCTGGGACTGGCCGATGAGGACGTGAAGATGGGTGAGTAGTGCACTCTTCTGCACAGAATGAGAAGGTTAACTATGTGTTTCGCTCATCTCTACCAGTGCGCTTCAATCTGCCCAAGGGGCTCACAATTTTGTGCGTTGTGTTTGTGTTTAATTTCCAATTAGCAGGCAACAGCTGCTCCGCTCCCGTTATGTTTTTCGCACGGCACGCAACCAGTGTGACCGCGCCAGCGTCGCTGAATAATACCGTTCGGCGCGAAGGTGGCGTTTCATCATTTTTCTTTTCACTCCTAATAAATCGATTTAAGCAGGATTTTATCGATATTATTACCTTATCGATTTTATGTTGGCAACTATCGGCCATTTTATTGCCACTTTTTAAAATAAATCAGGATCGGACATTTGCTACCTATTTAACAGCAATCTCGTTTCAAGAAGAACACAACAAGTAAGGGATTTTAGATTCAGAACCTGAATACAGTCCGTTAAGATTTGAATTAAACCCAAAAAACCTTCTCAGTTTCAAGAATTTCTCAGCCCGAACCCGCTGTTGATAATCAAGGCTTCGGAAAAGCTGATTGAAGTTTCCGTTTGAACGTAAAAATCTGGGAAAGGCAAGAAGGCTACACATTTCGTATGTCATTTCAGTTGAATACATTTCATCCAACTGTAACTACCGGACGTGCTACCTACCTAGCTTCAAATAAGTTATTATAGAAATCCATCGCTAACCACGTCACCGCCAGGAGGAAACCAGCTGCCGATGATGTGCTGTCCAGAGTGCTTGGCGCAGCTATACGCTGCGCTGCAAATTCAGCAGGCCCCTTCTGTATTTGAGGAAGTGTCTCCAACTGAGGCTCTTTTGCCCGAAGACGATGTCAGCGTGATCGTGGGCAACATATACGAGGTCCATGAGGTGGCTTCGACTGAGGATCTTTTGTCCGATGATAGCATCATCATAATCATGGGACCAGAGGACGACTTAAATGAAGACTACGAGGCGTCTTTCCAGGGAGATGGCAACGATCTTCTCCCGGGGGGACACCCAAATAATACTTAAAACTATTTTCAAGAAGCAAACCCCTCAAAAACCATAAAAACCAAAAAATATTAAACAGTTTGTTCGTTTCGTTGCAGTCTTTAGAAGGATTACTTCAATACTCGATTACAGAACCAAACCATTATTTTCAAAGATTTCTATTTTGTGTAACCCACCAACAAGCAATGTAAGTGGATTTTTAGAAAATATTTTCAGAATAATTATATTTCACAAAGAATGTAGGGCGAACTGACCTCTGGAACCGGAATAGGCTCATCTGGAGGATTGGAAAATGCAGCAGAGGGACGCTGACTGGCAGTCCTTGATGGAGGTGGGCCTGTGCCAAGCAAGGAGGAGGGAGTGATCAGTGCAAATAGATAATCTTAAATATAAAAAATACAATACATAAAGCAGACACATTAAAGATTTTACAGTGTTATAAATTGACATATTTAAGATAACCTACACGCTGTGGTATTCATTCTGAATCGAAAATAAAATATACTTATAAGAGATTTTATTTTCTCAAAACCATTTTATTTAAATCTGTAAATAATGGAAGAAAGAATAGGGTTTGATGGCTTCTTTCGTCTTAAAGGAGACCCCTTATCAACTAAATCTTAGCTTATCGTTGGTACATATCTGTGGGCAAATATTAGGTGAGATCAATCAAAATCATGTCCTTCAAAGTAATCCCCTATGGATAAGGTAATCCTCTATCCACCTGATTTGGTCTTCTTCGCGGGCTGATCACATTACCCCTTGAAACAGCTTTAAAGGGATCCTCTGGAGATCCCTACAGCTTTTTGTCCGCTGAAGGGCCTACTTTATACTCGGGTTGGTTGACTGATATTAAAGTTCCATCCACACATCATAGCATTCCCATCCCACAAAACACAAAACTTAGCAGCCATTTACCAGTACTTCGTACCATTTTTCCACGGAGACCTCAGTGTGTCGACTCCCAGTCTAGAGAGAACAACTAAAAACTCCTAAAATTATTGCCAGCAGCAACTAAATTCCACAACTATATTTCGTACGATACAAGGCCCGAGCCAACTATCCCAAAAACCAGTCATGCCGCGATATCCGAACTCAATGAAAATGGGCTGCTCCTATTGCGGCGAAGAGGGGTTGATCCTGGGAACCCAGGTTGAAGGAGAGGCTGTCGACGTGCCGAGTCTTCGCAGTCTCGAAGCTTTGGACAGGGGAAGTGCAGCCCCGCAGCGGGCGAGCCGCAGCCAACGGCAAAGCCAATCGGAAAAGGAGAAGAGTTCTGTAAAGCGTCCCAGCTTCAAGAAAGCCAAAAAGGGAAAGGTAATCCGATCCAACATAATAAAGGCGCTGCAGACAGAAAATCTGGGTGACATCGTATCGGTGAGGGCTCCAGGGCCCTATAAGTTTGCTATCTTGAGAGGCATGACGAGCCTGGGTAGACGACTATTTGGCTTTATCAACTGGTGGGGCCCAAAGGCGAAGCCCAGGGGTACGATGTAAGTTAAGGAACCTGATTAGGCCAATGGTCGAAACAAAATGATATTTCAAACATTCCCTATAGGCAAACGGATTTAGCAGCTGAGGGAGGTGAATCCGGAAGTGTGGGCCAAATGGCAGCAGTGGGAATGGGGCCTCTGGAGGAGAATCCATCGGACTCGATGTAATTAAAAGAACCTGTCTGTGCATATTCTCCATCAAATCTTCCTCCCCTAGGTCACAGCTAGAGGTAGATCAAGAGGAAGCGGCAAAGGACACAGCCCACATTGTTCTGGAGCAAGTTGATCCAACAGCAGACACAAAGACCGAGGAAGACAGCGCTGCTACTTAACTTTTAAAGGACCAAATTTGGCTCAGTTTGTAGTTTATTACAGTCCCCATTCGAAGGGACTAAGCAAAATGAATAAAATGCATAAAAATTGTTGATTGAAGATAGTGTCACATTAATATACTTGTTTGTAAATCAAACTTTGGCTTATATACAAGGAAATATCATGCTTATTTAAGAAAGCGCAAGAGAGACGGAGATATGCCTGCAGCAAAGCGACATTTTCCGAGCTCGCTGGGCGCCATTTAGTTTAATTAATTAATTAATGGTCTCATTTGATAATTCAGATATATAAATAAAGGTATTAATAAGCAAAATAAAATCTAATTCTTAATGTTGGGCGTGGCCAACTTTTTTTACATCGGTTATTAGGTATTGACGAAACGCGGCTAGTGATCCGATACTCTTCCCCGAATACAAGGTACTCTTTATTTAAATATTTAATCTAAGATTTTACGGGTGATACTATATATTTGTATTTATTTTCCTCAATTTTCTTTACTAAGCAATGGTCCATTTGCAACCGCTGCATTTTCTAATCCTCCACATGAGCATACTCCGGTTCCAGGGGAAAGTTGTTGATTACAGGGTAGCACATTATTCGCTCAATCTTTTCAAAAAACGGCGCATTACTAGGTTATGATCCATAACCTATAACCTCTTCTTCAATTTGGTTTATGCTGACGTGCTGACCAGAATAGGTTATACCACAATTCGGTCAAAAAGTCGAGGGAAAGTCGTTTATGTAGGAAGTCGAAAAGTACATTTCTTATTCGGTTGCCATTCCTAGGTTATTTGTGGAATACAATTAAGAATTCAGAAAGTCTTTGTTAAACAGGCACTTACTTGAGTAAAAACAATAGGAATCGGTTCTGTAATAGGGGCATGCAGCACTCCCGATGGTAAATCATAACTTCTCGGAGAGGAATGGGCAGCTGCAGTGGATAGATAGGTGATCCTCCTGCAGACTGCAACAAAACGAAGGAACATTTTAAATTTTTCGTAGTTTTTGTGGGGTTTTCTTTGGTAAAATAGTTTTAAATTTCCTTTGGCGGTTCCTCGGGGAAAGCATTGTTGTCATCTCCCTGGGAAGACGCCTCCTGGTCTTCGTTTATGTCCTCATCTAGCCCCATGATCACGATGATACTGTCATCGGACAACTCTTGGTCTTCGTCTATGTTGTCTTCCAGCCCCATGACCGTGATGACATTATCGTCGGCCAAAGGAGTCTCATTTGGGGATTCTTCTGGAGTCATTGGAGTGCCCTGATGAATTTGCAACGCCGCTTTAATCTGCGCCAAGCACTCTGAACAGCAGATCTTCGGCAGCTCGGCTTCTCCTGGCGATGGCATGGTTGTCTACGAATTTCTATATAAACTTATTGGGCGTTAGGAACGAATATGATATACGTTTGGTTGTTTTGGTGGAATGAAATGTGGTTATAGTTAGGAAGGAGAAGGTAAAGGAGTAGCCTACTTGCCCTTTGCGGCAGAGCTGTGTTGTTCCGTACGAAGAAAACGAAGTAGGCCTCACCAACTTCTTCAAAACTATGTGAAAAAATATTTTAGAAATAAGTTAGAACTGAGTAATCTGAAAAATTCCTTAAAAGAAAAAGTCGGAATTGCTGATATTGTAAAATAAATTACAGCCACTAAGGTAACAACATAAATGGTTTCTGTTCATTTTTCAAACAGATGTGACTAGTGTTAAATTTGTTAGAAGTAATATTATCTAATATTTAATATTTAAAAAAAACTGCTTTCAAAAGGTTAAGGGAATACCCTTATACTAAATACCGCCGCAAGTTTAAGTTCGATAACAAACCGTTATCGAGGCAGAGCTATCGCAAGCCCCAATCGATGACAAGCTGACGTGAGATTTTTGATTTGATTTGTTTGGCCTCGACTTGCCGGAATTTCCTTTCCATTTGTAAGCCTTTGTAGACGCGTTCTGGCCAGGATCTAAATCGAACCGAGAACCGGGTGCGAATCAGAATGCCCGTGGTGGAGCTGTGCGTGGACCGCAGCCTGGTGTGTCCCAACTTCGATGGCTACAAGCTGTCCTTCGACCCGGTGCCGGTGCTCGAGCAGCAGATCGAGTGCGAGCCGCTGCACCTGCTGCCGCACCAGGACCAGTACTCGCTGCTGCACGTGGAGGTCTTCGGCCGGCACAACCACCTGTTCGCGGATCCCTGGCAGCGCCACTGCAGCTACTACATCAACGTGCGCCACCAGCTGATGCAGTGCCTCTACGATCCGCAGAGCGGGCACTCGCTTGGCCAGCGGGTTGTCTACACCATCGATTACCGCGACCAGGGCGATGGCTACCAGCATCTGAGCGGGGACTACAACTACTCCGTGTCCTTCATTTCGGAGCGATTCTGTGTGATCTGCGACGGGATGACCTCGTACCACCTGCTGGACACCGGCGATCGATCGCGGCCCGGCCAGCAGGCATGGGAGCGGATCACGCGCACGCCAGTGAATCATACCAGCGAGTATCGCGGCTTTGTGCTCTACGACGCCCGGCTGGATGTGGTGCAGGAGCGCAAGCAAATCTCTCTGCTGGCCGGACATGTGGCGCGCCGGGATAAGAGCTTGGCGAGGGAACGGGTGCAGGTGCATTACATGGATCTGACGTGGGCACGCTGGACGCAATCGCCGGCCAGTGGCGAGTGGTCATATAGCGTCTGCCAGCGACTGGAGACCACTGGCTCGGTGCTCTACTGCGCCTTTGAGCCCCGCGCCGAGTCCCTGATCATTGCCAGCAACCGCGAGGTGCAGACACCCGAGCAGCGCCGGGAATCGGATGAAGCCGAAGCTGTAGCTCCTACACCAGCAGATCCACCTGTTCCTCCAGTTGTCCAGGTGCAAAATGGCGACCAAGCACACTATCGCTGGACTCAGACCACTGAAAATGTGCACATCCGCTTCGAAGTGCCCACAAACGCCTCCAAGGACGACTTCAACGTGAGCTGTACAAGTAACTTTGTCGAGGTGAAACACCTGGACGAGGTGCTCTTTACCGGGCAGTTATACGCCAGGTTGAACGAGGATTTCACCACCTGGACCTTGGAGGCGGAAGGTCTGGAAGGCCTGGAGGTGACGCTGTCGAAAGATGTGCGAGAGCACTGGCCGCGATTACTACCACAGGAGGAAGATGGCGGGGAGGCCGCTGCGCCGCTGCCCATTCCCAATCTGGAGGATCCCATTGAGGAGTGCGACCTGGGACTGGCCGATGAGGACGTGAAGATGGGTGAGTAGTGCACTCTTCTGCACAGAATGAGAAGGTTAACTATGTGTTTCGCTCATCTCTACCAGTGCGCTTCAATCTGCCCAAGGGGTGCATCACCCACACCATTTTCCTGGGCTCCAATCCACTGCTGTTCACCGCCACGCTGCGTCCTGGATTTCCGGCCGCCTTTGCCACGCGCCAGGGCGTCGATGCATCCCTGTGGCTGCAGAAGTACCAGCCGAGTCGCCCGGACGAGTGGGGCGTCCGCCACGAGGGCCAGCTGCACGCCTTCGGCTATGTGCAGGCCTCCAAGGAGATGCGCAAGTACACCGCCTGCTGCCCGGACCTGGAGTACGTGGCCATCTGCGAGACCTTCCGCCATGTGCTCGTCTACTGGCCGCGTCACGACTCTGCCGGCGGACTGCGCAAGCGCAACGGGCCGCCCGTCACCGTGGGCAAGCAGAACCTCATCACCATCGACCACAGGCTCGGCGAGATCCTGGGCATATCCACAGCTAACAATGTGATCACGGTTATCACCAAACGCGCCCTGCTCCACCTGCAGGTGTAGCCGGGCATAAATTCCTTCTGGCTCGCAGCACCTTTTGGACTTTTCTATTTGCATTTACTTTAAAAATTTATCGTTGAGTAAACAATAAATGCAGATTGTTAAACCACCAGTGGCCCCGCTATTGAAATGTACGAATGTTCTTGGGAAACATTATTTTTATATACATTTAGAAAATATAATCAATCAATTTACACATTTTATAGAATTTTAAGCATATTATTGAACAGTAAAAAAAACTTTAAAAAATAGCAATACTTTCCAAAAGAAATTTATTATCTTTAAATCTTTTAAATTTAAATTCATAAGTTTTGTTTATTGACAGAACAATTGTAGGTTGAAAAATATAAACACCTAATACAATTTATAGGATCCTAATGGACTAAGTAAATAATTTAAAATTATATTTAAAATACATTTTTTTTGCAAAACCTGGCAACTTTGCCTTCAACCGCCAGTTATCGATAGGCGATAGAAGATACGTGTTCGCGCAGTGTTGCACAGCGGGCGGCAAAAAGAGTGTTGACACGTGTCAGAACTTTCGGCCTATCGAAGTGGCCAAAGAACGATAGGCGAATCCCTTGCAAATAACGCCGATCCACTTATCGATAGCACATCACAAAAAACAAAAACACGTCACGTAATCCGGACGGAGGCTGGTGAGTCCAAGTGATGACAAGGTGGCATCGCACCTGCCCGGAATCTAGTGACCCAGCGTTTTTCCATTCCAGCTGGGCAAATCGCAGGCGGTGAAGCAGAAAATCAATAGAGCAGAGTCCGTGCACTTGGAGCCCCCAGCAGATACCAAAAAAGGAGACCACCACCAGCCATGAACACACAAATCGTGCTCTTCGTGGCGGCCCTCATGATGCACTGCATCTCCGCCGTGGAGTTCACCTTCGATCTGGCCGACAACGCGGAGGACTGCTTCTACGAGGAGATCAAGAAGAACTCGAGCGCCTACTTCGAGTTCCAGGTGTCGGCCGGCGGCCAACTGGACGTGGACGTCACCCTGAAGGACCCGCAGGGCAAGGTCATCTACAAACTGGAGAAGGCCACCTTCGACAGCCATCAGTTTGTGGCCGAGACGACGGGCGTTTACACCGCCTGCTTTGGCAATCAGTTCTCGGCCTTCTCGCACAAGATCGTCTACGTGGACTTCCAAGTGGGCGAGGAACCCGCTCTGCCGGGCGTGGACGAGCATGCCACGGTGCTCACGCAAATGGAGACCTCCTCGCAGGCGATTCACAAGGGCCTCAACGACATCCTGGACGCCCAGACGCATCATCGGCTGCGCGAGGCGCAGGGCCGCAAGCGCGCCGAGGATCTCAATCAGCGGGTGATGGTCTGGTCCTCGCTGGAGACGGCCGCCGTCATACTGATCGGCCTGGTCCAGATCATGGTGCTGCGCAACTTCTTCACGGACCGGAAGCCCAGCCAGGCGCACTACGGGCGGCTGTAGAGGATCGGGGTCGGTGTCGGGATCTAGCTTTGTGTAAGAGCCCTAGGACGGTAGGGGAGCCCTCCCGTCTCCCATCTCCAACTGTCCAAACAATCAAAATGTCCCGAAATGTTGTCAATCTCGTCTTAGCCGCAACGTATTCATTCCCCCTCCCACAAGGGCGTTTTCTATTCGGGAAAAAAACCCCCTAACGACATGTAATATTTTTTGTTAAGACCTCAGCCGGAAAAACAGAGAATGTTTTTTTTTTTTTAAATACATGCAAAAGCAAACACAACTCGATAGCTAAAGGTAAACACAGCGTTTTAATAGGGAGGTCCTTGGGCTTTACTTGGGAACTCTTTCGGAAATATGAGAAGGAATGAAATCCATTATTATAGTACAAATTCTAGAAGCTTATGAAGGGGAGATCTAGCAACTTGGAAATCTTTTATTTTAATATGAACTCTTTATCAATTAAAATATAATACTACTTCCTAGTTACGCTTAGTGGGGTATTGTTAATGATA
Organism: Drosophila biarmipes; assembly: GCF_025231255.1. Taxonomy (NCBI): domain Eukaryota; kingdom Metazoa; phylum Arthropoda; class Insecta; order Diptera; family Drosophilidae; genus Drosophila; species Drosophila biarmipes. Next base: position 8,672,271 of record NC_066611.1, on the reverse strand, counting down.
ATATTCTCCATTTCAGCTGGCGTGGCCCCCTTAACAATACCTAGATAAAGCTTGGATATGCTCTGCAATTCAGCTGATTAAATAGAAAGGAACTTCGGCTGTATGTGAAGAGTAGAAAAGTTGATTTGGAAAGTATATGTTTATATGGATAGCGTGAAAAAACTGTCAATTTAAGAGTAAACCATATCTATAAATGTATTTTCCTTAAATAAAAAAAGCAAGACTTAATTTGTTTGATAAAAATAAACCACTACAATTTGATAACTAATGGCACGTACTTGTCAAATGGCATAAAGGGCTAGCTTTATCATTGATTTTCGTTGATCTTGTTAGCAACTATCTTTCTTATCAAAGCTTGCAGCTAGTTTAGTCATATTTTGTGGCAACTGATAGGACATTTTCACACCGAGATACATCAAAGGGTAATGCGATTGCGAAATCGTGACGGATTCGGGTTACTAAACGACCATTTTGCAAACAAAATTATTGCCACTGCCAAGATAATGCCCCATTCGAATGCAATAAATCTCCCTAACTGCCTTGTGTACGGGCTGTCATCTTTGCGTTGGCGATCTTCATTGACTGACTCTTGGAATTTCGCAGATCTTTTGTCAATCGCGAGGCATTGCCAAATGTGCGAGTCCAGGTGTAAAACGCGATAAATGGTATGCAAATGTCGTCGTTTGTGCGAATGCCAATTAATAGTATTTAAATCAGTCCAAGACAATGACAGTGACACATCGACGGTAGTATGTTTATTGCCCCATTCACGACAAAAGGCGATGAAACAAGACAAATACCAGAGGGTTTTGCCAAAATTTGACTTTATTTATTGAAATAATGGGAGAAATATTAGCTTTATTCATGTTAATACATGCTTTTTAAATTTACAAATTTATACTTAAAATCCTTTGTAAAAAAATTTATAACATTTATTTATTTTTATTATTCTTAAATTTTAATTTATTTGAATAAGGCTAAAAGCCCATATTTCACATTATTTGTTTGGCAGTTACATTTTATTATATTAAAAAAATGCCATGTTTATTTTAAAATGGTTGACTTTTTTAACATTTATATAATAAATATATTTTTCTATTTGTTATACTTTATTATCATAAACATTCAATTGTGAATAAATTATTATATACATCTAATTGATTTCCCTTTTTATATTTTTTAATGTATGTGCATTTAATCTTGCCTGACCTTGTTCTTAAAATATTTTTAAGATATGGCTCAAAACCATTAATTAATTAATTTAAATTTATTTGTATAGTAAAATGTAATTTATTTGCAATTTTATTTTATTAAAAAAGTTTCAAGTTAAATTTACAGTTCTTCAGGTTCGGCAAAAATTGAATTTTTATTTATAAAAAAATTGTTTCAACAATAATAACAATTAATAAATAAATTTTAATTTATTTGTAAAGGGTTGACAGCTTTCAATTTTATTATACTTAAAATGCTTTAACTTACATCAAATAAATCGCTACAGTTTCTTTAGAATTTTGGGCATAAAATACTTCTAATTTTTGTACACTTTAAATTTTTTGGAGAAGCAGAGCTATCTATCTATCTAATATCTTCTTGGTTTTTTGCCACCTCTTTAATTACTTAGTTGGCTTGAAGATGTTGGTCCAAACTGAACTCTTGACTTGGCAACAGCAGATGGCCGGCCACTTAAAACCAAAGTGAAGGGGAAGACAGCGCCGAAGGACATGTGTAAATGAACTGTCTGCGGATCGATTGATCGATGTCAAAATGGGGTTAATCAAACGTCAGCACAGTTCGCATGCTAATTATCCGGATTATAATGATAATATATATGTCAGGGGTTAAGTCACAGACCCAGAAGCCCAGGCTATTAGTCAGCGAGTCACAGAAAATATCCATCAAAATTATACCCAATTATATATTATAAAGTATTATTTAATTCATTTTTTTTTAAATATACAATAATAGGTCTACTTCTTATTTTTTATATAGATTGAAGATTTAAGATTAAAGATATAAAATATAAGATCCTTTTCGGCTGGATTTATTTGTTTATTATATATTAACATATATATATTTGTATTTAATATATAAAATATAAGATCCCTTCTACCAGCTAATATTTTAATTTTTGTTTACTACATTTGTAATATTTTTAATCAGTTTTAATAAATATTATGTGTATATTTATTTATTTACCATTATTATTGAATATTTCAAGTACTTTTATATATAAAATATAAGATCCCTTGCAGTTGATAATATTCTAATTTACATTTTAGTATTATTTTGAATACATGTGATTTTTATATTTTAAGTTAAAACTTAGACAGTTTCTTTGTGTGCAGCAATTATTTGTGGAAGGACAGGCTGGGTATTAACTGGCCAGCAGGGGTAATTAAAAATCGAATTTCAAAATCCATTCGGATTTGCATGGCGTGGCTCAATAGATAATGACCAATCAATGAATCGTCACTGTTGAGGGCCCCAAAACAAACAAACCGAACACGCCCCGAACTTCCTGGGGCACAGCGGACTTATTGTAACCAACCTCTGCCGCCTCGAACACCTCGGAGTCCCCCTTTTTGGACAAGAGGTCGCCGCTGTGGCTGCTGCAGACTCTTCAGGTTTTATGTATCAATTAGTAGTGCGACGACACCGGTTCCATCCGTCAATGGCCAATCTTCGGCCGGATGCTGCGAGGGGAGCTCGGCGACTTTTCCACGTTTTCAGAAGGTTTCCAAAAATTGTTGACAAAACTAATTAAAATTTAAGGAAGAAATGTCTTGTAATACTCTATTATAACATAATATTTTAGCTGAATAAAAATTTTGGTATAATTATTGTATTATTACACAGACTACAAGTGTTTTTAGCTCATTTCTAACATATTGGATACAATTTTGGTAAAACACTATTTTTTTTAAATACAATTTTGGTAAAATAATATGTTTATTCTAAAAAAAATATATATAAATAAATTTTAAAATATTTATAAATATAGTTAAGTTATATATTTTTCAGAACAAATTACCTACATTTTCAGGTTTTAAACAATTTTGTATAGAACTAGTTCAAATTTAAGATAGGAATGTTTTTTAATTCTTTAAAAACTGATCGCAATCATATAATGTTAGTTAAATACTATATATGTTATTATTATAGTATTATTATACAGACTAAGAATGTTTTAGTATATTTTTCAGAACTCATTTTTGGAATATTGGATACAATTTTGGTAAATATTAAATAATAATAATATAAAACTAAATAAAAAATATCACAATATTTAATGTATTTTTAGCTCTTTATCCTATTTAAATTACATATATTGTTGTTAAAAATACATTAGTAATTTCAAATTTATTTCTTATAAAAGTACAAAGGTCTTTTGGATCCACCCGCTTGACAAATCGATTCGGTTTCCCTTTTCTTTTCGTTTTCAACTTCGTATCGTGCTTTTTGAGGTAGTAAGTTTGTTTATCTTTATCGGCTTTGCCAAATGCTTCGACTGCACTGAAAGAAATTCAATGATTATAGTTAGGGTCAATGACAAAAATATCGGAATAAAAAATAAATACAGTTCTAGGATTAAATATGGAATATTAGCTTATACAAAATTTAGATTTCTATAGATCGGCATGTTTAAAGTTTAGGCCTTTTTTTTCAGTGTAGCCTTACTATATTGCGACTGCAACCTGTTGCTGTTGTTGTTCCCCCTTGCATAGTATATGGCACAAATTCAGTATTGATAAATATGCCAGCCTTATGCATAGCCAATAAGTGGTAAATCGACCTCCAATGGCCCACTAATGGGCGGCGATGTTTGTTAATGTGAATATATATACTTTACATTTTCACAGAGAACCAGAGGGAGAGGGAAAGCGAGCGAGAAATTAAATAATTAACAAGCCAGGCAATATGCATATCAAATTTTTTAGTTATGCCAGCAAACTGCAGGGGCACTCTCATAAATAATTAATAATGTATCTCGGATGCTAATTCGGGCTGAGCGGAAATTTATGGCACGAAAGAACCGGGGACCGGGCCTACAAACTCCGGGATAGAGTTACTATGAAATGCATTTCATAACTATTGAAAATAAGTTGGTAATAATTTGATTAAAGGGGTATAATTACCTTACCACAAGGCGTTATATAAAGGTTATAAATCGTTGACTGGGGAAAAATTAAATTATAATTTAAAACTCCATATGATTGGTATATACGTTTATATTTAATATGTAAATATTGGACAAGTAGCTAAGGAGGAATATAAGAGCCTTTAATTTTTTTATTAAGTGGTGATATTTTTGGAAAATTTTAAATTTACAATGTTTTTTTTGTAATAAAATAGATATTTTCTTTACCACAATTTTATTTATGTTCTCAATGATTTTTAAATTTAATAAAAAATGTATTAAAAAGATTTAAATATTTTTGTTAAAATGCCAAATAATTAAGCAACCTCAAAAAGGTTATAAATGCGATCCGAAGCAGACGTCCACACATTGTTTTATTTAACCAGTTAATAAGTGTCTTTGGGCAAGGCCCTTTGATTTCTGTTTGGCCAATACTTCGATTCAATTCAATTCGATTCAATTATTTGCATGTCCCGCCTTTGTTGGCCATCTCGCCTCAATTTTTCCCTGCCGGCCTTTGTGTTGGCCAAGTTGTTAGCGATCGGTCGGCAGCTCGGTGGGCCAAATATGCATAAAATATTTGAGCCAAGATGGGTCAAGGTTTCTCGATGGCAGCGCCATGGGAAAATTACACGCGTTTCTGCGGAAAACCAGATGAACGATGTCGCTATAATGGTTATACAACCCATCTGTTTTGTTGTGATTGCTATCGATCCACTGTGAATAGAGTCATGTTTTACAGGTTGTTTTTCAGGCAGGCAGTGTGTGAATGGGCGGCCTTTTGGTGGGCTGAGCTTTGGCTATCTATAAATAAATAAATATTTAGGTTTATCATGTATCAACAAATATTTGGAGAGACGTATAAAATATATTTATATTATTTATAGGCATTAGTATTTTTTTAACAAATTAAATAAATAATATCAATCTGGTTTTCGCAGATATTAACGTCAATTTTGAAACTTTAAATTTACATTTTCAGTCAGGTGACTTTAAAAACCGCTAATTTAAAGTCAACATAAACTATTTATAAATATTTATGAACTGAAAACTATTCATGTTTATAATATATGAACATATGCTTAGCGGAATCTGTTTTAAATTTATAAAATAAATTTATATTATTCATAGGAATATATAAAATACTTTACAAAGACTAAGAATTGATTTTTAGTTAACAGAATATTAATTGATCACTTATTTTACTTACGAACAGAATAAATAAATAATATTAATCTGGTTTTTGAAATTTATAATATATATATATATTATTTATAAATAAAAAACTATACATGTTTATAATGTATCAATATATATTCATAGAAATCTGTTTTAGATTTATAAAATAAATTTATATTTTTTACTTTACTTACTTACTTTAAATTGATTAATAATTATAAAATACTTATTGACCACTTACTTTCTTTTCAATCATAAAAAATAAATAAAACCAGTCTGGTTTTTGCAGAAATTAACGTCAGTTTGTAAACTACATATTTAAATTTTCCATCAGACACCTATAAAACCGATAATTCGAAGTCGCTATAAACCCGCGGCCGATGTTGCACAAGAATCCACGCAGAAATCGGCTAGCAGGTGGTGTTGCTCGTGCTTAAAGACCCATCCGAGGCGGAGGTGAGGCGACATGCTTATCAATGTTTGATGTTTAATTCATGGCCCACAAATAAGCCCAACAGCCGACACGCATTGCCAATGACAGATGTAATCATTTTTGGCAATGCCAGCCGGCTGTTTAGCGGGCATTTTGCGAAACCCCGGGCCCGAGCCCGAATCCGAATCCGATGCATATGCAAAGCTAACAACAGGAAACCCAAGCCACCCGGTAACGAGCCGGTTGCGCAAGCGCACGGAGAACACACGGCCCGGCGACTGATGTTGGATGTCCGACTCCCATGTCCGAGGCATTTTTGGGAGCAGGCGTATTAGTTACATCCGCCCAAGGCACACCGCTCGGGAATTAGTTGGGCTGCACTGGGAAAAATATATGCTGGAGGAAGGCCCTAAAAACATCTATGGATATCTAGGGATACCATCATTTAAGAATACTTATTTACATTTTATTCCCTTATAAAATTCCTACTTTTTTCAATCCTCGAAACATGCTTTCTTTTTGCCCTTAATAACAATAGTAATAATAAATAAACTAATACCTTTGATTAGGGGTTTTTAAGAACCAGAGTATAGGAATTGTATTTCTAGTTCAACGCGGTATGATATAAAAAATAATCTAATATGATAAGATCATAAAATATTTATTAATATTTATATAGATTTAAAAGAGCAGGGGAGTTTGTTTGTAAAGTGAAAAATTGTTACTTATTCTTATAATTCAATTTTATTCCCTTTAAAGAGACACCCATCGTAAAAAATCCTTGAAGTATAACAAATGGTTCAAAATTATGCACCTTACCCACTTTGTCCACTGTAAAAATAATTTGAAATTTAAATAACTATGAAAGTATACGAATAGTATGAGGTTATGGTTAAAAGAATATAATACATATGTTCATTTACATACATTTCTATATTTACATATTGTCAAGTTCTTATTGGAATATATTATCTATTATATCAAATTGTAATTGTTTTTATAAAAAATACATATTTTTTTAAGTAAATAAAAGATATTTATATATTTTATGTGATAGCTAAGCTAAATATATTTCCTAAAAACAGTAAAGATAATAAATATTTGTAAAATCTAGGTATGCCCCTTTTTAACCACCTGTAAAATGTATCTGAGCCACCAGCCAAGTTACTATTGACAAATACCATTCGGTCAAGCCCTTTTTTATGGTCTAATATATCGGAGACTATTTGTTTTTCCGGGTGTAGTAGTGTGGACCGGCGATAACTCAATAAGCGGAATCTGCATTTTCGGGCGAAATGCGAACGAGCGAGCGAAGAGGTTGCGCAGCATCCCAGAGCAACTAACCCCAACTAATGAAAGGCCCCCTTTCTGGCCACCTTGGAGGTGGCGATGGCGACGGAGATGGCGATGGAGATGTCGATCGCCGACGCTGAAGATGCGCCGACTAGTTTTCGGATCGGATTGGCTTTGTATAAAACGCGTGGCCGGGTCAATCGGGGCATCATTGATCGGTTGGACATCGAGGGCTCAAGCACGACCACTGTGAAGATGAATGTAAGCAGAGCCCCACCGCCAAAGGCCAAGGATTACCATCGGGCCAGGGCTTCACAATCATCCACACCACACTCATCCACATTTCATATCAGTGACAAAACCCTTCTTTTTTTTCTGTGACTCAAAAACCGTTTTGTGCTTTCTTTCGACTCGTTCTCGGTGAAGTTCTTTGGCGCCCTTATTGCGCTCGCCTTCTGTGCGCTTTGTGGCTCCACCCAAGCGGATATATCGCTCAAGCTGCGCCAGCAGCAACAGCCGCTGATCACCAAGGAGCAGTACTACAAGACGGGCGGCGGCTTCCAGGAGAGCAGCTACGGCAACTCCGGCTACCAGATCTTCGAGGTGCACAACCACTTCGCCGGCCAGACCAAGGGCCCGGCCTACCTGCCGCCCCAGGGCCAGAGCTCCAGTGGCCAGGCCCACGACGACAGCCTGGACCTGTCCTTCCTGAACTTTGCCGACGCTCCGGCTCCGGCGCCAGTTGCTGCCCCTGCTCCCGCTGCTGCTCCTGCTCCGGCTCAGATTTCCGTGCCCTTCCCCTCGAGCTACCAGCATGACTTCCAGCGAAAGGCTCCGGCCTCGTCCTCCGTGGGTTACAGTGGCCAGGCCTACCTGCCGCCCACCAGCGCCGCCACGCCCATTGTGCAGCAGCAGCAACAGCAAGTGGTGCAGCAGCAGCAACAAGTGGTGCAGCAGCAACAGCAAGTGATCCCGCAGCAACAAGTGGTGCAGCAACAACAGCAGCTGATCCCACAGCAACAGCAAGTGGTGCAGCAGCAACAACCCCAAGTGTTGCAGCAGCAGCAAGTGCAACAGCAGTACAGCCAGCAGAGTTATGAAGCACCCGCCTATCTGCCACCCACTGCCCCCCAGGAGGTTGCTCAGCCTGTGCCCATCAGCTACCAGCAGCCACAGAAGGTCTTCCAAGGACCCACCTATCTGCCACCCCAGCAACAGCAGGTGCAGCAGATTCAGGAGGTGCAACAGCAGCAGCAAGTGCAGCAAGTTCAGGAGGTGCAACAGCAGCAGCAAGTGCAGCAGATTCAGGAGGTGCAACAGCAGCAGGTTCAGGAGGTGCAACAGCAGCAGGTTCAGGAGGTGCAACAGCAGCAGCAACAAGTGCAGCAGATTCAGGAAGTACAGCAGCAACAGCAGCAGTACCAGGCTCCTGGCTACCTGCCTCCTGGCTATGACTTCTCCAATCCCGATCAGCTGCCTCTGTCGCTGGGCCAGAGTGTGGCCACCTCGCAGAGTGTGTCGTCGGTTCAAAACGTGGCCACAACGCAGTCTGTTTCCTCGGTGCAGCAGGTTGCTGGCGAGTACCGCGCTCCTGGCTATCTGCCACCTGGCTACGATGCGCCAGCTCCACAGGCACCAACCCAGCTCACCTACCAGCAGCCACAACAGCAACTGCAGCAACCACAGCAGCCACAGCAGCAGCAACAGGTGTATGTTGCACCCACGCAGGCAACTGTCAGCGATCCTGGCGCCCTGCCCGACGGCTATGACTTTGTGAAGCCCGAGAATGCCGAGGCAGCCATTGCCGAGCTGCACAGCCTGCAGACCGCCACCAAGCTGCTGAAGCAGCAGCAGGAGCAACAGTTGCTGCTGCAACAACAGCAGCAGCAACAGCAGCAGCAACAGCGGCAGCAGCAGCAGCAGCAGCAACAGGTCGTGGTGCAGTCTCAGTTGCAGGTTGCCCAGCAACAGCAAAGCGCAGACATTGTCTACGGTCGTCCCAAGTCTCAGCAGCAGCAGCAACTTCTGGCTCCTCAGAGCACACTGGCAACATCCTCTGCAGTCAGCTACCAGCAACATTACACGGCTCCTGGCTACCTGCCACCAACTGCCACTGCTTCGGCTCCAGCTCCAGCTCCAGCTCCGTCTCCCGTTTCCGTTTCCGTTTCCATTCCAGCTCCAGCTCCTCTGGCTGCCCCTGCTCCAGCTCCTGTGGCCGTTGTCCAGGCAACATCAACATCCAGCTCCTACCAGCAGCAACAGCAGCAGCAGTTCAGGGCTTCTGCTTATCTGCCACCAACTGTTGCAGCTCCTGCTCCTGCCCCTGTCCGTGTGGCAGCTCCTGCTCCTGCTCCTATCCGTGTGACAGCCACTGCTCCCGCTCCAGTGCGTGTGGCAGCTCCTGCTCCCGCTCCCATCCATGTGGCCGGACCCGCTCCCATCGCCATCTCCCTGCCACCTTCGGCTCCCAACCAGGTGACCCACATCCACTCCCTGCGCAGCTACATGAACACCGTGCAGCCCTTCGCCCGCTACGCCCAGCCAGTGGCCGTGCGCCAGCAACACCAGCACGTCGTCCAGCAGCAGCAACACCAACAGGTGCAGCAGCAACATCAGCACGTGCAGCATCAACAGGTCATCGAGGTGGCGCCCATGTACCGTGAGCAATCGAAGCGTCCCCGCTTCTATGCCCCCGCCTATGCCAGCAACACTGTGCCCCGCCAGCAGCAGCAGCAGCACCTGCACCACCACTACCACCACCGCGTGGTGCAGAGCCAGAAGCTGCAGCCCCTGCCGGCTCCCACCCTCAGCTTCAAGGCCCAGCAGTCGCTGCAGAAGTTCATGCCCAAGGACGTGCAGGTGGCGGTGAATGTGGCCATGGCGGCCACGGCTCCCGTGGTGGCGCCACCCGCCCTGCGCGGCAGCTCGCGGGTGCGCACTGTGCAGATCGTGAAGCCCCATGCCACGCGCACCTTCAAGGTGCTGGAGCAACTGGACCAGGCGGGCGTCAAGACCATCAAGATCCTGGGGGCCACCAACGAGCAGCCGCAGGGACGCCACCAGGTGGTGAAGGTGGTGACCCAGAATGCCCAGAGTGGCGCCGAGAGCCATGTGCAGACCGTGAAGATCTACGACGAAGTGCAGCAGGTGCAGCAAGTGCAGCAGGTGCAGCAGCCACTGCGTCTGCAGCCCCTGAGCGGGGGCAACAACGCCTACTTGCCACCACCGCGTCCCCGGTCGCGCAGCGTGCGCCAGGCCTCCAAGCCGCTGCGCCTGCATCCCGTCGCCCGGCTCTAGAGGATGGGGTCAAGGTCGACTCCCAGCACTGATTAGTTGTTAATTTGATCATCGAGCGTCCACTTATTTTTTTTCTACCTCGTTTCTGCCTCATTTCGCATGCATTTCTGTGCGCGCTACCAGCAAATCTACACACAAATACCCCAAATCGCATTCGAAATCAAATCATTTGCATGCAATATCAACCGATTCGAATTTCTTACCTAATAAATGTATACTTACGTAAAATATGTAAATAATTTGGCTGTTTAATTTCGCTGATTGGGATTGCTCATCCATTGGAGTTGGCTCTGCGTGCGGTGGACCTTCAGTTTTTACGGCCAACCAATGGGCTGTGGTCGAGGTTTGCCATAAATTCTGATGAATCGGAAATGGACTGGGGCATTCCAAGTTTTATGGGATTCAAATTGGGTTTGATTACCATCCTAAAATTTCAGGTTTACTAACTATCTGACTATCTAACTATCTAAGTATCTCACTTTCTTACTATCTTATTATCTTACTATCTGACTATCTGACTATCTAACTATCTAAGTATCTCACTATCTTACTATCTTATTATTTTACTATCTTACAATCTTTCTATCTTACCATCTCACTATCTAACTATCTTACTATCTTACTATCTTAATATCTTATTATCTTATTATCTTATTATCTTACTATCTTTCTATCTTACTATCTTACTGGCTAACTATCTTACTATCTTTCTATCTTATTATCTTACTATCTTTCTATCTTACTACCTTACTATCTTACTATCTAACTATCTATCTATCTTCCGAGATACTATAGTATCTAACTATCTATCTATCTTCCGAGATAGAATGGTATTTCACATTTGTTTATAAGACTGGTGACCCATTTCAAATCAAATTTTTAAATTTTCGTCATCATAGGCTATAAATCTCGTATTTGCTTTCAAAAGCAGTCGTTTAACCACTTCGTGCAAGTCCAATCGCACAGCTCCGAGCAAATCCACGATCATAATGACGACTTAGACGATGTCTCTGATCTCGGATTGCTCATCCCAAAGGCGTGTCTTCCCCTTCTCGAACTCTCTCCCAGCGCGTGACCTTCGTTTTCGGTTTCGTTGGGGTTTTGGCCCGTGGGTTTTGACGGGTTTTAAATTTGTTTGCTTCCGCTCTTAGTAGTCGGCGAATAGTGAAAGGCCTGACCGGATTTGGGGCCTACACGATTCATTTGCGACTAGTGTGTTGCACGATGACAATGAATCGCACCTTACTCAATACTGAACACCTTAGGGTTCCTCTACATAAAACCATTTGATTTGGGAAATACATAAATTTAAGTTAAGAGGAAACATTCCCATTTTTGATCTTGGGAAACACACACCTTAAAATATAATTCTTAACATAAAACTTATAAAAAAACGGAATATCTGAAGTAATGATGCATCCCCTTACAAATTTCTGAACCCCGTTTTCGGCCTAAATATTCCGTTTTTTGGCTGTTAAAAGGAAACTAAACGTCAGACCGAGGAATGTCATACCCCGTTGAGCTCGTTGTTTAAATTCCTATCTTTTGGCATTTAAGTCTAGAAATTTTTAAATTTTGAGATTTTTTGAAAAAAAATTATGACGCACCCCCTTACAAATTTCTGAACCCCGTTTTTCGGCCTAAATATTCAGTTTTTTGGCTGCTATAAAGAAACTAAACGTCAGATCGAAGAATGTCATACCTCGTTGAGCTCGTTGTTTAAATTCCCATCTTTTGGCATTTAACTCTAGAAATTTTTAAATTTTGAGATTTTTTGAAAAAAAATTATGACGCACCCCCTACAAATTTCTGAACCCCGTTTTTCGGCCTAAATATTCAGTTTTTTGGCTGCTATAAAGAAACTAAACGTCAGATCGAAGAATGTCATACCTCTTTGAGCTCGTTGTTTAAATTCCTATCTTTTGGCATTTAAATCTAGAAATTTTTAAATTTCGACATTTTTTGAAAAAAATTACGACGCACCCCCTTACAAATTTGTCAACCCCGTTTTTCGGCCTAAATATTCAGTTTTTTGGCTGCTATAAAGAAACTAAACGTCAGATCGAAGAATGTCATACCTCGTTGAGCTCGTTGTTTAAATTCCTGTCTTTTGGCATTTAAATCTAGAAATTTCTACATTTTGAAATTTTTTGAAAAAATATTATGACGCACCCTCTTACAAATTTCTGAACCCGAAGGACGAAAAATGGGGAAAAATGTCAAATATAATAATTTTAACTTTGGCGATGTCTCTGATCTCGGATTGCTCATCCCAAAGACGTGTGTTCCCCACTCATCTCCCCTTTGTTTGCTTCCGCTCTCATTTGGTAGTGTGTTATACGATGACAATTAATACTGCGTAGGGTTCCCCATATGATTTTGCTAATACATACATTTAAGTTAAAAGGAAACATTTTTACTTTTCATCTACCTCTTAATATAAAACTTATAAAAAAGTTTAGCCTTCTATATAAATTACCTTATTTTATTTTATTTTATTTCTATCTATCTAGCACAAAACTAATAGCAAATGCATAATACCGATTTATATTTTCTTTCAGTGATTTTCCTATGAATGCATTCAATGCCAGCGACTTATTGATGAATAACCAGTGATTGTACACCGCCCGGTGACATAATTCCCATTTGAATGCAGCTAAACCCTGAGTCTAACAAAAGCGATGAGCCACTCTAATTTTTATTGAGCCACCAGTAAACCTTTTCCAATATCAAGATACCAAAATAATCATTTACAAATCATACACTATCAAATCAATAAAAATTTGTATATATTTAATTTAAGAATTGAACAAAAAAATTAGCATTACGTATGAATTTCGTAGGACACCTATCATTATATCACTATGTTTTATGATTTCTATTTCTAAATATAAATATTATTTATTATATTATTATATTTGTTATTATTATATTTGTTTCGGTTTTGTACAAAACCTAAAATAATAAAGTATTATTTAAAAATAATATTATGTTTGATTCGGTTTTGTATGGGCTTACCAATATTATTCTAATCTTGACCTTTAGACCTACCCCACCCCAAGGAATCATATTTCCAGAACTTAACTTAGTATGGGTTTTCAAGAACAGATATTGCGCGGGACAAACTGCAGCCAGATGCCGCCCTTGTGGACGCCCACAAAGATGGAGGGGTCTATTTCGGTGCCGTTCCGGGTGCGCGGACTGACCAGGACCTCGAAGTGCTGGACAATGGCCGCCAGAGCGGCCTTCGCCATGGTCAGGCCCAAGCGCATTCCCACGCACTGCCGGGGTCCGTTGCCGAAGCCCAGGAACGTGCCCTGCTGCTTGAAGTCCTTCAGTCCGCCGTCCAGGAATCTTTCGGGTCGGAATGTGTCCGGTTCCGGGTGGAATTCGGGATCGTTGTGCAGGGCGTAGATGGGCACCATCAGGTTGTCGCCGGGCCGCAACTTGAGCGGCTCCGGATGGTGACTGCCCCGCAGCTCGTACTCCTTAGTGCAGGTCTTCGACGACCAACCACCGGCCGGATAGATGCGCAGGCTCTCTGGAAAGGGGCTTTGAGATACTTGGTTCCGGGAAATACCTCACCATCGCGCACCATTGAAGCAGGCACCCAGATAGGGCAGGTCTATGAGCGCGTCCAGATCGGGCAGATCTCCGCCGGGATTGGACTTCTGGAGTTCCTCGAACAGAAGCTGCTGGCATTTCGGATTGCGACCGAGCTGGAAGGATAGGTATATGATATATTGTATCATGGAAAGTATCCTGATCTTAGCTGTTTTGTTAGTAAGGGATTGAAAAAGTCTTAATGGCTTAAGAATCTTTATAAAGTTGTCAAAAGTATGCAATTTTTCTTTCCCAATGAAACCATTGAACTTTAGAGTAGAAAATATATTGTTGCATACTTTTAAACACATTTTAAAGTGATTTTAAAACATGATCTAGTACCAATAAAAAATATGACAAAACAATAAGACAAAAGTACACCAATTAAATTTAAAGAAATTTGAGGCTTAAAAAAGTACCTTAAATCCAAGAAAATTTTCTCCGTTGAAATGTTTGTATTTAAATTTAATTTAAGGTCGAACTTTGTGTAAGCTTACCAGCAAAAGACAGTGAGCAATGCTGTTGGAAGTGGTGTCCAGGCCGTCGAACATGAAGGTCATGACATGCGAGACCATATCCTCCTCGCTGAGATCGAGGTCCTTTTGCATCTCCAGCAGGTGGTTGATAAAGTCATTCCGCTCCTGGTTTTTGGAACGGCGCAGGCTCAGCGCTTCGCTAATCAGTGCCACGTAGAATTCATCGTGGGAGCGGGGAAAAACCTTGGGGCGCAGGCGCCGGGGAAGATTTGGGAAGAGTCCGCAGACGGCACCGGCAATGGCCAACCCCTTGTTCTCGGCGGACATCTCCTGGTTTTGCCGGACAACCGGCAGCGGATTGTCGCTGAAGGTGCGCGCCTGGATGCCCAGAACACAGTCGAAGAGGGATTCGCCGGTGAAGCGCAGGCCAAGCTGTAAAAAGGTGTAAACATTTTTTTAAAATAGTTTCGATTGGAGGTTTTAAATCCTCTGAAAAAGGAGCCTAAAAGTATGCTAGGACTAAAAAGCATACTTTTAGGCATCTTCGATAGAGGTTTTAAAAACATTTCCGAATTAGAGCAATATTTCCTTTGTGTATCAAGGCACTGAGTTACCCACATCAACGGCATCGAACTCCATTCCGCCGACCGACTTCCTGGAGATGAAATCGCTGAGATCCCGACAGACGCGCTGCATGATGGCATGGGTGGTGCGGATGCGACCGTTGGTCAGCAAGGTGGAGAACACCGCCCGCTGGCGCCGCCACTCGTCACCCTCGAGCACAAAGGGATTGAGGGCCACCAGCCGATCCTTGGCGATGTCTATCATCTTGGAGGCATCGTTGTCCTCGAAGTGGCTGAAGGCGCTCACGTAGATCTCGTAGACCAGGCGGGGCTCCAGGACGAGCAGCTTGGGAGCGCGCAGCAGGAAGCAGCCCACATAGCTGTGCGTACTGCGGTAGCGCCTGCAAGGTCAACATATATATTATATTACTAATATAATTTTAACCCCGAAAGCATCGCTATACCCACATGTAGATGTCGCGCATGTCCATGGTGAAGTGCTGCCGGGGCCACACCATGCTGGGAAAGGAGCCGAACAGGGGCAGGACGCGCGGCTCCGTGACCCCGCGACGCCGCCAGTGGCCATAGTTGGACACCAGGAAGACGTAGAGCACGCCCAGCAGCGTCGCCATCCCCAGCAGAAGCGATCCAAACATGTCGGCGATGTAAGCGAAACTGAGTGGGTGAAATTGAATCTGATATGCTGATCTCGGGCACCGGGGCATCGCCTCCCTAGCGTGCTTCCACCCTATAGTATATCCACTTTCCAGCTTATGTGGGCTTGCGTGACTCCCAGATGATGGGGTGTCATTATCGAATTAACCGACGACCTGCTCTTATATCAAAGCACATAAGGAGCTGTGCTACAGAGTCGACCGTTTAACTTTTGGAAATATTATATAAATATATTTACTTAATATATTTTAGCAATAACACCTACCTCATTGGATCCGAACATGTTTCTCTTTGAAGAATGTGTGCTATTAGCACTCTTATAAGGTCATAGGTCAGGGAGTTGAGGATCATATCGTGCCACCCCGCCGAAGAAAGCACTGCCAACAGCCTGACAACCCTGGGCCAAAGCAAACCCAGCCCACAATGGGAACACTTAATTCAACAAAAGAGGCCATTGTCAAGTGCCATGCTGCGATACTTTCATATTTGGCGACAAATATTTGTTTGTCCTCGGATTTCGAAGCAAGAAAACTTTTGGCAAATCTTTGCTTTTCAGACACACGAAGCCAAAAACACCTGCAATCCCTAATACTTTCACTTGTCTCACGGTGAGCTGGCATCTTTTCTGTCATCTCGACCACAGCGAATGCATTAGGTATGGCTTCTGGCTCAGGCCTACACTCTGACCTAATCAATCTGGCAAAACGCCGAGACTCTATTAGGGATTTGTGCAGTAGTCGGCTCCTCCATCAATCACCGGAGATTGAACAATGATTGATGGTACAAACTACACCATATGATCTAATACCAGATCACAGAGAGAAAAAATATCTAAGGGAATGATATCTCAGATTTCCTTTAAATGTTCATCTCTTTTTTTTTTAATTTAAAGAATTCTGGAGAGTTTATAAAAAGTCTTTTACTTTTTGATTCCATTGGGCTACTATTTCGCGGCTTATAAATATATCTCCACCATTTATTTCCCAATCCCTGGCCCTTTTTTCAAGTGTAGGTTCAGTTCCCACTGGTCAGTGACATTGACATTGCTTTGCCAGACGAGTCTCGGGAGCGAAGTGTGTCCAATTGGCTTGACCTCGTCAATCCAGCTACTAAATCAAAGCAAATCCAACCTGGAAAGATCTTAGACTGCGTTGATGACTCATTGACGTGGGAAAAGCGATTTTGGGAAGCAAAAATATAAATAGGCATGCTCAACAAACATATGTTCTTGTATACCCGCTACTCATAGATAAAGTGTATATTATATTCGAGAAGAAGTAAGCAACATGCAAATGGAGACCTTTCAGATCCTATACAATACAGATATTTCCTGATACAAGATGCCTAAAGTTTATAACATCGAAACATTAGTTAACACGTTTCATTGGTTAACTGAGTAACGGGTATATGATAGTCGAGTCACTCTAGTGAAGCGTTCTCTTTATTTTTATGAAACATTCTTTTTTTTAATTTAAAAGAAAATATATTAAAAGTTAGGTCTATGAGCAAAGTATACCCAATTTTCCTATTATTTTTTTAATTTTTTCCACTTTCCAGCTATATTATAAGATTCTCCAATGAAGTTTTAATGAATTTCCCGGTTAATTTAAGTAATTTTTTCGACTGGACTTCGTCATGGCATAGCAAACTTCTGACTGAATTTATTGCAACCCATGCAATATTATGCATAAACAAATGATAATATTTACATTTTGATCATTTTAGTATACTTTTCAGTCAATTAAACATTTTAAATAATATATGATAATTATCGAGCAAACTGTAAAGTTATATAGATATGTTTGCTAAAACATTACAATGATTTATTACCGTATTCCAGCGATTATAGGGGAAAAGCAATGTCTTTAAGCGATCCTAATGACAGAACATAATGTCGATTTAAGATATTCCGAGAAATATCTTATATACCTTATATTTTTCGCCACATAACCAATCCCACAAATAAAACAGAACCACATCTGCAGGAGGTACGAAGCCATTGTCTCCAGTTCCGGCAACTCTTAGGCTGTGCGTGGAACAGCTCCCCCGATTGGGGTTTTGGCAAATAGTGCCAATTAAGTTCACAAACTCGGATTCTAAGCGTGTTTTGTGCAAATAGCGAAAGACAAAAACATAGATATAGCTCCGAGACGAACGGAAAAGGGGGCGGTATTTGCCCTGGTCAAACAAAAATTCATTTTTTCGTTCAGTGTGATGCTGGATTTCTGCTATATAAGCCTAGTAGAAACTCTTGGGTAGGCATAGTAACGACTTCCACCGGCCCACACAATAAGATGCGATTCCTCTGCGCCCTGATCTTCTCCTGCCTCCTGGCGGTGGCCCTTTCGGCGACAGCGGATCCCAGCACTGCGGACCCCAGCACTGCGTCTCCCAGCACTGCGGACCCCAGCACTGCGTCTCCCAGCACTGCGGATCCCAGCACTGCGTCTCCCAGCACTGCGTCTCCCAGCACAGCAGATCCTTCGACAGCCAGTACATCCACCTCGACGACATCCAACAGCACCTCTACAACCACCACAACTACCACCACCACCACTACCACTGAGAAAACCGCTACGGAGGCCACTGAAAAGAAGAAGCGTCACAAACACCATTGGGAAATCCGTACCAAACACAGCAAGGAGAAATCGAAGACCAAGACCAAGAAGAGTAGGAAGGGCAAGAAGAGCAAGAAGGGCAAGAAGTCCAGGAGGAACCAGAGGAGAACCAGGCGCACCCGCCGCAGTGGTTAAGGATTCGGATCCTTTGTTCCAACCGGACCAACCGATTCTATATCATACCATAACATCGCGGCCTCTTATATTATTTTTGACCAAATAAAGCAATCAAAAAATTAGTTTAAATCTTTGTTTTGAAATTTTTGCTACAAAATCCCGAATTCTTTAAAGATTATTCAAGCTCGGATTTTGAGAGAAATTGCTTCCTAAAACTCATTACGAATCATCCCCAAGTGCGGTAATCGCCGCTAGGTGGCGCTGGAGTGCTGGTTCTTTGAAAGAAGGCAGAAAAGAGCGTTCTTCCTATGAGGGAACGCGTCCCAAGAAAGCCCTATAAGCCCTGCTGATCTGATATAGCAAAATGGTCAAAGAAGAACTGTTTCCAGTTTCTTGTAGGCAAATGTGGTTAGGAAATCCGAGTGATTTCTGACTATTGCCGAAACTCAAGAGACCACTCATGATAAAATTGATTTGGAAAACTAATATTTTGTTTTATTCACCTTTCATTTGCCCACAGATTTCTACCAATAATAATCTATAATTGCAGTTGATAAGGGAACACGGTTTATAATCTTAATCTCTCTTCATTATTTACAGATTAAAATGAAATGGCTTTAAGAGTCTCTTATTAGTATATTTTATCATTAATAATTAAATAATGAAAAAATTATTATTAATTAATTATTAGATTATCTTAAATATGTAAATTTATCACATGGTAAAATCTGTACTGCGCCCGCTTTAATGTAATGCATTCTTTTATATTTAAGATGATCTATTTGCGAAGACTTTCCTACGTTATTTTTGGCTTGGCACAGGCCCACCTTCTGCATTTTCCGGTCCTCCAGATGAGCCTATTCCGGTTCCAGAGGGCAGTTCGTCCTACATTCTTTGCGAAATATAATAATATAATATAATATATAAATGAGACCATTATTTAAAAAGATATAAGAAAATAATGTAAACGGTATCAAGTGGCGCCCAGCGAGCTCGGAAAATGTCGCTTTGCTGCAGGCATATCTCCGTCTCTCTCGCGCTTTCTTAAATAAGCATGATATTTCCTTGTATATAAGCCAAAGTTTGATTTACAAACAAGTATATTAATGTGACACTATCTTCAATCAACAATTTTTATGCATTTTATTCATTTTGCTTAGTCCCTTCGAATGGGGACTGTAATAAACTACAAACTGAGCCAAATTTGGTCCTTTAAAAGTTAAGTAGCAGCGCTGTCTTCCTCGGTCTTTGTGTCTGCTGTTGGATCAACTTGCTCCAGAACAATGTGGGCTGTGTCCTTTGCCGCTTCCTCTTGATCTACCTCTAGCTGTGACCTAGGGGAGGAAGATTTGATGGAGAATATGCACAGACAGGTTCTTTTAATTACATCGAGTCCGATGGATTCTCCTCCAGAGGCCCCATTCCCACTGCTTCCATTTGGCCCACACTTCCGGATTCACCTCCCTCAGTTGCTAAATCCGTTTGCCTATAGGGTTGCATGTTTGATATATCATTTTGTTTCGACCACTGGCTTAATCAGGTTCCTTAACTTACATCGTACCCCTGGGCTTCGCCTTTGGGCCCCACCAGTTGATAAAGCCAAATAGTCGTCTACCCAGGCTCGTCATGCCTCTCAAGATAGCAAACTTATAGGGCCCTGGAGCCCTCACCGATACGATGTCACCCAGATTTTCCGTCTGCAGCGCCTTTATTATGTTTGATCGGATTACCTTTCCCTTTTTGGCTTTCTTGAAGCTGGGACGCTTTACAGAACTCTTCTCCTTTTTCGATTGGCTTTGCCGTTGGCTGCGGCTCGCCTGCTGCGGGGCTGCACTTCCCCTGTCCAAAGCTTCGAGACTGCGAAGACTCGGCACGTCGACAGCCTCTCCTTCAACCTGGGTTCCCAGGATCAACCCCTCTTCGCCGCAATAGGACCAGCCCATTTTCATTGAGTTCGGATATCGCGGCATGACTGGTTTTTGGGATAGTTGGCTCGGGCCTTGTATCGTACGAAATATAGTTGTGGAATTTAGTTGCTGCTGGCAATAATTTTAGGAGTTTTTAGTTGTTCTCTCTAGACTGGGAGTCGACACACTGAGGTCTCCGTGGAAAAATGGTACGAAGTACTGGTAAATGGCTGCTAAGTTTTGTGTTTTGTGGGATGGGAATGCTATGATGTGTGGATGGAACTTTAATATCAGTCAACCAACCCGAGTATAAAGTAGGCCCTTCAGCGGACAAAAAGCTGTAGGGATCTCCAGAGGATCCCTTTAAAGCTGTTTCAAGGGGTAATGCGATCAGCCCGGGATGAAGACCAAATCAGGTGGATAGAGGATTACTTCATCCATAGGGCATGATTTTGATTGATCTCACCTAATATTTGCCCACAGATATGTACCAACGATAAGCTAAGATTTAGTTGATAAGGGGTCTCCTTTAAGACGAAAGAAGCCATCAAACCCTATTCTTTCTTCCATTATTTACAGATTAAAATAAAATGGTTTTGAGAAAATAAAATCTCTTATAAGTATATTTTATTTTCGATTCAGAATGAATACCACAGCGTGTAGGTTATCTTAAATATGTCAATTTATAACACTGTAAAATCTTTAATGTGTCTGCTTTATGTATTGTATTTTTTATATTTAAGATTATCTATTTGCACTGATCACTCCCTCCTCCTTGCTTGGCACAGGCCCACCTCCATCAAGGACTGCCAGTCAGCGTCCCTCTGCTGCATTTTCCGATCCTCCAGATGAGCCTATTCCGGTTTCAGAGGGCAGTTCGTCCTACATTCTTTGTGAAATATAATTATTCTGAAAATATTTTCTAAAAATCCACTTACATTGCTTGTTGGTGGGTTACACAAAATAGAAATCTTTGAAAATAATGGTTTGGTTCTGTAATCGAGTATTGAAGTAATCCTTCTAAAGACTGCAACGAAACGAACAAACTCTTTAATATTTTTTGGTTTTTATGGTTTTTGAGGGGTTTGCTTCTTGAAAATAGTTTTAAGTATTATTTGGGTGTCCCCCCGGGAGAAGATCGTTGCCATCTCCCTGGAAAGACGCCTCGTAGTCTTCATTTAAGTCGTCCTCTGGTTCCATGATTATGATGATGCTATCATCGGACAAAAGATCCTCAGTCGAAGCCACCTCATGGACCTCGTATATGTTGCCCACGATCACGCTGACATCGTCTTCGGGCAAAAGAGCCTCAGTTGGAGACACTTCCTCGACTACAGAAGTGCCCTGCTCAATCTGCAAGGTTGCGCATATCTGCGCGAAGCACTCTGGACAGCACATCTTCGGCAGCTGGTTTCCTCCTGGCGATGGCATGGCTGTCGATCGATTTCTGTTTTATAAATTATTAATTATACTTATTGGGCGCTATGTATGTAGCACGTCTCGTTGTTATAGTTGAATTTTAGGAGCAGGAAAGGGAGAAGCCTACTTGTCTTTCCGGTAGATCGAATTGCATACTCCATACGAATCGATAGAAAATTGCTTCATCAGGTTCCTTCACATAAAAGAAAATAACAAGTCTATTACTTGTTACATAATAATATTCTAAGGAGTGTAAAATGTGAAGAGATAGAGATTCTTGGGCTGCTCAATTTTATTTCAGTAGGGTTGCCCATTCAGCCAAGACCTGTCTAGCGCCCACATTACAAAAGTACAAATGGGATTTTGTTTTGATGATCACTAACCATCTACCTACCAAAAATTTTACCAGCCGGACCATCCATTAAAAAGTTATAGGCAAAGAAAGTAAAAAAACAAATCAACGCTAGGTGGCGCTAGGTGACCTGGTAAGCCGTACTTTCTGCATTTTTTAAATAACATTATTGATTCGATTCATTTTCGTACAATTTCGAGTCAAATTAATTTATGTTAATGTTATATATTAATAATTGTCGTGATATGATAAAACTAGTAAATCATTATTCTGCCAAAATTTTACAACGTTTTACTAAAATATTTTTCGATTAAGACAAACGATGATGAAATACTTAGTTACCAGTTCAAAGCATTGCCAATCCTAAAATAAAACAGAACCTTAAGACAGAACTACATCTGCAGATGGTTCGAAGCCATTGTCTCGAGTTCCGAGAGCTCTTAATTGCGAGTAGAACGGTTACCCTCGATTGGGGTTTTGGCAAGTAGTGCCAATTAAGTTCACAAACTCGGATTCTAAGCGTGTTTTGTGCAAATAGCGCAAGATAAAAAACAAAGCTATAGGTCGGGAGACCGGAGATCCGAGACGAACGGAAATGGGGGCCGTATTTGCTCTGGTTAAATAAGAATGTGATGCTGAATGTCGTGGGCTTGCGGGTTGATTTCTGCTATATAAACCTGGTAGAGCTTCTTGGGAAAGCACAGTTCCGACTTGCACTGCCCCGCACGCAATAAGATGCGATTCCTCTGCGCCCTGATCTTCTCCTGCCTCCTGGCGGTGGCCCTTTCGGCGACAGCGGATCCCAGCACTGCGGACCCCAGCACTGCGTCTCCCAGCACTGCGGATCCCAGCTCTGCGTCTCCCAGCACTTCGGATCCCAGCACTGCGTCTCCCAGCACAGCAGATCCTTCGACAGCCAGTACATCCACCTCGACGACATCGAACAGCAGCTCTTCGACCACCACTACGACCACCTCTACATCCACCTCTACAACCACCACAACCACTACGGAGGCCACAGCAAACAAAAAATATGTCACACATTACAAAATTAAGCATAAGAAAAGTGACTCAGGCAAGGGCAAGAAGACTAAGAAGACCAAGAGGGTTAAGCACAAGAAGGGCAAGAAGAACAAGTCCAAGAACAAGAACAGGAGAAACCAGCGGACCCGTCGCAGTGGTTAAGCCTTAAGATCCTGTATTCCAACCCAGCCAACCCATCCCACCGCAGACATGATAAAGGCTCGCCCTCGTATATTATTTTTTAGTAAATAAAGCAATCAAAAATTACCAGAAAGCCATGACTTTGAGTTGAAAAAATTTTGTTTGAAGAATTGAAAGTTCTATTATATCGTTTTCTATAAATTCTTTACTCAACCACATATTATCAGTTAAAAAATGTGATCATAAAATATTAGTTATATATAAACCAAGTTCAATTTTCTATAATCAGAATTTATAGAACTTAACAAATAATCCGTATTGTTCCAAGAAACTCAAATCAGAAGTGGAAATCCCTAAGTACAACGATATACTTCGTTTAAGGTACAGTTGCGCACATAAGACCCAAATAAAAAAGCGTCTATCTTGAGTTTTTAGTTTATGCTTTTATTATAATATATGGTAGGATCGAGTCCGGGATCGACCCTCAAAATGAATTCTATGACACTTTCGGTTATACAAATGAATAAAAAACGTTTTTTTTTGCTTTTGGATTGTGTAACTTTTGATTAACTAAGGGAAAGACATGCGACGACATGAGACGAGCATCGGGATGCCCGTGTAAATGTAGATATATATACTCGTATATGTAGATATAGGTTTAAGTAAATTGTCTGCCAATTTGCGTATATGCAGTGTGTATATATAGGCAAAGTCGTTTCCGTGGACTTAGGGGGCTAAAAACGTTTGGAAAATCGAAACACAAAGTGAAGACTATAGTTGCAAGTATAAAAAATATGCTTATGTTTGTCTCTCCTCCTATACAAATCGTCCGTCCTCGCTTCAATATAAAATCTTCTTCCTCAATCTTCTATATCCACAACCTCAACCTGGCCAGCAGTATGCGTGTGTGTGTATGCTTTTGTATCTATGATTACTTTCAGCGACCTCAGAGAGTCTTCTTTCCTTTATAGGTGGCAACAGGAAGCGGCAACGAGAGCAGGGCTCATTGCTTGTCTGCGATTGACTTTCGATTGGTTTCGGGATGCGACCTCTCAGCCTGCTCATCCAGAATATATCTAAGTGTGTAGATCGTCGTTCAACGTTTATAAAAATATATATATGCTGCATGTTTCGCCACGAAGTTTGAACTGTTCTCTCAAGACTTTTGCTTTGGGATGTCGTTAATGCACCAATGTGAATATTGTGAATATTTATACTATAAGTTGTAGCTGTAAATGGATATGTTTTGCTTTTCTCGATTATTTCGGAGACTTATTGTTGAATTTACATTAAGGTTTGCGTGTGCTTGGAATGGATTCTCGCTTCAGAGCAGAAGTTCTGACAAAAGTGTGAATGCTGAAGGCAGAAATAAGACTTGGAATCGGTTGAGTTTATGGGTAAGGCTAAAGTTAAGGGCTTTACAAAGTGCACTTTACAACTATGGGAGAGGAAGTCTATGTAGTAATCGTTTTTAGCAATAAATCATTCCCATCCAGCAGTCCCAAAACGCACAGTGAGTTGCTGAACTGGACTTCATTGGTTTACATAGAAAAGTATACAAAACTAAATTCCTACTTAATTAAGGTACAAAAAAATTGGAAAAATTAGCAAATCGAAATAGGGTGAAAACTCTTTCGGATTTGGGCTTAAGGAGCTGTTCTTTTAGTCTAAGGTAAGTAGATGGAGCTATTATGCTATTACATATTTCATATTTTGTGTTGCTTATGCGCCTTCTGATCATTAGACATATATATAGGTATATTTGTAATATTGTATTGTATTTCGCCTCTCGCTCGTTCTACGCTCCTCCTTTTCCTTACTTTTTCTGTTTCTTTTGTTTTTGTTAAATTTTATTTTAAATATCACGGCATTCAGCTGAGGTCTGATCTGATCTATTTCTTATGCTTATATATCTTTTCACACGATTTTGTTTACTTTTTTATTGCATTGGCATTTCACATTTTAGTTTTTTTTTTGGGAGGGGGGCCTTGTGTTGGTTTTTGTGGAAATCAAAAAACAAAAAAAAATAAAAATGGCTGCAGACAGGCTCCGGATATATCGACTATCGACTACTAGGACTAAACAAAGCAAGCAAATTAAACTACAATAGCTCCTCAGAGACACAGATACACATACGAAATACCGAGGCAGATGCCAATGCCGTTGCCGATGGAGAGATGCGGAGATACGGAGAGTGGGTGGCTGGAGCAGCACAAGCTAATCCTGGCCCTGATCCTCGCCAGCTCGCGGACTCGGGCTGAAGAGCTGGGCGCAGATGCGGCGCAACTGGAGCTGGCCACCCAACAGGCCTGCCCTCTGCATTAACTCTCACAAATTCCGCCGGCCCAGCTGGCGATCCTCCCGCTCAGCCTCCTCGTCCTCCTCCACCTCGTCGTCGCCGTCGCCGTCGTCCTCTTCACCGTCCAGCTCCACGTCCACTGCGAAGCGGGAGCCAGCGCCACCTCGCTGCGGCCCTGCTCCGGTGGTGGTCGCACTCTCGCTGAAGTGCATCAGGTTGGTGTCCATCAGCCCGTTGGTCAGGCTGAGGGGCGGCGACGACTGCGACGGCGGCCCCTCCAGCGAGAGGCGACTGTTGGTGCTGATGCTGCTCATGCTCAGCTGGTCGTCGAACACCTCGATGTTGACCACGGTCGAGAGTTCGCCATGGTCGCCGAACGAGTGGCGGATGGGGTAGTCCCCAGCATCTGTGACCTCCGGTTTCGGGCCCTTGTTGTTGGGCATCGCGTTGGGATTCAAGTTGCCCTTGGTTGGGATTATGTTGTTGTTGATGTTGTTATTGTTGTTGTGAGCCAAGCCGTCCAGCTGATCCGTGGTAATATAGGTGCCTACGGGAGGAACATGTTTGATATAAATTAGTAACTTTATATGACTTATAAAATATTTAGTAATTTTGATTGATGATTAATAATTTTAATTCCCAAAAATAAACACACATTAAATATTCATCAAAACAATTTGATGTTATATACAAAACGTGTTAAATCAAAAACTAGTTTTTAAGATTTCAAAACAAGATTTCAACAAAAAGTTGAAAATAAATTTCTAACTTTTTCGAAACATTAATTTTGAAATTTGGTTTTTAATAGTTATAAAGTAATAATATTACTACAATATCATAAGGATATGGTATGATATGATATATTATAATAGTATTACTTATTATATTATATGATATATTATAATAATATTACTTATTATATTATATGATATATTATAATATTATATGTATATTGAATGAGATTATAATATTATAAGGATATAAGATATGATATTATGATATTATAATAAAAATATATATATGTTTAGTAATATATATATATATAGTAATATTATTTAATATGATATCATAATAAATGTAAATCATGTTTAAAACTGTTGATGACTTTTAGTACCAAATCTGGCAGGCAAGATCCCAAAACCCAGTGACAACACATTTTGGCCTCTGTTGTTTTAACTAAAATTGCATTTATTTAATCATTCATCATTTAATTAAATTAAATTTTAGTGTTTAGCGATTTCCTTGCCTCCTTTTTCATCCATCTCTCAAACGTAAATCATAAATACTGCGAGTTAGACGTAATTTTTATACGATACACATATATATATACAGAAAACAACTGATTTCCTTACTTTTTACAATCTTTTCAAGAAAAAAAAAACGAGAAAACGAAATAAAAAAACATACACATGAGACAATTTCTAATAATTGTATAAATTAACAAAGAAATAAAAGAAAATTCAAAAGGGGACCTGGAGTGCGGGAGAAAGTAGATGAAACTTGAACGAGTATGGAGAAAACTCAACGAAAGCAAAGCCTAGAACGAGCTCAAACGATTGTGACACTGGACATTAGTATTATAATCAGTATGCTGTAGTCATCATTAGTTGCTTTGCAAAAGTTGCTCCCAGTTGGATTTCGGGCAGGAAGGTGTGGTAGTTCCTTGGGAGGATCGTCCTATGGATAGAATTGAACACCCTTGTGGGTTGAATATTTGCATTTAACCATTAACTTCCAACTGTGTGTCCTGTGTGTGTGTAAGCTAGGGGCAGGATTTCAATTTTACAAATTTCGATTTTCGCACTGAGCGAATGTTCGGGCGCCATTTATGTACAATTTGAGAGCGTTGATTATTTGCGATACATGGTCTGTGTGCTTACGCTTAGGCCTTTTCTTTTTTCTTTTTCCTTCAATTAAATATATGTAGCATATATATACATATACATAAGTGGGTGTGGTTTATATATATGCCTTTCGGTATTCATAGTTTCTAGAAATGTATAGCTAACAATATAACTTTGCACTTAAAAATCGGTTAGTATTTAAATATTTTTTGTCGCTTTTCCTCATTGGTTTTTATGTTTTTTGTCTAAACGAATAGCTACAGTCGTTTTGTTTTGTTTTTTACGTTTTGTTTTCGCTTTAAATTATGCATTATAACTAACTTTTTGTTTTTCTTTTCGATAAATCACAATTTTTTTGCAGAGTTTTGTGTTTTGTTTTGTTGTTTTTTTGTTGGTTTTCGTTTTGTGGTTACTGAAATGATTTACTTTCTTGCACACAGCTAAAAATTAAGAATCTAGAGTCATCTGTCGTGGTTGTTGTCCATTTCCGCATGGGTTTCGAATTGCTGTGGGGCGGAGGAGATCTGCCCTCGTTTGCTGCTGTCTATGGTAGAAGGAGTGATTCCCCCTACTTGGCTCTGGTTCCGCCCGCCGGCTGGTCACCTTCCTCCTGCTTCGCGATGGGATCGGGCTGGTTGTCCGCTTGCCCTGGCTGTTCCGAGAGAGTATGATCCGGAGGCGGCTGTTGCTGCGGCTGTTGCTGCGGCTGTTGCTGCGGCTGCTGCTGCTGCTGGAGCGCATGGGCAGTGGGTGCCCCTGCATCCTGTCGGTTGGCGTACAGATGCCACAGCACCACCAGGCTAAAGACGCACAGCAAACAAATCGCTAATTCTTATCTCTTGCGGCGCTTCGTCTTCTTCTTTGTGGCACTCGGCGGGCTGGCCACGCCCACGCCCAGTCCCACAGAGGTGACGCCTCCGGCGGCGGGCAGAGTGGCCGGGGTGGCAGCACCCGAGGCCAAGTTCCCGGGGCCAGCTGCTCCGCCTGGCGAAAGCGTGGATGGCAATCCAATGCCCAGACCCAGGCCCGTGGGATCCGAATGAACCGTCGTCTCCACACTGCTCTCCTCCGCCGAGGAGGTGGACGAGGAGGTGGCCGCCTCGATGGCCGCTATCAGATTGATCTTGTGCTCCAGCTTCTTTGTCTTGAGCTTGTGCGGTGCGGCATTGGTTGTGCTGGAGGAGCCGTAGACCACATTGTCGTCGGACGTGGTGGCCGGCACGGGTCCCTCGCTGTCCGTGTTGGTGGCGTTGGTGGCCACGCCACTGCTGCCGAAGTGCAGCAGGTCCTCGGGCAGTAATTGCTCTGGCTCCATCTCCTCAACGTCCTCATCCTCGTCGGGAGTTGCCCTGGCAGCTGGCTCCTGTTCCTGTTCCTGCACCTCCAGCTGCGAGTCGCACATGCTGATGCTGATCAGGGGGCGCAGCTCCTCGTCGTCTGGCTCCCGTTCCCGCTCCCGTTCCCGCTCCCTTTGCTGCTGCTGCAGCTGGAGCTGCTTCAGTCGCTTGTGCTTCTTGCTCAGCTTCTTGATGGGCTCCTCCATGATGACAATCTCCTCGGATCCGGAAGAGTTATTCGACGTGGAGGTGGACTTCAGCAGATCCAGAGTATCCAGGCTTATAAAGACCGGTTCCGGTGTGGTCACCACCTCGGTCTGCGCCTCTGGATCTGTGTTCCTTAGCCGTTCCTGTTCGTTTTCGTAGTGCAGGGAGTCGCACAGGGCCAGGATCAGATTCTGTTCGGTAAAACCGCGGGGTGGTGGGGAAATGTTTCGAGGGATCGCCGACTTCTCCTGGAGCGGAGTTTCGAAATTGATCAAACTGACCGTTTCCTTCTTGGAGTCCTCTTTGACCTCCAGGGGTTCTAGAGCGGGAAGAGGTGGCAGGGCCTCCAGCGGCTTTAGGCCACTCAGGAAGTCCTCGAACGTGTCCTTGACCTCTTTCGGGGGAGTAGTTAGTTCCGGCAATAGTTTCTCATCTCGCTTCTTTTCCGGACTCGCCTTAGTGGGTTTCTTGCCCAGGCTGGGATAATCCTGAACCGCTGGCAGTTTGGGTGGAGCCTCGTCGACGACGCGCCTCCAGGGGCTAGTCACGGTTGCCGGGATGAGGGATTCGAGGGACCTTTCCTTCTCTTTCACCTTTTTTTTCTCCCCCTTCTCCTTGATTGTGGCCTCTTTTTCCTTCTGTGCCTCTTTCTCCTTCAGCTTAGCTTCTCTTTCGAGGTCCTTGAGCTTTTCGGCCTTCTCTTTTTCCTTTAGCTTTTCCTCTTTTTCCTTTTCTTTAAGCTTTTCCTCTCTTTCCCTTTCCTTAAGCTTTTCCTCTCTTTCCTTTTCTTTAAGCTTTTCTTCCATCTCCTTTTTAAGCTTCTCTTCACGTTCCTTCTCCTTCAGTTTCTCTTGCCGTTCTTTCTCCTTGAGCTTTTCTTCTCTCTCCCTTTCCTTTTGTTTTTCTTCTCTCTCCTTCTCCTTGAGCTTTTCTTCTCTCTCCCTTTCCTTTTGTTTTTCTTCTCTCTCCTTCTCCTTTAGCTTTTCTTCTCTCTCCTTTTCCTTTAGCTTTTCCTCTCGTTCTTTTTTCTTGAGCAGCTCCTCCTTCTCCTTTTCCTTCTCCTTGATCTTTTCTTCTCTTTCCTTCTCCTTAAGTTTTTCTTCGCGTTCCTTCTCCTTTAACTTCTCTTCCCGCTCCTTTCTGAGCTTTTCTTCTTTTTCTTTCTCCTTAATCTTCTCCTCCTTTAGCTTTTCTTCTCTCAGCTTCTCTTTGATCCTTTCCTCCTTAAGCTTTTCTTCTCTCAGCTTTTCTTCTCTCAGCTTTTCTTCTCTCAGCTTTTCTTCCCTTAGCTTTTCTTTGATCTTTTCCTCCTTGAGCTTCTCTTCTCTCTGCTTTTCCTTGATCTTTTCCTCCTTAAGCTTCTCTTCCCGTTCTTTCTCCCTTAACATGTCTTCTTTTTCCTTGAGCTTAAGCCTTTCTTCCCGTTCCTTCTCCTTAAGCTTTGCTTCCTTTTCTTTCTCTTTGAGCTTCAGCTCCTTTTCCTTACATTTCTCCTTTTCCTTGTCGATTGTCATGGTTTCCACTGCTCCCCCTGCTTGTACCTTCTTCTTGCTCGGCCTAGGAGGCTCCTCCTCGGGCTCCTGCTCCTCTTCCTCCTCTTCATTCTTGTCCTGCGCATCCGGCGCACTCGTCTCCACATGCAAACTCAATCCCTGGGCACTGGCACTGCTCACCATGACGGCCGCAATGCTGCTCTTGTTGGCCAGCAGACTGTCAGCATGATCTGATTCCGGATCGGAGTCCTCCGCCGGCTTGCCTTTCTTCACCACCTCCTCCTTCTCCACTAGGATCTTATCCTGCTCTAGATTCTTCTGTTCTGGCTTCCTTTCGATCACTTTCCCGCTGGTCTTTTGCTTGTTACTCTTAGCCTTCTTCGCTGACTTTGCGATCGTGGCAGTGGTGGCCTCATCCTCGGAGGTGCCACTCCCACTCTTATGGCTGGCAGTTTTAGTGTTGTTGCCCTGGCTGGGATTACCCCTGGGCTTGTTGAGGTGCGAAAGCTCTGCGAATTTCTGCGCCTGCGCCGCATCCTCGGCGGCGGCCAGGGATCGCAGGGTTTTCTGTTGCTGCTGTTGCTGCTGCTGCTGCTGCTGCTGTGCCTTGTGCGATTGCTTCTGGGACTTCTGCTTCTCCTTCTGGACGAGCACCTCGTCCACCTCCTTGGCAATCACGGGCACTATCAACTTGTTGACCAGCACCACTGGCGGTTGGCAAATGGCCTGCTCCAGCTCGAGTTCCGATGCCGTGGCCTCCTCCGTCTTCTGATCCTTCTGCAGCAGCTTTTGCCGCTCCACCGGATCACTGCAAAAGATGGCCACCACTGGCCTGAACAGGGCCTCATCGCAATTCTCATGGATCACCGTGTCCTCGGCGGCCAGTTGGCCGACCACCTCGTCCAGCATATCCGTCTGCAGTTCGCCGGAGATGCCAGCATTCAGATCCGTGACCGTGCCCAGCGGATTGACCATCTTCTCCACGCGCGAATAGCTGCAAATGTTGGGCAGAACGGAGGCCAGGGCAGAAATGGAATCCATCGAGTGCAAATGCGTCTCCGCCTCCGAGTGCTGATCCTCCGCCACCTCGTCCAGGTCGTTGAGGCTCTCGTGCTCGGCGAGGGCATCGTAATAGCAGGCATTATCACAGTTCGAGGACGAACTTCCGGCACCGCCGCCGGCGGCCAGGAGATCCGCTGGGGCTGGCGAGGAGCCGGTGGCCAGGTGATCGCCACACGGAGGAGCTGCATGATCTGCAGAGGCAGCTGGAGGCGGGGCACAACAACGGTGGGGCACAGGACACAGAATACAGAGCGGAGAAAAGAGAATAGAAGAGAAAACAAATTATGAGAAAAGCGCATTTTCGGTTCGTACAGGAAACAAAAAACAAAAAGCCAAAGGCAAATTTTGATTTCGATTTTGATTCGAAGATTTGAAAATGTTTAATTGGAATAAATATTTTTAGCTCCTTTTGTTTTTTTCTCTATCTATTGTATGCATTTTGTTTTAATATTTTAGCTAAGCTTGGTTTATTGGCAGTATGCGCGGTCAGAAGTTGTATTTTTCGAGCAGTTGATCGATCGAAAAGGAAGCGGAAAACACTCAAAACAAAAAAGGAAAATCGAACGTGGAACAGAAAAATAAAACTTTGTAAATATAGAACTTTGTTTTGGGCAAATTAAAAATATGAGAAACGAAAAATTACTTTTTTATCTGTTTTAATTTTTTTGTTTAGTGTGAAAACGAAAATAATTTAAAGTTAAAGTTAAAGAAAATAGTAGCGTGACATTGATTTTGGGGAAATAATAAAGAAACTGGAGTATTGTTTTATCGTGAATTTTGAATTGCGTTTTCGAAATTTTTATGGCTTTGGCTTTTTATTAAAAGATTCATGTAGATTAATGTGCTCTTTCCTCTCAACCGTTCTCTCTCTCTCTCTTTCGCTCCCTCGCTTTCTCCCTCTCACCATCTCACTCGCCCCCAATCACTCTATGGCTATCTCACTCGCACGTGCAATGAAACTTTTGGATTTTAACTTTCACTTCGTCAGTTTTAGCAAACGAATAAAAAATTAAAAGTGTATTTAACGAATCACAAGAGACAAGGACGAAAAGGGTCACCCATAGAAGAAGAAGCGGCGAAGCGTTGAGGTGAAAAGTGCATAGAGGTGAATAAAATGCAACCATGTGATGAGAAATGCAACCATGTAGTGGAGAGTTCGGGAAAAGTGGTGAAAATTACACAAAACTGAGTGATAAGAGCCAAATGGGTGGAGTAATTGAAAAATGTTTTAGAAAGTGTGTTCAGAAGTGTGGTGGTGAAAACTGTGGTGAAAAGGTATGGTAAGGTGTGGAAAACAAAAATTTTGAACTGCAAAATGGTAATGGCAAGGGTTAACCGTGAAAAGAAGTATGAAGGATAGAAGTGCATTAAAATCTTTAAGTAAAAAATATTTTTTGGAAAAATGTATATAGATTAGAAATACAGTGGTGAAAAAGATCGTTAAGGCTGTGCTGTTTCGTGGTGAGAAAAGCGTCCAAATCGAGCTGCAGCGGTTTTTTTTGATTTCGTTGGGGGAATCAGACATGATCAGGGGTATGTCTCCATACATTCCACCCGAACAGTCCGGTCCAATCCCAGGGGGTTAGGTGCAAGACAGGATTAACAGCGACCAATGGGGCAGTGAAGTGTTAGAAGTAGATGTGTAATATAATGTGTTGCAGAAGAATTCTCTTGGGGTAGGTAGTATCTGTGGGTTTTTTTTCTTTTGGAAAAGGGGACTCTGCTGTGACAAAAATGTTGTTAGCTTAAATTTAGTTGTCATTAAGGTAGAAATAGATTAATTTAAGTTGTATCTCAGTTTACGGCTAAACGAAAACACCAAAGAAAAGTTTATTGTCAATTTGCATAGGCAATATTTTGTTCCGGCTAGCAAAATAAATAATAACTAAAAGTTAAAAAAAAACACCAACACACCGAACACCAAAAACACTCCAATAAACACACTCACTCGGAGAAAGGGAGAAATGTGAATAAATGAGGGATGAGGAGAAAGCTTAGTGATATGAGAGAGTAGAGTAAAAGGATCATGCAGGGTGAGAGGTGGGAGAATGGCTATAACATCATCATCAGCATCATATCATCATAGTTCATCATCATTATCAACAACCAACAACCAATGCCAATTTCGTGGTGTTTTATAATCAAGATTTAAATACATCTTTTTTCTTTTGTTTGAACACCAAAAATATTTTGAATTAAACATTTTCATTTTGAAAGCGTTCGTAAATTAAAACGTAAGAATATATATATATATAATAATGTGTTTCAAAAACAAAAACTTAAAACCAAAATGTGAAAAAGGAACATAAAACGTTGGAATAGATTGTAGACAATTAATAAAACGATTTGTGAAGACATCGAGAATCGGCTAACGATCAGGGAGGATGCCTCTGATTCCAGGGATTCTCCCTCGCTTGGATGGCCAGCACGGAACTGAGACACCGCCGGAGCCACGCAAGCAAGACTCTTCCCACAATCATCGGCTAGCTTTCGACTAGTCTTACACAACATGCGATATTTATGTGTACATCTATCCAGGACGATTTGCGATTCGCTTGCCACTTACCCGTGGTCTCACGTCGCGCCGCAGCCGTGGATGGGGATTCGCGCATGGCATCCGCCAAGTCCTCCTTGAGACGGGTGTCGCCGTGGACGTAGTCCGAGTCCAAGTGGCCATGCCGGAAGCGATCCATCAGCTTGGGACTCTGCTCAATGCTGCCTGTTGGGTTCATCGAAAGTACGAGTTAGACCAGGAGGCCTTAGTCAGGTTCACCCACTTACTGTAAGATCCGGATTCGATTAGAACCGGTACTCCGGCTCCGCTGCGTCCCGTCACCGCTGAGCTGCCGATGCCAGCTCCTCCCACCGAAGAGCCTGCATTCAGTGGCATGTTCAGCGGACTGGAGCGATCCTTGCCCCCCACCGAGCCCACTCCCAGGGCAGAGGAAGCTGCTGCCGTCGAGGGCAGCGTGGTGGTCGTCGTCTTGGTAACGCCTATCTCCACGGCCTCTGCATCGACGTGGTTCAGATTGGAACTGAAAGTGGACACATAAATGCGCATAAGTATTGGTATATACAAATAAAGCGGCTTAGAAATCCTCGAATATATCCCTCACCCGCTGGGCGTGTTGTAGTTCTTGAAGACAAACTGCGGCCCCATCCACAGCCGACGGTGGGGACCTGCGTGCGTGATAATCTCCACCTGAGCCAGCCAGCTCTCGGCCCGCTCGTCCGGCTCGTCGAAATGATGGGCACTGTCCAGCAGCAGGCTGGCATGCCGATCCTTGATCAGCCAGTTGTCCAGCGTCAGCGGTGGTGCGATTTCTTGAGATCCATCCTTGCGCCGCCCCAGGTTCCACTGGGCGCGGGCCTCCACCTCCAGCTCGATGGGCGTGTCATCACAAATCTTCTCTTTGGCAACATCTGTGCAAGGGTGAGTAAAAGCCATTTAGTAGATGCAACAAGGAAACACCAATTGAGTGACTCACGTGAGGCTAGCTTAGTGTCCAGATCGTACTGGATGAGCGCCCCGTGTCCGGCCATCACGAAGAGCGAGTCCACCGCCTTGCGCTGGACGCGATGCGGCTGCTCTCGTGTCGCCATCGGTGGCTCCAGCAGCCAGGAGCGCGACTTGGCGAAGATGGAGCAGACGCTCAGTGGCTTGCCACTGTCGTCCGACAGCGAGGACAGGCGCTGTCGCTGCCTTTGGCTGCTGCTGCCCACACCAACGCCCCCGTGACCGCCGGAACTCACTCCAGTGCCCATGCCAACGCCGCCGCCCACTCCACCGCCCAGGCCCGCCGATCCAGGCGGTGATCCTAGCGTGAAGGGCTGGCGCAGCTGGGCCAGCGGCTGGACCACCGACGGCCGTGGATACGGCGGCAACGTGGGATTGTGATACGGCTGCAGCGACTGCACAAACGTCGTGCTCTCCGAGTGCGAGATCGGTGAGCTGGAGCGCCCGTCTGCCCCGAGGCCGGCACTCCGGTGGAAGCGCGACAGCTTGTTGACCACATGCAGCGAGGTGTGCGTGCGAACGCCCATGGCGCCGCCGTAGGGCGTGATGGGGAAGACGTGGGTGGTGCCGCGCAGCGTGGACACGGCAGCCCAGCGCGAGTCCAGCGAGAAGGCGATGTGCTGCACCTTGGCGCTAGTATCCCCGCGATGCAGCACGTACAGGTGGTGCACGGCGGCCAGGCTCGGACCAACCGGATGCGGTTGCACGCGGAACACGTGGAAATCGTGGCCGCGCCGATCGGCGGTGAGGAGCAGCATGCCGGAGCTGTCGAACTCCATGGCCACCAGAGCCTCGCTGTGGGCCACAAAGTGGGCCACGATGGGATCGCCACCGCCTTGTGAGCCACCCGTGGAGCTCAGCGGAGTACCCGTCGTGGGGCTGTAGTCCTTCACCGGATGCTGCAATCGAAGAGCTCAGTTAGCGATCAGGTTGGGAAGGAGGAATCCCACTGCCACCCACCTTCACATCGATGATGGTCACCACACCCGACTGCTTGGCATCCGGACCGCCGCTGGCCGAGTCGAAGCTGCTGCTCTTGGAGCTGGCACCGCTGCCGGCGGTGGTCCCCGTCAGACCGGCGGCCACCTGCTCGCCCAGCTCTCGCAGTCCCTTGCCGAAGGACTTGGCCGCATTGAGCACGGTGGCCGTGTAGCTGGGAACGCCCTCGCCATCGCAGCCGCCGCCGCTGCGCTTTGAGTGCAGCAGCTTGTGCTCCGCATACGCCAGCCAGCGCGGACCCAGCGCAATGGGATTGGGGTTGATCCTGCCGAGAAAGAGCGGGAAATTTCACATGAGTTCAAGTTCTAGGTGGGTTACGAGCATTCAACTGACTCTAATCCTAACTTACATCACATTTTAACCCCTAGCTAGTTCAACTAAGAGCTACAATCAAAGTTAATCGACCATTTAAATTGAGACTATTAGCTCCTCATTATTATTGTTTGTAGATCATCAGTTGGTATAACTAACTTTGAACTGGAGGATTAAATGGAAAGCACTTGACCTAGGCATTTATAGTTAACTAAACTGAACTACAAGGCTGCATAAATCCCTTTGGGTTCACTCACCCCGGACTGGGATAGCAGGTGGTGATGGTGAGGCGGTCCTCCAGCGTCCTGGCATCGAAGACGGCGATCCGTTCGTGGAACGTGATGACCACCGCCGAGCGATTGGCCTGGATGTCCAGCACGGCGTTCTTGAACTTGATCGTCTTGACCTGGACGCCCGTCTTGAGGGACATGAAGTTCACGGCACTGAACTGGGCGGCGGCCGAAACGCCTATGCCGCCAACTCCTCCGCCGGATCCGCCGACTATTGTGACTCCACCGCCGCTGCCGCCACCCAATCCCGAGCTGCCAGCCAGTAGGCCACTGGCCGCTGCACTGCCTCCATCGACGAACGCCACCAGGGGTCGTTTCTCGGCAAAGGCATCGACCGGCTCGTCCGCCCGCCCGTTCTCGTCCAGGGCAACGGCCGTGGCCGGCGTGGGCAGCACCCGCAGGGCAGTGACGACGCCGTGACGCCAGGATAGCACCTCAACGGCCTCGCCGTTGGCCGGAATGGCCCACACTTGGACGCCCAGACCGTAGCCGAGTATCAGGAGCAGTGGCGGCGCTGCATTCCCCTCCAGCTCCCAGTCATCGCCGAAGCGCGGATCGCTGACATCCGCACACGTTTCGAAGCGGGCCCAGGTGATGGTGTCCTTGGGATCCTGCACCGGCTGATTGGCCAATGTCACTTCATTGATGAAGCCAATGGCCGAGTCGAGGATCGAGCGATCCGACACTGTTTGCGGCGGCACAATGGCGGGCACGGCGGCGCCCGATTTGCTGCTGCCGCCCGAGCCGGAGCCCAAGCCTCCGGAGCCGGAACCGGATCCGGAGCTCGATCCAATGCCGGAACCGACCACGCCGGAGGGATGGCGGCGTGGCGAGTCCGCGGACATGATGCAGTGGCTGATGGGGGGGATGGCCGGTGGTGGCTGCTGGCCGCCGGAATCGCTCCTCTTCTAGCTGCTACCACAGCTGCTGCCAATGATGCAGAGCCTCCACACTGGAGGTCAGGGGACGTCGGGCGGCTGGGGGTGGCAGTGGGCAGTGGGTGTTGCTCTCCTCTCTCTCTCTCGCTCTCCCTCTCTGGCCTATGCTACTTCTCTCCTGGAGACACTGCGTCTGATCGGTTCTTGCTTGCCCCCGCTCGTTCGCTCTCTTTCGCTGGCTCTCTTGTTGTCAACTGCAAATAGAAAGCAAAAACAATAAATAAACAAATTGAACAATCTCACACATGCCACTCCCCCGCTCACAGCTCCCCCGCTCCTTTCACTCTCTTTAGGGTGAGCCTGAATAGGCGGAGCAGAGACCTTTGCCCGCTTATGTGAAACGCGGACTTGTAGTTTGAAGATCTTATGATAGTCGCTCAACCTTTTGTTTGTTTTTTGCATGTCATTATTATTCATTGACTCATACATTGCACAATACATTTAGAGTTGAACAAAATAAAATACGCCTTAGAACTGGTTGCAAAAAGAAAAATAATAAAATAAACTTGATTTAGCAATTTAGTAAGCCCGAAAATGTCTCATTCGAATGAACGAATTTTCAAGCCTATCAAAAAAAAGAATATTAATAAACTATATTTCGCTCGCCAAATAAACAACAACAACGGTGATAAGACAGTCAAATAATGTCCACCCTAATGCGCACATTTCATAGTTTCTTTTGGTCATTCCATTTCGTTCCATTTTCCCTTTGTCTCAATCAAAAAGCTTTAATCTTTGGACAGAGCCAGCCCCCACCACCCACTGTCGCCTGCTACACCCCGCCCCCTTGTTACCAATTTATTAGCGCATTACGTGGATTTTCAGCTCTACACTTTGTTTTTATTTTGAATTTAATTTTTCGGTCTCTTTTTCAGCCCCCTCTTTGTCAATTTCGATTTTATGGTGCGCAAATAAAGTGCAATAAAATAGCAACAAAATAAGCTTACAAATTGAACGTATGTTTTTACAACAAAAACGAAAGCCATGCAAAAAAATTAAACAATATTTGTGGTTTTTTTCACACTGCAAACGCGAAACCAAAACAACCTCCAAGCCACAACAAAAAAAACCTCAAAG
The DNA here is from genome assembly GCF_025231255.1 of Drosophila biarmipes. Classification (NCBI taxonomy): domain Eukaryota; kingdom Metazoa; phylum Arthropoda; class Insecta; order Diptera; family Drosophilidae; genus Drosophila; species Drosophila biarmipes. The sequence continues at coordinate 8,633,662 of NC_066611.1, read as the reverse complement.
TCACGCAGAAATCATCAGGCCATTTGCTTTGGCTCCTAGCTTCTGGTTTTGGTTTTCCGTTCCGTTTTCGACTGCGATTCGCCAGCAAAACGCAATATGCAAACACAAAGGAGCTCTCTGTTCCCCATTCCCAAGTCTCCATTCCCCGTCTATTGGAAATAACCGTTTAAGCCAAGCCACAGATCTCTTCTCCCTTTCCAATTGGCGAAAGAAAAGGGAATCGAGAGAGGAGAGCAAGCGACGATAGTGCAACAATTGTTCAGGAAAGGAAAGCATATTAACCCACATGACCCCACCGGAAAATGATATTGGAAATGACAAAATGGCAAACACTTTGCTTCGGGGGATATTTCTAAAAATGTTTTAAGTATAGTGTAGTTATCTATTTTTTAAATTATAATAATTATTTATAATTATAAAATTCGTTTAAATAATAAAATATGACTGCAAAAGGTAAGAGTTCTTAAGTCTAGAAAGCAGATTTTTAGGATCCAAATGTACAGTTTCTGGTTTCCAATTAAATTTGGAATAAAATTAGTTTAAAAACTATAACAGCATTGACTTTCTCCCCTGCGGTCATTTATTAATTATTCCATCCGTTCAGAGGACGGGGGGTGAACGATCCCTATCGAGATGATTACTCAAGTAGCGATTTATTCAGCAAATACACATGCAGTTTGCAAAACCCTTCCACGTGTGGTGGCAATTGATTAAACGAGTATTTCGCCACATATAGATAGAAATGAGGTAATTACCAAGCTATACTTATATATGTACAATACGTATGCACCGAGCATATAGTATTCCGTATTGGAATGGGCAAGTGATAAGGCACGAAGTCGTGTTGTAAAGGCGTAATGATTCAATTAAACGCTTGTGAAAAATGCGAAATACCAGAGGGATTACTGGGGAGCACTTCAAGTTCCCGAAAGCAACCACAGGGGGATCTTGAGGGTAGCCTAAGGGTTAAGCCCCAAAAAGAACGGTGTCATAAGGCGGGCAGCGGGTGTGGGAAGAGTGCAGCTGCATCGCTGCATTCCTCAATTGGCTTGGCACACGCGCAACAAAAACAAAAACAATAACTGTAATAGCAATAGGCATTGTCACACACACAGCCAGAGGCTGTTTGAGAGAGACAGAGATGGCCTACCGCCCCCTGGCTCCACCTCTTCTCCTCCCACCCACGGCGACCGCCAGTAACGCATTTGTCTTTGTTCAGCAATAGGCATCCAAACGGCATTAATTTCGTGGGGGAGAAAGAGAAAGACCCCTCAATGTTAATACAGTCAAGCCTCCAAAGCACAAACCAGCATCACAAATGTAGGTCATCCATTAGGTCATAGCTAAAAATGGGACTTCAGCTAGAAATTTAATTTTTTTTTTAAATTGAATAAAAAAAATCTCATATGCTTTAAATAAATGGAAAATAAGAAATATTTAATATACAGAATATAAAAGACATAAGTTACTAAAAAACTGTAAGTACGTTTTTTGGAATGATATTGTTTGGTAATAATAATTTACAGTTTTTAATTGAATTACTATATCAATTTTAAGCTTTTTTCTTGCTTTCCAAAATTAATTAATTTTAAAAAGTTAACCTGCCAGGCAGTACTTTTTACAGAAGTCAGACTGTGCCTGCCCCCGCATTAGTTTACACGTATCCTTGACACTCGATCAATTCCAGCGCAAGTTCAGGCCCACGCATAAACGAATCTGGGGCTCAAATGCAATTGCAGAGGGAGAGGATGAAAGGAAGAGAGAAAGAAAGGAAGAGAGTGCGAGGGCAAAGAGAAACCCCAGCATGTTTTCTGCCTCCTTTTGGGCCCATTGTTTATGCTGCCATTGCCAAAAGCCACTTGACAAAATCTCGGCGATTCTCCTTTGCTCTTGCTTTCCTCCTCTTTTGTTTCCTTTTACGACAGCCAAAGATAGCCAGCAATAGCTCTCGCACACACACGAGCGCAGTCCGCGAACAGGTGTTACTATAAATACCAGCACACACCGTTGAGATACATATTAGGCATGCAATTTCATCAGTTCTAGCAATAGAAACGTGTTTTTAGGCTGTGAGTAACAGCAGCTTAAATGCAACACAAATAATAAAGGCCAAAGCTAAAAATATACAAAAAAAACATGCCAAATTTAACAAAAAATTCCTTTCATAATTGATAATTTTAGCATTTTTGATCCCCCCAATGCACGTAGGTACTGCATAAGGTATCTGTGAAACAGACTCCATATAGCACAAGTTCATCAACCCACACACAGCTGATTATTTTCACTAGATTACGGACGAAATAATTTCTATTGGAGCAGATTAAGGAGGAATACGTTGTATATCAGTCGCACACGCCCCCGCACACCTCAGCGGATGATAAGGCCTCCGGGTCCCTCAACCTCTGGCAGTCCTTGGACGCGAACAAAGGAACCCCTCGGTCTAGAGCAGATAAAACTAACCCATAGGCCATGCACAAACGCACAGTGGAACGCTTTCGAAATGAACTCGAACATGAACTCGATGAACCACCAAATGAACTCGGTGTTGAAAGGGATTAGCTGTGGTAAATTCACTTTGCATTGAGTGTAAGATGCAAAGTAGGTAATGAACCAATATCATTGTTAAATAAATTGTTAAATAATTGTTAAATTATTAACGAAACTAAGAACAGAATACAAACAAAACACCATTTTATGGTAGCTTAACTATTGAAACACGACAGTTAAGTAACTATCCAAATGGGTAAATTATTATTAAACTCATTAAAAAATGTATAATTTCAAATTGTTCTTGGGTAAATTATTATTAAACTCATTACAACAGTTTAATAATTTCAAATTATTTTTGGATAAATTATTATTAAACTTATTGAAAAAATTTATAATTTGAAATTATTCTTGTTTAAATTATTATTAAACTCATTCCAAAAAATTATAATTTTAAATTATTCCGTTTTTTTTGAATAAATAATATAAGTTACTTCTCAATAAGTTAAAGAATTGAAATCACTTCAAATTTTAAAACAAAATCGATTAAATGTTTTCTAAATTACTTGATTAAATATGAAGATTATAAGGAAAATATATTTAACTATAGAAGAAAACCCAATTTTAAAGTTTATCCCTTTAATATTAGTTTTAAAAACCATGACATCAAATTGAAAATTGGAAATTCAAGAATTTACATTATTGAAGCCCCACTGTAGTGCTGACAGGCGGAATGCAATTTTCGTTTTTTTTATGGTGTGTTCTTCTGCTTTTGTGTTTCTGCTTATTCTCAATGACACCCACCCACTCGCCCAAACATTGGCAAATTTTTTGGCAAACATTTCTATTAGGTAAAGTCATAGGTGGGCCAGGGGGTGGTGGGCGGTGGAGGAGACATGAAGAGCAGGCAGATACTGGGGGTGGCAATTGAAAAATGTCACTTTTAATGTGCGTTTTAAATTCGTAAATGAAGCGAAAACAATTTGTGCCATTCAAATATTTTTGTTATTTTTTGATTACACGACCACCGTGTTGTTGTTGTTGTTGGTGCTGTCATTGTTGCTGCCCTTAAATACAGTTGGAAAACAAAGAGCCAAAAGCAGAGCAATTATCAAAATATATACACAAGTCGGAAAGCACGGGAGAGAGGGGGATGGAGAGAGCTAGAAGAGAGCCGAAAACGAAAACAAAACTAACACACATTCAGATGCACTTGAATGCACACACAAACGCATTTGCAGCAACTCAGCTGCAACGAAATGTTGTTGTTGCTCTCTCTCTCGCAGCGTCGCACAGTGGAGCCAAATGGTATATAAAAATGTGTATGTACTATAGAACAGGTGATTTTATGTTTTAAGTAAAAAATATTTAAATAATAAAAAAATATATATTCGAAGAAGGCCTCCGCAGCCAGTGCTCGGTAATATAGTACTAGGTTTACCATTGTATGCTAAGCTTAATTTGTTAAATAAATAAAAAAGTATTTTTTAAAATGTGTTCGAAATCTCCAGCTTCTTTATCAATTTGGAATTTTCAAAATATAATATCACACACTGGGTTGCCTTCCCACTTCCCATCTTTCTCACTCTTCAACCACTGTGCCCCAATGTGTTTCACTATCAGTCCGTTTCGTTTCCACTGCTTTGTTGTTGCCCGTCTAATGCGCACATACACACACACATAGGCACACACACATATGGGCGAGTGTATCTGTGTGTGACTTTTTTCCTTCATTGTTTGTGTTTTGAAATATTGTTTTTTTTCGCGTCACAGCCAAAACAAAATTTCCACTACTTTTGACATTTGAATAACAGCAAAAACTTGGTGGTTCGAAATGGCTGCTCTCTCTCTTTTCACTCCTCTGCGTGCCCACGATTTTCGCTCTATTCTTGGCTCTTTGTTTGCACAATTTACACGTCTGTGATTTCGACAGAGCAACAATAAACAAATAGTTGCATAAATAGAGCTTTGATTTTCCATTTACATATGTATATACACCATATTGCCTTCCTTCCTTCCTATTCGTTTCCTTTTTTTTTTTTGCGCGTCAAACAAAAACAACTAGAAGAAGAGGAAGAACTTACCACTTGCGTTGTTGTTGCTGTTCGTTGGCTGAATCTGAATCAGCAGCTGAAACACAACTCGTTCCACTTTTCTCACACGTTCCGCGGAGCGCGCGCAAAAACAACAACACAAACAAAAATCATATGTTTTCAGCTGCTCGCTCTCTCTCTCTCTCTCTGTGGCTCTCTGTGTGTCTCTCGCTTGCGCTAGCTTTTGTTGTTGACTTCCCTGTGTTGTTGTTACTGTTGTTCTCTTTCGAGCTCCTCTTTTTTATTATCTTCGTTTGTTGCAGGCGGCAGCAGCAGCAACAAAATCTCCAACTGCGTCTCGCTTTTCCTCTCCCTCTCTCTCCTTCTATCCGCCCACCGTTTTTGTTGCTTTCAATTATTTGTTTTCTGTTGTTTTGCCACGCCCTCTAAGTGTGTGGTGGCTTAATTTTTTTGGGCTACTACTAATTAATTTCAGCTCTTTTTCCGAAACGCGCAGCCAATGCTCAACTGCGAAGCTCGAGTTTTGTTTGAAAAAAACTGAACTTTTTGTTTCTTCCTCTTCTGCCGCTGCCGCCGTCGACGCAGAGCCCTATTGCTGGCTCCCTCGCACTCGCACTCACACACACACCCGCACACGCACCAATACAGACACTGGCACAACGACTGCGCTGCGTCGTACGTTTTATTTTTCGACTTCTTTTTCGTCGTTTTTGGTTTATGATTTTGTTATTGTTATTGTCGCGCTGCCTACTGCCAGTGTTGTCGTTGTTGCTGCACAAAAGGTAACTGCGACATTCAAATGAAATCTGCAATCGTTCGCCTTGTTTTCGAACTCTCCGTTAACTTATATATATATGTGTATCGATTAAGACGATTTATGCGTCGCAACAGAAAAAAAAAACAGAAAATAACCAAGAGAGACTGCTGGCAAAACGAAAGGGAAGAAACTAGTACTAGCTGGCCTGACTGCTAACGAGCGTTTGCCTTTATTCGTGCAATGTCTTTGGCGGACACTTAGTATTATTAATTGTTATTATTTTGGTTGCTGCGCTGTTTCTGTCTCTGTTTTTTGTCTCTCTCTTCTGGGTGCTGTGCCAATGTGACCGTGGCGGCGCGAAGCGAAATGCCCAGTTGGCAGGGTGATTACGGTGCGTGCGAAAGTAGCAGCCAGCGCATCTCTAGTTTGGTGTGACCAGCCGGGGGCTTTTCAAAGGAATTACCTAAAAATACCAAACCAATGGAAAGAAAATGTTCCATTAGTGAAATAGGCAAATAAAAAAGCTTTAAAATTTAAAAAGATAGTTGGCCTTTAAAAAAGAAATTAACTTATTGAACACATTAAATTTAGAACACTCTATGGTCACAGTTTATTGTCAATGTTGGGGCTTTTACGCACTTATAGTTGTAATTTTACCCTAAGAGATATTAACCGATTAATGGTGAAAAAGTATCACTGACTATGGACGTTTAAAATTCCTTTAATTATGTCTGCATAAATGAAATAAGCAAATAAAAAGGCATCAAAATTATAAAATCGGTTTGGTTTTTAAAAAAGAAATCATCTTAGAACACACATTACATTTTTTAAAACACTTTATCGTAACAGTTTTGGCGCCTTTAAGTTGTACTTTTACCCCAAGAGATATTAAAGGACTAATGGTAAAAAACTATAGTTGACTATGAACGTTTTAAATAAGCAAATAAAAAGGCATACAAATTATAAAATCGGTTTGGTTTTTAAAAAAGAAATCATCTTAGTGCACACATTAAATATTTTGGAACACTTTATGGTCACAGTTTATTGCCAATGTTGGGACTTGTAAGTGCTTATATTTGCACTTTTACCCTAAGAGGTATTGGTGGTCATTAAAACCCGTTAAATTAATGATTAATTTAATTTGTATTTTTTATAACCTAAAATGCTGAGCTTTTTGGCGCTCAGTATTTTTTAGTATGTTATTGCCCTAGGCCGCGACCGACGGGCATATTCAGAGCAACGCCATCTGGCAACACTGGCGCTGCATTAGCGGCAAAAGAAATAAGTTTTTTGCCATTAGTTCTGTCGCACAACAATTATAAAGCTCGGCCAGCTGGGTTGGTAAGCGATCCGCGTCCGTCCGTGGCCTGCACCTGCTGCCAGGCGCCCTCCAGGAGCCCGCCCGGAGCCATCCAATCCGGCCGTGCCGTGCTCCTGCTGGCCAGGCCACAACGGCACATTGTGTTTGTTGTTTTTCGAAATTCGCAAAGTGTGTTTTTGTGTTTTGTTGCGGTTGCGCCTGTGTGTGTGAGTGTGTGCCCCAGCTTGTGTTTTGGTATCCAGAGTGAGTTCATCCAAAAAAAAGATGGAAGAAGGCAAGGAGGAGAGGAAATGGCAATGGAAATGAAAATGTTATATGCTGAAAATATTATATTTGGGTCAAATCTGTGTGTGCGTGTGTGTGGGTGGCTGCGGCTGTGTCCGTGTGCGGCACACTCTGTCATTTTCTCCTTAATTTCCTTTCGCCTTACTTTCGTTTTCTTGCGCTCTGCTGTTTTGTTTGTTGTTATTGTTGCACGCGCCGCTGCTGCCGGCGCAACGAATTTCGATTTATTTATAAAACGAAGATTTACACCCGTTAGAATATTTCGCTCTAAACAAATGCAGGTGTGTGCGTGCTGTGTGTGCGTGTGTGTGTGTGTGTGTGCCGTGTGACCTTCGTGCAGTTTTGCAATTAGCACAGGCAGCGAGCAGCAGCAGCAGAGGATGTCCTGCGAGAGAGCGAATAATGCAATCAGATCGCCTCTCTGTGTGTGTGTGTGTGAGTGTGGCTTTTCCCAGCTTTAATTCAATTTTCCGCGAGCAACAAGCACTTACGGTTTTAAAGCAATTACACACGGGCGAACCCCCCCCCCCCCCACAGTTTGAAAGCTTTTTAATCAGGCAATTTACCTGCTCCCTTGCTCTCCCCACCTCTTTGCAGCACAGGAGCGGCGGCGGCGGAAAGAGAGAGAGAAGAGGAGACAGAGGACGGAAAAGCAGAAAAACAGAAACACAAACCAAAAGACACGGCAAATCAGTCTAGTCAACAAAAGCAGACCAAATGAGCACGCACTCCGAGACTAACGAGCAGCACAAACTAAGCCAAAAATAAAGCTAAAGATAAAGGAGAGGCAGCGGCAGCGGCAGCATCGCAGCAGCACTTCCCACTACACTGAGCGAAATCGGGTCGAGAATCGCCGGCACGATGCGGGTGGTGGCCATGGTCAGCGGCGGCAAGGACAGCTGCTACAACATGATGCAGTGCGTCGCCGAGGGCCACGAGATCGTCGCCCTGGCCAATCTGCATCCCAAGGACAGAGGTGAGTGCGCGGCAGTCGGCCAGCCTTGTAGGGAGAGGGTGGAGACCCCACATAATACTATGATTTTCTAAGCTTTATGATTATATGATATTACTAATTCCTGAGCTCTACAATCCACCAAAAATCCACCACTTCAAGGCAAAAGAATAGTCAGATAGGTATGATCATATCCAATCAATGGTTATATATACCATATAATTTGTATGTTATACTAAGGTTTTTCTAAGCTTTATGATCGATTAAGAGAACTAACTATTGTTTACCATTTCAAGATAAAAGTAATTAGTTATATCGTTCATATAACAGCAAAGGGTTAAGGACCATATCATATTACTATTTCCCGAGCCTTACAATCCACCAAAGAGTACATAAATGTAGTGTTAATCACTTCAAAGCAAAAGAATAGTTAGATAGGTTCTATCACATCCAATCAAAGGGTGAAGATACCATATAATACTATGATTTTACAAGCTTTATGATCGACCAATAGCAACTAACTATTGTTTCCCTCAATTCAAGATAATATTAATTAGTTATATCGATCATATCAAAGCAAAAAGTTGAGGTACCATATCATATTACTACTGCTTTACAATCTACCAAAAAGTACATAAAGGTAGTTTTAATCACTTCAAAGCAAAATAATAGTTAGATAGGTTCGATCATATCCAATCAAAGGTTTAGATACCATATAATACTACGATTTTATAAACTTTTTAATTGACCAACAGGGCTTAACTTTAGTATCAATCATCTGAAGACAAAAAAAGAATTTAGATTAGTTATATCTTATCAAAGGATATAGGTTCCATATTATATATTGTTTTCCTGATCTTCCATAACTATAGTATCTATCATTTCTAGGGAAAGGAATAATAAGTTAGGTTTCATCAGATGAAACCGAAAGTTAAAGGTAGTAAATAGGATATGGAAATCATACCATATTTTAATTTTCTAAGCTTTATGATAGACCAAAAAGCACCTATATAACTATAGTATCCATCATTTAGGGCAAAAGAACGAAGACCTTTCTGGATTTCGTTGAATTAATCTTATATACACAGAAATTTTAAGGGATCTGTTAGTTCCCACTAAGATATATTAAGAAAAAGGGTTATAAGAAGTAGATTAGATAGTTTATAGATAGATTAAAAAAAAAGCTATGATGATTTTTCCACATAGACCCTATAAGAACGTTATGAAACAGTTCGTCCTGTTTTACTGAAAGACACCAAATAAGATTTTAAATCACATTTAGAAAGTAAAGAGCTTCGATTTTATTTTCATCCAGTTCTTAAAGCAAATTTGAACAATGATTTTTTATTTTATATAATTTTATTTATTTATTTATTCTCAGGTAGAGGGTAATTGAAAAGTAACAAATACCTTTCTTTAGTTAATAGCTATGGCCTTAATAGATTATACAATATATATTAAAACGTGATAGAAATGCAATTTTCATACTAATCGTTCTCATTTCATTTCCTTTCCCCTCAAAAGAGATCCCAAAGGGGGTTTGGCAATAAATGACTTGTATAGATGGGCAGAACGATACATTATTGCTGCTACTATTTGCGAAATCATTTACCACCGATTCGCGCTGTAGCCGCAGCCATTTGATCTCCCGCCGCTGACTCCGCATTGTTACTTTCCAGACGAACTGGACAGCTTTATGTACCAGACGGTCGGCCACATGGGCATCGAGATTCTGGCCAGCGCCATGGGACTGCCGCTCTACCGGCGCGAGACCAAGGGCAAGAGCACCCAGACCGGCAAGCAGTACGTGCCCACCGACGACGACGAGGTCGAGGATCTATATAGTCTGCTGGAGACATGCAAGGTGATTGATTGCTTAATGATTGCTGTGCCCCCCTTCCGACCCCAATCTTAGATTAAAGTTGCTGATAAGAGGACTGGGGAAATCGACTGCAATTGCCATTGTAGCCTTCGAATTCAGGGAAACGTTTTAACAAATACCCTACAACAAATCCGAATTGAACTGAAAATAATACCAGCTATAGGGCTCGATATGTTTGTTATAAAGAAATCTACTGCAATTGCGAGTGCTATTGTATACCTTTAACTTCAAAGAAAAAAGTTCATAACGCCCTATAAACGTCTCCCTTTAACAATGGAAACAATACCTTATATAGGGTTAGATATATTTATTTTGACGATAGGAAACCTGGGGAAATCGACTGCAATTGCAATAGCTATTTTATGACTTTATTTTGAAAGAAACCCTACAAAAACTCCAATTTAAACAGAAAAGATACCAGATAAAAGGGTTCAATATGTTTTTTTGTAATGAAATCGACTATTGTATACCTTCTAATTTAAAGAATCAAGTTTAAACACCATATGAAAATATCAACAGATAAAAAAATAATTGTATGGGGTTCAATATGTTTATTCAAATGAAAAGAACACTGGGGAAACCGTCTGCTATTGCTGTTTTATGTCTGAAATTTAAAAAAAAACAAGTTCTCAAATACCCTTCTAAAGTCTTAAATGAAAAAGAGAACATAATACCAGCTATAGGGTCCGATATGTTTATTGGAATGATAAGAAACCAAGGAAAATCGACTGCAATCGATGTTGCCACAGCAAAGAAGCAAGTAACCAAATAGCCTTTGAAGGTATAAAATAGAACAGACAAAGTAACACCATCTATAGAGTCCGATTTGTTTATTGAAATGTAGCTTTGACTGAATTCGAATCGTAAACATTGCATTTGTTTACCTAACTAGCCATTTCTATTGAAATCGATTAGAATTACTTGTTTATGTCTTCCCGCGGCCCAGCCTATTTTCCTAAGATGTAGTTATATCATAGAGCACTGCTCTGAAAAGTTACTTACTGTTTGCATAAGTTGACTTAGACAGAAAAAGGAGACGTTTTTCTGAACATGATAGGCAAAAGTCAATTCTATAGAGTTTCAGTGGGTTTTAAGAGCAAGTACCATAGATTTGAACAACGGGTTTTGGATAACTCTCATATTAGATTGGTTTTAGTAAATACTTTTTATCATGAAGTTGCCAGACTATAGAGTAGAGTTTCAGAGGGATTAAAGTCTTATTATCACAGATTTGAACAAAAAGTAATATAAAAAGTAATAATAAATTCTTTTTATACTTCATCATGAAGTTGCCAGACCATCTGAAATACAATCTTATTTAATTACTATAGATCTGAACTATCTCTGACTATGTAAAAAATAAAGAGTACAGTTTCAGACTTTTAAAAGAGCAATTACCATAAGTTTGAACAAAGAAATTGGTTTTTACCATGAAGTTGCCAGATTGTCCGAAATTCAAACCAAAGTTAAAGGCTCTGAACCATTTTTGATTTAACCAATGTAGAACAGAGTTTCAGACTGTTTAAGGAATTACTATCATAGAATTAAACCAAGACTTTTGGATAACTCTCATATTTAGTAAATACTTGTATTACTTTTTATCATGAAGTTGCCAGATTGTCCGAAATTCAAACCAAAGCTAATAGCTCTAAACTATTTTAGCCAATATAGAGTAGAGTTTTATAGTGTTTATAAACTATTATCATAGGTTCATCAAATGGTTTTGGATAACTCTCATGTTTAGTAAATTCTTGTATTACTTTTTATCATGAAGTTGCCAGATTGTCCGAAAATTAATAGCTCTGAACCGAATTTGATTTAACCCACATGGCTAAAGAGTTTGCTGTTATTTCGAGCTGGGTGAGGGGTTAACAGAGCTATCTGATCGGGGATTCTATCCGCGCTTGTTGTGCCGTGTCCTTGGACCTCCACTCGGGCCCACTCATCCCCGCTCCTCGTACTCATCAATCAACTGCAGCTCAGATTGCAACTGCAACCACAAGCCGCTCCGTAATCGGGTGGCACGGCCACAGCCACATCTATTCGCGATGGCAAGTCGCCGGGCGGTAATCTTATCGCGATGCCCGGCCAATCGGGACAGGACGAGCTGTTGCCGTGCACGTGAACCGCCCGGGCTGGGTGAAACACAACTAAATACAACAAATTGTGGCGGAAAGCCCAGAGCAAAACAATAACAATGCGAGTGGGAGGTCGGGTAATCGCGCAAATTGTTTATTTACCCCTCAAAGCAGCAAGAAATTGAACTTACGATGATGATTACAGTTTGGCAGGCGCTGGCCATCGGGGGCCCTCAAACTGTGATTACACTTTTGCATTCCCCCAGCTGATATCGCGGAGTGCCTGGCCTTTTCGTTATAATTTTCGCTCGATTTTCACTCGTCGCCTACATTAGCATTTGATCTGCTCTGAGCTGATAGCAAATTAATTGCACTCGGAAAATCCCGCTTATAGGGCACACCGGGCTTTGTTTTCGATCAGAAATCGGTTGATATATGTACTTCACCCAACTTGGTAACTCACGTTGATAAGACAGTAATGAACTTTTCGGGCCTGGAAAGCCAGGAATAAATAAATATTATTAGAGAAGATAAGACAATTTACATAACTAAGCCTAAGGGGTTGTGGTGCTAGCTACTAGGGTTACGACTGTCTAGTTTTTTGATAACATATAGAATATGATAGATGATACTATTAATAACCCTGATCATCATTTAAAATACGTACATCAGTTGAGATCTAGGAACTAGTTACTGAAGCACTTTAAAACTACCTTATTTTACTACCGTATTTCAGATCAATGAAAGATCTATACTTTATTATATTAAAGAAACTACTATTACAAAATATAAGTGGGTTATCTTTTGGTCTACAAAAACTCTGTAAAAATATAACGTTTTATATTATGGTTCTATATTTTTTATAATATTTTTTGTTGCCTAATATAAGTTAAAATCTCTATAAATCTGTCTAATAGTAGTTTGATATATTATCGTCATACCTTTGGGGAAATTCTTTAATACTTTTCCTACAAATTATCCTAGACTGTACTTCAATATTTTTCTGAGTGTATTGCAATAGTACTAATTTGCGCACTTAATCTGCCCCTCACAGCACGAACTTCAGGTGGACGCGGTGGCCGTGGGCGCCATCCTGTCGGACTACCAGCGCGTGCGTGTGGAGAACGTGTGCAGCCGCCTGAACCTGATATCCCTGGCCTACCTGTGGAGGAGAGATCAGACTGAACTGCTGCAGGAGATGATCGACTGCCAGGTGCACGCCATCATCATCAAGGTATCGCACGAGTCGACTGTCGCACTCAGACTCCGCCGAAAAAGCAAGCAAGCACCTTCGTTGGCTGGCAGATTTACAAGGAAATGGCCTAGAACTGTGGGATCATTGTATCCATAGATAAAGTAGACACTTGTCGGTTTCATAATCGCATCGAATCGAATTCCACTTCCCCGACTGAGTGGTTGTCACTCGTGCTAAATTTAGACCGTGTAAACAAACGCTCGAATTGCTCAGCTGAAAGCGATCTGTTTCACCTGAATTCCACTTCCACTGCCATTGGCAATGTCTGTAATGTGAAATAATTCACTGTTTGCCCATCAATTTAGCAGCATAGTTGTAGTAACAATTTTATTTGCGTATAAGAGGGGCCTGGCAGATGAAGAAATCACCGTATAGTGTGGGGTAGAATGAGGGAAATGTGTGTACTTAATGAATACTAGAACCCGTGTGTATGAAGAATCGCACAGAATTAGGAGGCGATATGAGCCATTAGTTACTTAATATCCCATCTAGGTTTATTTTTAGTCTTGTTAAGTGCGGAATATGCGCTGCAGTCAGGGGGAAAAACCAAACTATTGTCAACAATAGAGAAAAGTAAGGGATATGGGCCATTTGTTACTTAATGTCTCATTTAAACTGATCAATTTGTCATGGTAAAGTGGAAAATGTTGTGTAGAAAATGGGAAAAATTATGTTATAAATTATAATCGAGGATATTAGGTGAAGTGGCCATAAGTATGGTGTTAGAGAAGGTATTAAAAGGGGAAAAATAAGTTATTCCCAGCCCATCGGAAGGAAAGAATGAAATAGCCCTGTAAATCTGCCCTCCAACGAGGCTGCTTCGAGTCGCAATATTCCCCCGCTTAACCATCCATGGCGCCTCCATCTCGCCCGATATCCCGGACACAGGTGGCTGCCCTGGGCCTCGTGCCGGATCGTCACCTGGGCAAGTCGCTGCGCGAGATGCAGCCGCACCTGCTGAAGATGCGCGACAAGTACGGACTGAATGTGTGCGGCGAGGGCGGCGAGTACGAGACCTTCACCCTGGACTGCCCGCTCTTCCGGCAGCGCATCGTGGTCGAGGACATCCAGACGATCATCAGCAGCGCGGATCCCATCTGCCCGGTGGGCTACATCAACTTCACCAAACTGACGCTGCAGCCGAAGGAGGCGGCGGGCGCGGCCAGCAGCGGCGGCGGCGGCGGCTGCGGCGGCGAGGTTGTGTTCGTGAAGCGTTCGCTCGACTACATCAGCGATCTGAACGAATCGACGTACAGCGACCTCAGCGATCCGGACTTTAGCGAGACGGAGCTGGAGCTGATCGAGAAGGAGACACGGCTGCGCGAATCGCTCAGCCAAAGCGAGCTGATCTCGCGCAGCAACTCCTTTGGCCGCCATCTGGCCGCCACCGCCTCCTCGCCGATACCCATTGTCACGAAGAGCGCCAGCGTCGACGAGCCCACAGCGGCGGCGGCGGCGACGACGATCCTGGGCGGTGGTCTGGGCGGGCCGCCAATCTGTTCCACCTCAGCCTGTGCGTCCATGCTGCTGGCCACCACCGCCGACGGCCTGAGCAGCCTGGCCAGCTCGCAGAGCCACGGCGGTGGCCATGGGCTTGGCAGCAGCACGGCCGCCGTGTGCGGCTCGCTGTCGCTGGCCATCTCCTCGCTTGGGCTCAGCGCCAATACCTGCTGTCATCCGGGCGGAGCTGGAGGAGGAGCAGCCACCTCGGCCACCACACAGCCGCCCAGTCCGCTGAAGTACGAGCGCGAGTTCCGTCCACTGGCCAACGAGGCCAGAGCGGCCATCAATGCCAAGGGCTGGATGTGGCTGGCGGGCATACAGGGTATCCAAAGAGTCTCTATTGCATCTCTATACTGTCTCTTTCGAGGAGCCGGTGGTCACTCGATCGCGCAAAGATAATTTATATAGTTTTTTAGTACAACTTGTCTGTTATTTATTTATGCTATGATCTTAACTATCTAAAAATGCTAAAAGCAAACTAAAACCATAACTTAGGCCTGCAACAACTAATATATTACTTCAACAAACTAACTAATAAGTAAGAACACTTTGTTTGCATTAACTTGTAACGAAAAGAATAGCTTTTTCCGAGTGACCACTGTGCTTTATCTTTTTTCCCTCCACAACATGATTGCTAATCCTGCGCTTGATCCCTTCACAGGCTCCGGATCGGAGGGCATTGAGCAGGGCATGGAGCAGGCCCTGGACACGCTGCGCGAGATGTGCCAGGCCAAGGGCTACGATCTGCAGGATCTGTGCTATGTCACGCTCTACGTGCGCTCGATTGGCGAGTATCCGGCGCTGAATCGGGTCTACCATCGCGCCTTCGACTTCCACAATCCGCCGACGCGCGTCTGCGTCGAGTGTCCGCTGCCCGACGGCTGCCACGTGGTGATGGAGGCCATCGCCTACCGCCAGCCGGTGGCCGGCACGATATCCAGCGCCGAGGAGCGGGATCGCGAGGGCGAAGAGACGGCGGCGGCGCTGCTCAACGGGCGGCGCAACACGATGCATGTGCAGGGCATCTCGCACTGGGCGCCGGCCAACATTGGCCCCTACAGCCAGTCCACCAGGGTGAGACTACATCCCGTACAAACGGAGATCACAAGATCACTTGCTCTACTGATTGGAAACCTTTACCCTTTCAGATTGGCGACATCACGTACATCTCCGGCCAGATCGCCCTGGTGCCCGGCAGCATGACAATCATCGAGGGCGGCATCCGTCCGCAGTGCAAGCTCACGCTGCGCCACATCAGCCGCATTGCCAAGGCGATGAACGCCCACGGCCAGCTGCGGGACGTGGTGCACGGCATCTGCTTTGTGACCCATCCGGCCTTCATCGGCGAGGCGCGTCGCCAGTGGGAGCGTCGCACCACCAATGCCATCATGGACTACATAGTGCTGCCGGCGCTGCCGCGGGAGGCCTTGGTGGAGTGGCAGGTGTGGGCGCACACCCACAACGATCGATTCGACTGTAAGGCCGGCACAGCGCAATCACTCCAATATCCAACTCGAATCATCTGTTTAATCTGTTTTGCAGACGAGGAGACTGGCTGTTCGGTGGGTGACTACACCATCTCTATACGGCGTCGCTGGAACTACGAGAACAACTGTGCGGCCATTGTGTGCTACGTGTCCACCGGCCTGGCCTCGTCCACCACCCAGCTGACCCAGCTGAGCGACGACATCCTGGGCAACCACTGCCGTCTGGCGCAATCGGTTAGTGCCGAGCATCTGGACGAGATCCTCACGTATGTGGTGAATCGTCTGCTGAAGGACTATCCGCTGGCCAAGAAGCAGTCGCAGCCGCAGCAGGCGTCGAATTCTGGAACACCACCTGCCACGCCGACGCAACCGGGCGGCGCTGGCGGGGATCAGCACCAACCAGTGCCGGCCATCCACCTGAAATTGTTCTACCAAGTGAACGCCGCTCCGGCAACGGATGTACTGCTCCAGGCGCTGCACGACTTCCGTCTCAAGTGCCAGGACACGGCCGCCATTGTCTACACAGTGCTGCCCGCCTGCAGCCTGCACAACTTCAGTACGTTCCTGTCCATTTGCGGGGTGAGGCACGAGTAGGAGGCCCGCGCAGGGTGGAGAAGGAGGAGGAGGATGAGGATAAGGATGATGAGGAGGAGGAGGAGAATGATGAAACAATTTGCTGCCACCGCACCAAGCAGAACACAGAATATATATATATACACCACTATATATACACAGATATATGTATAATGGATGGGTCCCAATTTGGTTTGACAAAGAATCGCATCGGCAGGAAGTAATCTTTGGATAGTTGCCAGTTGGTTTTTGAAACTGCGCATCTGTGCAGTACGAATCCAAGCTAAAGCTTCCATGATCAGTTTTTCTGTTATTAATAACAAAGTAATCGATCGAAATTACAATCAGCCGTTTTCCAATTGCATTTTTTAATCTGTCAAACGTCTCAGTAACATCTGTGCATATAGCGTTATTGCAAAACCAACTGGCAAACACTATCCAGAGCTTACTTTGCGTACCAACACTTTTCAGTTAGCAAAAAATACAAACCGACCCACTTAAGTGTAAAATCAGCTTGCCTTTGTTGACATTGTTAACTAGCAGAAGGACGCCGTAGAGCCTGCATGCGTATCCATAGAATAGCCCACTTCGTGTCACAGTTTCGGACCAAAAACTCTCTCACAAAAGAACGAAGAAAACCAAAAACACTCAACGGATCTATGCAACTCAAGTGTTTCAGCAACTAGCGAGGGCAAACCAAGCATACAAATTCAATTCAAAGCAACTTTATATATTATATACGCAAGAGCAAACCATTTTTGTGCACTCTTTTGCCCAAAAACCAAAAAACTGTAACTATACTCTTATACAACTATTAACTATTAATCGTTTTTCGATGTGCTTTTCTTTACGCTCCGATTTTTTATATACACATATATATAAATGTACATCTCAGCGATTTTCCTCATTTTCCAAGTAGCCACAAGAACACTGCAAGAAAAACGACAGCGTTGTAAAGCAATTGATTTGTGTATGTCGTAAGCTTTAAATATTGTGGAGGGCAGATGATGTGGCCCATTCTTCGACCACGTCGCATCAGTTTCATTATTAATAATCCGAATGTAGCAAATTCGCCATAGAGAACCTAGTTTATGTCATCTTTCTTTGTATTCTGTTTCCATAGGTATCGAAGTTACCGACTAGAGGTTATTGAGTGTGTTGCTTAGAGTACAACTTGTCCATAGTTTTCCCCGCACAATCTGCCACGGAAACGGAAACGATTTTGGCTGAATTCCACGCCGAAATTTGGTCAGCATACACTTTTATAATGTAAATTACGATACGATATCGATGGGGCGCTGAGCGGGGGAATGCTGAAAGAAGATTATTACATGCTATTATGTATTGTTATGGAAAAATATATTGATATTGATTGAGTGTCATTGCAAAAGTCGAAAAAACCAAAGAAACACTGGGCGTTTTTAATTCTCGGGCGGCTGCCGGCTGATAAGCGGCCTGCTGGACGGTTCAAGAAGGCGCTCCGCGTACCATGTGGACCCGGTCTTATCGGCAGGGCACTGATTTATGAGCCACCTATATCTCTGGCGAAGAAGATGCGCGAAGCTCCCGGAAATCGCCAGATATACGTGGACTTTTGCGCAGCTCTGTGAGCATGATTGTTCTGGATAAACCGAAATATTAGTCGTGATCTATGTTCTAAGCATGCAGTCTGGATAAAATCCCCATCTCAAATATGATTTTTGAAAAGTCTGACAATTTTGAGATTCACCAAGGATATTTAAAAAAAAAATTCAAAATCGTTACATTTTAAATGAATACTAGTCCGAAGTATTAGGTCCTAAAATTTTCAGACCCACCATGGGTTTAGAAATATAGGATATTTTAAAAAAGAATTACAAAATCGTTATCATTTTAAATGAATATTAGTCAGATTGCTAAAAATTTGATAATATGTATATATTTCTAGGAAAAGTCATTTATATTTTCACTATTTCTACTTTTTTTTGTGTCCACATTCCAAAAATTCTATACTACTATATTATATCTTAATAATCTTATTGAACAATATATATTACATTTCAAAAATTCAAAGTTAAAAAAATTCTATAAGAACTTTAATTTTTTAAAATTGTAGGATAGATATTTTAAAACAGATCAAATCTTAACTTTTTTGTCGTACCTCTTTGTTATTCTTAGAAAATAATGATTTAACTTATTATATCAAAGATGATATTCAAATTTAAGTTTAACAATTTTTAAATTTACATACATATAAGTATATATTTTTTGATATTTAGCTGTTTCTTTAAAAAAAAAGGAGTTCGAAAGAGCCAAAAGAATAGAATAGAAAAATCCAAATAGGGACTTTTTAATATGATATCTTATAACAAATTAATTCATTGATTATTTGTAAAATTCTTTACGTTATTAATAATCAAGATATTTTTAGCTTTTAAATATTTTTTATTAATTCTTTGTTGGTTTAAGATTAAAACAGCTGGTTAGGAGTATGATATATTTCCATATTTTGGATATGCATTCCCCCAAAACAGCTGCTTAAGTGGAAAATACATTCATGGTAATTTTCACATTTGCCTAATATAATATGTGCCTATTGCAAAATCTCGAAATACTCGAGTCAGAGGTATGTGTCAATAAGTACGCCCCACTTAAGATACGGCGAACACCCAGAGCCAGCTGGAGGCCCAGCGGAACCTGGGGCAACGTACACGTCAGTGGTCGTTACTCGAAGAAACCCGTATTTGCATCAGGCAAACACCGAGGAGGAGGCCAGACCGCCCGCCTCTCCGAAAGTGTTTGGGTAAACAAATAGTGGAAAGCTCGGAGAGAGTGGAGCCCCGGTGGGCGGTACTACGACACGTCAGAGATAGGGGTGGCTCTACTTCGAAAACATCGATAAGAACTAGATTTGAAAAGATGGTTTTATAATAATATGTATATAGTTTTGTTTTTTAAAATAAATACAAAGATTATTAAGAGAACTATATTAATCAAAATTAGTTAAGAAAGTCTAAAATATATATAAACTAAGATATAGAAAATATGGGTTTTCAGCCCCGGTGGGCGGACATCGATTAGAACTATGTACATTTCAAAAGATAGTTTTGTAATAATATATATATAGATTCTTTTAATATTCCTTACTTTTAAAATAAATTAAAGATTATTAAGAGAACTTTATTAAACAAAATCAGTTGGGATTAAGATTATTCAAATTGGGGTAAGTCTGAAATATATATATAAAAAAAAGTAGGTATAAGGAATATATAAAAAAATATCAAAAATATAGGTTCTTAACACAATAACATGATACAAATGAATCATTCCAAGCGTATTCATAGCACATATTACCTCCCCAACATCCCTACCTAAAATTTTCATTCATAATTCCCCCTATTTGCCCCATAACGGGATACTTCTTCGAGCTATTCGATAACCGCTGGGCTATCGATGTTTCTGGAAGAGCCGAGTCATCGACACGTCAGTGGTACGTGTGGTACGTGGAGCGCGGAGCCATAAATAGCCGGGGGAGCAGAAAGCCACAATCAGTTTCAAAACAAACGTACAGGAATAACAGCACAGCAAGAGAGAAACGCGATTTATTCGACTAGAGCCTGTTCCACCAAGAACAACGCACCGCGCTGTGAACGCAAATACTATAAACAAATACCCTACATTCCCCTAGATCAATTAAAACCAAGCCAAAAAACAACAAAGACTACACTTCTGTGACAAAAAGTGACAATTAGCCGAATAAGTGAATATTTTTTTAATAGTTTTAGTTAGCAAATGTAAGTATACGAGAAAAAGGTTTCAAAAGACGGCATGTGTGTGATTGAGATGATATTTTAAATTATTTTAACAACTCCGAATAAGTGCGTTTTTTTTATGGTGCGTGCTAGAAGAAACTTAAAGTTATATTATTTTACCATGATATCCAGCTTGAATGAAAGTTCCAGATGTGTTTGTTTTTTTTTTTATCAACAAAGCCAAAGAAACATATGTTATTTATGAGAAAAGAGTAGCTAAGAAGCAAAGCAAGATAAGATAAAAAGCATTTGAAGGTTTCGTCGTTTAAAAATCAAATCATTCGGATTTGTTAGGGGAGAACTTTTTCAAAAGGCGGTTACTCGCCGTCCCACGCGCGCTTTCCAACACTGAACCACCACTGACGTGGCCCAGAGTTGCCAGCGTGTGCGTGTGAGCGTGTCGCCGCCTGCGACTGTGTGCGTGCCTAGAAAGCGCCGGCAAAAACCCAGAAGGCAGCAGCCACACATTCTACTGCTCTGTCAGTTCCGTTTGAGGCGTCGAGAAAGCACATTAAATCGAAACCAAGTGAAAATTGTGAGCCGCTCAGCGATAAGTGTAAGTGCCAGTTGCCAGGGAAAACAAAGCGCAGCGATTTTAGCAGCCGCAACTGCGGACTGCAGTTGCACTGCCAGAAAATTCGCGAACAGGAAGGAGCAGCGCCAAGGGCCACCAATACACTCAAACACGCATAGTCGCCATGTTGGCAAAGGAAGGGGGCATAAGGACAGAAAAAAAAAAGGCTGCTCCCCAAAAAAAGTCACCAGCACGTGCCCCAATATCAATAGAAACGTGCGAATTCAGTTTTTTTTTGTACTTGCATTCCACAAAAGCCCACCTATGACGTGGTGGCCGTGACACATTAGCTATGCTAATATTTGTTCGGTGAATGACCCTGGCCCTCGCCTGCCTTCCAGAAGTTTTCCCTGGCCCAGGCTTATATTTATTTGAGGCACTGTATTTAAACAGTTATTTTACACTTAATTCCGCTTGAATATTTTTTTTTTAGAGCGAAAAGCGCCTGCGCCTGCCGCCGTCTGTGTGAGTGGGTGTAGGGCTGCCTGAGTGTGTGTGTGTGTGTGTGTGTGGCAGCGCTCAATCCGCTTGGTACACGTCATTTATTTGGCCCAAGAGCTTGCGTTTTGGGAGAGCGAAATCCGCTGGCCAAAAGTACACGTCAGTGCGGCATAGAAACAAAAGACCAAAAAGATGTATAGAGTGGCTTTGCCTTAAACAGCTGTGCAAATTCAGCTTTTTGTGTTGGAGCGGGGCGGGGGGACTTTCTCCAAGTGCGTGAAAGAACCAAAAGAAAACCAGTTATTTGGCCGCTCTCTCGCCGGCTCTCTCCGGCCTCTGGCGAAAGAACCAGAAAAATGTTACACGTATACAAAATTCGCTGCGCTCTCTGCCGCTGCCTCTCTCGCTCTCCCTCTCTCTCTCTCTCTGGCGACGTCGACGTCGGTCAATGTCAGCAGAGCAGAGCGGAGTGGAGCGGAGCGGCGATGAGCACAGCGCTTAGCAGTTGCCGGGCAGTTAGCCACAGCAGTAGACGTGTTCTTTAAGCGATCTGGCCCACATATAGTAACTCTGTGACCCCAAATAGAGGTACTGATATTGGTAGAATAGGATTTTGCCAAAGTGGCACGGCTAACGGTGCCTGCTGGCCGACGTCATCAGTGGCAGTGCTCTCTCTCTGGGAGAGAGGGTGAGCATGTGCGAGTGTGTGTGTGTGCGACCGTGTTGACGTGTACAAAAAGCGCAGCTTAAAATTCCCAAAACTAACTCGAATTTCCCTTAACCCTCTGATGCTTGCAGTTTTCCTGAGAGATCTTCAACATGAGGTTATGCATATTGCTGGCTGTCGTGGCCTTCGTCGGCCTCTCGCTGGGCGAGGAGAAGAAGGAGAAGGACAAGGAGCTGGGCACAGTGATCGGCATCGACTTGGGCACCACGTACTCCTGGTAAGTAAGCCCACGTATCTGCTTCATAAACTATACTGCGATCGTAAATTCCATGATTGGTCTAGCACTTTTTGTGACACATGGATCTTATCTCAGTTTCCAAAGCAGTTCTTTAAATCAGTAGATTGTACATATCACTTGTTGCTGTTTTCCAAGGGTATCCTTAGCATTTCCCTACTTGTCATACTAATATATACTTTTTCTTAAAAAAAGACTTAAAAACCTGTTCCTAATTTATAAAAAAAACAATTTTTATACATAATTTTTAAAAACCTTCAGACCTACTTTTAAAAAATCTACTTTCCTACTTCAAATATACCATTTTTTATGAAATAAACAGCTTGTATGCTGAAACCTTTAGCCCTGCTTTTAAAAAATCTACCTTCCTCACTTCCACGTGCGCCCATGAGTAGTATTTCTTAGTACTTCAAGGTCAAAGTTCCATTTTACAATCTTCACTCGTATACACCAAGATCTAGCGAATCCCAAACGCAGACAAGTTTCCATTCAAGATCTCCCACTAATCCCGCGCCATTTCCCTTTACAGCGTTGGTGTCTACAAGAACGGACGCGTTGAGATCATCGCCAACGACCAGGGCAACCGCATCACTCCCTCCTACGTGGCCTTCACCGCCGACGGCGAGCGTCTCATCGGAGATGCCGCCAAGAATCAGCTGACCACCAACCCGGAGAACACGGTCTTCGATGCCAAGCGTCTGATCGGTCGCGAGTGGTCCGACACCAATGTGCAGCACGACATCAAGTTCTTCCCCTTCAAGGTTGTCGAGAAGAACTCGAAGCCGCACATTAGCGTGGACACGTCGCAGGGCGCCAAGGTGTTCGCCCCCGAGGAGATCTCCGCCATGGTTCTGGGCAAGATGAAGGAAACCGCCGAAGCCTATCTGGGCAAGAAGGTCACCCATGCCGTTGTCACCGTGCCGGCCTACTTCAACGATGCCCAGCGTCAGGCCACCAAGGATGCCGGTGTGATCGCCGGTCTGCAGGTGATGCGCATCATCAACGAACCCACTGCCGCGGCCATTGCCTACGGTCTGGACAAGAAGGAGGGCGAGAAGAACGTGCTGGTCTTCGATTTGGGCGGCGGCACCTTCGATGTCTCCCTGCTGACCATCGACAACGGCGTCTTCGAGGTGGTGGCCACCAACGGTGACACCCATTTGGGCGGTGAGGACTTCGATCAGCGTGTGATGGACCACTTCATCAAACTGTACAAGAAGAAGAAGGGCAAGGACATCCGCAAGGACAACCGCGCTGTGCAGAAGCTGCGTCGCGAGGTCGAGAAGGCCAAGCGTGCTCTGTCCGGTTCCCACCAGGTGCGCATCGAGATCGAGTCCTTCTTCGAGGGCGACGACTTCTCCGAGACGCTGACCCGTGCCAAGTTCGAGGAGCTCAACCTGGACCTGTTCCGTTCCACCCTGAAGCCAGTGCAGAAGGTGCTCGAGGATGCCGACATGAACAAGAAGGACGTGCACGAGATCGTGCTGGTCGGTGGCTCCACTCGCATCCCCAAGGTGCAGCAGCTGGTCAAGGACTTCTTCGGCGGCAAGGAACCATCCCGAGGCATCAATCCCGACGAGGCTGTGGCCTACGGTGCTGCTGTGCAGGCTGGCGTGCTCTCCGGCGAACAGGATACCGATGCCATTGTGCTGCTCGACGTGAACCCCCTGACCATGGGTATTGAGACCGTGGGCGGTGTGATGACCAAGCTGATTCCCCGCAACACCGTCATCCCCACCAAGAAGTCGCAGGTCTTCTCGACTGCCTCCGACAACCAGCACACCGTCACCATCCAGGTGTACGAGGGCGAGCGTCCCATGACCAAGGACAACCATCTGCTGGGCAAGTTCGATCTGACCGGCATTCCCCCGGCACCACGTGGCATTCCCCAGATTGAGGTCTCGTTCGAGATCGACGCCAACGGCATCCTGCAGGTCAGCGCCGAGGACAAGGGCACCGGCAACAAGGAGAAGATCGTGATCACCAACGACCAGAACCGCCTGACGCCCGAGGACATCGACCGCATGATCCGCGACGCCGAGAAGTTCGCCGATGAGGACAAGAAGCTGAAGGAGCGCGTCGAGTCCCGCAACGAGCTGGAGTCCTACTCGTACAGTCTGAAGAACCAGATCGGCGACAAGGACAAGCTGGGCGCCAAGCTGAGCGACGAGGAGAAGACCAAGCTGGAGTCGGCCATCGATGAGTCGATCAAGTGGCTGGAGCAGAACCCCGACGCCGATCCCGAGGAGTACAAGAAGCAGAAGAAGGATCTGGAGGCCATCGTTCAGCCGGTGATCGCCAAGCTGTACCAGGGCGCTGGCGGCGCTCCTCCACCGGAGGGCGGCGAGGAGGATCTCAAGGACGAGCTGTAAGATGGCCCTCACTCACCCACACACAGCCCAGCCCACATCCATGCGAGATCATAGTGTTGGAATTAATTCAGACTGATTAAACAATTATAACTTAATTGCAAACGCAGTAGCCACACAACAACAACAACAACAACAGCAACAACAAGATGAAGAACAGCAAATACAGCAGAGACCACAACAACAGCAACAGATGAAACTACTTTGTAGCCCTCAGCAGCCACCCCCGCCCCGCGCCCATCCATTCGACCTTTAAGGCAAAACATTTTCCAAATCAAACCGGCAAAACACAAACCTTTTTTTATATATTTTTTTTTCATACACTTAATTTAAAGTATTTTTTGTCAACTAAAAATATGAGAAGTGTAATAACGATGTAGTCGAGTGTTCCTCGCATTTCTCGCGTCCATCCGCCCACTTCCCCACGCTAGCTGCATAATTATGTAAAACTGTAAATTTTTTTTATATATATACACAAAACTGTGACGACTGTAAGCCCCGAGATGCCCGAGGAGTCGCATAGCCCACGGATATGTCGAGCGGAAGCAACCAACAAACAAACAAAACACAAAACACAGACAAATGTTATATGTATAAGCGTGAAATGGCCGGATCCGCCGGCGCATTGGCCGGGGTGTCTCCCAGGCCCAGGGCAATGCGTCGGGGGAGTCTGGCCGCGTGGAGGAGATGTAGGAGAGCACAGGGAGCTGCGGGTCGTGCGGATAACAGGTCGATGAGAATGCAAACGGCAAGAGATATACCACAAAATCACAAGAAACCACTAAAACTAAGCGGCGGCCCCAACACCAGCCTGGCTTTATAAAAGGATTCTTCGATTTTACGAAGGATTTTCTAATTTATTTAAAAATAAAATAAAAAAATTGAAAAAAGAAGGCACTTGGCTTGGTTATTTTGGGGGGAAGTGGGGTGCCAATTTCCCCTGGCCACATAAATTATTTAAACTCAGAGATCCCACCATGAAAATGCAAATCCTCCTTCGGTTTTCATCATCTTTATTGTTTTTTCTTCATTCGCTGGCATTGAAATTCATCATCATTTCCTTGCGCATCAACCTTATCTCCGCTTTCGCTATATAATTCCTGTGATAACGGTATTATCTTCTCACGCCGACGGCTTTATCGTTTTTCTTTAATCTTAATTATTCTTAAATACATTAAAAAAATACATAAAATATTTTGTTGGTTTCTGTTTTTTTCGGTTTTAAATATCAGTTCTGCTCTCGTTTTCGCATTCGATCTCGAACCCAACGAAGCCGGAATAGCGGGAATTTCCCGACGCCCCGGTTCCGCTTAGCCTCAACCGAAATTCGAAATTTGGGAACAGGGCTGGATGTGTATGTGTGTGTGTACATATATAAATAAGCTAACGGTATATTGTTTATATGTTATATGTATATGTATTTCTATATAATTATATGCACTCTCAGATTTCGAAAAAAGGGAACACCGAAATGTTTCGAATTCGAATCACGTTCGGTTTTGGTTTTTTTTGCTGTTGTTTCGGTTGCTTTTCGGGTTTTTTTTAGGTTAACTGCTTTCCATTTTTCCAAGTTCTTGAAGTACGCATTGAAGAAGAAGCAAATAGGCTGGAAATCGGGTTCGTTTTCGGGTTTTCTGTTTGTTTTCTCTTCTTTTTTTTGCGGGGGAACGGAAATAGAAATGAGGGAACAGAGGTGGGTATCCGGCCACTTGACTTAATATTTTAAAGACTATTTATAAATCGGTTTAGCCCCTTTCATTTCACTTAATAAATAAAATGCAAAGAATATAGTTGAATAAACTTGTTCAGTGTGGCCTGAGGTTTTGCGCAACTCGCAGAGCGAAAAGTAATCTAATAACAGTCAAGAAGGTAGTTAAAAATATATTTGCATTTGATAATTTTGGATACAAGTAACATTTACCATTGACCTAATATTTTCGATTGAAAATTGAAAAATATATTTATTTTAAGTATTTTGGTTCCAAGTAACGTTGCCCTAACATTTTGGATTGAAAATATTCTAGCTTCAAAGTAGTACTTTCAATAAAGCAGTACTCAGAAAAAATGTATAAGTACAAATATTTACTGACAAGGGCTGCAATTCAAAGGAATAGTCATACATTTCATAATTTTGATGTTGTTATTAGATTATTTTTACCCCTTCGTCCAAAGCTCTGGTCACACTGCACCTGATCCTATTTTCCTCCTTTTTTCGAACAGGAGCTGACTGTGTGTGAGTGTGTTTCGTTTGTGTATGGGTGTGAATGGCTCTTCTGCTTTCGGATCCAGCGTTGAAGATTTTGATGTTGGTCCTTCCTGTCTGTCTGGGGTTTTTCGTAAACATATTCTCGCTCGCTCTTCCAAATCTTTGTTTTCAGTGTCGCCCGGCCTGTACGCGTGTGTGTGTGTGTGTGTGTGTGTGTGTGTGTGTGTGATCGAGCTGAAGTGTCAGTGTGTGGGTGTGTATCGGCTGCTGGACTGCTTGGCTGCACTGCTTGCGCTTAGAGGCGCTTGGGGACCGTGTCGGCATTATTCTCAGGCTCTTCGTCCTTGGGCGGCTGACCACGTTGCTGCACGGACCAGCAAACACCATTATCGAATCGTTCAGACCATACCGGATTGCAAAAAAAAAGCACACACACATGACAAAAAGGGGAAAAGAGGAGAGAGTAGAAAAGAAAGCGGAAGAGAAAGAGAAAGAAGAAACACACACATCAATATCAATTCGATCAGTTGTAGGAGTAAATTGGTGTAATACGACCGTGTTCCCAATTCGGCAGGATCAATTTCAACACTTTTCACATTTCAGATGTAATATACTTTATATAAATGATCAATGGAAAGCCTCCTTTAGTATTTTTGAAAAAGTTAACAGATTTCTTTTAACTTCGATTCCAAACATGAACTTTAAAGTGTACCTTAAAAATCAATTCAATTTTATTCCGAAATTGGAAACCGGTTAAATGCGATTTTAATGGCATGGAATGGCAGCAGGATGTTGATCTGAACCGTGAATGTTTATACCACATGAGTTGGAAGAGCCAATGGAAAAGTCCCTTGGGAAGTCGGGGTAAATATGGCGGTGATATGAATGTCCTCCTAACTCTCAAAATTCTAGGTAATCTTTATTATGTGTGTGTCTCTGCGTCTCTGTGTGCTTCATTTAATTCGCCAATTCGTTGAAATTTTTTACAGATTTAAGAAAAACAATTTTATAGCGCCGCGGAACTTTTTTTTCATTTTAATAGAAGAAATTGTTTTCACTTGTTATTAAAAAGTTATCTCTTTGTTGTCAAATTAGTTTTTTTTGTATATTAGAAAAGTATGCTTTAAAAACTTCATTGTAATATCTTTAGTTTTTTCAAACACAAATTTTTTTGGTATTTTTTATCCCTAAAATTCTCCCGAAGAATTCTCCCCGAGTGTAGTTGTAAGGCGTGCCAGTGATAAGATAATCGAGGAGATGGAGAAGCAAGCAGTGCCGAATACAGTGTACTTTGGTGGGTGTTCTTATGTTCTTATGGCGAGTGAGGTGCGTGTTTGGACCCATGGAAATTATTAATAAAAATAAACCAATAATGTATAAGTTTAGCATATTTATTTTATGACTGTTTATTGCTGTACTCGTTGACATTATCATTCGGATGGGCGCAAAGCGGGTGGTGTGTGGGGAATATAAAATAAACAAGACCCGGCGGATGCTGCAGCTGCCAGCTTTTGTCACCGTCGTTGAAGAATGATGGCTTGAGGAAGAATTCCAGAAGAGCATACGAATTCTTCTTAATCGAATTCTCTATAAATCGAACTAAACAATCAATCTAGATAGCAAACATTTTAAAATTCTAAAAATAAAATATATTTGAACTCTTTCTGTGACTGCCAAAAATGATCTGACAACTATTCTCATGAAAATTAAAAACGTTTTTTTTTATGATGATCTACAAAATATTTGAACATTGTTTTTGCAACTTTATGACTCCATAAGTGATAGCTTTGCGCGAGTTAAGGAAGTTCGTCAGTGGAAAATGAAACGGCGATCACTCGGCCTCGGCCTCGGGATCAGGGCGACTCAGGATCTCCTGACACAGTGCAATGTAGTCCTTGAGGAGGTGCAAAGCATAGCATATAGAAGGGTTAAATCAAATTAAAAAGGCAGGCGAGGGCACACGGAACATGGAACACAGCGCTGACATACAGTAAATCAATCCTCGTGCGTGCGTATTCGGGGATCTTGGAGACGGACACTCAAGCCACCCACATGGTATATCACACAATTAGGGTCAAAATAATGACATAGCCCTGGGCTTCTATTTTGACTGAATATGCAAGCGGATGGTGGGACACTTAATGTGATTTGGCGTGGCGAAATGATAGACTGCGTTTTGTATTAAATATCAGTTTTGTTTTTATTTTAGTTATTGTTATTATTACTTTCACTTTTATTTTCATTTCTCGTTTCGTTTTATTTTCTCATTAATTAATTGTAAACAGTTTTCTGCACACTCTCAGATTAACTTATCAACGGTCCTCGGCCTTTCTATCGATCTCTATATAGATTTCCATATATATATATTTATACTTTATTTCTAATTTTCTTAAAAAACGTTCTTCACTTCTCGTTTTATTGTTTGTGTGTTTTCTTTTGCGCTCTCTTTGTTACGCAAATATTCATATTGATCTTAACAACATAAAAAAAACAAATTTAATTAATTCGTTTTGGCAGAAGAAATGCAATTCTATATTATTACAATGGGGGAAATGCTCTTGGAACTACATACAAATAAGTTTAGAATTAAGGAATTAAAAAAAAAAAAACAACAAGGGGAGGGGGAAGAATTCAGTAGAATTTAAATGGAAACGATTCTGAATTGGACCCTTAAAAAACTAAACTATACCGATTAATGCCGCTACAACTGGAACAAAGCCAAAGCTATATATGTATGTATTTTTTAACTATACTGAACACACACAATCTGCAACGAGTTTTAAATGCTGGCTTTCCTTTCCGATTTATTCATCATTCGTTTTCTTGCGTTTTTGATTGATTGTTGAACACTGCCACAAGTTTCTTATTGCTTCTGCGAACGATAAGGCAACACTTGCCGTTACTCTTGGTTGGATTACAGTGTGTGCACAGCATGGAAAAAGGATGCAGCACGTGGTCCTTTTTCCATTTTTCCTGCTTGTCCGTGCATGCTCATGAGTGTGTGGGTGTCGCTGAGTGTGTGTTTGTTGGATTGTGTGTGTCTGTGTGCATTTGGGGCTTCTGCCATGCTCGTTCGTTAAGTTGCTTGAGTGCTGCTGCCATATCTCTTCCTCTTTCCATCCACATCCTTATTTTCCAATCGGTTGCTTCTCTTCTCGTTTATTTTCTTCCTGTGTACGGTGTCTGGGGGTCCTGTGAGTGAGTTGTTGGTGTTCTTGTGTGCGTGCGTGCATGGGGATGACTGTGTCTCTTCATTTTCGGTTACTTCTTTGAGGGAGCTGGGTTTTCGTTATCCGGACTATTCCTGCCCGGCACTATCTTGGGGAACTTTAGGTTTTGGTATGCGGTAAAGGCCGCTGCGGGACTGTTAGGGGTTTCATTAGCGTTTTCGTTTACATAAATGCTGATCGTTATTTGAGTTTTTTTTTTTATTATTTGGAAGTACTACGTTGCATATATCGTTGTTTTCTCTACTTTAAATTACTTTCTTCTCTGCCTACATCTCGCTCGCGCTCTCTCTTTCTCTCACACACTTTCTTCTCTGTCTGATTCGAGTCTCTTTTGTTTGTTTGTTTTCTTTTTGGTCAAGTGTTGCACTGCCAGTGTTGTAAAATGCCACACAAAAACATACATACATCAAAGGTGACGAAACGAACAGTTATTAAATACAAAATAATCGGTTAATTGACTAAAGCAACTAAATATTATATTATGCATGTGTGTGTGGGTGTGTGTGAGTGTTTGCTTGTGTCTTCGTTAAGTCCTGGAACTTAAACTTCAATCCGTAGGATTTCCTGCTCTCGGTAATACTAAAATCTAACATAATACACATGTTTTCGAATGTTTTTTATAGATTAGATTAAAAGAATTGAAGTGATTCAAATAAAAATCGCATGAGGTTTTAACATGTTTCAGTGTGCTAAATGAATCGGTGCGTGTGGGGATTTCCCTTCATCTATTTTTCTTTTTTAAACAATTTTTTTTCAGTTTAATGCTTAATTTCTTTTTTCTCTAAATATAAACGCAATTGATTTTTGTTTTTTTTTTAGTTTATATATTTGTATAAATGATTCTTTGCTCCTGGCGCTCAAAAACCTCAATACAGTTGTCTCTCTCCGTCTCGCTTCTCTGTCTCTCAGTGTGGTTGTGGTTGTTGTTGTGTGTTGCTGTCTATCGGTCTTCCCGTTGTAAACTATCATTTCGATTTTTATTGATTTTTGTTTGGTTTACATGCAGTTGAATGGGTTGTTTTTGTTTTGTTGTTGTTGTTGTGTTCGTGCGTATGTATTTGTGTTGTTGTAGTTGTTTTGTTGTTGTTGGTGGTTTTATTGAATTAGTTTTTCTACACCCAATGTTAAGAATCGATCGATTGGAACGATCGATTGTTGATCGATAGGTTTTTGTTTGTTTTTGTCAGACAGGCAGAGACACGTTCAGATTCATTATCATATTCAGGTTCAGGTTGTCGATCGGATTTTATGGATGTTTGATTTGATTTGGTTTTTGTGGTGGTGGTTGGTTTGGTGGTTTTGTATGTGTGGGGAGAGAAAACAAATAAAAAAGATATAATATATTTATATGCTTAGTTGAATGATTCTTGGGTGGCGTTTTTAGTCAATATATAGATTTTTAGATTGAAAATGAATATACAACAAAAAAGATGAGAGAGTATGGTTGTAGGGGAGAAAGGATAATATCTAGTTATTAAGTTTTAAATTTACCGCTCGTAGTGGCATTTTAAAATTGGCTGCTGCCTGCAGCTGAATTTGATAAGCTAAGCTGTGTATTTTAAAGCCGTACAGCCTACACATGTGGTTTAAGTTGTCGTTGTTTCGTATATGCCGAACATAGAATAAAAGAATGTAAATACATGTATCATTAAATCGGGGTAACTTGCAGCAAATCTCAGCCGAATCTCACCTTGGAACAAACTGATTAGTAGGACGCTTGGGACGATACTCGGGATGCACCATGAAGAGCATGTGTGGAAATCCAGTGCCAAAATAGGCGCCATCGGTGTGGTGGTGGCGCGACGATTTTGGTGTGTACACGTCAATGCACTTGGGGCAATAGGTCTTCACCATTGCCTCGCCGGGGATGTCCGACAGACCTGAAGAAGGCAGAGAAAATCATGAAGTTAGGCTTGTTGAATTTAGTTGTCAGCAGTGTATACAGTTTAGGTAAACTAAAGTTAATATTACTCAGCTGGTATCCCTAAAAGATAATCATCTGGTTATCATTATTTAAGTCATGAGTGCAGTCAATACGTTTTCGACCCTATAAAGTATATCTCTTCTTGAACAGTATCAGTAGACGATCCGATCTAGCTTTGTCCGTCCGTTTCTACGCACACTAATTTCTGAAGTTGAAAGCTATCGGGATAAAAACTTTATTTTTTAAATTGGAAGAAGCCGAGTTGGACAACTAAAATCTATAACTCCCATAAGGGTAAACGAAAAAATACATTAAAAAATTCTATTTTCGTATTTTTTCATCATATACTCTCCTACACTTCTAGAATTTTGCTAAAAATGGATTTTTATCCACACGAATACAGCATACGATGCCATAAAAACGACCAGAAAATAAATGACAATATAATATGCAAAAAAGTTATAACTTTGTGGTTTTTGATCGTATTTTGTTCTACTCTGGGGTATAGCATTATTTTATAATAAAATATTCCGAATATACAGTTTCTACGGGATCCATATATCAACATTAACTTATTTTCTAGTTCTAGTTTTCTTAGCGCCTAAGGGTTGGCAAAACGACTTATCATCGTTTTTGCCTACCGCTCCTCTCTTTTTACATAAACATTTGGGAATCAGAGAAATGTTTATAAGGCCTGTCTGTATGCCTGTCCCATGTATTTATTTTCCCGGATCTTGCATGACTTTGCGGAATTTTGCAGTTTATATTGGGCGCGCCAAAGTGAAATCTAATCTTATGTTTGTATACGAATTTGATTCGATATTTAGCTGAAGGGCCAGATCTTTTATCTCATGTCTCTGAGGAAATATATCAATTATTGTAAGGCAGCTCCTATTGCCAATAAATCTCGGATTATGGCGACAAACGTAAGAGCTGGGGAAGTTTCTGGAATGTATTATCTATCTCTGGCAGTAGAAATTCTCTTGCAATGTGGTGAAATGAAAATATGGTTTTGTAACAGGCTGATGTCAGAGTAGGTTCGCGAGGTAATGCATTCTGCTTTGAGCTAAGTATTTCCCTTTGCTGCCACTGCGAAACCTTTAAAAACCCTCACAGTACTGTGTCACGCTCTTTTCTGACATCAGCTTAGTATTAAACAATATTTATTATGAAGGAAGATTTTAACGATATATAATTAGCGTTTTTGTTTTGGTTTCTACTCTTGGCAATTATAGAAAATGATATATAGCTTTGAGAATGGAAATCTCCTAATTGGTTTGGTGTTATTCTGACTAGATCTGTTGATCTTTAAATACAGATCTAGCAGTGTACATAGGTATGCGTAAAATGAAGCAATATGAGAGTATGTCTTTGGAGGACCTTTGTTTTGATTATCAACAAGGTAACTACAATTTAGCGAGTGATTTGTGAGAAGTTTGTGATCCAAGATTGATACCTATGTTAACAGATCTCCTACTTAAGGGTTCTTCAAGTATATATTATTCAGGGGGTTTTTGAAAGTATTTAGCGTATTTACAGATTAGTTCTGAAGTTAGAAAGTAATTTCAAGATGAGTTATTTTAAATACAAGCATAGGTGTAGGTTTTGTGATACCAAAGAATCCCTATTTAAGCCACATATGTTAGTTAGTTTCGAAAACTGATCGCAGATTTTGGTTATCATGGGTTATACTTGGAAAGCTTAAGACCTGGCCGTCAAGGATTTTCTTTTAGGCTGACTTTTGCATCTGTTATTCAGGCCTTATAAGAGGTATTTCGAATATAAAGCATTTACAAATTATACTGACTTTTAGTTCTCAAGTTAATGTAAGCTGAAGTCAAGTTTACTACAAGTGTCAATATTAGTGGAGGATATTTGATGCCAAAGACCTATTTTTACAAAATAAAGGCATTCATTTGCCTTGAAATGCAGTTATTTTAGGGTTTCTTTAAAGGCGCTTTCAGGAAAGATGTTACTTAGTTTCTTAAAATCAAGGCAGATTGCTTGGTTATGGGCTCTGCTTGGAATGGCTTTTGCTTGAGGGATCCCTCAAGGATCTGCTGTTAAGCAGCAACTGTTATTCAGGGGAGTCCAGGCGGTATCTAGGAATACTTGAGCTGGTTCTTCAAAGATGCTGATGCTAATCTAAGTCTCTCTAACTGACATATAGTTCCGAAAACTGATCGATCATGGTCTCTACTTGGTATGGCTTATGCTAGGGCGATCCCCCAAGGATCGGTTACGCACCCAAGGGCAGCATGGGCTGACTTTCGCAGTAGACACGTGGGCAGTGTCCGAAATCGCCAGTTTGATATTTCTCGATCATTTGAGCGATGCCGCGGTTTGTTAGTATATATCTGGCGTGTATGAGGCCGTAGAGCATCTCGGCGGCCTGCTCGGTCATGTCGGACTGCAGGGGGTTGTCCTCGAGCTCGTCCTCTGTGGGTGGCGGGAATACATGATATTGCGAATCAATAAAATCAATTTAAAGGGGGCAAGAGCACCCAGCTTACCCGGCTCCAGGTCCAAGATCATGTCCAGGGCCTGGCGATAGTTGGGCACCTGCTCATTTAAGCCAGTTAAATTGAATTTGTCCTGTATGTAGTCCTCGTCCACCTGGAATAAGGGAATATGGGAACATGGAGCATGGAATATGGGAAACTAGATCTGCCCGGGAATATGATAGGCACACATATATATCGGGTTTCGCACACATCTCCTGCCCGTGTGTGTGTGTACAGTTGGACTCGGCATTGCCCCACCTTGCGGCACACACAGACACACGCACACACATGGGCTGGAGAGGCGGCAGCTCAGGGCTGCACTTTGCAATTGTTGCACTTATAGCGCGCGCTTAGATAACGCCAATATCTCACCTCGCAGAAGAACTCATTGCCACGAAGCCCGCAGAACCAGGTGACCCAGGAGACTTCCTCGGAGCTGCTCATTTTGCTGCGGAATAATCGAAGGGAATCGGCATTGGAAGTGATATTGGAAGTGATGAGTTATATTTTTGCTGTCAAATTATCCTGCACACGCACACCACCATGCACATGTCACACACACACACACACGACGCCCGCATTCGCACACACAGGGAGACAAACATATAAACGCTCACGCACTATTACATACATTAGGGGGATTATTTTGCGTAATTTGGGCCTGGCGTGCGGAATTTATTGTTGAAATACCATGGAAGGCAGCAGACTTGACGAAAGTTTTTCCACCTTCTCCTTTTCCTCTGCTCTTCGCCTCCGCTTCTTGTTGCTCGTTGCTCGCACACACAGTTCTCCACACACACCACACACTCCTCTTTCCGCTTCTTTTCCTCGCTCGCTGTGCGTTCGCCCTTCTTGTTTTCCTTATTTTTCTCGGCTTCCGATGTTTTTCAGCGCCACTGCCTGCCAGCGATCACAGCGTTCGAATGCTTTCGAGGCGGTTGGGTGGGGGGTGGGGGCGAAAAAGTGATATTGAAACTTTTATACTTGTATTTTGACAATTGACAAGCGCTCATACAAAATGTGCCGAGCAGCAAGAAGAAGCACGCTCTGGTGGAAATTGAGAAAAAAAGAGACACATATACGGGGGCCACACGCACACACACAGGCACACGCGACGTGCACACACGCACGCCTCTGCACGGAGCAGCGCTAGCAACGCACACAGGGCCGCCGCCTGGCACTGTTCCCGCTGCGGCCATCCTCCAGCGCACTTCCAGGGGCCAGCACTCACCTAAATTGTTATTAATTACGCAAATTGATCGACGTTTGCAATGCAGCAGAACCGGTAAAGGCAAATATTGTAGTGAAGACGGGGTACCAGGTATGCAATCGCGCCTATCGATAACCGCTGCCTGCGCTGTCCGCAGGCGATTGTCAGTCGCTGGCGGGGTGCCATCGCTAGGCGATACCTATCGCCATGGCAGGCGTGCGCGTTTCGCAACACTGCTCGGGGAAGGCAAGTGCAAAATATTACTTATAGCTATTGCAAAAAATTAATTATTTAAAAAGATATTCTTAAAAATATAAAAAAAATGTTTAACTTTTAGCACGGAGAGGTATCTCCTTTTAAGCTAGTGGTATTAGTTAGGGTACCATTAAGGTTTTGTTATCTGTAAAATGTATGGTCACACTACTTTCAATGTTTTTAAATTAAAAAATGTATATTCAAACAATGCGAATTATAAAAACCAGCAGTTGGTACGGAATACTTTCAGTATGTTTGTATTTATTTATTTATTTTATTTATTTATTTTCGCACAGGGCCGCTTATCGATGTGTGAGCGTGACGATGACTATTCCACACTGTACGTCTGCCGGCAGAGGCTGAGAAGAGCTTTTTCTTAGGCTTTGTTTATGGGGCAACTAGCTTAATTAAATTAAACTTAAATTTCAAATTGTTGAGTGTTGTGTTGCATATCAAGTATCGATATTGATTATTTCGTATATCGATGCATCCGGTGAAAAAGGGTAAATGGCGGGTAAATGCCTTTGCATAAAGATCGGAATATGTAAAATTAAAATATTATAAAAACTAACTCCCTTAAAATTTTTATTTTTGCTGAAAAGGAAATTTCGTTTTTATATGTCTTCTTTTATACTTCGTTCTTTAAATATTTTGTCTAATTAGATTACACAAATGTTTAAAAATATATATTTAAAAAAAAATCATTTATAAAAAGTTTTGGATAAGTATACACATTAGTACGTTTTTAGCTGAGTGATTAGTTTACCGTCACAGCTTGTTGACAATTTTGAATATTTCCTTGGCCTTCTGGCGGCCGTTTATCACGTAGGCCAGCGGATCGTCCTGGCTGGATTCCATCAGGTGGTCGCAGGACTCCTGCCCGATGTCGAACATGAAGGACGCGTCGATGTCCTGCGGCAACTTGCCGCGCAGGAAGCTGATCTCGTTGTCGGCCAGGGCCGGCTTCCGGGCCAGGAGCAGGGCGGACAGGTAGCGCGGCTGCTTCTTCTTCTCGGCGCAGTGCATCACCAGGCCCCAGGTGTCGTAGTCCGTGTCCAGGACGTACGTGTTGTAGATGCCCTCGTCTGGAATGGGGATCCCTTTGTTAGTAGAATATTTCACTCTATGGGGGTGCCACCCAATCACTGCGATTTAAAGAAATCTTTCAAGGTGTTGAAAAGTATGCAACAAAATATTTTCTACTTAAACTAATACTTATTAAGTACACACTTTTATACAAATATCATTACATTTTAAAGGTATTTCACAGGTCCAGCCTATATATGGTAAAATATAAATATTGTATATTTAAATTAAATCCAATTGGTTTATTTTAAGGATATCCTATTTGAATTTGCTGCCAAAAGTATGCACTTGATTATTTTACTTAGCTAAATCAACCAAGATTTAATTTAATAGCATACTTGCAAGCCCTAGAGTGTGACATACTTTTAGGCCTTTTCTTAACCACAGTTTGGGTTGCTATAAAAGGACTTTCCGTAAAATTTAAGTTCAGTTTTTGAATCTTATGGGATCAGGTTTACCACTCACAAATATCCTCCGTGTGCTGCCAGTGGCCCGGCTCCTCGAATCTGGGTATCATCCAGGTGATGTTGCCAACCAGCTTCTCGCGCAGCGGGTCCTCCGCGAATATGTAGCTGAAGTTCATGGTTATCTATTTGGATTGGTAATATTCTATAGGGTTTCATTTTATAAACAACTCCCAGTCACACCCACGTGTTGATCTTCCTTGGAGAAGGAGAAGTGACTGCGCATGCAAGCGTATTCCGGCATCTCCTCCGTGGAGGCATAGTACTGCACCACGTACCAGCAGCCCATCATCCGCTCCAGATCGAAGTTCCTTATGGCACCCACCTGTGGGGCACAAATTCAATATGTACTTTGATACAATTTAAAAATTTTAATACCTCAGATAGTAATATAAAGCAAAAAGAAATTGGTTTAATGAGTGTTTAAAAAATATTTTGTGATTATTTAAAAAATCACAATTATCAACAGATTTAAATTCATTAAGTACTATGTATAATTGTTATAAAATGTAAAATATATCTAAAAACATTAAAAGAGGTCGAGAAATAATTTGAAGTATATCAAAATGTTTTAAAATCAGGTAATGTAACACAATAATAATAATACATATAATGCAAAACAAAATTGGTTTAATGAGTGTTTAAAAAATATAACATGATTATTTTAAAAAACACAATTACCAACATTTTTAAATTCATAAAATACTATGTATGATTGTTATAAAATGAAAAATATTCTGAGGAAAAAGTACGCCTAGATAAAGAAAGAAGTAAATAAAAAAATAAGTAAGTAAATGAATGAATAAATAATTAAATAAAGAAAGAAAGAAAGAAATAAACAAAAAAAATAAATAAGTAAATAGGTAAATGAATAAATAAATAAACAAGTAAATAAATAATAAATAAACAAATAAATAAATAAATATATATATATATTATATATAAATAAATAAATATTAAAGAGGAGCTAATGCACAGCTCAAAATAAAAAATAAATGTGATTTTCGAAGGGTCAAGGCTGCGGCCCGCAAATAAAAAAGGCAAATAGCATTTGGGCCACAAATGCCTTGGCTCTTCTCCCGCTTTTCCCCCAGCTCGGCTGGCTGCATCTTTTCACATTGCTCGCCTGGCGACCACAAAGCAAACACACCTCGGCTTCGGTAGGTGAAAGAGTTGGAGGAGCGACGGACGACGAGAGCCGTTGGCGCTGTCACCGTGATTGACTACTGACAGTTCATTGAGGAGTCGCAGGCGCAGTTGCCCCGTCGCTGTTGCCGTCTCTCTCTGCGGCGCTGTGGCCGTCTCGCTCGCCGTCTTGCAAGACGCGACTTGCAGACGCAAGTCAGCCTCTGATTGATGCGCCTCAAAAGCGCGTTGCCCCGCATGTGCCGCCCCCCTTTCACTGCTCCGCCACCCCCCCGCCGACGTCTCTTTCTTCCCGCTGACGTCTCTTTCTTCCCGCCAAGCCTCTACGTGCGTGTCTTTTGTCTATTCTTGTTGATTGTTTTCTGGCTTTTGGCTCGCTTTTCGGTGCTTGCACTCGTATTTGTGTTTGTGTGACTGCACCTGCTTCGAAGTGCAATTGTCGCCGCCAACGGAGATGCAGACAGTGGCGTGGCGGGAGGGGGGCTGGAGAAAGGGGGGGGGGGAAGACGGCGAGACGCAGACGACGTCTGAGCCACTTAGAAAGTGTGATTGATTTTGGCATCGGTGTGAGCCCATTTCTTCTGCCCGGCTCTTTCTGCGCCTGGCTTTTATGTCCCATTCGTTCTTTTCGCTGGAGATGGAACGTGCCAGCCAGGCGATAGACGGCTGAGCCACTCACCCAATCATCAGTTAACATTTTCCATGCTAAAAGTCTTTTGAGGGCTAACATTTCCTGATGCAACAAAATCCTGGCAAAAATAAGCCCTTTTCTAGAACCGGTTGGGAATTATAGAGCCCAGCTAGAAGCTATGAAGATTTTAACAATTATTGGATGTTTTCAGAGCATTGATGATGGAAATAAGAAGTAAGTGAATCACATGGGGGATAATTATCATGGGAGAAGATTAACTTAAAGACAATTACCTGAAAAAGAAAAAATACCTTTTTCGACTTGAACCGGTTGGGAACTATAAAGCTAGACTCGATATATTCCCACAGTAACTAGCTGGTGCCATCACTAGTGGCTTGAAATATGTCGCAGTGCGCCCGGCATATTGATGAGCCTTCGAGCTCGAGCTTGGGCCCGAGATGCTTTCCTCCTCCGGCGGCTGTGCTCAGAATGAAATCGAATCGAAGCTAGGCGAAGCGAAGCGTTGCCAAAGAAAGTGATCCAGTTAGGAGAGGCCGGGGACGTGACCAGGGACGGGAGTCCGAAGCTGGCCAAAACTGCACCTGCATCCAAATATCTGACGGATTGTTTGCTCTTCACCCAAGCTATTGCCAATGCCCAAAGGTGACCTCAATTTCATACGTTTTGGGAACAAATGCCAGCTTGTTTTTGAGACAAGATTCATAAATATATATAAAAAAGGTGTTTCTCTGAGGGATTTCATTAAAAGAAAAGGATCTTTGACCTCCCCCTAGAAGAAGATATAGTAGTCTTTGTATTACTTTGCGTTTGAACCCATGTCTAGTCAGAACTTTATCTTTATAAGGGGCTTTTTTCTTGCTTAGTCAACCCAACAAAAGCCACTTTGAGTGTGTACTTTCATCACAAAGACTGAAGTGTATTCCATACTATACTTATTTTATAATATATAGCTTGTGAGATGGGTGGTTCCTGGTGCTAGGTGGTTCCTGGGGAGAATACCTACCTGGGGACACTGGTTACTGGGGCCCGAGCGCCTCCTCGTCTGGTAGGCATTGCTGTTGTACCTCGTCCACAGATTGGCATCCACCGAGGTGAAGAGTTCCAGGATGATCGCGAGTAAGGCGAGGAGCAGGAGCGATCCATTCCTGCCCATGATCGGGGGCATTTTTCCGGAGTCCAGGGGGGGATTAGCAATTAATGTCGTTAATCTTCCGGCGGACTCGGACGCGCGATCTCCGTTGCGTTGTCGCGGGCACTGATTCCGATGGCACTGCGCCATCTCCGCGAGCAACATGCGACATTAGCATCCAGCAGTAGCTACACTGTAAAAAAATGTATTAAGAAAAGAAACCTTATTAAATTGTTGTAAAAAAAACAAAAAAATTGAAGATTTTTTCAGCTTAGAATTACTATTTATAGGAAAAAAAATTAATTTGTAATAAAATACAATATGGGTTCTTTCATACAAGTAATATAACTACAATTTCATATATTCTAAGAAAAATAACATTTTATGCATATTTTTTGTAAAATTAACTAGCTTTTTTTCCAAGTGCACCCCAGCGGATCGGAACGCAACGGATTCGGATGTTTTTGCGGATAAGCGCCTTCTTATTGCCACAGAATTCTATGGGAATAGCAGCGGCTGGCTCATTATCGGCTGGAAATAAGTGCGATAAGTATGCGCACTTGGTGGCTTTTTAGCTAGATAAATGAATACAAAAACTCTGTTTTGGAGAGTGTAAAATTAACATACCTTTATAGATTATTTTATAGAGAGTTCACTAGTTAAATTGGAATGGGGAAAATCTTCAGCTAAGAAAATCATTGGAAAAAAATCAATTAAAAAATTAGGTACTTTTAATTACGAAAATTAAATAGAAGGGAAAACGTTTTTCCTATGAATTAATTGATTACCTATTAATCTGTTCAGAAGGCATTACACCTGTTTTCCATTACTATTTAATTATTTTAACACTTCCAGCCTTGTAAGGAAACCTTGAGATTCCAGGACAGCTCTGCCCCACTCTCCAATTCCCTTCCTGGAAGGCTAGTCCCCAGCGCACAGCCACTTTCCTAGGCGATCGCATCACTTCCAGCGTGGTGAGTTCCCTCGCTCATTTGAATATTGGAATTTAATCAGCCGCCTTCCCCCCACCCCGGCACTTGCTCTCCTTCCACGAGTGTGGGTGAGCAAGCCGCTCTTATCAATTACCCACGTCCGTTTGCCAGTCAATGCCTTGCATTGCACAAATACGCGTACATGTGAAATTACCGAGTCTGGGCAACGGGAACCAAGTATTTTTCGGCCGCACTGCATCTTGTTTTCACTTGTCGCGTGGATGCAGATTTCCAGGTTTCCTGATTTCCAGCCAACTTTCTCGCCGCGGAGAGCGAAATTTTCGGGGTGGTGTGTTGGCCGCT
The DNA here is from genome assembly GCF_025231255.1 of Drosophila biarmipes. Classification (NCBI taxonomy): domain Eukaryota; kingdom Metazoa; phylum Arthropoda; class Insecta; order Diptera; family Drosophilidae; genus Drosophila; species Drosophila biarmipes. Next base: position 8,591,790 of record NC_066611.1, on the reverse strand, counting down.
GTGGTGGAGGTGGGTTGGCGAAGGGGGGTGGCGGCTGGAAAGGGTGGCGCTGGGGCGGCACGGGGCGCTGGGGAGTGGAGAGTGGAAACAGGAAACACTTTAATAGCCTGCAAATTTATTCTTTACAATCGCCAGAACGAAGCGAGCGCCGCGCTGGACACTTTCTCTTTATTGCGAAACGAGTTGCGCGGCATTTTCACGACCGGACTGGAATGAAACTGGACATCCTCGGAGGTGGCTGCTGTGGCCGCTTCTTCTTCCGCCTGCGTCTGCTTTTAAGGCCTTTTTTCTTATTTTTTGCCTGATTTTTTATTTTTATATTTTTTTTTTTTGGACTTGTCTGGTTTTCTGTTGGCCAGCCCAAAAAAGCGGCGCAACTTTCGTCGCCGCATTGCGTTGCGATGCGTTAGCGGCCAGTTCCGGCTTCTGCGGCGGCTCCTCCTGCGCCCCCCGCCTTTCTCCGCCTTTCTCCCGCCTTTCTCCCGTCTTTCTCTCTCCCATCGCAGACGCAGCGAAATAAGGCAACAAGTGCGCGGCCGTAGAAATGTCGCCTGCTCTGCTCCTGCGCTCTCCCGGCTTTTTTGGCCGCCTTAAGTTCCTGATCTCTCGCTGGAATGTGTGCGCGTGTGTGTGAGTGCGGATGAATGGAGTCTGAGATCAAGGGCGTGATCAGTGGGGGTGGGAAAGAGAGAGCGAGGGGAGAGGCAACAAGTGGGAAGGAGGAACATAAAAGTGAGTTGCCACTATGAGCACCCTTTAACCCATAGGTGGTCCTAGGTCATTTGACCCTTCCCGTTACTCGTAAAGCAATTATTGTACTGTTACTAGGTTAACAGAATGTTTGACGTGTTTCCTTCTAGAAATATCACTATCTCAACACACTATTAAGATCCTCTACGCGCGGAGGATCTGGCAACACACTTAAATTCCAATCATTTGTATAATCATTTTTGCAAACCATTATAAGGTGTTCATCCCAGGACTCCACAAGCACACCATCTGAAGCGGAATGAGGGTTAATCCTGGGAATGTCACTACTACCAGTATCATCAGTAAGATTCTTCATAGTCGCTTAGGGTGTGGCAACGCTGTCACATATAAGGTTGCCATCCCAAGAATCTTAAGCATCATCCGGGGATGCCACTTTGTTAACATAATTTCTTTTCTAATTCTTTATAGCTCTATATTCAAATCTTTAAATCCTCAAAAAATCGCTTATAATAAAACTACAAGAAAGATATATCTTACAACCCGGGACCGAATAAGCTGGCAACTATATCTTTCAAAAGAAATACATTTCAAGAGAGAGTGAATATGTTAAAAATGTTGCCACCCTTGTAATGATACTTTTATTAATAGCTTGGCTTATTTCAGCTCAGCCGGCTGCCCATTGAGGTTTCTCAATGAATGGCTTTGGCAGCTGGGGCCTGACGTGGACCCCCCCGGAATCGGAATGCCTCAGAGGCGAGTGCCACGCCCGAATTCAGGTGCGCATCCGAGTCCCAGTGCGAGTTCGACTGGCAACAGGTGGGCCGGGCGGAGCCACAGGTGAGTTACAGGTGACAACCGACAGTCGACAGTCGAGAGTCGAGCGCCGAGAGACGAGAGTCAGGCAGACGGAATGTCTGGCGCGGCATGGAGCGGAATGTCAAACGTTTATTTGCCGGTAATTAAATTTGAAAATGATTTAAATTTCACCAGCGAATATTTCAAATTGGTCTTAACACTTTCTTTCGCAGCATCAGCATCAGCCTCTGTCTCTGTCTCTGCCTGGCCAACGGCCCACCCGCAAGCTGCCGCCGACTCGATGACCCACCTAGGAAGGCCCCCCCCTCCGAGCGCCGCCCATGGGCAATCCATGGGAGCAATCCGGCTGATTGGAGATTTGTTTTCTATTTGCAATTGATCGATGCTCGCCTGCCAGGCAGCACAACGGCCACAAGAAATGGTAAAAAAAGGAAAACGCTGCAAAAAAGTTAACGCAAAAATTGAGCTGGACGTCGTTGGACGGTGTCCACGTCCGGTGGGTTCGTTAATGGCATTCCGAACCTGGGATCAGGCCGATGGATTAGCCAGCTTTCAGCTCGAGACCTTCGCAAACGTCGCTAAAACAAATGGGGATTTTATTTTAATGAAATATTTTGGAGTCTAATATTATATTATTCTATATGGTTTATATGGAACCACTCTTCAGAAGGCATACAAATATTTTAGAGTCTACTAATTGTATTACTATATATGGTATACACAGAACCACTCTTCATAAGACATAAACATATTTTGCAATGTACAAATATGTATTACTCTATCTAGTATATTTAGAACCACTCTTCATAAGGTTGAAATCACATGTATTGTCGAAGCATTGCGCTATTTTCTTTACTTAGGTTTACTGGTCAACGAAATTCTATCTATCTTGTTTTATCCTTTTTCAAATAAGATATTTACAACTAAAACCAAGAAACTTGTTAGGTTGGACCTCTTTTCAAAAAAAAAAACCAAAAACTAGGATCTTAATACCTTAGATATTTCCATAACTATGGGAAAAAAAGAAGTTTGTACCAATATTTCGTTTCATTTCATATTATATCATACTATGTGTATAAAATTAGCATTATATCATTTCATTTCATATTATATCATACCATATCACACATAAACGTACTAATCACACCATATCATTCTATATCATATTAGGATTATATGATCGACCTATCTGCTCAGCAGTATCATCAATTTAAAAATTATTTGAATGAAGAACTATATAAAATTTAATCTTAGTAGAAAGCACTTCATTTTAGAAGTTCGATATCCAATAAAATGTCTTTTTACCATCATAATATGTTATATATATTCTATATTTGCCTTATAAATAAAGCTAAATTGTTATAAATATCCAATATATACTGAAATATACATACCATGTGATTCTATTATTCATGATCTTGTTATATAAAAAACAGCAATTATTAATCAGAATGAGTTTTCTGTAGATAAATAAATATATTTTATAAATATCAAATAAATATGGAAAAATGGACATACACACTGTAAGATTTTAATATTCATGATCTTGTAGTATAAATATCGCAATTAGCACCGATTCGGGCCCGTTTCGCACTACCAATCCAGCGCACTAAGACCTCGGCCTTTGCAAGTGCATCAACTCCTACCCGAGCAGCTCTCGGAGCATGGTTCTAGAGTGGCTGCCACCAGCTGCTCCCCGGTCTCGAGTGCCGAAAAGCGTGTGGGATTGGGATGGCTTGGAGTGCACTCGGTGCCACATGATACACCGTAGATCATGGCCAGTTTCGCTGGCCGCTGAATTATGCGGCGACACGGGCGCAGAGGCTGGCTCGTGAAGGCTGGACAACTGGAGAACTGGAGAAGTGGAGAACGGGGGGCTGTGCGTGCCCTTCTCATGGCCACCATCCATCATCCGTCGTCCGACGGCGGCCGGCATAACCCATCAAGTGGGTTCCGTTTTGTTTGCGCATGCGCGGCGCATTCAGCATCGATATTTCACGATCGTCGTCTGCGTTTTATGGCGATGGAGTGGAAAAATGGGAAAGAGCACACACAGAGGGGCTGGAGCTGACTTCGTGCTGCTATTTGGTGGTCCGCGATTTTGTTTTCATTTGGAAAGTGGGTGTGTTTGTCTAGCTGTCCGCCGAAAAGCCCGGCTCCCTGGCTCCCCGGCTGCCCGGCTGCCCGGCACCCAAAAACCCCAGACTGTGTCCCCTTCTCCAATGTCACCTCTGTGGTCACTACCCGGTGACCTGGAAAGAAAAGGAGTCTGCCAGTCTGGGAAAATGCCTCCCCGAGGAGGGGAAATGCGCGGAATGTCGGGGAAAACGAGGAAAGTGATCTACGACGCTCTTCAAAGCGATCTTCACAATATGAGTGGTTCGTCTTTCGGCGGGCGAAGTTCAGTCCAGTCAAGTGGTTAAGTGATCCGCCACAATTTATGTTGACATTTTGGACGATCTTTAAATATTTACACTGCGACTTTACGATCTACAGCTTTATTTGCCTAATCTTTAACTGTTTTGCCTTGAATTTGACGAGCGTAAAGCAAGTTTATGTCGACACGTTTTTACCACATAATTGGGGGGTGAAATATTAGAATTGATCTATAAATTAAGGATTAACAGGAAGAAGAATACGTATGAAATTATTATATGCATTATGAAGTAATCCAGGTAGATACACCTCTGATCTGATATATTACCGAACCCATCGATATGAAAGTTCTTCACTTCGTTTCCCAGAAACCTAACCAAGCCCAAAACTTTCTTGGCGAGAATGTAGCTCAAAAGTGTCTGAAAAGCCTTTGTTTTTTTGGCGGAACTTTCATAACCGACTCGCATCGATCGTTCGATCCCAGCCATCCATCCGTCCATCCGCTGGGTGCGCACCTGAAATTCCATTCGGTTTCCAGGCCGGAGATGTGGCCCCAGGCCGAGATACTCGGGTGCTCAGTGCCTCAGATACTCAGATACTTTCGGACACCGAGATACTCGAGATACATGCGTGAGCTGGCTTAGATTGCCGAATTGCAAGGCGGATCGAATCGAATTGTAGTGGTATCGCTTCGCATCGCATCGCATGGCATCTGAGGGGTTGGGTTGGGGGCACTGGCTCTGGCACTGGACTGGTTCGGCCGAAGAATCTTTTTCGACAGCGGCTAATTGACTTTCAATGTTGTTTTATTTTTCCTTCGTTTCGTTTAATTTTATTTGAGCGTTGTCGAGGCGAGAAAGTGAAATTGATAGGCAGACAAGTGGCTCTCCCAGCGACTCCGAGCTGTCTGTCCCCGTGCGAAGGGGATTCTAAGGAGGCACTTTCTAAGTCCCCGAAAGCGTGAGTTGCCCCGGGCCGTGCACTGCGAGAAAATGTCCCCTAAATTGGTCATCAATTCGAATTTAATATGAAAGCTTTTATGACTCGGATAAAGTCTTTAGAGTTGGTTTTCTATATGATCAAGCGATGTTATCAATTGATTAGTTTCTATGTAATATTAAAAATATTGTATAAATATATAATACATAAAAATTAAATTTTATTTAATACATGATGCTAAATCAAAAGATCCGAACAAAGATACATTTTTACTTTTTAGTAGCTTTTCAATTTTTGTTTACCTATTTATAATTTATTATATTTTATTTTTTCCGCGTTTTTTTAGAAAATAAAATACGATTGAGGATCTTAAATATATCATATCCATCAAAATAAATATTTTTGAGGATTGCATATATACTAAACTAAGAAAACTAGCAAAAGGTTTGGGTTCAAAAACAGGGCTTAAAGATTTTTTAAAAATCTTTTTTACAATCTTTTCTTAAAAACGCTGCTTAAAACGTTTTAAATTATTTGTAAAAAATCTATTTTTAAGGAATATTTTTCTCCTTGTGTATATAATTTTTTAAAATGTTTTTATCAAATTTTGAGGCATGTTTTTCTCTGTGTGTATGATATATAAACTCTGAAAAAGTAACCCATCCCTTTATTTTCTTCCAACTGTCCAAAATGTTATTATTATTTCCGCTATAAAGGTCGTAGAGTAGTAAGTGCTGGCAGTTTTTCCCAGTGCACTGGCGGCTGTGGCTCTAACCCAATTCTTCTCCCTTGGGTGGCGGCTTCTTCGCCTAATACCTCCACACCCACAGCGGGCAAAAAGTGTCTTCTCATGGCCTAATGGCAGCCGTGGCTACTGTTTGCTGTTGCAGTCGCAGTTGCAGTTGCAGCAGTTGCAGCAGTTGCTGCCGCCGCCGTGGCACTTGTTTTTGTTGGCGGCGTTTTCACTTTGGTCGCGATCTGCCATCGCCACCTTGTAACCCCTCTGGGCGCTGGCCAAACAGCCGAAAGGTTACCCCGACAGCGGCAGCAAGTTGCTGCACACCAGCAGCAGCAACACCAGCAGCAGCAGCAGCAGCAGCAGCAGCAGCGGCAGAAAAACAAGCGCGACAGATGACAAATGCTGGCAGTTTTGCCGGCGATGATGAAGTGTCAATGCAATGAAAACTAAACCAATAAATTGTGAGAGCGACCCAAATAGTTGGCTAGAAACCGGCGTGGCGAAGAGGATTTTGGCCCGGCAGCGTGCGCCGGTACGTATGTGGCATTAGCTGCAGCTCCGCCAGCTCCCCCGGCTCCAGATGCAGCCAGAACCGCGGAGTCCCGCTGGACGGGCGGCCTGTGTACTTCGACCCGGCCATGTTTTCACCCAGAGACCTTCGGCAAGTGCCGCGCACAGCACCGCATTTGGTCAGTCAACAAAACATACATGCCCCCCACCTGCAAAAAAAGAGCTGTGAGAAATTGAAGCGCAATTCAAGTCGGCGCTGGATGGTGAAAGTAACAAGATACTTTTAATAAGACATCTCGCGACGCCGCTTAAGATGCGTGAGGCGTGCGACCGGCAGACAAAGCTGCTGCTGCCCTTCTCCTTATGATATGGCCCACTATGCCACACACTATATATCATAGCCGTGGGCCGATCTTCCGGGGGGAATGGGCACGGGCAACACGAATCCGTATCCCAGTCCGAGTCGGAACCACCTGCTCATGCAAAGCCGCCAGTAATTGACCAAGTTAGCAGACTCAGACGGCAGACTGGATGGCGCGTGTTACTTAATGTGCAACGCGGACCGATAGACGCTGCGATCCGGCGATCCGGCGGTCGGCGATAGACGCGGCCCGCTGGCCACTTTCTGGCGGAACCGGAGCAGCACCATGAGCACCGCCGCCACCACCGCTGTGATTCCAATCGAAATTACTCCAATTTCGAAACGGGTCTTTTGGTCATATTTAGCAAACAGGAATCGCGCGGAGACACGCGGCGCCCCTAAAAAACTCAGCTCAGCGCTGCAAAGTGGAATTGAAATGGCGATGAAATGCCCGGCCCCAGCCCCGTCCCGACGAGATCGATGCCGGCACAGTGGGTCGCCAGGCGGTCGACGGGGTCATTAAGAGGCCCATTAAGGTGCTTTATTATGCCAACCGAAAAGCGGACCACCAAATGTCCCTGGGCTAAAACAATAACGTATCCTTTAAAAGTTCATAAAAAATAATTATGCATAATTAATCTGTCTAATATCATAAAAGTATGTAGTTAACCTATTACTTTCGTTTCCTTTTGGTCTGATATTTGATCCATGGGCTATTATGGCATCCGAACATCGGACCACCAAATGTATCCTGAAAAATTCATTAAAAATAATTATGCATAATTAATCGGTCAGATATCATAAAAGTAAGTAGTTAACTCATTACTTTCGTTTCCTTTTTACCTGATATTTGATCCATCGGTTAAAATAGCCTCCGAAAATCGAATCACCAAATGTCAATACACTTAAGTTTCCCTTAAAAGCTCATCAAAATTAATAATTCATAATTTATCGACCAAAGATTATAAAAGTAAGTAGTTAACTCATTACTTTCGCTTTGTTTTAATCTGATTTTTAATCCATGACTTAGGTACCATAAACATACTATTGAAATCATCAATCATTAATATATTAACACACCCTGGGTAGTACACAATGTTTTGGTAATATTTATTTAATAACGCAATTAATCAATTTATTTGCACAGTGATTTATACAATTTTTTTTAATTTCCAAAAATTAGAGACTTTTTTGGAAATTTGATCATAGAATTTAGCAAGCGATTTAAACAACTTTTAAATAAACATTTTTATTAGATAAGTGATACAATATGTATTGAAAAAATGTTAAAATCAAAAATAACTATTTAACAATTTTTTTAAAATTTTAAATAGTATGATTTATTATTGTTAAAAACTCAGTTTGATTTTTGGTTTACCTATACATTGTTTGTTTTTAATTGCCCAATAGTTATACCTTTTTTGCAATGCCTTGGCCCACTGTGCCATCGGGTTATCAATTGCCTTCGCTGATGCACTTGCTCATCCTATTATTTCAACGAGAGCAATTGTCGTTGCTGCCTCAGCGGCTGGTGTTACAGTTTTTGTTGTTGCTCGACAATGCCAAATGCGGCAGTTGGCAAAAATATTTTATGGAAAAGTGGAACAGTCGATGAAACAACTCGAGCGGACTGTATAAATAAAAACACGATATCTCTTCCCCCTCCGATATTTGTTCTCCCCTCCGAAAGGCATGTTCCTGGTTGCTCTGTGGCACCACCCAAAGCACTCGAACCACCTGCCGCACCTGCCCCGCCCACTTGCCACCCACCGGGCAACGCAACGTGCGGCAATCAAAGGGCGCCCACGCCCCTTGCTCGGCTTGATTGCTTGCCACAACTGGAGCATGGGCAGTGGGCAGTGGGCAATCAGGGTGGCGTGGGGGCCTGGTCAGTGGCGGCGGTGGGGGCAGCAGGTGGATAGAAAGTGCAAACAGTTAGAGGACTTGTCCCCGTGCAATTGTCACCGACGTCGTCGTCGTCTGCTGCTTCTGTAACCCATTGCAACTGAAAGTTGGAGCTGCTGCCCAGTATAAACAAACAGAGGACTGGGGAAACCAACTGGCAACTGGCAGCCGACGACGCATGCCACGAGCAGCAGCGACAACAGCAGAGGCAACAGCAACATCAGCCTTAGGAATACTAGAGGCAACAGCAACAACAGCGGCAGTAACGCCAGCTATAGCAACAACAATGGCAGGAATTACAATAAGAGCAGCAGCAATATCAGCAAGGAAAACGGCAACAACAGCAGCAATATTCACCTCTAAGGCAGCAACAACAACAGCAGAAGCAGAAGGAGCAGCAGCAACCACAACAGCGGCAACACCAGCAGCAGCAACAGCAGAAACAACAGCAACATCAGCCACAGCAGCAGCAATAGCAACAAAAGCAACAAAAGCAACAACAGCAGCAACAGCAGCAACAACAGCAGCAACAGCACCAGCAACAACAGCAACTACACCAGCGACAACAGCAACTACACCAGCAACAACAGCAACTACACCAGCAACAGCAACATCAGTCACAGCAGCAACATTGGGCCCAAAAAGCGACACTGGCAGCAGCAGCAGCAACAACCACATGCAACACACAAGTACAGCAGCAACATGAACCGGCAAGCTGTACTTGAACAAGTCGTACTTGGCGTATCGTATTTTGGACTCGGACTTGGCCGACTGCCTTAGTGGAGGCCTCAATGGAAAGAAGAAATTTCGCTGCCGGCGCCGACGGCGGCGTCGACGGCGCGATGGTGCTGCTGCTGCGCATGCGAAGTGTTCCGCTGCGAGAAAGCAGGTGTCTGCAGCATTCGGCGCTAAACCACGGCGCGAAGCAGACGCGTTTCTCTCTCTCTTTCACCTCCTCCAGGCGGGCCATCCACCCATCCATCGATCAATCGATCCTCGGGCTCGAAAAAATAACAAAAAAAATAAAAAATAATAACAAAAGTACAAAGATAAAGCAAAAAAAAAACACTGCGTAGCCGAGCAAAACAAACGGCAAACACTGCTTGCAAATCGAAAGCAAAAAAATTTGAAAAAAACCCAAGCGAAACGGAAAGAACCGCTTGCAAAACGGTTAGCAGAGTGATCAACACGCTTTTTGTGTCCTTTTTTTTTTTTGGTATTTTCTTTTGTGTGTGCTCCACTTGCGATCGTTAATTGTTGACCGCGTGCATCGCCCCCCGCCGCCCCCCGCTGCTGTCATTACCGTCAACCCATCAGCGGACAGCAGCAGCAGCAGCAACAGCAGCAACAGCAGCAACATCAGCGGCAGAAGTAACGGCCACCGTTCGAGTGCAACCGTTTTCGAAAGTTGCCGCTAACGCATCCTGTTTGTCAGCCTGCGGAATTTGGAATTGGAATTGGAATCGGAACTGTAACTGGAACTGGAACAGCCAGGGGAAACGTCGGAATCGGGCCAAGGACCTAAAAGGTGAGGATTCCAAACCCGGAAGTAAGGAAGCGGAACTAGGGAACGAAACGCTTTGAGAGAATTGCAATGTTAAAGATCTATAGATGGGGATATATTTCAGTAAGACCAGAACGGATACCAAAGTTACTAAGCTTTGGAGGAACCTATTTTTCTGATTTCACTTTCAATGCCTTAGCAAAAAAATATATTTGATCCTAAGAGATCCATCTTTCCCTATGATAACTTAATGATAATACCATAAAGACATAGACTTTTTATACGTAATATATGTTTTAAAAATACTTCTAGCTGTTGATTGAAGTTCATTACAGAAAAATATTTTAGATAGTTGGAAAATATCACAAACTTAAAGAGGGGATTTTAAAAAAGTTTCAAATGTTTGTCGAACTTGCAATTTTATATTCTCATATTTGCATATTATTCTAGGAACTTGAACACATTTATTGTTCTAAAATTCAAAAGAGCTTTAAACAAATTAAAAAAGGATTACTTAACTTAAATGCCTTATCACAACATATACATACATAAAAAAATACTATAAAATACTATGCATCAAAAAATACTATTAAAATTACTGTTTTCCTGTTTAAAGCTTTTTAAAAACCATTTGAATGCTCGACTGTTACTTCTTAATTTCTCTAGAAGCAAGTGAAACAAAAACTATTGCAACTCAATAATTGAAACACTTACCAAGTGGTCGTAAAAGTGAAAACACTAATTAGCAGTCGTTTTGTTTTCTTTTAATATCTGTTAGATGCCAATTTAACTATCTTAATGAAGGAATTACAGCTATTCATTGATGTTTTTAATTAAAAATAAAATGTTATTTAAGGCTTTAATAGAGTGTTAATAGTCACTTTTTTACTTAAACTACCATAGGATATACACATAAATCAGTAAGAAGTTAGATACAGCTAGGACCTCATTAAACCAGAAAGAAACTCCAATAATAAATGACATTCATTATCAGTATTTTAGAAAAACCTTGACATTTATAATACTTTAAATCAGTATAAAAATAGTGGACAATGGTCAAGGTCGCTGCACAAAGCAAGAAGAATTCAATGAATTCTTCCAGAGTTCCGCCTCATCTTGCACTCCTTCTTCACTCTCTCTTTCGGTGGAAATTCCTCACACCTTTGTCACTGTTTTGGGCCTTCTAATTGGCCAACTAAGAGCACTCATGTTTGTCTGGGCCAAGATGACCCACTTCAGTTATGGGGAAACCTATTAACACTTTTCACCTCCCCAGTTACCCTTTTCTTCAGCGCCTTAAAAGCTAAGTGAGTTGTCATTAAACAGATTCTTTTCTTTCTCGACTTGTCGCAGCTTCCCTTTCTTTCTGTCTGTCTTCTTCGGTCTTTTCATTTATGGCCTGGGAGGTGGGTTATGAGGGGGCACAACACTTAGCGAGTCAATCAATCAGCATTGAGTTGACTGAGAAATTGCTAATAAATTGCAATTAGCGGCAAACACTTTCATACAGCAGGTAACCATAACAATGAGAAGCAATAAAAGCGAAAAGCACTTTCTTCTCGGCGTTCTCTCTGCCGCTTTCCGCTTCTTCGACCGCCCACAGCAACACTAACTATCGAATAATGATAAACAAATTAATTATACGCTTAACAAACAGAAACATCATCAGCAGCAGCAGCAGCAGCAACCACCACAGTAACGGCAGCAACATGCAACATCAACATCAGCGTCCGCAGCAACAACACAGACAAGTGCGCTGCAGAAATCTACGAAGAAACGTAGAAATCGGCGCTAAGAAGATTTGGCTGCCGCTTATCATTTTCCTTTCACTGCAGGTGAGTTGAGCCGATGCAAATAATTGAAATCAATTTAAGCCAAAAGCCGCAGACACAACAGCAACATAAGCACATGAGCAACATAAGCAGCCGCGGCAGCAACACCAGCTTATAAATAGATAATTTCCATTAGCAGCAGCCGGCTTAGGCTTCTCTTTGGGGCAGTGGCGTACGCAGATTTTCATCAGGGGGGATTTGAGACAGTCCGGCATGCTGGGGGGTTGATTAAAATAGCAGCTTTATGGTTTTTTCTTTGGAAAACCAAGCGATTTTAACTATTTTTTAAAACTGAGCATGATTGTATGTGTTATTAAGAGGCTATTCGGTGGGCTATCACTACTTTATTAGTTTACAGAAAAACATTCAAAAGGATTTTTTGTTTCTAAGAAAAATATAGGAAAAAGGAACTTATTAAAATATTAAATTCCTTAAAGCGTAGCATTCTTATCAAAACTTAAGGGGGTGAATTATATCAGTAAAACAAGTTTTTTTTTTATTTAAACACAATATATACATTTATTTTTTACGATATTTCTTATAAATACTATTACGCCCCCTCTTCCGGCGCCCCTGCTCTCTCTCGCTCTCCTCCCCTCTTTTCCTGTCTGCCTGTCGTCTGCCCTGTGTGGAAGTGAAAGAGCGCCTCTGCCGGAATGAATTGGAATGAAGAGGAATGCATTGGAATGGGACAGGTGGGGATGGGACGTGTAATTGGCATGGCCTCGTTTCTCGGGAGTGTGCGAGTGTTACATGTGCTGGTTTCAGTTCCTGGAACCAATCAGGAGTACATAAGGTGGTTCATGTGCGATGCCGCAGTGACCAGCGAGGAAAGTAACGGGGAACCGGGTAATTAGTGCGGCTAATGGAAAGGACACACATCGGGATGTCATCTGGGGAATTTAGAAACTTAATGTGGCAAAGACAACGTTCTGCTTAAGATTGTGGGCTCAGCTCGTGGTATTTAAGAGTCTTTAAGTGAGTGTTGGCCTAGGATAGACATTATTAGACTTCAAAAAAGTTACTATCACAACTAAGGTATTACTAGATAGTAACTAAGAGAATTTATAAAATATCTTTAGACGAAGATGTTGAGATATAATTTAAGGTTCTTCCATTTAGGTCGCTTTATTGACACGCAAAGGAACCCTACGTGAGAACGAAATGAAGCAATGTGCGAGTTCTGTTTGAAGTGCATGCCCATCTCGTGGCCATCCCCATCATTCCTTTCTCTTTTTCGCCTTTTGGCACATATTAAAATTCCATGTGCATCCACTTTGCCTAGGTAATACCCATCCCCAGCCCGAATCTCGCTTGGCCCAGCGTTCGTGAGGTTAGAAAGTTTTTCCCCCCCGGTTTTTTGGCCATTCTGGGGCGATGACACAATTTGGCCCGGCCAAAAGAGCCGAGAAAAAAACAGTTTCCATTCCTTTAACAAGCGGCAGCATGTGGTGGCAGTGGCAGCATCATCTCCACTTTTCGCTTCCTTTTCGCTTTCATCTTGGGGTCGAGAAATGCTGCCAAACGGCCTGGCGTTCACCTTTGACCCTCCACCAGTCCGCCATCCCGCCGCCGTCCGCCTCCTCGGGGCCAAGTGGCTGCCAAATTCCGATTCTCTGCTAATGTTTCACTTTCTCCCGATTTGGTGCGCTGCCAGGCAGACAGCCGCATCTATAGCCACAGCCACAGCCACAGCCACAGCCACAGCCTCTTCCCCAATCCCAAATCCCAAATCCGAGGTCCCAGAAAGAGAGCCTAGCACATTGGTCGAGGTCAAGATGGGCAACAACAGCCGGTTTCGTCTTCGGTCTTCGGTCTTCGGTCTCCTGTCTTCTGTCTTCCGTCTTTGGTCTCCAGTCTTTAGTCACATCATTAGTCTTCCCCATTGGGATTACGGAAACTGAAGTGTGGTGTGTGTTTTGTGGGGTTTGTACTGGGGGATCGGGATGGAAGCTCACGGCTCCCCGCTGCAAGATTGCCAAACGCTGAGGCGCACTTGGCACACATTGCAATTAACGCAGTTCTCCCGGGATGATAAGTTGCCAGTTGAAGTCGCATATGAGCTGGGAACCGGAACCGAACGAATTTTAGATGTCTTTGAGAGGTGGGTTTGCCATATTGGCAGATCTTTAGAAAATGTCCTAATAATTCTGTAAAATACATTGTGAAGCTATGAGAATTTCAACCCTGTGTTGATTTTTATATATGATAAATTAGTATGATATTATTTTAAGATTGTTTTCTTTACTTAAATCGAATTGAGCTTAGAATTAACTTAACTAAAGGATTATACATGATAAACCTTACAATAAATGTTCAGAAATAATTAAAGACATATCAAAGTAACATCACTTTTTGCTTCCAATTTTGTTTTTAATATTCTTATATCTTATTCTTCTTCTTATTTTTTGTACAATATATTACTTAGTTGGTAAGCTTTTACATAAGTTATCAGAAATAGTTATAGACTGACTATCAACATTTTTTTTTGTAGTTCTCATACATTGTCTGTGATATTTTCTCTCCCTGTGCGAGTAGCTCGTATTTAAGTGTAGTTCTTTGGTATTCATGGCTCGCTTCTGCAGTCGCTCCAAATCACGTGCCCGCATGCAAATTTGATTATAGAATTTTTAGCAGTGGGCTTTTGGGATTCGTTCCGTGGGCAACTCGCTGGCCATCATGCCATCCAACCAGCCGACCCGCATTTACCAACTACCTTTTTGTCGTCAATCGTCTGCCGCGCTTGCCACATCACTTTCTACCAAACAGGATTGCTTCAGGATGCCGCCGTCGTTGCGCCGCCGTTGCGACATCCCATCTTGAGACTGCTAAAAAAAAAGAGAAGAAAACAACAGCAAATGCAATACGGCAAGATACTGAGATACTGAGGCACCGAGGCACCGAGGCACCGAGACACCGAGACACCGAGACATTGAGACACTGAGACACTCGGATGCTCAGTTTTCTCAGCTTCCCAGTTGGCGGAGAAAGTTGTTTTCGGCGGTGCGGCACAGATTTGGCCAAATGGGATGCAGCCTCGCCATCTTCGCTGGGCATCTTCATCATGGCCATGGGTTTGGGTATATGGCTATGGGTATCTGAATGGGTTTGGGTATCTTGGCCATGATCGCCATTGCCATTGCCATGGCCATGGCCATGGCCATCATCGTCCACCTGTCCGCAATTGCTCTAGTGCCACTCCTCCTCCTCCCCCCGATCCTCGTTCGGGCACTCGTCTAATTGCCAAGATAGCCCGGCAACCTGGCAACCTGGCAACTTGGTAACTGAATCAGTCCAGTTCGGCGACAAGTACATGGCGAAGCCATCGCTGCGGATCAAGATGTTCCTGAATGGCCGGGCAAAATTAAGACCTGGTCACCCGGAACATGGCCATTGGCCAACACACACTCACTCTGCACACACACACCGAGCGAAGGACGCAAAAAGAAAGTAATGGAAAATTAATTAAGTTTATTAGCAGATCTCACAGTTGGCCAGGTGGATGCACGGGAGTTAGGGGATGCGACATGGGAATCTTGATTAGAAAGTATGGATGGGCTGCATTCAGCACACCGAATGGTGCAGCGCTGATATGTTATCGGAAATGTTTCAGGGCCTATAAGGAGATCCTATCACATATCATAGTGATACAAAAGATAGGATGATATATGTAGTATGATGATATATATGTTAAGATAATATATAATATTCGATATGATATGATATATCATCCTATTGCATATAAATGATGATAGATATGAAAATATGATACAGATGATAAGTTGATATGTAACACGTGATATGATGATTTAAATAATAATAGGATGATGTATATAATATGATACGAATGATATGATGATGGAAGGCTTATGTGATATGTTGATATATATGATGTGACTGTATATACATACATATAATATGAAGACATAAATGATATGATGGTAAATGTGATTTGATTATATATATAATATGATATCATATGATATTATGATACTTCATAAGGTATAAAGATATATGTTATATGATGATATATATTATTTGAAGATACATATGATATAATGATATATATGATATGATAATATGTATATTTTGATGATATACTTGAAATGATGAAATGTTGATGATAGCAAATATTTGTATTTGTTAATGATTGTTTTTCCTGTAGTAACCATAAAACCAATAATGTCAAAAACTAATTTTGAAAAAAAAGTTGTTTAACAAATTCAGGAAATCAAAGGTTATATCTTTTTTTCTTTAAATAACAAACTTCTCTATAAAACAGTAAAAATTTATTTTATTTATCTACCATTTTGTGGGTTACTTGAGAAGAATATATTCCTCTACACAACCCAGGGGAAATATGTTATCAACAATAGGATAGCTCAGTCAAGTTAGCTGTGTCTTTGCCATCCATTTAGAATTGAAATACTAGAGCAGTTAGTGGGGAGACGTAGCTTCCCACCCATCGTATGGCATCTAATTCGTCTAGATTGTATCTAATCTGCTACCCGGCCACTATCGGGTACATCGCCATGATCCCAAGCCGGCAATTCCGCCTGGATGTCGATCGCGATCTCAATCTGGGTCTTGGTCTTGGTCTTGGTCTTGGTCGATGTCTGGTGCCTTGGGTCTGCGGGCCTTTGTATGTGTTGTCGTCTGGTCTGGTGGGTCTGGCCCGGCCTGGTCTGGTCTGGTTCTAGCCTTGACATCGCCTTTTAAGCCAGGCGGATCTCCCCGGCAATTGGGTCGCCGCGCGTTGCATGTGGCACAAGAAGAGTTGTTGGCTGGCTGGCTGGCAAGCGGCAGAAGAAAAAAGCGAAATTGCTGCAGTGGCTGCGGCTTTTTCTCTTTTCCCTCTTTCTTTTCGCTGCCAGTGGCTTTTTGCTGCCTTATGCAATTGAGTTGCATGCCGCATCCGCCTTGCAACCTGCCGCTGGCCGCCTGCCGCCTGCCACTTGCCACTGCGCCCATTCCATTTGGCATTCCCCAACTGAAATCGTACCGTTCTTCTCATCTTTTCCATTTCCCCACCCAACCCGGAACGGGGTCACAGGTCGCCCTCGTCTGCGCGGACGATGTGGAGGTGGTGAAGGCCATTGCCGGCGGGCCGGACGACGATCTGACCATCGCTCTCGGGGACCACGAGAACGAGCTGGACCAGATGGCCCAGGAGTCGGAGCAGGAGCAGCAGGCCCAGGCGCAGCAGCAGCAACAGCAACAGCAACAGCAGCAGCAGCAGCTGCCGCAGATCCAGATGCAGTTGCCCCAGTCGGTGCCCAAGGTGCAGGTGCACTACCCGCACAACATGCCCCAGCCACCCCCGAACGTGGCCGTGGGCCTCACCATGCGCAGTGAGTACAGTGATGCTACCCTAATAATAACCGGAAGGATATGCGATTTCTCAAAGTCATGTCAAGCCTCTAGTTATCTGTCAGAGAAAGTTAACATGAAGTTGAATTGAATCCTTAAATTGGATAAATTCATGTTCTAAATGTGTTAAAATTTGTTTATGTAACATTTCCTCTGGTTACCAATATTGAGAAACTGAATGATTGCCAAAAAGCAAGTTAACTGCACCGCAAAAGTTAACACGACATTGAGAAATTGGTCCATAAATGGATAGCTAAGATACAAAATATAGTAAAATCACTAGTGGTAAAATAACTTGTACAAAAGTTAACCTGACATTGAGAAATCTGTCAACAATGGATAGCTAAAATGCAAAATATAGTAAGACAGCTAGTGGGTCCTGGTTAAGAACAAACCGTGTAAAATGATATTGTTTACTTTGCGCAGAATCGTATCAACTTAACCTAACTACTTAAT
The DNA here is from genome assembly GCF_025231255.1 of Drosophila biarmipes. Lineage (NCBI taxonomy): Eukaryota > Metazoa > Arthropoda > Insecta > Diptera > Drosophilidae > Drosophila > Drosophila biarmipes. The sequence continues at coordinate 8,574,271 of NC_066611.1, read as the reverse complement.
TTAACAACTTAATTTCTTTAAAATGAATTCAACACTTTTGTTTGAATAAATGGTATTTTTTTTATAAAAATCAAGTTAGCTTAAGTTTTCCTTTTTAATGACCTAATTAAAAACTAGATTTTAACTAGTATTTCTTTTTTAACATTACATCCTTAAATCATTTTAAGTTTAAATTTTAAACATAAAGAAATAATGTTCTGCATTATGACTAATTTAAAATTATTCCAATGTATTCAACCTGGCATAAAATCTAATTGAAGTATTACTTTTAGAAACTTCATTGAGTATAGGAGATTTTAAGGGTTAGTTAAAAATAAATGTAAAAATATAAAGCTCTTAATTCTAATTAAACTAATCTCGACTGTTTTTTAACTTCCCACTCTCCCCGCAGACAACCACCAGAACATTCCGCTGAGCTTTGGCCAGCCCTTCGGACCGCCTCCGCCGCCCGGCGCCCAGTTCTACAAGGGACCGCCGCCGCCGCAGCTGCAACAGCGACCCCAGCCGCCGCCGCAGTTGCAGTTGCAGGTGCAGCCGCAGCAGCAGCAGCAGCAGCAGGGCCAGCAGCAGCAGGTGCAGGTGCCCGACCTGAGCGTGGGCGCCTCCAGCAACAACGAGATCTGGGCCGCTCCCGTGCAGGACATGCCCAAGATCGTGTCCCTGGACGTGAAGTGCGAGAAGAACGGCATGAAGGTGTTCGTCCAGTTCGACAAGCCCTTCAACGGCATCGTCTTCTCCAAGGGCCACTACAGCAACATGAACTGCGTGCACCTGCCCTCCGGGCTGGGTCGCAGCTCGGCCAGCTTCGACATTGGCCTCCACGAGTGCGGCACCGCCGGGAATACGGACAACTATGGCCAGGGCTATGGCCACGAGGCGGGCAGCACGGGGGCCGGCACCTACTTCGAGAACATCATCGTCATCCAGTACGATCCGCAGGTGCAGGAGGTGTGGGACCAGGCCCGGAAGCTGCGCTGCACGTGGCACGACCAGTACGAGAAGAGCGTGACCTTCCGGCCCTTCCCCGTGGACATGCTGGATGTGGTGCGGGCCGACTTTGCCGGCGACAACGTGGGCTGCTGGATGCAAATCCAGGTGGGCAAGGGACCGTGGGCCTCCGAGGTGTCCGGCCTGGTGAAGATTGGCCAGACGATGACCATGGTGCTGGCCATCAAGGACGACGACTCCAAGTTCGACATGCTGGTGCGCAACTGTGTGGCGCACGACGGCAAGAGGGCGCCCATCCAGCTGGTGGACCAGCGGGGCTGCGTCACCCGGCCCAAGCTGATGTCGCGCTTCACCAAGATCAAGAACTTCGGGGCCTCCGCCTCGGTGCTGTCCTACGCCCACTTCCAGGCCTTCAAGTTCCCCGACTCGATGGAGGTGCACTTCCAGTGCACCATCCAGATCTGCCGCTACCACTGCCCGGAGCAGTGCTCGGCGGAGACGAACCTGCAGGATGTGCACCACCTGCAGGTGGGCCCGGAGTCGCAGTACGGTCCGCCGCCGCAGCTGCATGTGGATGCCTACCATGTGGCCAGTGCGATTGGCAAGCGGCGGGACGAGCGCCGGGTCCAGCGGCGGGCTCGAGCGGTGGCCGAGCCGCAGGTGGGCCTCAACAGGATCATCAAGGTGGTCTCGTCGGGCGACCTGACCTTCGCCATCGACGAGCAGGCGGGCGGTAATGGCAATGGCTCCTCGAACGGTTCGTCCAACGGCGGTTCCGGCGTGGATCGCAGTCCACAGACCATGGTGTTCCCGCTGCGCGAGGAGGGGCTCATCTGCATGACCACGCCGGGCTTCGCCATCACGCTGATTGTGCTCCTGGGCATCCTCATCACGTCCTGCCTCACCTCCGCCGTGCTCTACGTCCGCCTGCGCCCGTTCTCCTCGTTCGCCGCCAGCGCCAAGGAGCGGGCCGTCGCCTTCACGAATCCCCAGCTGGCCCCGCTGCCCGTCATCCAGCTGCCCTCGCCGGCGGATCTGCAGGGCACGCTCTCCAAGAAGCGGGCGATGTCGTGAGCACGCCCCCGACTGTGCGACTGGAGCTAGATCCGCGGGCGGGCGACGCACGATTTCCGGCGGTGGTTGGGCACTGGCAACAGTGGTGGTCTCCAGGGGATCAGGTCTTGGTTTCAGTTAGGTTCTAGGGAAGATAGCACCACCAGTTAACTATTCATCAGAAATATTTCCATTTTTAAATGATATAATATTTAAAGTCAAATTAAAATCAATTGAAATAACAAACATTAAATAATATACAAAGTATGTATAATATCTTAAGATTTTATCACTTTAAAAGGTAAATTTTTAAAGATCATAGTTAATTATATTTTTGTTTATTTACAAACTTTGAATAATTATCATTTACTCCAAATTAGTGTTGTCTTCCTTCAATCAAATCTTAGATCACTTACCAACACTTTATTTTTAAGGGTTTTCAAAGAATGCCAGTGTTGGATAAATCATAGAATACTGTTTCTATTTGGCGATAACAAATTACTTTTTGTGTCAATTGGATTGCTATTTAAGGATCTATAATTTTACTAACAAAACCAGCTAAAGACCTTGATACTCGGATGTAACTGCCATTGGTGCCATCACTAGCCGCCGCATATCGATAGCGCCTTCGTTTCCGTTTCCGGTTCTAGGTACAGTTGTGTCTGCGTCTGCGGCTCTTAAATTTGTAGCGTACACTTCGTTAGTATAATTTTTGATACAAATCATTTAACATTAACTCAAGCCGTTTACTGGGTTCTCCTTTTCCATGTCCCCTTCGCCCATCTCCCTTAGACTCTACTCTTACTCTTAGAAACCTTATCCCGACACCACTCCCCCTTCGCCTGTCTTTTCCGACACTCTCTTCCCTTGGTGGCAGTCGATAATCGATTATTTTTGTTTTAGTTTAAGCCTAGGTTCTATTTCATGTTAAACGGTGCTAAGCCATGATCAGCCCATCATACCCATCTGACAATCACTTGTAGCTTTCTTCAGCATTTGAGCCGATATAATTCATTACTTAGAGTATTTCTCGTAAGACTCTCTTAAGACTTCGTAGACACGCATACATACACATTTTGCACACACACACACACGCAGCATATGCATAACAAATATACACTTGAATTAGTCACTAAATATTTTAAGCGCTTTAAGCCGTAGACTAAGCCGAATACTTCTGCGTCCCACTGTCAGCCATTTCCCCAGACCCCTGGATCTACATTATCAGTTAGTACGCCCCGTAGTCCACTTATTTATTTGCATAATGATTTATACATATCGCATACATACCCGCATATATACCGCCTTATATATATCTTCGATTTTTTTTGTCTACTTTTATAAGCCGAGCAAAGCGAGTGAGAAGAGAAAGTGTTCAATAAATTGTTTAGAATCCCTTTAAATGGCGTTTTGGTTTTTATTTATTAAAAAAGATGGTCAAGACTTACGGTGAGTGTATTATAGTTATTATTCCTAAGAACACCTAGAGTCTGCAAGATTGTTCCCAGCTGATTAGCTTTGCAGTTTCCGAGTTCTCTGTCTTCAAACGGACGGACAGACGGACGGACAGAAGGATGGAAATATAAACGGACAGACGGACGTACGGATGAACGGACGGACGGACGGACGGACTGACGGACGGACGAACAGACGGATGGACGGACGCACGGAAAGACGGACGGACGGACAGACGGACGGACGGACAAACGGACATGACTAAAGTGGTTCGGCTAGGGAAAACATTTAAATGGAGGTAAAAGATGCTATAAAGATTCTTTTGCGATATTTAAACCGCATTAAGAGGAGAAATATAAAATTATATCACATGGTAAAATCGGTACCGTGTCAGCTTTAATGTAATAAATGTTTTTATATTTAAAGTGATATATTTTAATTGGTTTTCCTTCGTACTTTGTGACAGTTTCTGATCCTCCAGATAGCATACTCCGGCTCCAGAGGGCTATTGTGTTGATAAGAATCGACGTTGGCAACCAATCCTACATTATCTGAGAAATATTACTAAGAATTGTGATTGTGATTGATAATCCACTTACCTTGCTTGTTGATGGGTTACAATAGGTAGGGATCTTCGTTATTAATGGTTCTATTTTGTAAACGTGACACGCTTTAGTTTTTTGTGTGGTTTTTGTCGGGTTTTCTTGTTTAAAATAGTTTTAAATATTCCTTGGCTGTCCCCCGGGTAGAACATTGTTGTCATCTCCTTGGGAAGGCGTCTCATAGTCTTCATTGTCTTCTGGCCCCATGATTATGATGATGCTATCATCGTACAAAGGATCCTCAGTCGAAGCCACCTCATGGACCTCGTATATGTTGCCCATGATCACGCTGACATCGTCTTCGGGCAAAAGAGCCTCAGTTAGAGATACTTCCTCAAACACAGCAGGGGCCTGCTGAATTTGCAACGCCTCGTATAGCTGCGCCAAGCACTCAGAACAGCACATCTTCGGCAGCTCGTTCCCTCCTGGCGATGGCATGGTTGTCGATGGCTTTGTATTTTATAAATTGTACTTATTTGGTGCTACGTAAGTGCAACTTCTGGTTGTTACAGCAGAATGATTTATAGTCGAATTGTAGGCAAAGGAAAACGGGTAGCCTACTTACCTACCAGCTACCGTACGAAGCGATCGAGGGATGCTTCACAAGACCCTTGACTACAAAACAATTCTTTAAAAAAAAGTGATATTTATAACTATTACTTACAAAAAAAAATGTTTTTAATTAAATATTTCTTTAAGTGATGTCGCCAGCTGCTCAAAACAGTCATTCATTAACTACGATCGAAAAACCACTAAAAAAGGAGCATTTTTCGCCAAAATCGAAATCTCAAAAAATCTTGATGGACCCCCTACAAAAAATGAAAAAAAATTTTCAAAAATTAAATATTCCTTAAAATGATAGGGATCGTTAGCAGAGGTCGCCAGCTGCTCAGAACAGTCATTCTTTTCGCTCTGCGCCTTGATTTGGCTTAACTACGATCGAAAAACCATAAAAAAGGAGCATTTTTCGCCAAAATCGAAATCTCAAAAAATCTTGGTGGACCCCCTTACAAAAAATGAAAAAAATTTTCAAAAATTAAATATTCCTTAAAATGATAGGGATCGTTAGCAGCCAGCTGCTCAGAACAGTCATTCTTTTCGCTCTGCGCCTTGATTTGGCCTAACTACGATCGAAGAACCACTTAAAAATAATAATTTCTAGCCAAAATCGAAATCTCAAAAAATCTTGATGGACCCCCTTACAAAAAATGAACAAAATTTTCAAAAATTAAATATTCCTTAAAATGATAGGGATCGTTAGCAGCCAGCTGCTCAGAACAGTCATTCTTTTCGCTCTGCGCCTTGATTTGGCTTAACTACGATCGAAAAACCATAAAAAAGGAGCATTTTTCGCCAAAATCGAAATCTCAAAAAATCTTGGTGGACCCCCTTACAAAAAATGAACAAAATTTTCAAAAATTAAATATTCCTTAAAATGATAGGGATCGTTAGCAGAGGTCGGCAGCTGCTCAGAACAGTCATTCTTTTCGCTCTGCGCCTTGATTTGGCTTAACTACGATCGAAAAACCACTAAAAAAGGAGCATTTTTCGCCAAAATCTAAATCTCAAAAACCATTTTTGGCACGCCGATAGATATTTATAAACTACATAAAAGAATTTTTGAATTTTAAATGTGGGCGACAGACCTAGTAGCATCTATGTGTTTTAGACTTTCCCACGAATATAGTATACCCCTTACGTGTACTGTAGAGTAGCGCTTTGAATATGGCTTAACAATGCGGGTTTCTTTATTTTCAACTTAACTAGACTTTATTCAATTGTCAATTTTCAAGTTACAAAATTTGCACTTAACTTGTAATATGCATGCAAGAAATTGCATTTCTTTTTGTTGCTTTCTTTTTTCAATGAAAATGGTAGTCGGTTTGTATGTGTGCGTGAGTAGCTCTGTGTTTGCATGCGTGTGAGTGGGTGTGAGTATGAGAATTGTCTAAACGATCGCATTAGCTATAGAATAATTTAACTAAATTGCCCCCTAACAAGTTTTGGATGCCGAAAGGAGCACACAACAAGAAAGAAAACAAAACAAGTGTCCGAAAAAAAATTAAATTTAAATTTTCCATACCGCTCGGCTTACAGCTAAATCTCGTATGTATACGTTATAGATATATGTATAAATAAATAAGTTCCCTTACGCCTAGCGGGTGTGCGACAACACCCAACTCCTTGAAGTCCTTGAACTCCTGCCTAAACTCCCCAAACCTGGAGCACCTGTCCGGAGTCCTCATTGTATTTGTGTGTCTCTCTCTCTTTGTGCACCTCCATTTCACTATTGTTTTCACTTTCTATGCAATTTTACGACTAAATGCACCCAAAAAAACAAAATACAAAAAAAAATTTGTAAACATTCAGCACCGAAACGAGCAGTTCGAGTATTGCATTGTCGCCCGATCTCTGATAGCTGCACCAAGTATCTCTTTGTCTGGATCAGGATCCCGAACAAACAACCCAATAATACAAAAAAAAAACAATAATCATAATAAATAAATAATAATGGAAGGCATGGACGTGTGGGCAACATGATTTTGATTTGCTTTCGATTTCCGTTTCCGTTTCTGTTTCCATTTCCATTTCGATTTTGATTGCGATTTCGATAGTTATTTCGATAGCTATTTCGATTCCTAATCCGATTTCTATCTCGATCTCGATCCTGGCTGGATCACTGGACTGTTTCGTGTCCTGAGCTCGGCTGCCTCACTTGCTGCTGCTGCTGCTGCTGCTGCTGTTGCTGCTGCTGCTGCTGCTGCTGCAGGTGTCGCAGGCGGAAGAGCCGCAGGGTCATCCAGGAGGCCAGGGTGCCGGTGACCGGCGGCATGGGCGCCTGCTTGTCCAGCGCCTCCTTCTGCAGCTGGTAGCGGTAGAGCAGCGATCCGGCCACCAGAGCGGAGACGATCGTCGCCGAGATGACCACGATGAAGAGGATGCTGAAGCCCGGCACTGGCATGCAAATGCCGTAGACCACCTCCTCGCTGATCTTGCCCTGGAACACGGTGACCGCCTCCTGCTTGGAGTCCGGCGAGAAGGCCAGGTCCGCTTCGGATATGACGTCGTACAGCCCGCTGACGCCCACGTCGGCGCTGCGCACCTTGCGATCGGAAATGACCAGGGATCGGCGGCGACGGCTCTTGGAGGCAGTTGCTCCCTCGCCCGCAGGCTTATCACCAACCCTAGCCTGTTCCTCCTCTTCCTTTGCCTCCTTTGCCTGCTTCTCCGTCTCCTCCTCCTTGTCCAAGTCGATGTGATCCTCGCGTGGCTGCTTCAGCGCCTCCGCCTGCGGCCTGTACACCGGCCTGGGCACATCCTCGTCGCTTGGGCCGTGGGGCTCCAGCGACCGCGGTCCCGCCATCGGCACGCCCATGCGCTTCTGGGCCTCCAGCTGCCGGGGCCCGTGGGGGAACTTGCCGCTCTTCTTCAGGCCCAAGTAGCGCTCGCCCTCGCCGCCTTCCATGTCCAGGTCGGCCAGGTCCTCGTCGCCAAACAGATCCGACAGATCGGCCTCCTCCTGCTCCTCGTGCACCGGGCGCGGCTGCAGGTGAACGCTCTTCTCGTGCCCATAGTCGCCGCCAGGCAGCCCACCGCCGCCGCCCAGCGTCTGTTTGTGATCGTGGATGATGTCTTCGTAGAAGATGTCGTGGTCCGGACCCATGCCCATGCCCAGGCCATGCTGACCGCCCGGCGGCAGGGCCAGATCCCTGAGCAGATCGTTGCTGCTGCTGCCCATGGCGTCGGACATGTGGACATCCTTGCGCTCATTGGCGTTGGTCAGTCCCAGGCCCAGGCCCAGCGCCTCGCCGGACCCACCTCCACCCGGGCCGCCCGTGTTCTGGCAGTGATCGAGGCAGCCGTGGCGGCAGATCTCCACCTTGCACTTGATGTGCACGCTCAGGGCGTCGGGGAACTTGAAGGCGTGGAAGAAGGCGTAGGTGATCACGGTGGCGCGCTCGTCCGGCGCACGGGCCTTCAGGAAGCGGGAGATCATCTTGGGGCGCAGCACGCAGCCGAACTCGTCCGACAGGTTGATCACATGGCCAGAGCCATCGGAGGCCACGCAGGACTTGACGCGCATGTCGAACTCGCCTGGGCAGGAAGAGGGAGGATTGGAGTAAGAAGGTTCTGTCTATCAGGAGGTCCCCAAGGTGGCCCACACTCACCTCGGTAGTCGTTGATGGCCACCACCAGGGTCAGGGTGGAGCCGAGAGGCACGATGCCACTCACTGGCGGCGCCCAGGGGCCCTTGCCGTGCTGAATCTCCATCCAACAGTCCACATTGTCACCTGGGGAATGGGTTTGGGATCATAGGTATTCCATTAATATATGTTTTTAAGGTTCATAATATCATAATAATATAAAAGCTAAAGGTTATCGGAAAATTATATCATATCATATCACATCTTTTCAGTCAGTAGTGCTCACCCCTGAAATCCAGCTGGATGACATCCAGGTCGGCGATGACCATGGGCGGCTTGGAGGCCGTCTTCTCGTAGTCGTTGAACCACTCGCAGCGCAACCGCTTGGCCTCGTCCCAGACCTCCAGCAGGTCCTTGTCGTACTGGACCACCACCTGGCGAGGAAGAGGAATGTGCTGGGTTAGGGGACCTTCTTTTATATCTATAGTGGGTGACCGCAACTCACCGTGTTCTCGTAGAACTGCCCGTTGAGATCCGGCTTGGTGCCGCAGCGGGAGTACGAGATGCGGAAGGAGAAGAAGGTTTTGCCCGTGGAGGGCGGCACGTACACGCAGCGCGGATCGCTGTGCTGTCCTGTAGGGATCACAAAACAATTAGGTTACCATATAAGAGCTACTTTAGGAAGTATGGACCCACCTTTGGAGCTAACAATGCCCTCGAACGGGTGCGAGAAGGTGAGGTGCACATCCATGTGGTCCTTGCCGCACATCACCTCCAGCGACACGATGTTGGGCATCCCGTCTGGCCGCTCCATGGGCCACAGTTCATTACCAGCTATGACTAAACTAAACTGCAAGGGGTAAGGGAATTGGCCAGGAGTTAGTTAGCTGGGGAGAACTTTTGGGTACCGAACTATAGATAAAACTAGGGTTGTGTTGTAACACATATATTTTAAGAAACCAAGAGGTTCTATAACATAAAAATTTAAGAAGGGCACTGTAAGGAAAACTAAGGGGTTCTATTACACATAGATTTTAAGAGGACAACCTTAACAAAATACTAAGGGGTTCTATAACACATAGACTTCAAGAGAGAATCATAAAAATAATAAAGGGTTTTATAACATATAGATTTTAAGAAGCAAACCATAAACAAAGGGTTCTATAACACATAGATCTTAAAAAGCGAGCCATAAAAAACTTAAAGGTTCTATGAAACATCGATTTTAAGAAGCGATCCATAAAATAATCTAAGGGGCTCTATAACTCATGGATTATAGGAAGCGAATATTGAAAAAAACTCTATAAGACACAGATTTTAAGAAGCGAACCATAACGAAAAACTAAAAGGTTTCGTAAGACATAGATTTCCAGAAGCGAACCTTAAAAAGATACTAAGGGGTTCTATAAAACGTAAATTTTAAGAAGCATACCATAAACCATATAATGGGTTCTTTAACACATAGATTTTAAGAACCGAACGATAAGAAGAACTAAGGGGTTCCATAACACATAGATTTTAAATGGTTATATGGTACAAAGATAAAAATAAGTCTAAGAGGTTCTATAACTCATAGATGGTCTGCTGCTCGACCTCCTACAACCCAAGAGCATCGCGAAGCCCCTTGGCCAGCCTTGTGGGTGGGCTCCTAACGGTTCCACTGGCACCTGGCACCTGGCACCTGACAAACGTGTTGCCAATAAAAACGAAACGGCAATCCGGTCTCCCCAGTCTTCGGTCTTCGGGGTCTCCAGTCTCCAGTCTCCAGTCTTCGGTCTTCGATGTTCAGTCCCCCGATCCGCTGGCCAATGAAGGCCAATCGAAATGGGAAAGCGAATTCCACTTGGCCCGCATCCGTTTGGCAGCGTTTTCCTCGGCTCCGAGGGGAGGCAGTGGCACCGGACATTTGCATACTTGCATACCGATACCTGCCCCAAACTGCCTTGCCACATGCCGCATAGATCAGCTTCGGCTTGGAAATCAAATCGAGTTGCCCGCTGAGGAATTTGCATTTTCCCCCCCGCTGGCCGCAGTAAAAGTTGCCCCACTGGGCGGGGGGACAGGTGCCTGGATGCGGCCGGGCCTGTGGTTTCCGATCGGGCCTGCTGGTGCCACATCGTCTGGCGTCGCCGCAACGGACCAGAATGGTAATGAAGGAGCAGCCAGCTCTTCCAGTTGGCCGACTGCATAAATTAGCCCATGCAAATGCGATGTAATTGTTTTACATCTTGATCAGGCAAACGAATAGTTGGCATTATTGCATTTTCATGTAACACATTTCGCTGGCAATTATTCTCACCATCTAATTGTGTTGGCGTTTTACATCATCTTTATCTTGTTCTTGTATGATTATATAAAAAATAAGGGTTTATTGTAGGCAATTATGGCCAGTTCATTAGGAAAAAAACCTCCATTGCGATAATTATATGTATAATTATGTGGGGTGTTTAATGTAATTATATATACGATTTTCAGGAATGGACAACACTACGTATACGTGATAATCACTCATAAGTACTGAGCTATGCGACCTATAGCAATGGTATACGTAGTTTATAGATGATATTTTACTTTCGTTTTTCTAGATTGAATATTAATCTATACTCTATAGAAAACCAAACTATTTAATAGAATTACATATACGATTTGCAGGAATGGACAACACTACGTATACGTGATAATCACTCATAAGTACTGAGCTATGCGACCTATAGCAATGGTATATTTAGTTTATAGATGGTATTTTACTTTCGTTTTTCCATATTTAATAATAATCTATACTCTATAGAAAACCAAACTATTTTATACAAGTACATATACGATTTTCAAGAATGGACAACACTACGTATACGTGATAATCACTCATAAGTACTGAGCTTTGCGACCTATAGCAATGATATATTTTGCTTATAACTGATATTTTACTTTCGTTCCCCAGATTAAATAATAATCTATACTCTATAGAAAACTAAACTATTTAATACAATTACATATAGGATTTTCAAGAATGGACAACACTACGTATACGTGATAATCACTCATAAGTACTGAGCTTTGCGACCTATAGCAATGATATATTTTGCTTATAACTGATATTTTACTTTCGTTCCCCAGATTAAATAATAATCTATACTCTATAGAAAACCAAACTATTTTATACAAGTACATATAGGATTTTCAAGAATGGACAACACTACGTATACGTGATAATCACTCATAAGTACTGAGCTATGCGACCTATAGCAATGGTATATTTAGTTTATAGATGGTATTTTACTTTCGTTTTTCCATATTAAATAATAATCTATACTCTATAGAAAACCAAACTATTTTATACAAGTACATATAGGATTTTCAAGAATGGACAACACTACGTATACGTGATAATCACTCATAAGTACTGAGCTATGCGACCTATAGCAGTGGTATATTTAGTTTATAGATGATATTTTACTTTCGTTTTTCCAGACCTAACTTTAAATTTAAACTATGCTGAACAGCGACTGACTTGCGCATTTCTGCACTCTGTTTTTCTCACACCCCAAAACCGATTTAAAAGCCAAACAAACTACTAATTGTGATTCGGTGGTTCTTTTTGACGGGTTCTCGACCAAATGTGCTGACCCACAGTGAATTCCACTCACGTTCATTCACCCAGACAGCCGCAGAGGCAGAGAGGGCTATCGCCGCCCGTACAGTGAGCGTTGGGTACTATCATTTTAGAATGAACTGATCGGGCTGACTGAGCCATAGCTTTGTGCACACTCACGATTACGCTACAGTCCAAAACGCCGGCTGCCGAGCTGATTTTTCGGTTCGGCCGTGGTGAAACAGTCTCTCGAATCTCGCAATTCGCCTCGGAACTGGTCGGTTCGTGGGGGGGGCTTATAAAAGCAAGTGGGTCGGCGATGAAAGAGCAGTTCTGGAACAGGTCGCAATCGCACACCAGCCGTGCATAGCATATCAGCCGTCTCCGCACCCGGACAAGCAGTAAACAACGCGCCAAACAACACTCAAGCAGGCAAACCACTCAGAAGCAAAAGGCACTCGACTATGGATCGTTGGCTGAATCGCGTTGCCGTCGTCACGGGCGCCAGCTCGGGCATCGGAGCTGCCAGCTGCAAGGACCTGGTGGCCAAGGGCCTCGTCGTCGTGGGTCTGGCCCGTCGCGAGGAGCGCCTCAAGGAGCTGAAGGACTCGCTGCCCGCCGACCAGGCCAGTCGCTTCCATCCCCGCAGGTGCGACGTGAGCAAGGAGCAGGAGGTGATCGACACCTTCGCCTGGATCGATGCCACCCTGGGCGGCGCCGATGTCCTGGTCAATAATGCCGGCATCGTGCGCGCCGGTGTGGGGATCACCAAGGAGGGCAACAGCGAGGATCTGCGTGCCATCATCGACACCAATGTCCTGGGCGTGTCGTGGTGCACTCGCGAGGCCTTCAAGTCCCTGCAGCGGCGCCAGGTCAACGATGGCCATGTGCTGATCGTGAACAGTGTGGCCGGTCACTCGGTGCCCAACATTCCCGGCTTCACCATGGGCATGTACGCGCCCTCCAAGCACGCCATCACCGCCCTCACCGAGGTGCTGCGCCAGGAGTTCCATAACAGCAAGACCCAGACCAAGATCACGGTTAGTAGACAGGGACTATCACTTATTGCCTTGGACTCAAATGAATCTCTTGTCGCATCTGCAGAGCATCAGTCCCGGCGCCGTGGACACCGAGATCATCGACAAGGAGGCCATCGCCGCCCTGCCCGACCTGCCCCTGCTGCGCTCCGAGGACGTGGCCGATGCCATCAGCTACTGCATCCAGACGCCGCCCAATGTCCAGATCCACGAGCTGATCATCAAGCCCGTGGGCGAGACCATCTAGGCGTCCGCTCCCTGAACGTATGTGCAGTCTTAGGTGAACCTTCGCAAATACACGCTTTTGATCTGATACGAGAGGGTGTTTCTATTCCGATCTTCATAGTCCTCTCTTAAATAGTAACTACTCAACTTCCTATAAGATCTCCAAATGTTTATAATATATACTTCAGAATCGATTCATCTTAGAGATAGTTTAGAAGCCGGTAGATAAGATACAAGTACCCCTGGCTCTGGTTTATGGTTCGGTCTTTAAAGTGTGGTTTGTATACGCTTTGGTTACCCTTACTTACCATTAAGTGTAAGATAAATATACAGCTACTAAACTTAAGGTCCCACAGTCGTGTAGGGCCTTTCTGTGGGCTCCACATGGTGGCGCTGTGGGCGTGGCGTTCGGATCTGCAAGTGAGAGGGAAAACGAGTTGAAAGTTACTAGGGTTCAGGTTCTGCGAGAGACTACCCCAATGATTTGTGTGTTAGAATTCACCTGAGGAGAGTGCCGAAGGGGTCTTATCAGTTTTTCTTTATAAGCGGACTGCGTCATTAAACCAACAACTTAGAGATACCAAAAATGTTTGCTTAGTGCACGGCTTATTTCCATGGTGTACCCAATTAATGTGGCACAATGGTGAAAAGTAGAAACTAGCTGTTTTTCCCCATCAGCACGGCTAATTTAAACGCTTTCACTCCACTGTGCATGTGTTATTCTACGCCCATTCAGGCAAATCAGCATTATATACCGCACCATACACTCAATTAATTGCAGCCCATTAGTTGACCTGATGTCTACGATAAGCGGGGGGCTTTTTGATTTGCAACTATAAAGAATCTATCGTATGTGCTTAATGGGCGGCTCTCGTAATGGGCGAACATTCACAAATCACCAGAACGAGGAAGTGCGATGTGAGCCCAGAATTCGTGCCTATTCTCCGCAGATCGCAGGTTGAGGAAAAGTCGTGATCGGCGGTAAACGGAGCCCCAGAAATTGCAGCGATTGCAGTGAACGATTGACCCGATCCCCTGATCGATTTCCCCGATGACTGCCAATCGTTAATCGGTGGTTGGGGGCCACAGCAAAGGTAGTTGAAAGCCAAGACCATTAACAGCTCTGGAGATCGAATGTCAGTTCTATTTAAACCTAATGAAAAGTAAACAGAAAGACTTCTTCTTTCTGCATTAATGGGGCTTTAAATGCAGGAGATTAGCGATATTAATAGCACATCTTAATGATCTATTGTTTGGAGGAGGGAGGACAGAGAGAAGAGTTTCTCAAAGCTAAATAATAAATCATCTTGAGCATATTATTGATTGCCATCAAAAGAATGCCAGAGATAATTACTGCGGTATCGAGAACACTTTTACTTGGCCGGCCAATTAAAACGAGGCTGGCGGTGTCATTAAGTAATTCCACATGACTTAATTATGGGGGCCATGTAGTAGCAGGAATTCTTCCCAGCGAATTCTTAACCCGAATTCCTTGCCTTTCTTGGGGGCCGCCCCTTCTCCCGAAAGATTCGCGGCGCTGTTTTTTGGGGCGGCACAAGAACACAGAGTGGGCGCGGTCACATCGTCATCATCATCATCGTTGTCGTCCTCCGACCAATTCGTATGTTAAATATCAATTGTTAAGGGCTCTTACCCGTCGCTCGTTGTGGCCTTTTTTCTCTGATTTTTTGGTCTTTTGGCTTTCTGGAGCTCGTCGAACGAGCCCGTCGGGGTAATAAAGATGTCGATGCTCGTCATTAGCGCGCCGCTCGTATCTGGGGCCAGATCGCACTTAACCCGACGCCCCCCGGCCAATGAAATGGGCCAATGGACATGGACATGGACCCGGAGCTGGAGCTGGAGCTGGACATGGACTTGAACCAATGGTCGAAAATTGCCCGGCCACGCTGCGGCCGCGACCACGAAAAGAAGCCATAAACAAATTGAAATTTAATAAACGGCCGGGCGGGCAATTTCCCTGGACCTGATCCTCGAACCCGAACTTGGACCCAAGCAACCTGCCGATCTCCATCGACTCTGATCCATTCGATCACGGGACCCCCGGGGGCGCCGTTTCAACATGGCAAATTGAGGTGCCTGAGATCGATGTCGGTGGAAATGGAAATGGAGGTGGAGCTGCAGCTGGAGGAGCAGGCGGAGCTGGAGCTGGAGCTGGAGGTGGGACTGGGAATGGGAATGGAGCCAACTCCACTGATCGTGAATCATCGGGGCAAAATCGGACGTGGCCCGTTCGCTGACCCACTGTCAACCGAATTCTTCACTTTTCTAATTAATTGAGACATTAAGGATCGATGCCAACGGGGGGCTGATTGGCCTACTAACACTTGAATAGTTTTACAACCGAAATTCCTGGCCTGTAGATTACTATACGTTCTCTTTCCTAGTGCAACACAAAAAAAGTAACCCAAATTTGCAATTAGTATGCTGAAAGTTCTTATCGAAACTAATAAAAACCAATTTGATGTTTTGCGGTTATATCACTGACACATTTTTAATATAACGTTCAAGCACCCAAAATCTTAAGTAGAAAGTATAAAAACATTATGTATTTAAAACTGTTGATTTCCAATTCTTTGATACAACATTTTTAGATTAAAACAACCCTTCAAATTCTTAGTTACTTCTCAGTAAAATGTTTACCTAATATTTAAAAATAACCTACTAGTTTCAAAAATTACTTTAAAATTAAAAAAATATTGATACTAATCTTTAAAGGTCCAAAAGATTTTACATACTGTTATAAAATATATACGTTATATGAATCGATTAATAATTGCTTCAAATGCTCATTGCAGAGTTATAAGCTGTTTTCGAGATAGGATTAAAAAACTATAGGCTAACCAAATAACCCATTGATCTTTCAAGTTAGCATTTTTAAAACTGTAGAACACCGATATATCGCACAGATAAGAACCTTTAGTAGCGCCTAAAACCATGCTCTTGCCGCTAATTGTAATTAGATGGCCGAAAATTTCACTGCCAACTTTCCAATTTGCTCAATTCTTTCGCACACGATAAATATTTACCCGGTCGATTGTGCGTTGGCTGCTGCTTTTCGGTCGGCACTTTCCCTGCTCGCCAGATCGACCAGCAATTAAAGAGACGCCGGCAATCAATCAATCAATCAGTTAGTCAGTCAGTCAGTCGGTCGAGCAGGCAAGCCCACAGAGCACTGCCATAGAGCAATAATAATAAAATCTCATTTCTTGTCTCCTTTTCATTGTCCGATTTGTGTGCCCACTTTTACCCAGGTGCGCGGCTATAAAACAGGTGAAAATGAAATCGGAAACAAAGCGAATTCGAATTTGTGGACTCAAGATGCGAGATACGAATGCACGAAAAGATGATGGACAGGCCTCCGAATGGGGCGAGAAATGCGGTCAGCGGAGATTCTCTCGCAGAACTGTAAATAAAAAACAAAGTATGAAAAAGGCCGACTCGATAGAGCCCAACGGTAAACGGTAAACAGCCGATATGCTTATTTGTCTTTAATTCGGAGCCAATTAATTTCTCCCCGCTTGTTCATAACTCTGTTTGTTAGCGCATTAAGAGTGAAAACTGCTTGGATTTCGATCTGAAATCAGTAAGTGGCGCCCAACGAAAAAGAGACCCAGACTAACGGTAACTCAGGCGCTGCTTTGCATGCGCGCCGACAGAGGGCGTCCAATTAAGGGGGCACTGAAGGGTGGTATCTAAATGGCTCGCACAGCCATCTCTCGGCGAGTTTGTTAACAGTACTTCTTCAAAATACCCATAAATTCTATAAGCCACATTTTGAATTAGGAATTCAGTCGTACACATGGGTAATATATATTAAAAACATATTGCAAAAGAAGGGATTATTATGTTTACCTTGCCCTTGAAACTAATCGCACTTTTAAAGACTTTGACTCATAATAGTTTAGCTAACCAATTATTTCAATTAGTTTTAATTTTATGGGCTAATTGAATGGTTCATTATAGGTTTAAGGTCTCTTAAACACAATCGATTTGAATAGTACTGTTTTTTAGGCATAAAAAAAATACAATTTTGATCTATCAGTTTTTATAAGAACCTTTAATATAACATAAACTTTTAAAAATTATTAGTGCAGCTCACTTTATTTACCTATCTTTCTGTTAAACCTTATAAGAACCAATATATATACAAATAGAAGTTTGATTTTATTATTTATAGGTAAACCTCTTAGATGAGGTTTTAATTGATTCGTTGTTAATTAGCCAACATATTGGGTATATACGTTTAACTGGGTCTATGAATAATGCCGGTTTTTGTGTGTTTTTGGCCAGGAAAAGTAGCACCTTTCCCAGCGCTGGGTCTCGCTTGGGGACAGAAAGAGTTGGGCCCCCGACCGACTAGCTAACTAACTCACTAACTAAGCCAAAGAAAGTGCGACGGGGCTCTTTGGCCGCGTGTTGCACGCTCTAGTGGCGCTTAATTAATGACGCCGCTTCTTCTGGCGCTGCAATTAACAGTACCGCACTTGCAGCGGCGGGCAGAGGAGCGGAAGAGCGGAAAAGTAGAAGTTAACTCGACACGCTCCACTGTGCCCCACCGGGCCCACTGTGCCCCACTGTGCCCATCCCCGATTCGCCCCACTGTGAGGCATACAGCCGAAAAGAGAGGCGAGCCATTCATTGACTCATTAACTATGCATTCACAACGAATCGAATCAAAAGCGAATCAAAAGCGAATCAAAAACGAATCAAAAGCGAATCACAACGAAATCGAAAAGAAAATGTCGCATCAAAAGGCGATCAGAGCCGAACTTTGATTACGGTTACGCGGGTTTTCACTTTTCTTGTGGCCATGGCCATGGAAATGGAAATGCCCGTGGAAATGCCCCTGGAATTGGAAGTGGAAATGGAAGTGGCGCTGCAGTTGCATCCATCGGATGCGATCCAAGGCGATCCGAGTTGGACATGCCGATGGCGCCGACCACTTTCGAATCGAATAACGGCCTGTGCAAAAAGCAAACGGTAAATCACCTGTCTATAAATTTTCTACAGTCTTTTTTTTTCGTTACTTTTTCTTCTCATTTCCAGATGAGATATTCATACTTATACCCGTATTTTTAAGCAGCGCTCGGCTGCAGTGAAAAGCGCAATAATCACGATATAATGATAATGATGCTTTGGCTATGGGAAAAGCCAGGCCGAAATCAAAATACATTTTTAAATGGTTCACTTTCTTTTAATTAAACTGGTTCCAAACCAGCCAACAGCCAGCAGCCAGCAGCCACCTCCGAGTTAGCCACCTTTTTGGAGCAAGTTTGTCCACTTTTGGCCAGCTCCCCAGCCCCTTTGTTTTTCGGTGGACAATCGCCAAATGCAATTTTATTCGGTGTAATTAGCCTGGTACGAACCGGCGCAGCAATTAAAGTCTCCGCACAGATAGATCCATTTCGGCGGGCCTAGGTTTGCCAACAAGCTGCGAACAGTCGGCGACTTAATGGCTTCAGAATATTAAAGCTGCAGCCACACCACTGGGAGGCAACAATTTGCCAGTAAATCTCATGCAAGTGGGGATGCAGTCGGAGATGGAGATGGAGCTGCTATGGCAGTGGGGCTGACATCGTTTCCCAGTTGTTGCGGCAGTTGTCAACAGCTATTCTGTGCAGCTCTTTAGCTGGCAATGTTCAAATGGCGCTGGCAAAGACCGAGAACGTGTCAAATGGCCCCTGACTCCATTCCATTTCCAACCGCCCTCCGGCAGTCTATTCAAATTCGGGCCAGGCCCGGAGCCTGGGAATCATGGCTTCGCCCGCTCGGAGACCCATTCGCTGAGCACCATGCACTATGGCCAACAACACCAGGCACAGACCGAAAAAGCCGCTGTAGCGAAACTTTTGTTTGGCAATCTGCCGTCAACATGACAACTGCCAACTGGGAACCCACTCATCCTCCGGCCCCTCGGTGTCCACTCCCACCAGCGTCAAGTGCAAACAATGCTGCGCTGGATGGAGAGATGTCTCGGATGCAGAGCCAAGTCCAGCCAGGCGGCCGGGCAGCCGGGCAGCTGCTTATCATCGGATGCACAGACCAAGTCGAGCCAACGAGGACTTAACAACTTTATTGGGCTTGTTTATGCCGCAGAGTGTTCAAGAGCTGCTCGATATGCCGTGCCCTTGGGTCATTTGGCCACTCTGGGTGTCGAGGGGCCTGCAGGCCTTTGCATATGCACTCCAGGCCCAGACAGTCTTGGTATTAGATTTAGGGCTGGCTAAGAACTACTTTAGCTTGAGTTTGAAGTTGGTCAACGGTTCAGACCATAGGATGCAAGCCACATAATCTATTTTACTTTGTTCAAAATCTTAAAGATTTAAGAAATAATCTCTCTTTTTTATATTTTCCAGATTCATTACCCATTATCTTAAACATGTTGGATAAAATATTGCTTTGCCTAACCCAAAACGATAAACTCGTTAAATCTTTTACAATGCTTAAGATAGAGATTCTTTTGCAAGATACTTTTTGTAAGCCGAAACATTGTCTTTCAGATTGAATCAAGAACTGTATAAAAAGACAAATATATCTTTATTTTCCTAAATGGTCAAATCTTTTATCTTTCAAGATAGAACTGAAGATACTTTTTGTAAACCCAAACATTCTATTTCAGGTTGGATCAAGTAGGTCTGTACCTAACCCTCAGAACTCTTTAAAAATATATATCTTTGATTTCAATGGTCATATTTTGTATCTTTCAAGACAGAACTCAAGATACTTATTGTAAACCGAAGCGCTGTCTTTTGGATTAGAGTACTAAAAACCTCAAAGTAAACTGTTATTTCTAGGTTTATAGCCTATAACGTTTCCACCAAACATTTCAAGTGTCAGCTCATCCCAAGAACGGCTCTGCCGTACTTATGTATTTATGTATTTTTTTATAAAAGGTTTCTCAAAGATCCGAGCTTGATGAGCCCCATTAGGTCAATCAGTACTCTCACTTTCCTAGCCCAAGCTCCGGTTGGTTGCGGCAAATACCTACACTAAAGGCCGAAATGTGCCACGAAAAGTTTCCATTTCATTATGGAATGTTTGTAGAAAGGCGAAGAACAGTTAG
Organism: Drosophila biarmipes; assembly: GCF_025231255.1. Lineage (NCBI taxonomy): Eukaryota > Metazoa > Arthropoda > Insecta > Diptera > Drosophilidae > Drosophila > Drosophila biarmipes. The sequence goes on along the minus strand of NC_066611.1, from coordinate 8,554,133 downwards.
CCGACGCGACGCCGGCTCCCCCCGAACCCAGCCCAAGACATCCACATCTTCGGCCAGTGTCCGCAGATCTCTGATGATGGCTGAATACGAATTAACATTCTGTGGAAGAGAAGACTTGTCGACGGGGCTTTATCTGGTATCCGCATCTGCATATTGTACACGTCTTTGTATCTGTATCTGTAGCTGTATCTACCGTATATACCGTATCTACGATGTGTCCGCAAATGTGGAAATGTGGATGTGAAAGAGCGGCTTTGCCTTTGGCAGCACTGGGAATAGAATTTACTGGGTCGATCGCGGCAGCAGCTCATAAATTATGCGTCATCGGCACATCGATGAGCCGCGGAGCTGCGACTCGCAGACAATGAACGAAGAAAGGGGCAGACCTTGAGCCCGGGGAGCGGCGGGGTCGCCCAGGGTCCCACCAATAGTGGCTAAAGCAAATCATTTGAGGCCAAACAAAGAGATAGTCCAGTGCGAACAGAGGCCGCCGCGGAGATAGTTGCCGTTGTATCGCACAGCCGAGGCCAGTACTGATTCCAATACCGCATTGCATTTATGGCCAAGTCGCGTGTTTGTTGGCTTCTGGTGCAGCCTGTGCTGCTGCCCCGCCGCTGCCAATCTGGCCTCCTGGAATTGAGTTTATTGTGCCACAGCGGCGTGCCTCGGATTGTCGCATCAGCTTAATTAGAATTCGAAGTAGTTAACGGTGCATTTAATGCGCTCCAAAACGGATCAAATGCATTAGCACCGCTGCCACCGCTCACTTCTCGACCAGCAGTGCACAGATACAGATACAGATACAGATAGAGATATATCTGCGCCGAGATCTGTTCTATTTATCTGTATTTCGCAGACTAATGAAGCAAGTGCATTGACGAAAGTTGTCATAACATTTAATCTGCGGCCAGAACGAGGGGCTGTCGCCTTGCCACACGTCTTAATGGTGGCAATGTGGTCGGGCGAGGTGTCAAAACAGTATGTTAATAAACTTGTTCTCGACACTCTTATCCCCGTATCGACCATCATCTGGCTTGTCTAATTAATCAGGCGGTGGGCCTTGCTCAAAAATCGCTCAACCAATGGTCCTGGATTGCCGTACAAAGCTATAAAACATCTTATATTTGTAAGAGCAACTTGCACGGAACACCCTATCGATGTACGCTGTACGTGTGGCGGCAGAGGCTGAGCAGAGTTTTTTTTTCCTAATCCCGCTGTTTGAAGCTATAATTGGTGTCTAACTTGACGTTAGGTAAATTAAATCCATATAATCAGTTCTTAAACTTATTCGTTTGACTTATAGATATAACAAGGCTTAGACCGTTACGTACGCTGTACCTGTGACGGCAGAGGCTAAGTAGAGTTTTTTCCTTAAGCTCTCCCTATGGAACGCTACTAAACGCAGTTTCTAACTACAGTTCAAGTAGATTGGTTCTAACTATACCTATGGTTTGTTAATAATAAAATTAGTTACTAAACTTATTTGTTTTTTGACCGTTACAGGGGTATCTATACCATCCAAGTAAAACTGAATCGTAACTATCCCAATTGTTGTTTAGTAGAAGGTATAATCAGTTCTTGAACGTATTTGTTTGACTTATAGAGACAAAGACAGGGATATCTCACCTACTATTTGGCACAGAACTATTTCAAACTCACCGATAAAGAGTAATCTTTCCGAGGGTCAAGACACAGCTGGCTGCGATACGTGATCTATCTCGACTGCAGAGGACTCCTTATACCTCCGTGCTTTTGTGAAATCCCGACGCTGCGTTTGGCAAATGCATTGAAATGTGAGTGAATGAGGCACACCGAAAGAAAAAAAGTGTGGTTTGAATGTGTAGAGAGCAGAGGAGGACAGAAGTGAAATCGGAACAGAACGGACTGGCCTGGACCGGGCCGCCTAACACGTAACGCAAATAAAGAAGAATCATCATCGGCGGTTTGAGTTCGAGTCCAAGAGAAGTCCGTGCTCATGGCGACTGATTGATGATTAGTTGCCATTTGACAGGTGTGTGCGAGTTGTGTGTGTTTTGGGGGCGAGGAGGGGTGGGAAGTGGGACCCATGGGTCGGTCAATAAATAGTGCACCTGTTGGGGCGTGTGGGAATATATGATCCGCCGCCAGATGACGTTGCTACTTTTTGCGGGGCACCTATCGCTCGTCTGAGGTACGTGCGATTGTTATGATTATTATTATGTATGATTGTTATATTTTCCACACGGGAAAAACTTTGGAAAGTGCCAGCCAGCCGCCTCGCCAGGCAGTGCATGCAACACCTTTGATTTTGATTTCGATTCTGGCCAGGCGGCTGGGAAGACACTCGGCAGGCGAGAAGAGATAAAGAAGAATCGGTGGAAGACGAGGTGCGCGCAAGAAGCGGAGGCAACAAGCCAGCCGCATTTGTGCTAATTGGGAAAATTAGAAAGCATGAAATGCTCGGCTGCATTTGCTGTCTAGCTGGTTAATCGGCTCCACTGGAAGCGCAGAAGACGACGGCAGAAGATGCTGGAAAGGCTGGGACTGGATGTTTCACAGAACTCAAAATGCGATTGCCTCTCCGGGCAGACATAGAGAAGATTAAGATGCTGGCAATGGCAAATCCTGAAGATTTTACACAGCTGCAGTCTTTACGGGGAGCAGAAGAAACAGAAAGAACAAGATGCTGGGAAGGCAAAGACTGGCCGATTGGCTCTACTGGAAGCTGAGGACAGCTATCAAGATGCTGGAAGAATGGCAGATCCTGGATATTTCACTCATCAAAACTTCAATTGGCAATAAAAAAAAAAAAGAAAAAAAAAAACAATTTGCTGTTTTTTGGTGGAAGAAACACTCACTTCACGGGAACGTTTCTTCGCTACTCTCTTCTCTGCTCGTTCTCTCTCTTTCTCGGTGTCTTGCTCTTAGGCAAGTAACGGTAACGGCAGCGACAATAACAACAACAATAAAAAAAATATATGCACTAACACTCGTCGGCACTTTGGATGTTTTTACTTGTATGGTATTTATGAAATATTATTTTTCTGCTTCTTTTGGTTGCGGCTGGCACACTGGGGATCGGGGATCACGGACCACGATCACGGATCACGACCGGGAGCAGCAGCACGTGTGGACTCGGCGAGCGACGAACGCGAAATACGCGAGCCAGCCAGGCGATACTTTCTTTGGCCTCGTAATGTAACTGTCGGGAACAGCAGCGGCAAGAAGAAGAGGTGGCCGCAGCAGCAGCAGCAGCAGCAAGAAGAGGCAGAAGAAGCGGCAGCAGCAGCCTGAGAAGAGAGAAAGAGGGAGAGAAAGAAGCGGGCGAAGAAGACTGAGCAAGACACCACACACACACACACACACACGCAGGCACACTGACGGGGAAAAGCTCTGCCTGCGCGGACTGCGACTGCGCGACGAGCTTTTACACCTGCGTTGGCAGCTGCGCAAATGAGCACAGCTCAGCCAGAACCCGTTGTTGTTGCTGGCGCTGCTGCGGCGCCGCTAATCAAGCGGCCTAATGACATAGAATCGCCTGCCAATTAGACGACCAATAAAAGCACTCCAATAAGAATCCATTTGGCCGCCCCCTCAGTCGGCAGGAGATCGCGATCGCGATTGCGAGATTTGCTTCTCCTGCAGAAGAATTGCTCCAGCAAAGTCGACGTCGTGGATTTGGCGCACTTGAACTTGAACTTTCAGCGCGATCGCTGCGAAGAGGGCCCAAAGCTGGCCAACGTAGGGATACCCTTTAAGCTTTAGATCTCAATTGATTGTAAACATATTTATTTGTATTAATATTTAAAAAATACGACTTTCTGCACTTACTAGATTTTGTTAGTTTTCATTATTTAACTGTTTGTTATCAGTTCTACAATTCTTTTTAGTTTTAGAATCTCCTCATTAAAAATATAATTTTAAAAGATAAATAAATAGTTATAAAAGAAAAGGTATCTTACAGATCTAGAATCTCTTTGATCCTAAAAAATCTTGAGATAGACCTAACTCACTCCAGCAACCGACATACCCCTTGGTACCTGAGGCCAGTCAAAAAGCATTTGCGCACGCAGGGCGAAATATTGTAGCCAGCTTTTGAGGTGGGCAAGGTGCATAACTCATGGGGCTGGGAACCGACCTGCCGCCTCATAACGGTTAAACAGTTTTCGCCCGTCGTTGACAACTAATCAAGATGGGAACAGAAGTTGATCAAAGCTGATTTGAGCAATAAACAAAAAGAATCCGTTTCCTCTCGCGATCGCTTGATCTTCTTCTTCCGTCTCCCTCGCACACGTCGGAATTGGCAAGCCTGCCATATAGAATGTGCAACGGTTTCCATGCTGGCTCTTCTCTGCCTCCTCCTTCTTCTTCTTCTTCTACTACTACTACTTGGCAGCTGCTTTTCTCCTCATTTGTTGCTAGTGCCTGAGAGGCTGCTCCCCTGCTCGCTCTCTTTTCCCCCCTGTCTCTCTGTCTCCCTCCCCAGCTGCCTCTATCTCTCTTTGTAGACTGGGCGCATTTAAACGGTAAACATCATGAATGCATTTGGAAAGTGGTTGTGTTGTGGTTCGTGGTGTTTGCATTTTGCATTTCTTCGCATTCTTTTCTGTTTATGTGCCCGTGTTGCTGTGTTGCATCGCACAATTGTGCCAACAACAAGGCGGAGAAATGAGAGGAGCCAGCAGAAGAATCCGAAGAGCCAGCAGAAGCAGAACAACAGCAACGGTAATACCCACCGAAGACGGCGTTTTCATTTCTGAGAATTGATTGGCCGTCGCGCCTGCATACTCCACACGCCACTGCGACTGCCTCTTCCTCGGTCTCGGCTGCATCGGGTTTTCATTCAATACCCTGGACTTGGGAGCACCGGGGGTATGATGTCTGCCTCCGAAGAAAGTGGGAGAATCCCTTGGCCCAGAAGAGTGTCTTCTAAAAAATTTGATGTTGTATAAGCTACAGGAGAACTCGCAAGCATAGGACTATCTTTAAAGCAATATATTACAGAAAACTGGGATTTTCTATTTAATACAATGCCAATTTAAACATTATATAGTATAAATAAGGGTTTTATTATTGAAATGTTTAAAATCTTAATTAAAAACCAGATAAGATTGGTAGCAAGAAACTCTCAATTCTTCTGATCTAATCGCATTAATAATGGGTATTCTTCAGGTTGGAAAACCAGCCTGCAACTTTTGGACTGGCGTTTTTGTGCCTTGATGCATTCCTTGGGATTCTGCACTGCTGCAGCAGCACCTGTCGTTGCTGCTTCTCCCAGACCAGACTGGTGTTGTTGTTTGCAGTGAGGCCACTGCGATTGTGATTAAATAACGTTTGACTTGGCGGGCGTCCTCCTGGTCGCTCCTCCAAGCCGCCGCTTGGTCCGCTTCATTAGCCAGGGCAACAAAGTTGTTTCAGCTGCAACTCTCCAAGTGCGATTCTCCGATTCCCCGAGTCTCTGATTCTCCGATTCTCCGTTCGCGTTCTCGTTCTCATTCCCATTCCACGCATGCGCAGTCCACTTTTGAATTTGGCGTCTGTCTCCGTCTCAGTCGCTCTCAGTCGTTCTTTCTTCCCACTTGGCGTGCTAACTATCGCCATCGCCAGCTTCTAAGACAGGCATCGGCACACTTTGTCCGTCCCGCGCCTCCTCCGCCGCCCCCTTTTCACCTGGCTCGCCTGGTCCGAATCTTCCCCAAGCCCCCATCCCACCTGCCCCAATCATTGTAATTCCTCAACGCACTCCTAACGCTGTCTCTAAATCCATCTCTGCTCCGACTGTTCTTCTTATTGCTCTTGGAGACACTGCAAAAATGGGGTGTGTCTTCGCGGAAAGTATCACCCTGGCTTCTAGACCCTAAACGTAGCACTTCCTTTGACTATATCAACTGTATCAAGTTAGTAGATCTCTGAAGTAGACTTCATTTTCAGGAAACTTTATTTTTCAGGCGAATGTCATATTTAACAACTGTATTAAAACTAGTAATATTTTTACGTTTCTTAATAGTATATTGTTTCTTTTACCCTCTGAGAAGAGTGAATTTAAGATCTCCAATAAAGTATTTAATAGAAACAATTATCATTTGTTTCTTTAATCATATAATATCTTTATATATCATATATCTAAGTACTGTTTTAAATCTATTAATTTTTTTATTTTCTCTGATAGTATATTGTTTCTTTTACCGTCTGAGATAAGACAATTTAAGACCTCAAACTAAGTATTCAGTCCAAATTTATATAATGCATTGAAAGCAATATTGAGCGAATAAGCCAAGGCATTATTTTGATATTTCCCAGATCTAACCATCATTTGGGCCCTGAATTTCTTTCAATACACACCTCGTTCTGCAGACTGCCTCCTTGGCCGCCGAGTGCCAATTTGGCTAAGTCGGCTATTTAACTATTTTTGTCATTCCCCGGCAGATGCTGCTCCATTTGGGCGTGCGCGACGTTTTTATCTGTTTTTCTGTTTCTCGGCACGTTGTCGCCCAGTTCCCCGGCTTCCCGCCCGTCCGCTCACCTGGTCGACTGGTCGACTGGTCGACTGGTCGATTGACTTGTGCCCAGCACCTGCGGCTCAAATTATGGCCCTAGTCATTCGACACCCGGCGAGCATCGTGACCCAGAAGCAAATGAAGCCGTCTCCGCGGACAGACGCTTCCATTGTCATCGCCATTACCGGGCATTGTTGTTATTACCTCTGCTGGTGCGACTGGAGGAGGCGATTCCGCCACCGAGTTAATGTCGATGCTAATTTGCCGGCATTATGGGTTAGTGGGCCGGTCGATGGGCCCCATCAAGATGGATGGTCGCCTGTCAACGCATGCCATGCTCTTCTGCGGCTCATTTGTCACCTGACATGGTAGCTGGTGACCCCGAATCGAGAAGAAAGTATTAAAGTCTTATTTCACCCAAGTGATCCTTTGTGGTGTAGGAATTAGCATTGATTACCTGAAGTTCAGAGCTGGTGACCCCGAGGTTTAGAGTTGAATGTCATCTAAAACAGTTCGAGAACCGAATACTAAAAGTAAACTGGTGACCCCGACGTTCAGCTAAAGTAATCCTTAATACTAGTAATGAAATGGAATACTAGAAATGGAATATCATCTAAAACTGTTCGAGAAAAGAGTATTTAGGTTTCACTTTATCAATCAAGAGTTTAGTGACAAGTTAGGAACAATGCAATGATCATTGACGAATCTAAACTGGTGACCCCGAATTTTGTAATTCTTAAGATTTATGTTAACTAGTTTAATTTTTAACCATATATTGACCGTTTTAACTTAAGAAAAACGTTCAGTTAGTAGGCCAATAGGCCTAAGGTATTTTGTCGGCATGCAAATTGGAATCTGGTGACCCCGAGCCGCCTCCAGCGTTGGGCGGTACCCTGGTTGGTGTGGGTTGGTTGGGCTGTGGACTGCGGTTTGCGGACTGGATTCCCAGCCAGCCCCCACAGATGGCTCATCGGCGATGTCGGGATGGCAATGGCAATGCCGTTGGCTAATGGAACTGGCGTTGGGACCAGAACGGAGACGAGATTGACACTCAGACGGTGGACACCGAAGCCGAAACAGAGACTGGAGAACTGAAGACTGGACACTGGAGACTGGGGACTGGGGACTGGGGACTGGGGACTGGCAGTTGTTAGGTGGTTATCTGGCCAACGCCATATAAGTCGAGAAATGCGCAGTTAGGCAATCAATGGCCGGCGATCCGGCAATCCGGCGATCGTTTCTTGGGCCCAGGGATTGTGGCGGAGGCAAAGGTAATCGCAATTGGACTTGCAGTTGGAATCGGCGTTAGGAATCCGCAATGACACTGTCTCAGTGTCTCGGCCTCGCTTGGTTTGTGGCAACGTGTGTGTTATGATTGGCAACGGTTTGTTGCTTGGCCAGCTAGCTCGGCTCTTTGGCTGCGCGGCTGCTTACCTGGTTACCTGTTCACTTGCTCGGCTGCCCATTTCCTACCTGATCGGCGGGTTGGAGGTGCCGCCACAGACGCAGGCGCAGACTGTGACCAGCCGGCGGAGCAAATACCGTTTTGCTGAATAAGTACAAACAAAACAAAAAGACGCACAGAAACACTGGCCAACAAGTGGGCAAGAACTGGAATAAGTATCTAAGCCGTTTCTTGCCCTCTAACTAACTGAAGACTCAGGGTTTCTCAAAGAGTTTTAGTTTATGCTAATATACAAGATGATTTTAATCCTCTGTCACCTAAATAGTATATTAATAGAATACAATAAGTTAGTAAAATAAGCCGAAATCAGAATATATATTCTCTTGAGCGGACAGCTAAACGGACAAGGGGGAAACAAATGATCTATATTTAAATTTACATTTATTTCAATTGGGTTAAACATGAATATAATATTATTTTAACACAATACGTTTCTTAAATAAGTCTAAGTCCGAAAATATGTTCTCTTGAGCGGACAGCTTAACGGACAACTGTGCAAACAAATAATGTATATATATTGAATAGCATACAATTCTCAACAAATGGTATCCTAGCTCTTCAAAAATTCATAATTAAGCAATAATTGGAAATCTTCACGAACAACGGACTAATATACCCCACAAACTCTAGGACACCCTGTACCTTGAGTAGCAGTTGAAGTTGAAGTTGGTGATGCGACGGCACTTGGAATGCGTTTAGTCTGCCCCGAGCCCCTGGACCTCCTAGCCACCCCTGGACCACCCTGCCCCCCGCCCCTGCACCACCCCCTTCGCCCAGCGACGAATGCGTGGAATGTTAATGCAGCTACTTCTACTTGTGCCTGTTGCCTCGGTGACAACATCCATCGCCACTGGCGGAGGAATGGGCACAAACATTTACCTAATCCATTTCCCATTTCCAAGGCGACTACTCTCGATCCCGTTCTCGATTCCCTGCCCATTTGGGTGTCACTTGGATAGGTTTCTTATTCCTGTTTCACCACTCATAAATATGCATCCCAAAAATAAAATACCATATGTGTTGTAGTTCCATTGAAGTTCTCTGAATTTTATTGATAGTACAAGTACATGATTTATTTACAAATAATTGGGCTTACTCAAGGCTGCTTTAAAATATATATTTTATAATTTCTTGGCGCCAGACAAACCAAAAGAGACAAACTAATATATACTTAGGTCAGTTGGCAATAAATACATAATCAATATAATAAAAAAAAAAATAATACCTGATACAAAGTATTTATAATATCTATAAGTAAAGTTTAAAAAAAATCGAAAATCATCTTTAAGGGTAGAAGACAACATTTTAAAGTAGCCATAAGAGGTGTTAAGGGATGTTTCCTTGGACACCTGGTGAAAAGCCTCTCTGCTTAGCGTAGCCTAATCCTACTTGGAGCTAATAGCAAATATGGGACTCGTGGTGGCGGCCACGATGGCCTTCGCTGTGGCTGTGGGCTTCTTCTGCCTGGCGGGCGACTTCTCCGGCAGGAGGTAGCCCAGGCAGCAGAGGAGCACCACGAGGGCCAGCAGGGCCCAGAAGATGGGATCGCAGCTGGCGAAGAGCAGGCGCCCGAGGACATTGCTGCCCACCACGGCGCCCAGACGACCCACCATCATGATGAAGCACATGCCCATGGCGTTGATGTGCGTCGGGTAGAACTCCATGGCAATGGTGCTGACCAGGCCGCCGCAATTGCCGATGGCCATCACAACGGTCAGAGCGATCACCACCAGGGCGAACTGATCCACGTAGTGCAGGGCGACCAAGAAGATCATGGTCAGCATCATCCAGGCCACTGGAACGGAGAGAATATAACAAAAATCCATTCACTCCTCTGCGAGGCTACTCACTCAGCAGATTCTTCTTGCCTATGTAGTCGATGATGTAGGCAAAGAGCAGGTAGATCATCACAAAGCTGGCTCCAATCATGATCATCACCTGGTACGTGGAGGTGTCCACATCCACGGAGCAGCTCGCCACGGAGTCATCCGCCGACCGCGAGTCCACGTTGAAGCCCTGCAGGACATCGCAGAGCAGGGCATCGTCGCCATTGCGGGTGCCCAACTCATCCAGGATGGTGGGGAACCACATGAAGATGCCCTGGGCCAGGAAGTAGATGAGGAACTGGATGCAGCAGATGTTCAGCGTGTGCCACAGCCGATGGCGATGGAAGAGCGGCACTGTCTGGTGCCAGACGAGACGCACTGCATCGACGAAGCCGTGGACATCGGACAAACTGGCGCCACCGCTTTCCAGAGCCACCTCCTTGACCGGATACTCGGCGGGATCTTTGCCGGAGTTCTTGGCGAAGATGGAGCGCAGGACCTCCAGCGACTGGTCGCCTCGTCCCTGGACCAGCAGATATTTGGGTGTCTCGGGCAGAGTGCTGATCCCCACGAGGGCCAGCAGGGAAACCGAGACGTTGGCCAGGAGCAGGACACGCCAGGACGAGAAGCGCATGCCAAGGACCATCGTCTCGATGCGCAGCGGCAGGATGCCAATGGCCATGGCTGCACACAAATTGGTGATGGAAAGATAGGATTAAAATGAGAGGATAAAAGATAAAAGATTCATCTGGAAATATATGCAAAAAAGTAAGTCTACGACAGGGCCTACAAATCGAAATAGTGCTTCAAATCAGATTAAATAACCCCATTATTTTATGTAACAAAGAATATATGATAAATAAAAATGCAGTGGTATGGCATTCCTCGATCTGACGTTTGGTTTCTTTTTCGCAGCCAAAACACTGCATTTTTATGGCGGAAAATGGGACTCAGATATTTTTAAGGGGGTGCAGCAAATTTTTTCGAAAAATATGAAATTTAAAAATCGTATATGTTTTGAATGCCGATAGATTGGAAATTAAACAACGAGCTCAGCGAGGTATGACATTCCTCGATTTGACGTTTGGTTTCCTTTTAGCAGCCAAAACACTGAATTTTTATGGCGGAAAATGGGATTCAGATATTTTTAAGGGGGTGCATCGTAGATTTTTTCGAAAAATATGAAATTTAAAAATCGTATATGTTTTGAATGCAAATGGATTGGAAATGAAACAACGAGCTCACCGAGGTATGACATTCCTCGATCTGACGTTTGGTTTCCTTTTAGCAGCCAAAACACTGAATTTTTATGGCAGAAAATGGGAATCAGATATTTTTAAGGGGGTGCATCGTAAATTTTTTCGAAAAATATGAAATTTAATAATCGTATATGTTTTGAATGCCGATAGATTGGAAATTAAACAACGAGCTCAGCGAGGTATGACATTCCTCGATCTGACGTTTGGTTTCCTTTTAGCAGCCAAAACACTGAATTTTTATGGCAGAAAATGGGATTCAGATATTTTTAAGGGGGTGCATCGTAAATTTTTTCGAAAAATAAGAAATTTAAAAATCGTATATGTTTTGAATGCCGATAGATTGGAAATTAAACAACGAGCTCAGCGAGGTATGACATTCCTCGATCTGACGTTTGGTTTCCTTTTAGCAGCCAAAACACTGAATTTTTATGGCGGAAAATGGGATTCAGATATTTTTAAGGGGGTGCATCGTAAATTTTTTAACTGATTTTTGTGGCCCCCCTAAGATCTTCTTAGCACCTTAATAACTCGTCAATGCTCTACCTACTATAACACTCACCTGGAGCAAAGATCATGGCCACGCAGAGGAATCCGGAGAGCAGGGTCACATGCCTGACCCGCGAGCCATTGCCATGGAACTCGCCGCACAAGCTGAAGACGCACGCCTGCCCGCCGGAAATGAAGAAGCCCGTGAGGAAGCGGAAGACGATCAGCATCCAGATGTTCACCGAGAAGCCGGAAACGATCGAGCACACGGAGCTGAGGCAGAGGGCGTACCTCAAGGTGGTGGCCCGGCCCCATGTGTCCGCCAGGAAGCCCATGGCATGGGAGCTCAGGACGACGCCCAGGAAGCCGGCGGAGGCCAGGATGCCCTGCTGGTCCAGCGTCGGCTGCAGGTCGCACTTCATCTGGTTCATGATGAGGCTCACGCCCATGATCTCCACCATCACGGCCATGAAGCACAGGCCGCAGATGAGCAGCAACTCCAGGTGGAAGCGACCCACTCCGGTCAGCGTGATGGCCTCCTCGAAGGTGTGTGGCCGCGGCTTCTGCGAGAGGTTCTCCTCCCGCTCCCCAGAAATGGCTGTTTGTGAGCAAGGGAAAAGGGGAAATAAGAGGAAACATTTAGAGAAAAATTGGTCTAGAATTGCTCTATAAAGCACTACCTATACAAAGTGAAAAAGGAGAATTAAATTACCATATAAAAAAATAACAGGGGGCAAAAGAAGAAAGCTAAAACAAGAATTCAAATGAATTCTCCAAACTCTAAAATATATCGTTGCATACTTTCAGTCAGCTTTATAAGTGTTTTCAGTTTTTTCCCTATATATTTTAAGGTGTAAATTTGTTGTGTTTTCAACTTAAGAAACTACGTTTCTAGGCTATATTCATTGATGTTTTTCAGTGAGCATATCAAGGCGGATCAGTCAATCAAAGTCATTCATTGGGAAGCCCTAGAGTTTATGGAATAATTAAAGTCTCCCTTAAATAGCTCGCATTGCAATCGATCCCGGTTCAGTTGCCGTTTAATCATGGCCTCAGCCGCCTTGGACTTGGGGGCGAAATCGGAGGATGTCCCGGACGACGTTCGCCTGCCCCAGGAGCAGCCACCTTCGCCCTTCTTCGAGACGAAAACCTTCCGCCTGATCTCGATATTTCTGTACCTGGGCGGGATCAGCGGCCTGGGCATGGTGCTGGCACTGTACTACCTCATCTTCTTCGACTCCAGCATGCCGGACATCCACCTCAAGTTCCCCGTCTCCATTGGAGGCCATCCAGTGCAGAAGGTGCACGAGTACCAGTGACCGTTTGGCCATTTGAGCCCATCCAGGTGGTAAGTGCACATGGAATGGGGGATGGTGGGCAGTCTGCGGCTAATTGGATTTGGGAATGCAGCAAAGGCGGGGAAAGAATGCTCCAGTCTGGGACTGGACTAGCTGATTCCCTTGAATAATATCGAATTTTCTTGAATTCATTCCTAAAATGTGTAAAGAAATTAGCAAAAAAGATTTCCTTTCGGTACTTTCAAAAAAAGTAAAATATTTATGTTACAAATTCCTAAAGTCTTAGAGAATTGTGGTCATATAATATGTAATAAATATATATATATATATATATATACATATATGTAATTAATATATATGAAGAGTAGAGATTATTAAAAATTAAAATTAAATATATAAGAAGGGAGAAAAGTTTAATAAGACAAAAAGAGGGAAAGAAAACCCCTTAAAATGTCCTCTCTGGTCAATGATCTATCCGGCTCAATAAGCTGGCCCTCTTCCCAGACTCTCTATCCATCACCATCGCCACTGGCATTTCCTTGACCAAACATGAATATAGAATCTACACGCGGCATGGGCTAGACCAGAGCTCAGAACCGAAGAGAACGACAAGGAATGAAGTGAGGCGGGTTGGAATCGGAATTGGAGGATGGCGGGAAGTCTAACCGGGTCAAGTGGTCGTCAAAGAACGCAGCACGTGATGGCGGATCCGGTTGGGCCTGGGGTCTGGTACTTGGGCGAATCTTATTAGCGTGGCCCCCAAGACGGTGCCCCCTCCTTTGGGGGCCCAACCCCCAAAGAAACCGCAAAAAACAGTCGAGCGGAATGCGAAAACCGCGGAACAAGAGCGGAAAAGGAAAAAGAAACAGAACCAGAGACCAGATCCCCGGACAGTTGTGTTCAGTTCGTCCGAAGCGACGGTTACGGTTCGATTTTGCCACCCAGTTATAGAACTACCTTTTCGGTTCCACCGAGAGTGCATCTGCAGCAGAAAAGAAGCACAGAATGAGCGGTCCGTCGGGGATGATGGCCAACCTGGCCGAGGTGGTCAAGGAGGCCAAGGACGAGGAGATCCAGATGCCCAAGTCCAACGACTTCTTCGAGTCGAAGACCTTCCGCCTGCTCACCCTGGTGCTCTACATGGGCGGCGTGAGCGGCATGGGCCTCACCCTGGCGGTCTACTACCTCTTCATCTGGGACTCGCGCATGCCGCCGCTGCCCGTGTTCAAGCACACGCATCCCATTGGCTAGGATCGGATGGCCGGAGAAGCAGCCGCCAGCCATATTGTTCTCCCATCGACATCAGTGACCAGATTCGGGTGAGTGGCCGCGTGGAACTGACCGCCACAGATTCGAGGGCTTCTCCTTCTGTGGCAGTGCTGTAGGCCTAGCTACTTTGCCACTGAAATCGGAATTGCTATATCGCAGGGGCTAAATATACCAAAAACATCCCCAGTTTTTTGGGATATTTAAAATCTTTCATAAACGCGCAAAAAAGTATGCTTTGAATTTTTGAGTAACTTTTTTTTTTGATTTCTTTTAAACTACACTTTTGCCGATATTGGGAATTTCTATATACATACGTTGTACATATTATATTCATATTAAAAATGTTTAATGTTGATATAATATTAGTAAGGCTTAGTTTTTACCTCCACTTAAGGTTACAATTTCCCCAACATCAACCAAAACTTGTTGGATAACATTATTTTTTTCAATATGTGATAAATGTTTATCTGTCAAAATTAGGAATAATTTAATATTTAAACCTTTTTTTGCCAATAATAAAAGGCTTTGTTTACACTTACAAATGTCAACTGAAAAAGCTTTAATCTCCTTTGTGAAATCATTTTGAAGCCATTTTTGTTGTGGCAATACTCTGTGGTTGGGGCCGCAACCGCAGAAGAGATTTTGTTTTGCAAAAGCTGCCAACACTGTTGTGGGTTCGCTTTGGGGGCTTAATTAGCCCCGTGGCCGATATCAAAAGTTGACAGCCAGGCACAAAACTAATCCGCTTTGCTACGTGCCACTAAATCGCAGAGTTGGAACCACCTATTCCCCGTCTATCCATGCCATTCCATTCCGTCGTCCATTTGCGGGGCGATATGGCGTCATTCGAGTGATTTTGATTTAATCGAGGTGGCGACATCAAATCAGTAGTTGCCACATCGCGAGGTGGACGGGCACGGCTAAGGATATATATATCGTGATGTCCGCTCCGGCGGAATCCACAAGAGTGGGCCTGGGGAATGCGGCCAGCATGGCGAATCTGGCCAAGATTGTCAATCTCATCGAGTCGAATGTGAAGGCGGAGGGGGAGACGGAGGTGGCTGAGGAACGGCCCAGGGGATCGGGGGGAACAGGAAGCGGAGTGGCAAGTAGCAGCAGCGTACGCCTGGCCAGCAGCAGTGCCCCGCGGAGGAGTGCCTGTGCCACGTCGTACGTGCCCAAGTCGCCGCAGCTGGAGGAGATCGTGTTCGCCGAGCCCACGTGCACCGAGCGATTCGCCCGATACTTCGTGATCGTCATCTACCTGTGCGGCCTGTGCTGCCTGGGCTTCTTCCTGTCCATCTACCACATCTTCTTCTGGGACTCCCGCATGCCGCCCGTCTACAAAGGCCAAAAGAAAGGACCTGCCTTTGGCTAGCCCAGGAATCCGTCCACTTTATTCACTACAGTAATCCCCACCAAGAGCGTGCTTTCATTTTTGGTAAGGAGAGGAGTTTCGCCACGCAAATAAGTAAGGTTTGAAAATACAGGTGTCCAAAAGTAGGCAACAATATTCTTTAAACTCAAAACGATAACTATCCTTAATGTTGCATACTTTTAAACAGCTAAATTAACATTTAAAAGTTATTTCAAAACCCTAGCGAATTGTTTTTTTTTTAAATCAAAAGTGAGATTTATTAATAACACTATTATAAGCTTAATATTAAGCTCTTCTAGTAAAGTATTCTCACAAACAAATATCAAAACCGTAGGGAGATTTACTCACTCCACACTTAAATTTATATTTTTTCAAAAGAAAATTTAAATTTAAATGGCACTAAATCAAACTATCACTAATTTGCATTTATTGTTAAATTAAAGAATTTGTTTCTGGCATACGTGGCGTATGAGTTATATTAATCATACGCAGTGTTTGCCATGTAAATGTATCAGCTTGAGATTCATTTGCAGTTTCTACTTCAGAACTTGAAGTTCAAATTCCATAAAAACCCATAAAATATTCTCTTTACTTCCAAATATACGCTTAGCTAAATTGTATTCACAACCATAACCATATATTTATTGAAACTTTGCTGGGCAAGGAAACCCAATTATTTCTGGTTATTACACATAATATGAAGCCAATGTCTGCCTGCACACGTACTGGCACGAGACATGCCATTACTTCTTATTAAGCAGATATATCCACTGCCTCCCTGCCCAACCGTTTTGTATTTTGCTCGAAAAGTTCTCGCCCAGGCAAAGTTTAAGTTTAATTATGTGTATCCAACTCTGTATCATGCATGCAGGGGCATAAGTTTTGCCTCGAGTTATCCCTTCGTTCCAGCTGCCCGAGCTGCTTAATCAGCTTTGTCTGCACATAAGTAAGCAGATGGATAAACCATCCTTAAACTTGGGCAAGCCGGGGGCTAAATGGCTGAGGGGGAGCACGAAAATGGGAAATGGGAAATGGGAAATGGAAAACGCCATAGGCCGGGCCCAAAACATTTTCGAGGCCAGCACAGCCAGAGGGGGAAGGGCTTCACCTGGCCACGTTGGCGAATTAAACTCCTTGAAGGAAACTTTGCAACAATACCGCTCGGAAAATGCATGTGAGATAGTGGGAGAGTGGCCTACATCCTGGCCCACATGATGAATATGCATTTAAGTGCAAGTACAGGGGATGTTCGGCAGATGATACTTGCCCAAGGAGAATTTTCTGGAAGCCCTCTCTTTGATAAAACAAAATTATTTAAATTAGTCGTAATTTCTTTGGAGTGAATGATTATATATTTTTTTTTAACTCTATTAAGTGCTTTTTTAAATGAATGATGTTTTTTAAAATTTTAAATGAATATTTATTTCCTTGAAATGTTTACCCTAAGAACTGCTTTATATAATTTTTAAAAACAATTAATATTTCCTTTTCGAATAAATGATATTATTCATAGCCTGGTCTCTAAGAAAATATGAAATATACGTATTTTTAAAGCACGGAACTTTTAATAACAGCTTTTTCAAAATTTCCAATACCATTTTGTAGAGTACAAGCAGGGAATTTTTTGGTTTTAAATGCCACTTTTTAAAGTGATTTGCTATCTTGATTTTCCTAGCATACTTTCGGGCATCGAAATCCTTGTTCCTTTCCTGGAAGTTCACCTGTCCACACATATGTATATGTGGGTGTGTGACTGGCTATCTCTTTTCTCAGCGCAGTGTGCGTTTGTGTGTGGGTGTGTACCTTATACAACAAAATCAATGGCCAACATTGCAATACCGTTCGGCCCTCTCGCTCGCACGCCTGCATGTCGATGCGCCGAGCGCTGCACTCGTTCCG
This sequence comes from Drosophila biarmipes, assembly GCF_025231255.1. NCBI lineage: Eukaryota > Metazoa > Arthropoda > Insecta > Diptera > Drosophilidae > Drosophila > Drosophila biarmipes. The sequence goes on along the minus strand of NC_066611.1, from coordinate 8,536,777 downwards.
CTCTCACTCTCTTTTCGCACGCGCTCCTCTCGCTCTCTCGGCTTGTCCTAGTGACCCAGTTGCAGTTTGTTAACCCCCCGAAGGCAGCGGCAAAGCGAAGGTGTGCGCGGCGGGTTAAAGGTGGACGGTGCACGGCGGACTGGGCGGGGCAGCGAAAGTTTGGACGTCCTTCGCGACACCTGCGAAGGTTGCTGTCAAAGCCAGCGGTGCCCCGCCCCTCTCCGAGATGCCCACCCCATTAGAAAATTGCACAATATTTTCATCTCGTTTCGAAAAATTGCCTCAAACGCCAAGACATTTGATTGGCATTGAAATTGTTGAAATAGTGCAAAGTTAATTCAAGCGCGCATTTGAATTTCCGCGTGTGAGTCAGTTGTATATATTTATGCAGAGCAGGGGTGGGGCTTCAGGGGGTTAAGGGTGCTGGGTGCTGGGTGCGGGCAGCGGGGGGTGGGGGGGTGGAAACTGCACTTGACACACAATAAGCGGCAACGTGCCGACGTGCGGTTTGTTTTTGTTTCGGCCGCCTTTTTGTTTTTATTTCGCCTTCAAGGAATGCCATCGAAAAAACAACAACAGCAAGCGCAGCAACAACAGCAACGAGCGTGGGCAGCCGAAAATTGAAATGAGCGCGAGCGAGAGCGATGTATGATTTTATGAATGAAATTAAAAGCGAAGATCGCTAATGCAACGGTACACGGTGAACTCCCCGAGCCGAAGTTGTCACGAAGCTGGGCGCTGGACGACGCGGTGGGGGAGGGGGGTTGTAGAGTCGCTCTCGCACGAAGGAGAAAGGCGAAGGCACGAAGGCGAAAAACGGTACCGTACAAACTCCTGCCAGAATCTCTCTCGCTGCTCTCATTTCGCTTGCACACGTTCGACGCGTCGGTTGGCAGTCAAGTTTTGCGCGCTCTTTTTTTTGTACTTTTAAGCTCGCCACGCATAAACAATAATAAAATAAAATGTATTAACAAATACCCGGATTAATAAACGAAAAATGTAATAACAGAAGAAGGAAGGTGGCAAGCTGGAAACCGAAAAGAACTTTGCATTTACCAAACAACATTAATAACTAGACTATAACGGGACACTGCCAAAAAGTAACGGAACTCAAACTAAAGCTAAAACCAACGGGAAGCAAACAAAATCAAGAAGAGGCATCTCTGAACATATCGAAACAATCAAAATAGATATCGAATTAGGGATCGAATCAAAAATTGAAATAACTCAAAAATGAACTCGAAACACAGTTCGCTGGAGGAGAAAGTGAAACTGCCGCCCACGGAGACAATAAGCCGCTGCTACCAGCCGCAGCAGAGCAACCGCAAGGTCATCCGCATCCTGACCGTCGCCGTCTATGTCCTCTGCGTTTCGCTGGCGGCCATCATGCTCTCCCTGTACTACATCTTCATCTGGGACCCCACCATCCGGCCCTTCGTCACCAAGGCCACGCACTGCGGTAAGGCGGGGGCGGGTAATCAGCCGGGCAAGACCCGCGTTTCACTACTACCCATCACGGGGGTTGAGTACTCCATCAAAAACCGGTGACCGATGACCAGTTGGTAACCAGTAACTAGTGACCAGTAACCGAACCAAAAACCAATCACGGGCCGGACAATTTGCGGTCAGCGGTCAATCTGGGACAAAGCCCGAATCTAGGCTACGAGAGTTAAGAGCTTCTAGTCGTGGTGGTCGGAGTAGGGGTAGTGGTAGCGGGTCTGGGGCTGGGCCTGGAGATGGGGTTGGGTGCCCATTAGCCGTTAGCCATTACCGATGGGCTTGGGTGGCTGGCAGGACAGCGTTGACCCTTTTTCAGCTGCAAAATAAAGTGCTTTCAACGGAAAGTGCACTCTGAGGACAAAGTAGAACTAATCAACGTTTTATGTTTAAAAAGTTGAAAGACCTCTATGGGGAATTGGGATTTATGAGATGATAATGAAACTTTTTAAATCAAATGCGTTTACAAATCCCACCAAGCAATGTATATCATTCACATTAATAATTCACTTATCAAGGCCTTAAATATAAGAAATAATCACTAAATCCTTTTGGTTCACGATAAATTTTTTTTTTTAAATATAGAAATATCCATCAAAAAGCTGTCGAAAAGTACGCTTCAAATAATTTTACTTAGGAATTTCCTAACACCACAGATTATATAAAAACCAAAGTCACTTTTAAACCAAAAGCACCCAAATTTCTGGGCAATATATCTGAATTGGCAACACTTTCTCGGTGGGGACGTGAAAAAGCCGCCCACATTGTTCCACTGGCTTCGGGTTCGGCTCGTTCCGCCTCCATCCTCCCTCTGATTCTTGGCTTTTTGTTCAGTTTTCGCAAATCAACTCGAAATTAGGTCAATGGGGTGTCGTGCACACGACTACACCCAGGCCGCCCGAAGCACCCAATCCACCCACCGCCCCAAGCACACCAGGGTGCAGTTTTCCTCGCTGTGTTTTCCATTCGCAGTTTGCAGTTCGATAAATCTAATTTGATGCAATTAAATGCAGAATCTGGGAGCTTAATGAAAGTTATACGGCACTCAGGCAAACAAATTTGAATTCATATCAGCGGGCCTGCACTTTCCCAGTGCAAAATGTAAGGTAATATGCTTAGTGTTCGCTTTCAAAGTTTCCTGCCTCTCGGGGCGGCGTTTCTTGCCAATGCTTTTGTTTGAAATTTGATTAACCGCCTGCATAACAAGGCCCAAATGCCTACAAGGACGTCTAAAACGGCGAAGACTGCAAGGGAAATGGCATGGACTTTGGCGCACAAGGGCGGAGAAAGTAGTATGAATATTTGAGGCTTTAATAGAGGTTCTAAATTGTTAATGATTTCGAATTGTACAGGTCTTTTTCTTATCATATAAATTTAATAATAATATTTAAATTTAATATTAATAATATTAAGCAATCGCATATTCATACTTCAATCTTTAACTTCAAATGTATGATATGCGTTTCAGAAATCTACACCACTTTTTATAATTTAAATATTATATTTTTTGTTTTTGAAAAAGCACCACTAGCCCAAAAAATGTTTCAATGTTCTCTACATTAAAATATAGTTTTTGCTCTTAAAATTATAGAATATTTTTCTTTTACATTTTTAAGCCAATAAATAAATATTTACATAAGGAACTATTCTCTATTTTCAATATTCATTTCATTATATGGTAATGAAAATTAAGATTAACTGGGCTATATATAGTACCCGAAGTAAAAAAAAGCTTAAAAAACATTCCATATTAAACAAAATAAAATGCTTCAAAAACCTATGTAAAATATAAAAAATTTCGTTTTTTTTAATGTATAATGTTTTTTGTTTTTTTGGAATGTTTTTTTATGAGCCTAAGGCAACCTTTTCTTTAATTAAAAAATGTTTTTTTTTTTTTCCACTCAGATAATTCTGTGGAAATTTTTCACATAAGATATTTTTTTATATTTATTTAACAAATTTTTAATATAATTAATTTTTTTAGTTCTTCATATTAACACTTTCCTAAGAACACAGATAAAAAATGCCACGTGTTATTTTTTCGTGAACAACTTAATAAAAATCCTTAAATTTTTTTAGATTTTTTTCAGTTTTGAGCTCAATTCTCTTAAAATCTTTGTGTTGGGAAGCATTTTAAAGAACACCAATATTCTTGGGCATTCAAAAGGCAAAATTATTGGGTCAGAGTTTGTAACCCAAACATAAACAAACGCTTATTAAGACCAAACATTTCTCTTCACCCTCTTTGCAGATAAAATTGTGATACCCGAAAAAATAGCCATTCGCCTCCTGAACTCATCGGAAGTCACCGCGGAGCAGTTCTACAAGCACATCCTCGAGCAGTACCGCATCCTCAGCCACATGCAGCAGCAACGCCAGCAGATCCTGCAGCGCCAACATCTCCAGCTGCAGCAGCTGGAGGCGAACAACCGCTTCCAGGAGGTCTTCGCCACGGCCACCATCATCCAGGCACATCCGCACCCCCATCCGCATCCCAGGGAGCCGCCGAAGAAGCCGCTTTTGGGTCCGTACACCCCCGTACCCGGCAATGTGAGTCAGGCGATGGGTGGCGATCAGCCGGGGCCAGGCAACTTGGACATGGATCCGGATCCGGCTCCGGCTCACCTGCCCCTCCTCCTGGACACCTCACCGCCGGCCGAGCCCAACGGAATGGGTCACCTGAAGCGGAAGACCCACCGGGGTCACTACAAACACCACAGGGCCAGGGCCGGGGGCCAGAAGAAGCTGTCCATTGCCAACTCGATTGCCAGCGCCATGGCCAGCTCCACGCCGAGCACCACCAGCGGAGGAGGGGGAGACACCTCCTTGGCCATGGCCACGGCGGCCACTCTGCCCCACGGCTATATGGACACACCACTGAACTCGGCGGCCGGGACCATTGTGCAGCCACCGCAGCTGCAGCTGTACACCTCGATGCCCATTCCGCTGATCCTGAGTCCCAGCGAGGAGAAGCGTCCCTCGCACCACGCCCACGGACATGCGCACGGCGACAGGCGCAACGGGGCGCAGTCCGGCGGACGACGCAGGACCACGACGGCCTCGGTCTCCGGCTACGAGGCCCAGACCTACCTCAATCCGTTCCTCACCGGCGAGCTGATCTTCGAGAAGTAAGGCAGTGCACCCCGCAGAGCAGGCCGTGGATGACTTTTTTTTTGTAAGCCATATGGAGGGACATGCAGCCAAGATCGGATGTGGAGATTAGCTCACAGAAAAGGGTAGACTATTGCCCTCCATACCTGATCATACCTATATCAATGGAGAACTGTTTAGAAGGGCATCACTACTCACAATAACCCAGATGGGCTCAGTACTGGCACGGGCCAAGCGGATATACTTCAATACACTTGGTTAGGTTGTTGCATACTCGCATGGATATGGAAACTCTCGAATTAGCAGCGCGGTATTAAGCATTTCATATTGAAATTTACACATGTATCTCATTTTGTACGTAGCATATGTTTGAAATTGAACGTGTTTTTAGATTTATAGGGCGAACTTAGTAGCAGGAGTTTTTATCGCTTGAGATTTGACTTGTGGCGGTACTGAGCCAGAACTTGGTCTATATATACAGAGCCCGGCCCGGCCACATATAGAGGTTAATAGATGTTACGTACTGCAAAAGGATAGTTGAAACCATAGCTAAACTATAGTCGATGTACCAGAACCACACAACCACTAAACACTCGAAAGGGGCACACACGCATAATACGGGACCCACTTCAGTAGAAAGTCACTCGATATCAGCGGTCACGGGTGACGAGTCACGCAGGACGAGTCACGAGTGACGGCTCGCGGATCACACGGATCACACGGATCACACAGGCGGCTCACCTCACCAAGCTCAGCAGCAAACTCACCCCACCTAGGCCACTGCTTCCAGGCAGCTAGCGTACGCTACACCAACTACAATAATTAGCCAACCCTAGAGTAACCAGTTTACCAGTAACCACTCACCAGTAGCCCCTCCAAGGACCACACCCCTCGGACCGGGGAAGCGGATAATGTCACTACGATTCAGCATCGGAGCAAGTCACACCCACACCTCCAAGTCGCCGCACGCCAAGGGGTCTGTGTCACTGTCAACCCTCGGTTATATGGTATAGGGCCCCCAACACAAACCCGAAATATCATGTCATATGTGGAACATTAGGCAAACTTTTTTGGAAACACTTTCAAAAAGTAATTCTCTAAATTACCAAGTCACTACATCAGTGCTAAACAAAAGTTTCGCAATGCAGAGCTGACGTATTACCCAGGGGCACTTGCCGCGCCAGATAACACCCGGCGTGCTCAACTTAGGAACCACTAAATGGTTATGTACGTGGGGCATATAACCGATGTGTGACGTGACATTGGCTCGGTCTGTTCACATACCCAAACACTAAAGTACACTAAGCGAAAAAGCGGCAAAGTTGAAGGAACGTTGGGGAAAGCGAGAGAAGAGCAGGGGAGGGGATAGATAGATAGAGATACGGAGAAACTGCATCTGCATCCAAGGACACGAGAATTGAATTCACCAACAATAACATACGTATAAACGATATGCATACGACATAGAATTGAATCTGTAACTGATGGGCATATACCGCATATATATCTTATGTACCGCATATATCTTATATATGTATACCACGAAAAACAAAGTCATTTTGGCAATAATAAAGCATAGCAAACGAAAACGTGTCGCGTACCGTCTTTTAATCCGGCTTGTAAAGAAAACGAACGGTGAAAACAGAGCATTAGTTGACAGATTGATAAGAAATTGTCAAGTTAATCCCCAGGTTTACTCTGCCATCTTAGCCGCCGAACGATTAGAGCACTTCAGCCTCATTAGAACATATATTTTTCTGGCCACCAAGAGTCGAAGGTTTACAGCGAAAACAGAGTTTTCAGATCGCATATCATATATTATATTATTTCTGAACGATTAGAGCACTTCAGCCTCATTAGAACATATATTTATCTGGCCACCAAGAGTCGAAGGTATATATCATATCATATATTATATTATTTCACATTTCATATCACTGAACCATATAATATCAGATTCACCAATATAACTTATAGCCCCCCGTAAACCTTGTTTTCGCTTGACTCACCGAACTCGCTCTCACAGTCTATCACATAGCCGGGATTATCCATGGTGTCCTTGATCTCCGCGCTGGGATACGGATGGTATATGGGTCCGGGAATGGGATGGGGACAAGTTGCGACTGGCGGCGCTGCTCGGGGCCAACTGGTGAGCTGCGTGGCGCTGGGGACCTAAAGTACGTGCCAGTATCTGAGCGCAGGGGTACGTGCTTCAAAGTCCCACCGCTGGTCGGCTCTGTAAAGCTCTCTACGGCAACCCACTCGTAAAACCCGGCGAGAGATATCCAAAAATAAAGACGAAAACACAGGCCGTAAATCTTAAATAACCGCACCATCCTCCGCAATCTGCAAGTCAGTATCGTGGACTAAAAGATCTGCCCCTCCATGGCTATCTGGGAGAGCGGATCGTAATGGAGCCACCTTAGACCAAAGCACAGCCCCCTGGGGACTGGATGTCTGAAGAGCCCAGCTCCAGGAGCTTGGCAACAGTTTCGATCGGGGGTGGACCTTGCAGAGGTGGATTGCGGTTCGTAATGTTAGGGGTACTAGCCATATCTTATACCTGTACTATACACAAATCACTCTTCTCTTAAACACCTTAAACCCTACGCAATCACAAAACAATCACTGCGCTTGAGGTGAAACAAAACACTTTATTGGCACTCGCATGCAAGCATATCATATATCGTATTTGTACTACAAGAGGTAATAAAACATTTAGTTGTAGTTTTCGACACCTTTATTAGAGGCTTCAGAGAGGTTGTTGTACAAAATGACTGGTCAACACTAGGAGATAATTAAATTAAAAGCGAAGACACTAAATGATAACGTTAAGCGACCGTAATTCTACTCTTTAGTTCAGTCTAATGAAAACGCAAACTTCAATAATAGACCATAGCTGATTTTTGAAGAGACATTTTATTTAACAACTACATTAACGCCAGGATTGAATCAATTCGATCGACGAGCCATGCCTGGACCTGGCCCGGCATTCGTTATGTTTTGTATTCTGGCGTCCCGCCCTGCAGGCGGGCAGTATGGCCAAGTCACTGCCGGCAGAGCTCGTAAAGATAGGCCCCCGAGACGCGACGGGTTGATCCCCGGGCCGTAAACGCACTCGTAAAGGGATCCCAAGAGCCGGGTGGTCACAAGCAAGCGGATACACACGTATCTATCGGCTGCAAAACACTAAAACCGATGCTCTACGCATTGGCAAACAGACGGGGGGCGAGACAGCAAGAGCCCTCTCTTTCTCGGCCATGTCGGGAGGGTTTTGGTTTTGGTTTTGGTTTTCCTTCTTTGCACATCAACGTTTATTTGAAAATCTGCATTCCATAGTCTAGGTGTTGCCCACACCCCCCTTGGCCAGTACCAACTATCCACGATCCGCCATCAGCGATTATGGCCCTGCCTAAGAACTCACTCACTTTCCTTCTTAAAGGACAAAAGGTACGAGAAAAAAAAAAACAAAAACTTATAACAAAACATATTGCGGGGTGGGGGGAGGGGAGCATCCCGCCGGTGGGGATCGCACAGATTGAGCCCAAGGGGAGTCGCAGTCGCATTGGATTTATACATACATACAAACATTGAGTGGAAGAGTGAAATACAGTGGGGGCTGCGGAGGCGGATGCGGGCCATGAGGTGCCAGCGGATGCGCCGGAAAGTACGGAGTGCTGTAGTCCAGGTGCCCGCCCAAGCGGCCACCGTGTCTAGAACTGAAACGGCGGCGTATCCCGGCAGGTGTGGGCGCCCATCGGCGTGATGACCACGTGCAGGGTCAGTGTGTTGCGTGCGGTGCCCGTCAGGTGGGGGCTCAAGTAGGGGGATGTGTGCTCCAGCTCCTCGTACGGCAGCAGGTTGTCCAGGTTGATGACGCGCGACGTGTCCGAGAAGTACTCCGTCCGCTCCACCACCGTGCGGATGTGCATGATCTGGTTCTGCACGCCCACGATCAGCACGGCGATCTGGAATGCGAAAAGCAATTGGCAATCTATGATTAGAGATCTTCACAATTAAGAAGTACTATTAACAAGCGATTCACTACTTAAGAAACACCTACGTTGAGCCTCCCACTCACCTTGAAGCGCTCCTCGCCAATGTTTTGGTGCTTGCAGGTAACCCGTAGGCGCACTGTGTTCAAGGAGCAGCCCGGCACGTCCTCGCCCCACACCATTTTGGCCTTGTTGTACCTGACGCCCCGCGGGAAAAACTCTATCTCCCAGGTCATGCCGGGATCTGTGGATGAGCGAGCGTAATTTCAGACCAGTTATCCATTGAAGCCATCCACCGGCCGACCACCACTCACCGTCCTCTTCAGTCTCGGCGATGTGGCGCTGCGAAAAGAAGCAGGTCACATAGTTCTTGTAGTCCTCGATCGCGTCGAAGTTGTGCACATCGATGTCGACGCTCCAGGTGTCGTTCCAGTAGAGTCGCGGCGTGAACTGCAGCTCACCCGATTCGGTGGCCCTGACCTCGCGCACCCGATCCTCCTGCCCCGACTGGTAGCTCATGCCGATGGCGATGCGCTCGACCAGGAACTCCTTGTGGTACTCGATCAGCGGATCCATCAGCAGGTGCGACAGCTGGCGCGGCGTCATCATGCCGAAGCGGATGTGGGACACCGTCTGCTCGATCAGCTCCATGAAGCTGCCGCTGGCCGTGGCCTCCATCTGTTCGCGGCGATGCAGCAGCCACGTTTGCAGGATGGCGAACAGTTTGTACTCGCTGGTGACGACCAGATCGTTCTGCTGCAGCAGCAGCTGCAAGATGGCCGGGTCCATTTCCACAAAGTCGCGCGACTCGGCCACCATCTCGAGGTTCCATTTGAGGAACCGCTTCAGCGTCTCGGTGAGATCGTTGTGGGTGGGCGTGAAGGAGAGCGTGTACTGCAGCCAGGAGACCAGGTAGCCACTGGTGGCCGCCTTGGCCACGTGCTTGTTCATGTAGCCCACGCAGAGATCGATCAGGTCGCGCACATTGTACTTGTCGCTCAGCGCCAGCATCGGCATCACCGTCTGCAGCGTGACCTCGATGTGGCCCACGTACAGGTACTTGATAAACTGCGGAAAGACCGCCGAGCAGCAGGCCTCCTCGTGCAGCTCGATCACATGCTTGCTGCACTCGTTCCACTCCGGATTCATGAGCATCACCTGAAAGACGTCGCTGCTGGCGCACAGGATGACGCGGTGGGCGGGGTACTCCTTGCCGTCCACCAGCAGCACTATGTCCGACATCAGCTGCTCGGCGTACAGGTTGGCGATCTTGTTGAGCACACTGTTCGCATCGATCATCTGGCGGGGCGAGAAAGGTAACCAGGATTAGTGATGCTGGACGAATTAGCTCAGGGAAAAAGCTTTTTCAGTGTCTTGCCTATGGTTATAACTCATATAAGTCAAGGGACAACAAATACCACATACATTCGATTTGAAAATAGGGTTTTATGACAATATTGCATATACTTTTGTAAGTAAGAAGTAAGAAAATGTAGGTTTAAATTATTTTAAAAGATTTAAAAAATAAAAAGCTATTAAAATTATGGACCAAAATGTAATATGTTTGGCATTTTCATGGCATCTCTTGGCCCATCTGAGCCGTCATACGCACCGTGCTCGCTCCATCCTGGCCTTCCTCTGTCTCGCGGCACTTGCGCCGCTTGGCGTCCTGATCCTCGCTGGAGGCGGCTCCATTCGCTGGGTTGTCCGATGTGCTGGCGTTGGTTCCATTGGCATTGCCCGGGGAGTTGGCCGAGGCATCGCCAGCGGCTCCACCAGCTGCTCCACCGGCTGCACCGCCAGCTGCGTCGCCAGCCTGATCCGCTGCTGCGACAGCTGCCCCGCCTCCGGGCCCTGCGCCAGGGCCAGCTGCTGCTGCTCCTCCTCCGCCCCCGCCTGCCCCACCACCTCCAGCACCACCTGCGCCAGCAGCTCCTCCGTGCGCACCTCCTGCACCGCCCACTCCTCCAGAGACAGGCGCTGCTCCTCCGTTACCGCTGGCGTTCATCGGGATTCGGGGATACCGGGGTTCGCTCTGCGCTGGCAAGTCGCTCAAGGACACTCTACAGGACGGCTCTGCTAGTACGAGCTAAAGACATGGCCAAAAGTCTCTTTTCCAGATGAAAACAAAATTGCAGTGGAGGTGGAGAAACATCGATGTCAACAGCCAGCCAATCGGCCTATCGATAGGCCGATAGTGTGCTATTGAAAACGGTCACCCTAAAATATGGGGAGGGTGTATCGGCTAAGTTAGCGGAGGCACTCCGTATATACCATACAAATACCGAAAATATACTACAACTGGGAGGAAGTCCTCGCTAACTCAGCCGATACACCAACCCAACCTATCGATTGATTTTGAGCCATCTCTAATTGCCAATTGGATTTTATTTTGGCGGCAAATGTATTCAAATTCAAAAAGTCCGCCAATTAATCTGAATACTCCATAAATTAGGCCCCTCCTTAGATATAAAGACCTTTAAACCGAGTCATCCTAATGCTCATATATAAAATAAAACAAACTAAAATATTTTTGGAAAGCTTAAAGTACTTAAATTGCTTTGTAATATTTGTATTAAAATAGAGAAAGATTTATATATGTCCTAAATTTTATTTCGGATTCTATGTGGTTTTTAAAAACACCTCGACCTTCAACAGGTGCTCTACCACTAACTGGAGCAACCAAACGTAACACACCTGCTTATAGAAATTGACAAAAAGCTTTTTAACAAAAAATATTTGCCTCGAAAAGCATTCTTCTTAACTCTTGTTTGCCAATGGTGTTTCTCCACAAATAATTCAGCAAATTAAACAGGTGTCAAAGCCTCATTTTTACCCATTATGTCAATATATGCATTCCCCTTGCGGATTCACTTATGTTTTCCAATCGATATTTATTTGTAATGTGTCGACAATTTTTCCTAAGAATGACTTAAAACAATTGCGTTAGAATTGGAAGTAAAGTTTGCTAAATGGCTTCTTTCGTGCACGCAGTCCGGGTGCCCCATTAACATAAGACTAAAAACATAAAAAAGGGACCAAACTCAACTTGGGAGAAGGACGAAACTTGAACACAGCGGGGGAACACTAAGAATGACGTCGATTCCAGCTGGCGCACTTGTCTTTTGGGTGTTGTTGATATATTGTTTAAATGCGGGCTCCTCACAGAGGCTTATGCTGATATTTTGGAGACAAATCATTGCGATTACAATTAGTTTGGCGGGCGATTTTTGTTCATTTGAATGCTGCTGCGGCTGCTGCTGCTGCTGCTGCCGACCCCCTGCGATCCCGTCGACGACTTAGAGCTCGTCGTGGCCGAGGAACTTCTTGAGGTAGGCCTGCAGCTCGGGCAGCGAGCGACTGCCCTCGTACTCGTTCTGGCGCTGCCCGTTCTTGTAGAGGAAGAGCGTGGGATAGCCCTCGACCTGCTGGTCGATGCACACCTGCTTGTTCTCCGGCGCCGTGCAGTCCACCTTGGCGATCCTCACGGCACTCTGCGCCTGGTGCGTCTCCGTGGCCAGCTGCTCCCAGGTGGGCTGCAGCTTCTGGCAGTGTCCGCACCACGGAGCATAGAACTTGATGAAGGCCACGCCCTCGGCAATGGCCTCGTCGAACTCGGCCTCGCCGCTGATCTGTTGGGGCGTCAGCTTCTTGGCTGCGTCCTCCTCGGCGGCGCCCTCCTTGGTGGCCTCCCCATCGTCGGCCTTGCCCTCGGTCTTCTCCAGCGGCACGCCCACCATCTTCTCCACATAAGTCTTCAGCGTGGACAGGTCCCGGGCACCCGAGTACTTCTCAATCTTCTTGCCATCCTCGATCCACAGCAGAGTGGGGTAGCCCTTGACCTCGAAGTCCTGGCAGATGGAGCGGAACTGTGTGCAGTCGATCTTCGAGATGGTCACGGCGGGCTCCTTCACCAGCTCCTTGGCCAGCTCCTCCCAGGTGGGCGCCAAGCGCTGCAAGGGATGAGAAGCTTAGCATGTTGAGCGAGGAAGTCCAAAAACCTTGCTTACCTGACAATGACTGCACCAGGGCGCGAAGAACTTGACAAAGTGATTGCCGCTGGACACGTGCTTGGCGAAGGTGTCCTCGGTGAGGTCCACCACCTTGCCCAGGTTGGGGTTCTCGACGTCCTCGCGCTTGACCTCGCCCAGATCCGCCTCGGCGGGCGTGCTCAGCTCCTGGTTGATGAAATCGGTGATGGCGGGCAAGTCCCGGGTGCCCTTGAACTTGACCGACTCCTGTTCGCCCACCTTGAAGAGGCGCAGTGTGGGATAGCCGGTGACCTGGTGGGTGGCGCACAGGGCCTGGTGCTTGGTGCAGTCCACCTTGGCGATGATCACCTTGGGCTCGTCCACGTGCATGAGCTCGGCCAGCTGCTCCCACAGTGGCTGCAGGCGCTTGCAGTGGCCGCACCTGCAAGGAGATGGCTCATTATTAAAGGTTTATAATACATTTTTGAATAAAATAGGTTCTATTTTAAAAGTATGCTTGTTTTATTGTCTAGAAGGTAAAGAACTAATATACAACTGCGGAGTTGAATCAAGATATTCAAACAGCTTATCAGAGATTAGAAGCTAATCTGCGTATTACTCATATTAGGAAATCTTATTGAACTCTTGATAAACGCTACGATTGAATTGATTTTGAAATAAAAGAGGCGGCAAATCGGTCAAATCGAAGCGTTTTCCGTGCACAAAGGAAGACAAAACAATGAGCCGCGATAAGACCTGGCGCTTTGTCGCGAACAAAGAGTTTATCGTCTGCTGCTAGTGCCGAATCGCACTGCCAGCTTGCTCCAGCGCTTGCTCTTGCCCGTCTAATCGAGGAGCACTTCCTAGCAACATAATTGAGCCTAATCAAATTAGCTCATAGACACTGCGATGGCTCTTGATAAGACTCGAGAGCCGGCTGCTACGAGAACTATAGTAGTGGCCGAAATCTCGGGCATTTGGTGTGCCAATCAAGGGGCCTGCCAAGGGGGTTCTCGAACAAAGCCCCTTTGATCGTCTTATCGCCGAACGTGCGATTCGCTACGCAGTCATGACGAATCTTCGACTTCTTGACCAAATGGGGAGTCACTAGGTGAAGTCGTTGAAGATCCTCAAGTATCTTTTGCAGAAATAAATCTACCAAATGGGCGGGCTTATGCGTAGGTCTATGTCTGCGTATTAGCATAACGATGTGTTCCGGTTTTCCCTTTCGCAAAATATTTGGTTTCTATTTCACTAGATATTTTTTACATTTCCAGTTTGAGGGTTTTGCTTAAAATCTCTAAAAAATCTTTTAATATATATCTAATTACTTTACTCATTAGTTTACAAAGAGGAGGTCCGGTTTATTATTTTACAATTTGATTTTTGTTCTATTTCATCAGATTTTTTTGACATTTTCAGTTTGGGGTTTTCATTTGAAATCTCAAAAAAATAATCTTTTAATAGAATACTTAATACTTTACTCATTAGTTTATAAAGATCCATTTGGTTTCTATTTCATTAGATTGTTTTGTGTTTCTACTTAAAATCTTTACAATTAATCTTTTAATATAATACTTAATCAATACTTTAATTATTAGTTTTTAAAGATGTGTTCCGGTTTTCCTTTTCACAACGCGATTTTGATTCTATTTTTTAGATTTTTTTTTTACTTTTTAAATTTGGGGTTTTATTACAAATATTTAAAAAATAATCTTTTAATATTATACTATACTCATTAGTTTATAATGTTTATACTTTACTCATTATTTTATAACGTTTATTATCAATGAATGACTACCTTAGTTGACCATGCTTCAGGAACTATTTAATTAAAAATAGGATGAGGTGCAAAAATCTCTCAAAATCGAATTTTCCAAAACAGGAGAAAGTGAAAACCGAAACACCGCCGATTTTCATGTGTGCGTGGCTCGGTCCCATAAAACAAACGACCTATGTGGACCGCTGCGATTCGCCGGCAAAAGTTGGCCCATTTGGGACGCACTTTTCCCGGTGGAACGGGGAGCGGGGAGCAGGGAACACAACTCACCAGGGCGCAAAGAACTTGACGAAGACATTGCCGTTGGCAATCGCCGGATCGAAGGTCTCCGGGTCCAGCTCCACGGCGAACTGCTTTTCCGGCTGCTTGCCGGCGGTGGAGGAGTCCTCCTCCTGGGCCGCCTGGGCGACGGGCAGGAGGGGCGAGAGCAGGAGGCCGCACACCGCCACGGAGAAAATGGACCTGGCCAACATGATGCACAAAACGCTTTGAGAGATCTAAAATTTATATTCCAAATGCTCGCTGCGCTACGTCCGGATACTAGAGGTGGGAAAAGCTCGATGGGACCATCGATGGACCGACTGTCAGGCGACGGCAACTATCGATGTTTCAGCAGCTCTAAAATGTTAGAATCAAAGTTTTCCTAACAGAAATGTTAGGTAAGCTATAAGCATTTATTTAAATTAGAAGATAAGAAGGGGAATACAATGTAAAATAAATTCCTAAGAAACTTCAAGCAGCATTACCCAAATCTTTAGCAAAGCATGTAAAGCTAAGATTTAACCATTATTATGTTTAGTACAATAAGAATGTATTGCAGAAATGATGCAAAAGGGAGAACAATAAGCATTTGAATATTCTCTTTAAAAATCTAGCTTTCAGCAGTCTGGTACCTCTGCATAAGTAGATCTGGCAGCACTGCACCAGCACTAGTTACTTGGGTGTATTGGTGCGTGAACAGGGAAAATGGCAAATCACAAAAACGAACGAATCGCACACACAGAGACGTAGTTAATTTGGGAGGGGGGTGTGCGAAAAAGTCGCTTGTATACCGAATGATTAATACATACGCCATGACAAAGAGAGAACACAGCCACTCTGTGAGCCAGCCGAATGCCGCTCTCCAGCGAGGGTTTTGAAAACTAATCATTTTCAAATTTGAAACACACTCGGAATTGTGTTTTGAAAAACGGGTTTCGCAGCAGGGAAAGCGGGAAAACGCCGCGAAACAGATGGGCAGCGGCATCGAGTATCGAAGCGATATATCGCACGCACATCGCCGCGTCGCACATGCACCAGTGCCAGTGTGTGCGTAAGAGCAGCAGGGCAAAACGAGAAGGAAGCCAACTCCCTTTGACCGACATTTGAATGCCCTGCAAACCGAATTTTTTTTTATTTTTTATTATTTCTGGGAAGATAATTTGAATATAATATAATATATATATAAATGGAGTAACCCTTGCTTAGTTTTTATTTTTTAACATTTCGTTCTAATTTGTATACAATATGCTTAATTTTTTTTGAATTAAAAATTTATTTTTTTGAACCTTGTTGGTAACCGCCAACTTCTTTAATTGATCATACCATTCAGTAAGCCACAAAGGCACGTAAATATTGTATAGGGATTATGAAGATCTTTACAAAATGATAATACCTTCTGCAAGGGTATAATGAGCGAATGTCAGGCACAGAAGAGGCACAAACAGAAACAGCTAAATTGCAGCTGCTAAGTTGCTCGTCGTTCAGCAACGACGAATAGGGTAAAAACGGCAACAGCGAATGATGGCGCAAAGGCAACGAGCGATAGCCGAACTGAGGGGCGTACCTGCGGGGGGATCGAACTTGAGTCGACTGCTAAGTAGGGTTCCTTAGATATCAAGTTGCTGGTCGAGCGCTCAGCTTAAACTTGTACCACATGTGTGCCTGCGATGCCAAAGCAAGCAGCTGTTTTCGAATTATGTAGTTAATGCTTACAGCGGCCACAAATGTGACCATATATCACTGTATCCTATAGGAAAAGCTATGTTCCTCAAAGCTAAAAATTAAATAATACGAATTTTATGTTAGGTTTATTAACTTTGAATGTGAAATAAGATCGAATTTAGGTTCTGGGAATACTGTGGCCCTCGAACAGCTGATTGATATATTTAATTAATATTTAACTAGGCGAATGAAAAGCACTTAACTGCATGTTAGGGCAGCTTTTCAGGCAAGCAACAACATATGCACTTCTATCGGCGTTCGTGCTGAGCCATAAATAATTTCGCTTGGCGCAAACAAGACTGAAACATTCAGCAAACCTGACGCACCCCCTCATGAATAATGGCACAACGACGCCGCTGCCGCTGGCAACTGGCACAACAAAAGCAGCGAACGAGCAGAGACATGTTATGTACGCTTAAGATCGTGAATTCTTAAATTCACGAAATCGAAGTGAATACCCGCTTTTACTTGAAGACTTGGAAATAACTACCCAATTTGAGGTTATATCAATAGGAATGCACAAAGAGAACAGAACTTATTTAGTTTAAAGTCTGTAAGACAAATAGGTTCTTATGTAGGTAGGGAGTACTAGAGCTCGAAGTCTATGGCTAGAATTTCTTCAAATGTTAAATGATTATATGTATAGGTATATAAATAGAAAGAACTATAGAAGTAAACCTTCGCGGGCTTGTGAATTCACGAACCCACTTGAGCTCTCGTTTATGCCGGCACTTCGTGAAACGGCGAACTGCGCATAAGCGCAGCGGCAGAGGCGGCGGCAGCGCGCACGGACGTCGCCGGCAAAATGGAACGCTGAGGGGTGCCAGAGAGATACAGATACATTCGGACAGCGAGTGCGGGCGAGACAGAGCGACACAACTCCTGTTCCCGGCTCGTTTTCGTCATTCCCATGTTCCCGTATTCCCATCTCCATTCCCATTCCCGTCACACGAGTTAGCGGCGCAGAGCGCACACCGCACAGCTGCATCCGATCCTTTTTTCGTTGTTGTTTTGGTGGCGTGCTCTTGGCAGTAACGTGAGCACCGCACATAACCCCTTTTTTTGTCGGTTGGCAACGACGCCCCTGCAGCCAGAAAGCAGAGGCAGAGGCAGAAGCAGAAACAGAAGAAGAAGCAGCAGCACGGCACGGCACAGCACAGCACAGCGCGAAGCGAAGCAAGGCAGAGGCAACACAGAAAAACAGCAAAAGCAAAGCAGTGGAGTAGTTGTTTGGATGTGGACGGAAAGGAAGACTGGCGGCGACTAACTAAAAGGTATTTGTTGTTCACCCACTCATCTGTGTGCGTGCAGTGAAAAGCTGTTCTCGGCGTTTGCCCAAAAAGACAAGAGCCGTGCACGAAAAACAAGGCACTCGTTTATTTAATGCTCGCGTTCGTATTTTTTCGAAAACCTAGATGAAAAAGAAATTTTCTGCTGCTGCTGCTGTTGCCTCTGTATATAAGTGAGTGCGAGTTTGTGTGTGTTGTTGTGTCTCTGTGTGCGCGCTCGCCCGCCTCTCTCTGGGTGTGCGAGAGCGTATGTGTGTGTGTGTGTGTGTTTGTTTGTTTGGCTGTGTGTGTGCCTGTTAGCGTGTGTGCCTGTGTGTTGTGTGTGGCAGACCAAAAAGAACCCGACGAACCGAGCGACACTGTAAAAATTCGATTTGTGTGTTGTGCACACGGCGGATGAGGCGAGCAGATTTTTTGGCAAACAGCGAGCGATTATCGGCCTGAGTAAATACAACAAACAACAGAGGCGGCACATCAGCAGCAGCAGCAGCAGCAGCAGCAGCAGCAGCAGCGGCGGCAGCATTAACAGTAATCAATCGAAGTCCCTCCGATCCCCGATCCCCCTTGCATATGTAATCGTAACTGTAAACCTAATTGTGTGCCTCTTCTCTTCTCTCTTCTTCCTCTCTCCTTCGCTGGCTCGGCTCTGCTTCTTCCTGCTCTCTCGGACTCGCCGTCTCTCACTCGCTCACCCACTCTCTTCTTCCTCGCCGGGGACCACTCTCAACGCACGAATAGCAGTACATTGACAGGAGCAGCTCGGAACGGACAGGATAAGCAGGATAAAGGTGAAGCGGCCGATAAAGAGCAGCCAGCGATAGATTGATTCGACTTGGCATATATATATATAGCACACACCAGTATATATATATAGCCAGCCAGCCGGGCAGCCAACTTGCGGAGCAGCCAACATCCTGGTCCCCAAGACAACCAAGATAAGCAAGATACGGAGCTAGCCAAGCGACCCACCAATCCACCAACCATTTGCCGGCGACAACGACACATCCGCGTCCGCAAAAGATGTCCAACGGCAAGGCGACGGTGTCGTTCTTCGAGAACGGGAGCACCAAACAGTTCGAATACTGCTACCAGCTGTATCCGCAGGTCCTCAAGCTGAAGGCCGAGAAGCGCTGCAAGAAGCCGCAGGAGCTGATCCGCCTGGACCAGTGGTATCAGAACGAGCTGCCCAAATTGATTAGGGCGCGCGGCAAGGACGCGCACATGGTGTACGACGAGCTCGTCCAGTCGATGAAGTGGAAGCAGACGCGCGGCAAGTTCTATCCGCAGCTCTCCTACCTGGTCAAGGTCAACACACCGCGCGCCGTCGTCCAGGAAACGAAGAAGGCCTTCCGCAAGCTGCCCAACCTGGAGCAGGCGATCACAGCTTTATCGAACCTCAAGGGCGTCGGCACCACAATGGCCAGTGCCCTGCTGGCGGCCGCCGCCCCCGATTCGGCACCATTCATGGCCGACGAGTGCCTGATGGCCATACCAGAGATCGAGGGCATCGATTACACCACCAAGGAGTACCTCAACTTCGTCAATCACATCCAGGCCACCGTGGAGCGCCTCAACGCCGAGGTGGGCGGCGATAAGCCGCACTGGTCGCCGCATCGCGTGGAGCTGGCCCTCTGGTCGCACTATGTGGCCAACGATCTCAGTCCCGAGATGCTCGACGACATGCCGCCGCAGGGATCCGGCGCAGCCGCCACCGGCACCGCCTCACTCAGCACAAACGGCAGCAGCAGCAAGGTGCTCGACGGCGACGACACCAACGACGGTGTGGCCGTCGATCTGGATGACGAGAGCCAGGGAGCAGGTAAGTCCTCGCAATGGTCCATCAGCTGTGGCTAGAACAGGCATATATGTGGCACACTAGACTGGTATTTGTTCGGTCTCAAATGCTCTTGCATAGAAGCCTTTGCTTATACGTATAGGGATAATGTTCGAGTTCCAACAAATGTTATTAGAATTAGTTTTCACTTGAACTAAAGACTTTAACTAGATGGTTATCAACTTGCCCGAGGCTTGGATTATTACAAGCTTATAGATTTTAGCACCTTACCAAAACTACTAGGGAGTACTTAGACCCCATAAATGGCTTCTGTGCCACGCGAGATAGCGAACACAGGGCTTCTTTGTGCTATTATTCTGGCCCAGCTCGCCCAGTGAATACATTGACCATTGATGCTTAAACCGACACTTTCTATCCCCAGGCGGTCGCAACACTGCTACAGAATCGGAGACGGAGAACGAGAACACCAACCCGGCCGCCCTGACGCCTCTGCAGTCGGGCGAGGCCAAGAACAACAGTAACGCAGCTGCCGTTGGCGCCGCCCTGCAGGACGGTGACTCCAACTTTGTGTCGAACGATTCCACCTCCCAGGAGCCAATCATCGACGACAACGATGGCACCACACAGACGACGGCCACCACGTCCACGGAGGACGGCGAGCCCATAGCCCTGGGCATTGGCATCGGCATCGGCCTGGGTGGCACACCGCTCGCCTCGGACTCCGAAAGTAATCAGGAGGCGCCGCCCAAGACCAACAGCCTGACCATCCTGACTCCGACACAGCCCTCGACCCAGAATCAGACACAGACACAGGCACAGGCGCCGAGCCAGCCCCACAAAGCTAGCAACCCGATCACCAACAACGGCCAGGTGGCTCCGTCGCCAGCAGAGGAGGCGGTCACAGCAGCACCACAGCCAGCCAGCAAAACGACTGCACCGGCAGCAGTAGCACCAGCAGCAGCCAATGGAAATGGAAACGGTAACGGCGTCCTGGCCGACGAGGAGGAGGACGAGGTGGAGGACGAGGAGGAGGACGAGTTGGACGAGGAGGATGAGAACGAGGCAGAGCTAGAGGCTGAAGAGAGCAATAGCAGCAACGGCATTGTGAGGGACAGTAAACTGCAGCAGCTGGCGGCGAGCAAGGCGGCCGATGCTGTTTCGCCGGTGGCGTCAGCGGACGCAGATTCAGCGCCGGCCATCGGCCAGAAGCGTACGGCCCTGCACTGCGAGATGGAGCTGACCAACGCCGGAGGAGTGGGTGCGGGTGTGGGGGAGAAGTCGCCGGAGCTCAAGAAACTGCGCAGCGAATGAGGCGGAGGTGAGGATACGAAGTACGGATACGGATGCGAAAACGGATGCGGATGCGGAAACGGATGCGGAAACGGAAACGGGGATCGGTTCGGTTCGGCTCGCCGCGTATCTGGTGGAAAGACATATGTATGTAGTGCAGTTGAGTCGACATAGAGACATAGAGCAACATTACCTACACTTTACCACAACAACATTCAAGAAATTCTACTATTAAGCAACTAATTATACATACATATAATATATTATATATATATATACAACATATAACGAGAAGCAAACACCGAACACACACTCCACTGTCATACACAAAACACAACGCCACAACAACACACCACACACAAACCGACATAACACAGCATAACCGATCAGATCAGAGCGGAATTCAATGTCCCGATCCAGAAGGCAGAACCACAAGCAACATTTCAATAGCATAGGAAGTGCGCCCAGATGAAGAATCAGAAGAATCCGATCAAGAATCCGAAGAACAAGCAGCAACAGCAGCAGAGCAAAGGAGCAGAAGAGAGTTCAGAATGCAGCGTTAACGTAATATTATAATTGAAACGAAAAGCAAATGCATACATAAATAGTAACTATAAAACAAGATCAGATGGAAATCGATATTTTTACACAGTCAAAAGGAACATTTAAGTATAAAGAAATTTACAAATGCCGCAGTTGCCCACTACATACAAAAACAAAACAAAAAGTAAAAAAAAAACAAAAACAAAAAACGAAAAACAAAAAATGATTAAGATGGAAAAAACAATAATTATAATAAAACAGAAAATAATTTATATACATAAGTATTTAAATTTAATAATAAATCAAAACTTGTCGCATAAACCAAGCTCCCACCACCACCACCACATCCACCCCTCGACCTTCGACCCCGCAGCAACTCGCGCTCTCTCTCTCGCCTAACACACACGCCGCACACACTATACCCACATCTCCAGACACACACTCTCGGAAGAAGCAAAACAAAGCGAAACAAAACTCATTTCAACACTAAGAAATTTTTGTGGTCGTAATTATAATAATATAATTTATATTTTATGTGTACAACTTTTTTTTTAACTTTACATATACTGAATTTTTTATAATTTATACGATAATCACTTTTCATTTGATTTCCAAGAACGAAACGGAAGCGAACATAAGAAAACAGCAAACTGATTGCACCCGGCGCAGGTTGGCCGATCCCCGAGTCGTTTGGGTTGGCGCCAGCGGGGATTCCCCGCTGTCCACGACCCATCCGGCCCGCGGATCGGTCAAAACTATAAAAACACACATCTCAAAATTATAATCATTTTTATTATTAGTAGCATAAGTCCAAATAAAATGTGAAATATTAAGAGAACACTTCATAAAACTGAAAGCATCACCGAAAGACCTTGAATTGTTGCATCGCTTTAAGAGATTTCAAAAAGGCGTTACGTCTGGATCCCATACAAATCGTTATCCTTGCAGTGCAGCTCTCGTTGCAGCTGTGTGGCAACGCCGGCAGACCTGGTAAGTGTATTTTTGTACTGCTGGCATTAAACACCTAGGCTAACGGTTATTTCCGAGTTTGAATTACCGCTAGTGACCGCTTAGGCTGACCGCTTGCGGCATAGTTACGGTATATTTGTGCACATACCAAGAGAATACCTTGAAAATACCGAAAACATACCACCAACTGGCAAACGGTCACGCCAAAGAGCCGGGAAGGTGTCTCCGCTTCGTCACCCCGCTGCATCCCGATATCGATTTCGCGATATTTGCATCCCCCGATATCGATTGCGCCCCATCGGGAACATAATAGAAACATACATATACATGTATAATAACATATAGAATATTTCGCACCTAATTTGACTGTGCCACGACGACCTGGCCTGCCCGATCGGCCATATCCCTCCACCTCCTCCGCCAGCCAGAGGTTTCACTGCGGAGTTCGGCCAGCTGCGGCAATTTTCCACCGCCCCCACATCACAAGTCACCGATACTATATATAAATCGCAGCGAATCCTTCCCCCCGCCGACCATGTCTTTGGATCGCCTCGGTCGCTGGCCAGACCGGTGTTAATTGGGTCTGCACTGGGTCCGCAGCAGTGACTATGCGCCGGGATCGCAAGGGCCACGAATCGAAGTCCGTCTAGAGAGCCTAGCCAAGTTCCACGTCGGAGCCGCGTTCGGAGCCCCGTTTCCTGGGAGATCCCCCCAAGAGATTGACTGTGATCCCGTCCCGAGTGGAGGGCAGAATCCTGAGGAGGAGTGGGAGTGGACGTAGCGCTGCCCACATGCTGCTGGTGCGTCAGCTTTTCGGGGCTTCGGCCAACTCCTGGGCGCGAGCCCTCATCATCTTCGTCCTGGCCTGGGTGGGCCTGGTCTACGTGTTCGTGGTCAAGCTGACCAGCACGCAGGGCCAACAGGCCGCCGGGGAGAGCGAGCTGAATGCCCGCCGCATCTCACAGGCCCTCCAGATGCTGGAGCACACGCGCCAGCGCAACGAGGAGCTCAAGCAGCTCATCGACGAGCTGATGAGGTAGGTGGACACAGCTGGCTGCGGCTCGTTGCACAGCCGAGGGCAGCACAATAGCACATAATAAGGCTAAACAAAATGCAATGGGTAGCCTGTTAAATCTGATATTCACCATCCATAAATAACTGAAGGATTCACGCCCACTTTAACTATCACTTAACCATCTTTACTACCAGTTCTTTGATCATACAAGCCAGTAAAACATTTTTGATACGTGTACTCTGCCACAAACATGTCGCATTTCCCAAAATTCTATGCCATTGGTCATCGCATTGCTGATTTTCCAGCGGCGTGGCTAATTATGCATGTCACGTCGGCGGAATTACATGCGATAAGCCGCCTTACTCACACTCGCCCCGACGCTCTTTTGTTTTGCAGCGACCAGCTGGACAAGCAGAGCGCACTCAAACTGGTGCAGAGGCTGGAGAACGATGCTTTGAATCCCAAGCTGGCGGCCGAGGTCGCCGGTCCGGAACCAGAGGCCATGTTCGAGTCGGCGCCGGCCGACCTGCGCGGCTGGAACAATGTGGCCGAGGCGGCGCCCAACGATCTGGAGCCAGGCGCCCCGGATCGTGGCGAGTTCGAGCCCAGCCTGGAGTACGAGTTCACGCGCCGGCGCATCCAGACGAACATCGCCGAGATCTGGAACTTCTTCAGCAGCGAGCTGGGCAAGGTGCGCAAGTCAGTGGCCGCCGGCCATGCGAACGCCGATCTGGAGGAGTCCATCAACCAGGTGCTGCTGCAGGGCGCCGAGCACAAGCGCTCGCTGCTGAGCGACATGGAGCGGCTGCGCCAGTCCGACGGCTACGAGGCCTGGCGCCACAAGGAGGCGCGCGAGCTCAGCGACCTGGTGCAGCGCCGTCTGCACCACCTGCAGAACCCCAGTGACTGCCAGAACGCGCGCAAGCTGGTCTGCAAGCTCAACAAGGTGCGTTGTGCGGATATGTTTCTACTTTACTAGCAAGCCAGATTAGCCATCAACCCGGTGAATATGTTGAATAATGCCCAGGAAGTGATTAACGTATTATTATAAGAGTATTATGTTCCTTCAGCCCAGCTTGAACTGTCACTTTAGAGTGTTTTAGTTGAATTCGACTAGCATTATTTACTTAGCGTCTCATTTTATATATAGCATTACGGGCTAGATGTTTTTTAATACAAAGGACCCTCTGCCGACGCACAAACAGTGTACAAACAGCAGTCGACACATTGATAAGTGCAAATGAAATTCAAAATAACCATGTCGAATTCCTCAAAATTTATCACAAGCAAAAATCAGAACAGGAATGTGCCTCCAGAGGCGTAGGCAGGATTTTCTGGCGGGGGGTTTCAGCTCCTATTCTTGTTTAGCATACTTTCACTTGCATTATTTTCAACACACGGGATTACTAAAACTTGCCAGGTTAGGGGGACTAACACCCCCTCGAAATACGCCCATGTTCATGTGCCTCTAAAATATTTAAATAGATCTGCATTGCAAGTTGTCGCAGATTTCTTTCTGTACACCATGACTTTTTATCGCCTAGACATTGTAGCTTTATTAGCTTGCATAATTGTCCAATTTCCATTCCAGGGCTGCGGCTACGGCTGCCAGCTGCACCATGTGGTGTACTGCTTTATTGTGGCCTACGCCACCGAGCGGACGCTCATCCTGAAGTCCCGCGGCTGGCGCTACCACAAGGGCGGCTGGGAGGAGGTCTTCCAGCCGGTGTCCAACAGCTGCCACGACGCGGGCACCGCCAACACGTACAACTGGCCGGGCAAGCCGAACACCCAGGTGCTGGTGCTGCCCATCATCGACTCGCTGATGCCGCGACCACCGTACCTGCCGCTCGCCGTGCCCGAGGACCTGGCGCCGCGGCTCAAGCGTCTGCACGGCGACCCCATCGTCTGGTGGGTGGGCCAGTTCCTCAAGTATTTGCTGCGGCCGCAGACGCCGACGCGGGACTTCCTCACGGCCGGCATGCGAAACCTGGGCTGGGAGCGTCCCATTGTGGGGTAAGATTGCGCCGAGATTTGCATTGCTTTGCATAACTTAAGTGTTGCCGTTCGCTTTGCAGGGTCCATGTGCGACGCACCGACAAGGTGGGCACGGAGGCGGCCTGCCACAGTGTGGAGGAGTACATGACCCATGTGGAGGACTACTACCGCACGCTGGAGGTGAACGGCAGCAGTGTGGCGCGCCGCATCTTCCTTGCCTCGGACGACGCCCAGGTGATTGAGGAGGCGCGCCGGAAGTACCCGCAGTACCAGATCATCGGCGATCCGGAGGTGGCGCGCATGGCGTCCGTATCCACACGCTACACGGACACGGCGCTGAACGGCATCATACTGGACATCCACTTGCTGTCCATGTCCGACCACCTGGTGTGCACCTTCTCGTCGCAGGTGTGTCGCGTGGCGTACGAGATCATGCAGACGATGTATCCGGATGCGGCGCACCGGTTCAAGTCGCTGGACGACATCTACTACTACGGCGGGCAGAATGCGCACAACCGCCGCGTCGTTATCGCCCACAAGCCGCGCACGCACGAGGACCTGCAGCTGCGCGTGGGCGACCTCGTCTCGGTGGCCGGCAACCACTGGGACGGCAACTCGAAGGGCAAGAACACGCGCACCAACCAGGGCGGCCTGTTCCCCTCGTTCAAGGTGGAGGAGAAGGTGGACACCGCCAAGCTGCCCCTCTACCCGGGTGTCTAGTGGGATGGCCGCCACCTCGGCGTCCGCGCCTCGGCCATGTTGTTCATTGATCTGTGAATCCTTTCTGCCGCATTCCACCTGGAGGTTCCATGGTGCACAGTTCGATTCGGCTCGGATCAGCATCGCCAGTATCTATCTATCTATCGAATGTCCAGAATCTCAAATGAAATCTCGCTCTTTTTGTCACTGTCCATGGGAGCGCCTGTGCGCCCGGTGACCCCTTTTGTGTTTGTGTTCTCGTCTACGCACTTTTACGCTCCGATGGTTCCGGTCGCGATTCCGAATCTGATTCTTACTATATTCTGCATTTGTACAAGTCTTTTATTAATAAGTAAGTCCAAAGCCGAAGAAATTATGTTGACAAGGATATACATAAATATATATATAAATAAATTATATATAGGAGTGCATGTAGGTTCACTAAGCGCAATATAGTCTATCACCTGTAAAATAGTTGAAAAAAGCAAACGAAGCGAACGCAAGACAAACTAAATCTGATTAAACTCAAGCGTCAATAGTAAAATAAATAAATAGTAATGTTTTAAAAGGAAATGCCGGTGGTTTTTCTTGCTTTGGAAGTGGAAGATATTTTGAAGCAATGGAGAAATTATAATAATAAATAAGTTGGAAAATGATTGTTTTTAATCAATGTTTATTTGTGTATTTTTTATTATTTGATTTTTTTCATATATCATAAATATTCATTATATATATTTATTTTAAATGTTTAGTTCAGTTTTTTTAAGTATTACTTTTTTATTAGATGTGAAAAGGTTTTGGCTGAGTGTTACAGTAAAAATATGTTTTATATCTTGATTTTCCATTCTAAAAATAGGGTCTTATCAAAAATTAGAAAAGTATCGTAAAATGTAACTATAGTTAGGATGGGTAGTTACTCAACTATAAAATAAGTTTAGCAACTATTTAAATTAGTTGTGTATTTTTTTACAACTAGTATTTTTTATAGTTACTATTTGATAGTAAAATGACCATAGAAAAGTTAGTTGTGAGTATTTTGTTGTCATTATTTCATTGCTTAAATTATATTGGTTAATATGAGGCAATATTTTTTTGTTGTTTAGCCTATGTTCAGTGGGAAATTGAGTTCATTGAACTGATGCAATAATAGCCAAGTGAATTTGGAGATGTATTTGTTTTAAAAAAAATTATTTGGGGCATGGAAGTGTACCTAAAATTATTTAGGGGATTGCAAATGTACCTAGAAATGCTAACATTTGGTCTAAAACCTTTTTACATGATATCAAATTGAGGTCATTGGACGGATACCATAATATCCAAGTGAATTTGAAGATAAAAAAATATATATATATATTTGGCGCATGAAAATGTACCTAAAATTATTTAGGGTAATTCAAATGTACCTAAAATGCTAGCATTTGGTATCCAAGTGAATTTGAAGATAAAAATATATATATATATATATATATTTGGGGCATGCAAATGTACCTAAACATTATTTAGGGACATGAAAATGTACCTAAAATGCTAGCATTTGGTCTAAGAACCCTTTTTCATGAGATAAAGTTCATCAACAAATGTAAGAATGTGTGGGTACCAGTTTTTTAGGATGGATGGCCGGTTTGCCGGCGGTTCAAGAACCCTGCGGCGCCGGTGAAAGTGCAAATTGGCGTTGTTTGCCCTCGTGATGAGTCAAGTCAGGTCAACCGCGCTGGAACCCCTCGAAACCGCAGGAATTCCACACAGCACCAAAACAAGAAAATTCCCAAAAAACAGATCGAAGCGGGCGCCAAGAGACACAAAAAAAAAACGAGAAACGTGATAAGCTTCCCCACCGTCAATAAAAAATAATAATAAATACACACGCGTGTGTATGCCTGTGCATGAGCAAGTTGAAGTAATTAAGTACTCAATGAACCGCAGGGAAGCGGAATAAAAAACAAAAGTAAAAAGCGGCCAAACAGGGCGGCCGGCGACTGGGAATCGGAAAAGGAGCTCGCCCCGAGCGTTGGACAAGGTCAAGTCGCCGTCGCTGGCAGCTGAGCCGGCGGATAAGCGCCTCGCTCCGGGGCTTTGGCTTCTGATAACCGCCGGCGTCCCGGCTGCGTATAAAACATTGCGCCCGGGGCTCAGACAACAGCACTTGCGGACCAGCATCCCAGTCGATAGCATCGAGATCCACAGTTCCCGGAGATCACCAGCACCAGAGCCCACCACATCCGTCCAAGCAGCATGTCGCACTTCGCCGTTGTCGCCGCCCTCCTCGCCTGCCTCGCCGTCATCCTCGCAGGCCAAGGAGCCCAGGCGGCTGTCGCTCGGGTAAAACTGGCCAATCCCGGTAAGTGGTATTTCCTGTACACCGAAAAGAAATACAGAAAGTTGCGGTTTAATAAGGCTTACCTTTGGGGTAGAGATTTCTATATTTCTGTATTTCATTTCTATATTTCATATTTGGAATTGTGCAATTATTTTTAAACTAATCATTTAGAGTATAGATCTATACTTTACAGTTTAATTTTTATATTAAAGATTTTAATATTTGGATATGTGGTATTACATATAAGCAAATCATTTTAAAGTAATATTTTTAATAATGATTAAATTTAGAGTACACTTTAATCTTTTAATCATTTTAAAAGTAATGATTTTGATTGCAATCATTTAATACGCCAAACCTATATTTAATAATTTAAAATTGACTATGACTTTTTTTGCGGTGCATTTAATCATCATTACCAAAAATATAAAACTATATCTAACTTATAAAAATACATTTTTAGATGGATATATCTTCCAAAAAATTTAAATCTTTAACAAAGTAATTCACCTTAACTGTTTTTAATGATTTCAAAGTTTAATTTCTTAACTATTTACAAGTCCAGAAATCATAAAAACTTAGGTTTGAAAGATTTTCAAGGGGATATCCAAATTAAAGTATTGAAATCGTTAATATGTTTTTACTCACGTGATACTCCTACTCCCGCCGCAGACCATCCCGGCAAGTGTGTGCTGGACTCCAACACCATCATGTCGCCCGGACAGGTCGGCAAGGCGCCCAACCTGCCCTGCGCCAGGGCCGAGTGCCACCCGGACAGCCATGTGACCATCCAGACCTGCGCCGCCGTCGCTCCGCCCAAGGGCTGCAAGCAGCGCGACTTCGTGAACGTCAACCGCGAGTTCCCCGCCTGCTGCGAGCGATCCTACGACTGCTCCAAGCACATCTAGGGCTATCGGTCGCCGACTCGATAACCTCTCCTCCGCCTTTCTTCGTTTTTTTTTTGTCTGTTTTATTTATTGTGTATACTACAACATAACAATTAAAATGTAAACGCTTAGCAGTACAATTAAATAATTTAATAGAATCGTTAACAGAAAATACATATGCATGTACGCTTGCTTGTGGGGCTGTGCTCGGGTGCGGATGGCGAGGCAAGGACCGCTCCGCCTGCGACTCGGCTCGTTCTGGCGCCGGGTAATACGTCCGTCCGTCTATCTAGGTGTGCAGCTGGCCGCCCAGAGCCCCTCCACTCTAACTGACTATGAGGAAAGGAGGCATAAAATCAAATAAAGGTGTTCAACAAAATCACAAGGACGAAAGGGGCGGAGAGGTAATGTAGCCAGGCGTCTGTGCACCTCCGGATGTCTCCCTGGTTTGGTATTCCATGCCCGCGGAGCGCTCTAAAACCCGGGGGCAGAACGAGGCGAGCGGCTGAGTCCTGCTTGGTGTCGCTCCTCTGGCAATCGCAATTTCCTGTCTTCTTAGTAACTTTTGCTAATTCGTTAGTTGCTTGGTTTCCTTGCTTTTCTTCCGTTTTCTATGTTTCTTGTGTTTTTTGTGTGTGCTTTGTAGCTCAGCGACCACGCCCCGTCGCCCGGCCGCCTCCTATCGGCTGAGATTGTTGATGTAGAGCGCGTGCAGCTCGGTGCGCGGAGTATTCTCGAAGAGGGCGGCCCGGTTCTGGCCCTCGCCCTTCTTCACCCAGTGCCCGTAGACACGGAAGGCACAGCCATCGATGACCTGCAAGGAGAGGGGAGTTAGTACGCAGTCAAATAAATAAATAAAAGGAATTCAGAGAGAGCAACTTTATAAATAACTCCATTTTAGGCCACATATGAACGGCAAATCCTTAGTAGAAAACTTAAGATTATACTGTTTTCATTTTTTATTATTATTACATCATTTTGTTTTCATTATTGTCTTAACATTATAAAAATGTTACGCATCCCATACGATCGAACAACTTATAAAAAAACTTCTGAAATTATAAATTAAATCCTTCCAACTAGGACAAACCTAATCAGAAGTTATATATATTAAAGAAATATAAACTGTTTTATGTTATGATAAAAAATATAAAAATATATTAAATAAAAATTAACTATTCCCTATATTAACCCACATATGATCATTTAAAGTGACTTTATAAATATATTTAATATATGAGTATCATATTATTTTTATTAATGTCTTTACAACATAAGAATGCTGCTAAAAATGCTTATAAAATCTCACTGCCTATAAAAATCATCTTAAAACAAAGAAGTTATACAAGTTTGAGAAGAAACCCCATGTATAGGACATCACTTCTTATAAACCTCATTTTTGCACCCTACTTTCCTGCCTGATTGGACCATATGGGAAGATCCATTGAGGCCTTCCCAACCTTTCCCCAACATGCACTCACCTTGCGCAGCACCTTGACGCGGTACGGATCCCGGATGGCCTCCTCAACGTGCAGCGGCTCGGCGGTGTAGCGCAGGCGCCGTATCCGGATGACGGCCCGTATCACGAGTATGGCGAACTGGAACTTTTTGCGCGCGTTGAAGCGACTCTGTTTGCGCAGCTAAACACGGGGAGAGACGGAGGGAAGATGCGGATTAGGACCTCTGATCACCGGGGACACCGACTCGCGCGAGGCGGGTCGATCTCTTTGCTGGATTCGTGTTGGGTTAGCAGTGCACACGCCATGGGTTAGGTTCAGGGGTTAGTTCGTCTCGGGGTTAACAGTTTGCCAGTTAGTAGTTAATGGGTAGTAAGAAAACGCGGATCTCGGTCACCGATATGTCTCGAGTGCCCAGTGTTAGTGTTAGTGTTAGTCTACGGTTAGTCAGTGGTTCGATGGGAGGCATTAGTTTACTTATTTTCAGCTCGAGCTAGTGTTCGGATGAGGGGCCAGGCAGACGCACAAACAGAAGACAAGAAGGCCATAACCGGAAGCAGAGAGGTCAGAGGTCAGTGGTTAGAGGGGCTATAGGGGTTAGAGGAGTAATTACAGTCGGTTTCGGGTGAACCACAACACAGACGCTATCGAACTGGCAAGATTCATATGTAATACAAATGTGGGTGGTGATAAACAGACAGTAACGCGTTGTTTTTTTTAGGTATGCGGAGTGGGCGCGGTGGTATGGCTGTATAGTACTGTATGGTAGGCAAATCTATCTCAGTTTGACTTGGTTTACTCACAAGGGAGTCCCCACAACACCGACTTAGGGACACACATCCCACAAGGGCGTTGAGACTCTGACCATATTGAGAACATGACACAGAACAAAAACGTGTTTAACATCACCAACAGAGGAGAAATTAGACAAAAGAAACCGTCAGTGCATCGATTTTGGCGCTGTTTCATTAGAGATTATACGATTATAGGTGGGCCAAAAAATATTAAATCCCAGTTAGCCATCGCAAAACAGTTCTGACCGCTGGTCAGCAATTTGTGTAAATAACTTTTACTATCCAATCGAAAGGCTAAGCTTAGAAGTGATATTTTTCATTACGAATGTTTAGTGATTAGCACAGTACGCCTTATGGGTGTGTGGGGTTAGTCGTCGTTATAGCTACCATGCTTCTGACACAGAGACAATGAGGGATTGGATTATTAGCTTCTTAGACGGACGATCCACCGGTCGGAACTACATCTAGGCACTAAGCAAGTCAACTACATACAGTTCTGGTAAATATCGTCCAGTTCACCCGAGAGATATGTACTAGAGAAAGGTGCATATAATACAAACATAGTGTTTACTCGCTATAAGAGAATACAATAATAGTAATAGTACAGTGCGGCAGAGGTACTTCAAGATCTTAGGCTAGTAGGCGGATGGGGCCGCGCAGCGCAGGACCGATCGGCGGGATCTCCTCACGATCCTCGGGATCTGCACCTCGTAGAGGGAGACGGAGCGAGCCGGCCGACCGGCCTGCTGCGCGGCGAGTGAGTGAGAGGGTGATACAGTGCGGGTGCAGCTTGTCTCTGATGGTTTATGGAGTGTGGGCTGAGCCGAGTCAACTAAAAGCACTAGAAATTAATCGGTAAGAGTAGGTGTGGCATCTAAGTAGGGAGTACAACCCACGCGGCTGCCAAAAAACGCTGGAAAAACGAAAAATTCCAAACTAATTCGGGGGATATGGGTAATAAAATTATAAAATGTTTAAAATAAATGTTAGGCACTGAGAAATCGTGTCATATTTACAAAAATTATTAACTTTGGGGTAAGCTTTGTAGGCAGAAGGCAAGGAAATACAATTTCTTTTAAATCGTTAAGAAGAAAAACCAAATACAAATTATTCTCAGGAAATATAATGTTAAGAATATTAATTATAAAGCCAAAAAGGTTATATAGATATGATATGATATGGATAACCATTATTTAAATATTCTCTGCTAACAATTAGTGGGTTTAAGCCTTCTTTGGTCATATTTCTTGGATATTTCGCATGAAGATTACAAATTTTTAACATTTATAAAAAACCCTCTCTATGGATAACAATCAACTGAGCACTTTCAAGCCACAATTACTACTTTTTAAGCCCACTTCCTTGGTGAGGCAACCTTTCGTTTCCCCAGCGCTTCCTGCGTCGTCCGTTGGGCCACTGGTGATGGAGAGGAAGCAAAGAGTATCAAAGGAAAACCTGCCTGCACTGGAGGAGGTGTGTACACCGCCTGCTTGCCATCGCCACCTGGCTGCAATTGCCCCGCCAGTTGCGTCGTCTGCTGTGGCGGATACTGCTGCTGCTGCTGCTGCTGCTGGTGCGACTGTTGCGACTGGAGCTGCTGCGGCTGCTGCTGGTAGTAGACCGTCGCCGTGAGCGTTTTGTGGGAGGAGGCGGATGCCAGGGAGGAGGACGCCAGGGCCGCGGCGGCGGAGGAGGAGGCGGAGGCGGTTGACATGGCATGGCAGGAGGCGGCCGCATCGTCCAGCGGCCCGTCGCGCATTCGATTCGACGAGTAGGAGCTCTGCGGCGCGCAGTACAGGTAGCCGGCGCCACTGCTGCTGTTCAGCTGCCCGAAGCGGTACGATGACGACTCGGTGCCCAGGAGGAGGTGCCTGCCGCTCGGGTGGGCGGCCGCGACGGGCGGTGCCGCAGGCCGGCGGTCACCCATCAGCACCTGATCCCCGCGAGACACACCGCAAACGAGAAACAGAGAACGGAGGCGGAGGAGGGATGAGGTGGGTCGATGGGCAGGGGCAGAGGCAGCAGCAGGTGGAACGCGGAAGAAATCAAAATTTTGTTATCAGTCATGGGGGATAAATCAAAAGGGGTGGATCAGGGCGCACTTAGCCTAGAGTATGGCCTAAGGTGGTCTCCACTTACAGTCTACGCGTACAAACTTAAATAGTACATCCTAGTGGACTAGTTTCTTCACACTTCGACATTATATGCACCTTGATTGGGTTGTGTAGGGCAAGTACACCCATACCTTGAGTTCTATTATCTAGAAAGAACCTAACTATTAGACCCCAGATTTTTGTTTGATTTCGATCAGAATATTTAGTTACTATCGTGTATTATCTAAATTAACTTGAAGTTAAAACATTAAATAGGACACCCAAAGGTGTACTTCTCGGTATTACCCAAAAAAGCACTCCAACTCTTCATAATACTACTCAAGGTATGGGCTCCTCATATCTCACTGCCTTTTCCTCCTTCTTCTCGCTGGCCAATGGTTAATGCACGCGTGTACACATGCAGTGGACTCGAAACTGGGATCTGGGCTCTTTTCTCGGAGGGCTTGGGGTCTGGGAGGAGGAGGAGGAGGAGGAACCCTGCTGGACTTCTTCTGGGTTGGCATGCAGACACGGTTATTAACGAAACAGAGAATGATTCAAATGGCGAGCGCAGAGCTGCAGACGGGTGTTATCGGTTATCGGTGTTATCGAGGCAATCGGTTGGTTTGTACAAAAAACACACAGGGAGCACAAGATCGACAACAACATCGAGGGCACACGGAGCGGGATTAGAGGGGGAGTCGGTGTTATCATCGTGGGGCATCGATCAGTCGACAGGCAAAACGTATCAGATGCAAAAAACGAAGCAGATCAAGTACGTGTTCTTGTTGCTTTCTAGCTGCTTTTTGTCGGTTAAGAGTTATTATGCTGGCACATGACCTATACATATAGTATACAATTGATATGCACTATGGGTACGGTTTTAGGCTGGGTTATATTAGGATCGGTACAGAACGAAACAGAACAGAATGCAACGGAACACAGACACGAATCGTGGGCCGGCAGGGTTGCATATGGTCGTGAGTAGGGTCTGCCGGCCCGATAGTTTGTTTGTTCATCGGGGTTATCGGGTTCATCGATAGTTATTACAGCGATTGCGGCTCCGACAAGCGGAGGCGCAGACACACAGCACAGAGAGGTTGGGAGAGAGCTAGGGTTAGTCCGGGAACAGTTCGTTACCAGTGCGATCTCAGTGATGCGACTCATTCGTCGGGACTTGGTCGACAGGCTGCGCTTGAGGCCATCAATGTTTTGCTCGAACAGCTATCGATAGCGATGGTGTGTGTGTGCGCGCGATATCGTTACCGTTCGTTTGGGTTCGTTTAAAATTAATTGTTATCGATTTGATACATTTTTTGTTTATATGTAAGGAAAAGAAGAGAGAAAATGTTTGGTATAATAAATAGTAATCGTAAAAATAAAAATTAACAAAAGAGGGCCCGGTGGGGTTTGGAATGGGACCGACCCGGTCAGGCCATAGATCTGACATTTGCACTAAGCTACGGGGTTGGGCTGCTGGGCTGCTACCCTAACCAAAACGTAAACCGTAAATCATAATCGTAACTCTAGGAGGTAACAGGAAGAAGAAGCAGTTAATAGGCTGTTGTGAGTGGGTTGTTGTGAGTCACAGGTGTGTTCTTTCCATCAGAGGAGTGTGTGTTGTGTTCTACGGTGTACTTTGTGTTTAGAGACATTTGCAGGGTGGGTTGGGGTTTTGTGTAGAAGATGCCCTCCAGAGGACCACTGGGGATCTACGATCTTTATAGGTATGTACAAGGACGGAAACCCGAGATCTAGAGACTGCGACACGAAGGCGGACCTTCTTCTTGGCGGCTAGGTGGACTAATTGAACTGATTTCTTGTGCACCCTGGCACAGGTGGCTGTGGTGGTGGTGGTGGTGGTTGGGGCCCGGCAGCGGCCAGCTATTCCGGCACTTACCATTTGGTTGAAGAATGGATGTCTTAATACTTCCTTGACGGTGATACGTTGCGCAGGATCAACGACTAGACATTTGCGTATCAGATCCTTGGGATCCTCTGCAATCAATCGGGGGCAAGTCATATAGCAAGCTTGTATATATTTCTTATATCAGCGGACCCACCTGAAATATCGGCCCACTCGGGCGAGGTGAAGCTGTACTTGCCCTCCATGATGTTCCGCAGCATGACCATCTGCTTGCGGTGCCAGAAAGGCGGGCAGCCCACGAGCAGCGTGAACATGATCACGCCACAGGCCCATCTGCAAGTAAAAATTGGGTAAGAGGTGTCAATTTTTGGAGAGGAAAGCAAGTTGGACACTTGTGAAGAAAGCGTTCAACTATCAATAATTTCTGCTGAACCCAAGTAACGAGGAAACCAGTGGGAAACGTTCGACAAGCCAATAAACAACAGGCCATACTTTTTGCTGAACCAAAGAAAAATAGGCGACGGGTATCGGAACTGATCAGATTTCAGAATATTGCGGCTCTTTTTCCCACTCGCCTGTGACTCATTCATTAAAATGCACACCTCAAGATCAAGACAATTCGCTTGCGAAGGGTACTAGCAAAAGTAATGTGTAAACAGCTAAAACTGGGTCTAATTTCGAGGGGGGAGTGAGGCGTTCTTTCGTATTTACATGCATATGAAGCTACCCACTTGGGCAAAACAGAAATGGATATTTATATGAATAGTAGCTATACTCTTTGGGTACTGTAACAAGGTGATTTATCTGATCTTACATGTCCACTTCCTGCGAATAGCCGGGCGATCCCTCGAACATGTTGCACTTAAGCGTTTCCGGCGCCAAATAGCCCGGCGTTCCACACAGATCTGCGGATGGTATTGTAGAGTTAGATTGCTGCGCGAAATCCTCGGGAATTCGCGTGCTAGTCACCTGTAAGTTTCTCGCCCTCCTGCAGCTGCCTGGCGAAGCCAAAGTCCGTGATCTTCACGTTGTGGTTCTCGTCCAGCAAGATGTTCTCGGGCTTGAGGTCGCGGTGGACAATGTTCTTGGCGTGTATGTACTCGACGCCCTCGAAGATCTGGCGCATGATGGTGCGCGTCTTCTTCTCGGAGAGCGTCACCACGGAGGTCAGATAGTCGAAGAGCTCGCCCTTGGGACACAGCTCGAATACGAGGAAAACAAATGCATCTGACTCGAACACGTCCTGCAGATCAACTGGGGTTTCAAGGTACGGATTAGTTAAGGATTTATGTTCATATATTATCTGTAAGAACTCACTTATGTAGGGATGCCCCATGACCTGGCGCAGTATTGAGATTTCTTGTCTGGTTGCCTCCAGCATGTGATATGGATTCGTCTCGCCCGCCTCTGTGGTGGCGCCCAGGTCGATGATCTTGGCGGCGAACTCCTTGCCCGTCTCCTTCTCGATGCACCGCCTCACGGTCGAACTGATGCCCCTGTAAGACAAACACGGCCGTGAGATAAGCCGCTGCACTTGACATTGGCATGATCGGGAATTTATCTAATCTCTAATCTCTAATCGCCTCAATTGTAATGTGTAACTAGCCCTTGTTTTCGCCTAGTCGCGGCTATTTGCTTGGCAAATTACCATCCCCCGGGAGGAGGAGTGGAGGTGGCGGTGGAGGAGTTGCCGGCAGACGGGCGCCGCTCGACAAGACCCATGTCACGGCTCCATGCAAAGAGCTGGCGAGGGTTGACTCACTTGGCACCATTTAGCCAAACTGCAGAGCCGCAAATAAGCCGCAAACTGGCATTACTGCAGACTTGGCAGTAAGGTGCTGGGAAGCAGATATGCGGATAATCTAGTGGTTTCCCAAGACGCGGATCAGTACAACTACTATTCGGGCTTGGATTTTAAACTTTGGTCATTTTTTCGATTAAAAATCGATAAATATTTTGTGAGCTGATGAAAATTGTTTGGGAATCCCTAAAATTTAGATGGACTTAAAGAATTCTAAGAGTATTTTAAACAAATTAAACTGCTTTTCTTTTAGATTCCTTTGAAAAAATCTAGATTATGTGTATATTTTGGAATAAGTTTTTCGATTAAAGATCGATAAATATTTGGGAATTTTATAAAAGTTATTTGGGGAGCCTTAATTCAGATTTCTGTAAAGGATTCTTACAAGTTGAATATGATATTTATTATTTTAAACAAATCAATTTGAAAAATAGATAGATAGTATATTTTGGAATAATTTTTTCCGATTAAAGATCGATAAATTATTTTTTTACTTCGTATAATATATTTAGAAATATTTAAACTTTAGATTTCTGTACAGAATTCTTTAAAGAAGAAATTTAAGATGATATAAACATTTAAAACAAATAAGTTAATTTTCTCTTCTTATTTCTGTGAAATTAAGATAGATTAGGTTTATATTTTGGATTAATTTTTCCGATAAAAGATCGATAAATATTTTGTAACTTAATTTAAGGTATTTAGGGATACTTTAGCTTTAGGTTTCTGTGAGGGATCCTCTTAAGAAGAAATTAAATAATATAAGTATTTATGTTTTCCTATCTGATAGATTATGATGACATACTGCAACTTGATTACTGGTTATTTCCCTCATACTCCCACATTATATCCCTAGACGCTCACCTGCCCAGGATCTCCTTGGGCTCGTACTTGGCATAGAAGCCCTTGGCCGCATCCTTGTCGGGCAGCAGGTCATCCTCCTCGTCCTTGGCCATTAGATCCAGTGAAATCTTGCCGGCTGCCGACTCGGCAGGGAGGAATCTGTGGTCCGGAGGAAGGGGTCGGATTAGCAGGGGATTACATATGCTGGCGATCGCAATCAAGATCGGTTACTCTGCCGGGCTGCCCGCTAATGAAGATGATGGTGATGCGGCGACGGCGGTGGCGGTGGCGGTGGCGGAGGCGGAGGAGATGGAGGTGGTTTCAGTGGTGGTGTTCTGTTGATGAGGCTGATGCGATCGTTTAAGGCGTTGCTATTTTTATAACGACAATGTGGGAACGAACGAGCACGGACGTGCGACACGAGTGGAATCTCTGTCTCGGCGACTGCGATTGAGATGGGGACTGCGACTGTGCCTCGCCTGCGCCTGTGCCTGCGACTCTCCGACTTGGTGACTTTTTCAGGTCTTTCCTTTTAATTACCAAGCCTCAGCTGACTGCGCTGCGCTGCTGCTGCTGCTGCCGCTGCCTCTGCCGCTGCCGCGATTCGGTTGGAAGTGGAAGTGGCCTGTATCGGTGCCGTTAACTCTCTCTCTCTCTCTCTGCCTCTGCCTCTCCCTCTCTATCTCCGTCGCTCGCTCAGCTGTTGGCGGCTGATTTAATTAATAACGAATGCCAACTACAAACAGAGATCGATTTGAGTAACGGGCGAAAATTAAATCAAAAATAATAGAATTAAAATCGACTAATATACACATGTTAGTGCGTGCGTGTGTGCCCGCCGAACGGTTACACAACTACAAGCGTTTGTTTTTGTTTGCACTTCGAAGGGGTTGCATTGTTATTGTTGTTCTGCCCTCTTATCACTGATACTATGCCTCGTGTTGTTGTTGCTCTCTTGCAGTTGTTTTGCTTCTGCTTCTGCTTCCACACACACGCACACACTCGCACGGCAGACGGCACACAGACAGTGTGCAGCAGGTTCTTTTTGTTTTTGCTTTGCTCTCGTTTTCTCCCAGCCTCCTTTGCAATCACACGCACACACACACACTGGCGGACACAGACGCCGCGCAGCACAGACACACACACACACGCACCACCGTGGACATCCAACTAAGCGGGTACATTTCAATGTCAACTAAGGTTAAAAGTAGTACGCTTTCTGGCAGAGTTGGCGCACGCACCGCCCGGGGAACACATACACGTGGGGCCGCTCGGCTCTCTGGTCGCTGGCAACGACGTCTCGCGCATAACTCCACGCCTGATATTTGTCGGATTAAATTGCAAATGCAACAATAAAACCCTGTATTTTTGACACAACACAATCACAAAACTAGAGCTGGGGCGGTACTATCGATTGCGCGGGTACATGGGCGATATCGATGCCATTCGTGTCACTATCGATTGCTTGGCTAGGGATGGTGGGCCTAGCCAAGACATGCTCCAGCGAGGGCTGCAACGGCTATGGGCCCTCCTTAGGCAGCGGGGGCACGCACCTTTTCATAGTGGAGACACCAACCCTGGCTTGCCATTTTTGGGGATTCCCGCTTTTCAAATTCAGTTTTTGGATTTCCCTTAACATTTAAGAAGAAATCTTAAAATTAAATGTTTTATATTCCTTAAACGCTTACCTT
The DNA here is from genome assembly GCF_025231255.1 of Drosophila biarmipes. NCBI lineage: Eukaryota > Metazoa > Arthropoda > Insecta > Diptera > Drosophilidae > Drosophila > Drosophila biarmipes. Next base: position 8,497,092 of record NC_066611.1, on the reverse strand, counting down.
TCCTGATCTGAAGCTTTCTTTAAACTTTTCCTACAAGATTATTAAGCAAATAAACATTTTAAAGCGTAATAAGTAATAATATGACTTTTAAACTTATGTATATAATCGTCCTAAAAAAGCAATTTCTTTGACATATGTACATTTTAAGGACTATTAATGATTGATTTAAATTCCAAATACTAATTACTTAACTAAAATTCTGTTCGCCCAACTCCAAACAAGCGATTTGATGTTGATGTATATTATATTTATTTACGGAATACAATTGTAAAAAATATTTCATAAGCGCTAATGTATATAATAATTATGAGGCAAATGTTACATTTTTTGCTTTCTTCCGTTTGGGGGGCTGAGGTCTTCTAATGTTTATTCTTTTCATTCTTTTTTTGGGCTTGCGGAAGAAGTGGAAGGGTCGCGCGAAAGGGTGATGGGTCACGGGGGCGGACCTCTAAGTTAATACTCCTGCGTAGATTACGATTAAGTTACCTTCGGGATGCAGTCGGAAATACGTCGATTTGTTGTTGTTGTATATTTACTATGAAAATGCCGTAAATGGAATACACAATACAAATACACTTGGAGCAGCAGAGATGTTCCGCATTCGGTGCCGCAGATACATTACAATAATATAATCATTAATTTATCGAAAAAAAAAACATATTTATATATATATATATAAAGAGGACAGACACACACGCTTGCTGTTGTACACATACACATCGGATCTCTAGGCCTACGGACTTACAAATAATATCTATTTATATACGTATCTTTATGGGTTTCTTGCCATACTTGGTTTGCGTTGCTTCGCTTTTTTTCTTTCGTCTTGTGTCTAACCGAAATTGATATTTCACCTAAGCGCACGCTTTTCGATTGGGGGAATGGTTTGGGGGCGGGCGGGGTGCTTGGAAACCGGCAGGAGCTCCTTGCTCCGGCTTTTGGCTGACTGGCTGGCTGGCTGGCCGGCTGGCGGGGCGACCTAGTACAGCAGATCCGTCTTCTGTGTGCCCTCGCTGTACACCACACTGCCGCCGGGCGTCGCCGTCGGATGGTAGTCATCCTCGTCCACAGCTGAGCCCTTCGTGGAGGCACCTGCTCCATTGCCCGCTTCCGCTCCCGCCGCCGCTGCCGCCGCCGCCGCTGCGTCCGCCGTCGCCAGGTCGTCGTCCTTGATCAGTCCCTCGCCGAGGCCCACGATGCTGCCGTTGCCGTTGAACACCAACCGGCTGCCCGCAGCTCCAGCCGGACTGCTCCCGTTGCTGCTGGGACTGTGGCTGCCGTTGCTGCTCCCGCTGCTGCTGCTCTCGGGCAGGGCGTACCGCGTGACGCCCAGCTGGAAGAGGTTGTCCATCGGCGAGCCCTTCATGGGCGTGTAGAAGCCCAGGGCCTTGGAGCCTGCAAGGATGCGGAGAGGGGGATTAGAGGTGTTCTTCTTCAGAGCGCTTTAATCCCCTTCGGGATCGGGGGTTAGTAAGATAGGGTGGCACCGAGTGGGAAGAGTATATAGAATATAATCAGGTGAGGTGGTGTCTTGGATGGGGGGTGGTTCTGGGCCGGATCTGGTCGAGCAAATGAAAACGAAATGGGAGCCGGAGCCAGAGCAGGGGCTGGAGGTGGAGATGGAGATGGCGATGGAGATGAGCGATGGTGGTGGTGCCAAGTGGGCGGGTGAAGTGGGTGTGCGAGTGTGTTCGAATCTGGGTTAGTTACCTTAAGAGTAATATGAATTGGCGATTAGTTTGGACTGCCCGGCGGAGCAGGCAGAGCAAGTGCACTGGGTTAGAGGTGTGGCATTGCTGTGTTCGCCCCTTAATCGGTTATTGGGTTATTTCGTTATTTCGGTTTCGGTTTCGGATTCGGTTTTTTCTGTCTGCTTATTATTTGGTTTTTGAAGTGTTCACTGTTCGGGTGCGGCGGCTGCAGTTAATCGGTTATTCATTTGCCTTTGCTTGTGTCTTATCATGGTTATTTTTGGTTTTGGTATACAATAGATATTATTTCAACGCTTTGCTTATGTAATCGGTTACATTTAAATAATATCTGCAAAAAGAAATTAGTATGAACAAAAAATAGAAATGGAAATGGAAGTAGAAGTAGAAATAGAAATAGAAGAATAGGCAACGCAAACGCAAATGCAAACGCAAACGCAAACAAAACAAAGCGACAGCGGTGAGCTCAACAAAAGGCTGTGGAAATGGAAAACCATGGGCAAGTGGGGGGCGGAGCTGGGCGGTGGGCGGTGGGCGGGGAGGTTAGCGCAACTAGCTACAATTTCGAATCGCAAATTGCAATTCAATACATGCCCCACACAACTGCATACCGAACTAAGCCGAACGAAACAAAAGCATAAGGCACGAGGCACATAACTGGGGAGACACATTCGTATCTAGATACGGGGGTAACTCAATCAAATGAAAACAGTCACTAGTCACTAACTAGGGTTCTACGTTGCGCTGTGGCGCGTTCACACCGTCACTTCTCGGAATTAGTCAGCAGTTTACGTATGATTTCCGCTTTTGTTTGGCTTTTGGGAGCTCCATGTAATATATTCTCTCTACATTTAATACCTGGGATCCTCAGAATAGGTGTAGAACTAAGCTCTATCTATTCCAAAACTTGACACACCTTGGGTATATTATAGAAGGGCGCAGGGAGTAGCATAAACATATCATATACTAGCACTTTTGAGACATTTGGGTGGACTAGAGACCATCTTAAGCCTAGGATTGTGGAAAATAGCATAAATATCACATGATATAATAGCATTTTTGAGACATTTGGGTAATGAAAACTATAAACTATAGACTACAAACCATCCAAAGCCTAGGCTTGTGGCAAATAGCACATATATCACATCATATTATAGCTTCTTTGAGGGATTTAAGCAGTGGAAAGTATACCCTGTAGAGTATAGTTTATCTTATGCATAGGATTGTGAAAAATAGCATAGAGATCATATGATATAATAGCATTTTTGTGGAAAATTGCATATATATCACATGGTATACTAGCACTTTTGGGAAATTAGAGTTAGGGAAACTGTGGACTATAGCCTAGAGACCACCTTATGCCTGGGGTTGTGGCAAATACCACATATATCACATCATACAATAGCTTTTTTGAGAGATTTAAACAATGGAAACTATGATCTATAGGCCATCCTATGCCTAGGCTTGTCGGGTCACTGAGTACAGCTGGGATGACAGCCACTTGGGTTGGTTTCCTTGCAAGAACTCCACTCCTCAGGCATCCAGGGCTCTGCGAGGCCCGTGCTCCACTCGATCGTCAGCCAGAGCTCCGCACAAACGGCCGCCAGTGCATCAGGAAGCACATGTAGGGCGCCAATGCATCTGTTAATCGATTAATCGTGTGTTCGAGTGTCCGCCTGCCCCAGTGTCTTTGTGTGTTGGGTGAGTCGTGTGTTCGGGTTTGTGTGCTCCTCGCTTCCGCATTCGCGTTATGATTGGCTTTGGAGTGAGTCGGATATGCACAGGGTTACAGCTTACAGCCTACGGCTTACGGCTTACAGTTTAGCGGCCATCGAACCAATAGTTTGTTTTGTTTTGGGAGCGGATCGGGGTCACCAAGAGGTATCCGGGGGGCGGATAGGGTGTTCCTTAGCCTAGTGGTAAACAAATAGTAAAGCTTGGGCAATGCCTACGTTTCGCTGGCGGTTTCGAATCGTTGCAGTTGGACTTGGAGTCGGAGTTGGAGTTGGAGTACTGGTGCTCTGGTGCTCTGGCGATTGGAGACTAGTGCTGGCTGTCTGCTGGCTGGCCGCCATCAGACATAGTAGAGCGTGGTGCCCGGGATGCGTGCCTGGAGCAGGGCCGAGCTGGCGTTGGACAAAGCCAGCGACGACGGCAGACTGGGCCGACGACGTCGCTGCTGCTGGAGCTCGGGAGCTGGACTCTCGCCACTGCCCCTTTCATATTTACTCTGCTGCTGATGGGGATGCGGCTGCTGCTGCCGATGATGGGGCTGCTCCTTCTCCGTGGCCTGCCGCTGATTGCCCAGCGTAAAGGAGGCCGCCTTGCGCGGCCTGGCCGCAGCTGGCTGGGATCGGGCTGGCGGAGCATCGTGCTGGAGGAAGCAGGCGTACTGCGGCTTCAGCAGCACCGAGGGCCTGGCCCTACGCACCACCACCGCCGGCTGAGGCTGCGGCTGCGGCTGAGGCTGTGGCTTCGCCGGGAGCTGCGGGCGCCTGGGGGCGACTGTGGGCGACGGTGGTGGTGGCGGCTGCTCCTCCTCCTCCTCCTCTTTGGCCACGGTTTCCACTCCTACCGGCATTGCCACTGGTGCCGCCGCTTCTGGCTGCGGCTGCTGCTGCTGCTGCTGCTGCTGCTCCTGCTGTGGCGACTGTGGCCAGATAATACCCCTCCCTAAACTTGGGTAATCTGCAAATATGCGTGAGGCGAAATTGAGAGCCTTTCAGCCGGAAGGGACTGGCTGCTTGGAGCTCGGTCGGGGGGTTCGCTTTTGTTTAGTTGAGAGAGCTTTATGTAGCGTATATAGAAGAGCAGGGGGCTGGGGATTTAGGGGGCTTGTGGGGGGCTGCTAGCTGAAGGCTGCACCCACCTGATGCGCCTGGTCAGCCGGCGGAGCCGAGCGCCCAGGACCAGGCGGAACTTGGGCCAGGGCCAGCAGCCCGAGGGGCCCGCGGTCCGGGCGCTACTTTGGGGAACTGAGACGGTTACGGAGGTTGAGCCTAGAGCGGGCTCAGAAACTGATACGGATTTGGCTGTATCGGCATCTGTAAAGGGCAGAAACCTTGATTGTTATAAACCCGAATGCAGTGAGGGCTTGGGGTCTCGAGTGGGAGCCGTGAGATCTTCGATTTCAGGCCTGTTCCGGCCTCTCAGCTGTGGTTTACTCTGATACAGTCTTATCCTGCCGGTTTGCAATGAAGTAGATAGGCCAAAAACTAATTTAAGGCCAACTTTACATGGATTTCCCTCATTTACATATACGCATACATCATTGCTAGACCTAAATATATTATATTGTATTTTTTACCTAATGGTTCCCTGTTGTTTTTGGTGAAACATGCTTGTAATGTGCCTACAACTACTGACACATGCTGGTTTTTATGGGTATTTTACCACAGCCAATATATCTTTCAGTTGTTCTGAATGCATCATTATATTTGGCTCATTTTCCAAGTGACAAAAACCATCTTTAGGTTACCCCTTCTTCGAGGATGCTCTTATAAACTGAACTTCCCCTGCGTACTCCTTGGTATTCCCCTGGCTGGCCAAGTGTCTGGTGTGTGTTATTTGCGAGCCCCAAGGCGGTAGAAAGTGTGCAGCGCAAAAACAAAGAGATCGCGGCGTGATGAGTGATGGATGAGTGGGTATTGATGGTGGTGGGCAAACAGAACTCAAGAACACAGCTGGTAAATCAAGATTGGGGACAAGGCGGGTGACAGAGACAGAGACGGAGATAGAGAGAGAGAGAGAGAGACGGCGACAGAGTGTGCGACAGGGACAGAGGGCGCGGGGGGACAGAGACAAAAGCCATTCCTTCATTCGCCGCTGCTGCTGCATGCCACCTACAACATGCAACATGCAACGCCAAGAACAACAACAACAATGGTACAATGGTGGTGGCGATTACGACGACAAGACACACGCGCGGATGGATGCGGATGTGGATCGGACATTACTTACCCAACGGTAAATTCCCCAGCATCGGTCCGCCCCCCGCCGCGCCCGCCCTGTGTCCATGCCCGAGGCCGAGGCCGTGTCCATGGCCCGCCGTCGAGGTGGGCAGCTCGATGATCTCGTCGACGGTGACATGGTGGTGCTGCTCCTGCAGCCCCAGCTGGTGCATCTGCTCCAGGTCCAGCTGGTGCTGGTGCTGCTGCAGCAGGTGCATCTGGCCCGCCAGCAGCATCTGGTGGTGCTGGCTCACATGGCCGAACGGGTCGGCGTACGACGGGTCCTCGATGGTCATCGACGCCTCGGAGGGGTACTCAAACGTCGACGTCAGCGTGTCGTTGAACTGCACGCGGAACTGTGGGAAGATCGAGGGAAATCTGATCAGTGCTCTGTTCTCTGGCATTACTTTCACTGCGACGGGTTGGGGCAGGGCAGCGTCAGCTGGGTTTTGGGACACATAGGGTAGTATTACCCCAATATTACCCTTTGTAAGCCTGTTTTAACTCGTTTTAAAAGTTTAAATATGTTAAAATAATGGAAATACAACATAACGTCTTTTTTTTCTTTGAATTTAATATTCATCCCAATTCCCAGCTCTAAAAAAAACAAAAAACAACATCCCTTAGAACAGAACTTCAAGAGATCCTACGAAATATATGCCCATAACTAATATTAACTAATATTAACTTAAATTTTAAAAAAATCCTACCAAAATAAATACTACTTCCATGAAAATAAGTTTGAAGTACACAATAATATTTAAGTTAATATTTTAGGCATATAGCAATAATTGAAGCATGACAAACCTTTTAAGGTTTAACTTTTAACGATAAATAAGAATTTATTTTGATTTTAAAATTATGTATAAGAAAAAGTGCATAGATCAATCATATTATTCGTTAATAACCTTCACTACAAAAGGTGTGAGAAAGGGAAGCCTAATTTTGTTTTTAATCGAATATAAAATAAAATAATACTTAAATATGCTTATTTAAGATAATATTTTAACTTTCCTAAAAATATAAAATTTTATTGTCCTTGGAATAATGAAAAAAATGCAAACGTTATAAAGAAATCATTTATTATCCCATATAGTACTTTATCATAGATTTATAATGATATTATACATTATAAATTTATAGATTATTATAGATTTATCACAGTTTTAAATGATAAATCAGTCGGGCGTGTATTTAAACCATGTTTTCAAGCAATTCTTAAAGATGAGATAATGAAAATAGGACAAACTTTATAAAGCACTTATTTCATTGGTGTGTAATATTGAACGCTACTCTCAGCAAAAAAAATAGACCACAAATATGATATCGGTAGTTCCCAAAAATTCGTAACATAACCCTTAATCATAGTTATATTAATAACCAACTGCTACCTTGTATAACTATTTTCATTGCTAGAACTTTTGAACTTTTGCACCCTTACTATATTTTACGGAAATCATGCCACTCAACAGCTTTCTTTGCAAAAAAAAACTATTTTGTTAGGCTAACTGACATTGATGATAACAAAAACGATATGGTGTTCAAGAATTAATGATAACCCTTTGGATATCAGCCTTTGAATTGGATTACGAACACAATTTAGGCCTCTGAGAATTCAAAGATTAATTGAAGATCACCCCGATATCATCATATCTCACTGTTTTCAGTGTTTTCCTTTGTTTTTTCTTCAGCCGATCAGCCCTAATTTACATAACCGCATTTACATGAGGCGATGCCACAAATTTATGGCCAAAACTAAACAGTTTCTCTGCCCGCCATAACATTTCAAGGTTGGACGAAAGTGTTGGCTCGCCGCTTTGTTATAAATAAATAAAATATTTAACTCTTCGACGGACAAAAGACAACGTCGCTTGGGAATGCATAATGCATGGGCTGTACGCCAGTTTCGGCCATTCTCCGCTGGTGGCAATGGTGGCTTTCATCCGTGACATTGGAGTAGTTGCAAATAAAGTGTGCCGGCGGGCGGAGTTCTTACTCATCGCTGCCTTATCGATGGCACATCAATGAGTCAAGCCCAATGACTGCAGAAATCGGGCTCCTTATCGGAGAACAAACCCCAACAGACCGACGCAATTCGATGCGATACGATTGAAGTGATTCGGAATTTGGAAACTCAGGCTGCGGCTGCTGAGGCCAAAGACAGAAGTGGCTCGTTCCCATATCAGTCACACTGATGGAACGCACCCGAACGGGGGGAGCAGCTGAATAAATTAGCGCCCGGCCACAAATCCCGCACTGAGGCGAGCCTAATGCGCGTTGATTAATAGTCCCTGGCCAGGCGACTCAGTCGATAAACGTTATGTAAGGGGGGCGCAAGAGCATAAATGCCGCTCTGCATTCCCCCTTATCGGCGCCACCAATTGAATGGTCAAACAGCAGTCGAACACATTTCCCTCCTTGCCAAGGGGCCAGTAATCTTATCTTATCCTTTCCGCACACACACACGCCCAGTATGGGAAAAAGAACCAGTGCTATCTTTCGGTGGCCACAACAAAACGCCGCACCTGACTCACTTCCGAGCGGTGTGCAATACTAGGGAATGGGGCCGGATCCATCCTGTGGCCCATACGTACCGAGGAATCTTTGGGTTTCTGGCGTATGCTGGACTTGCCGTCGATCACAATGTTGGCATTCTCAAACTCCACATCGCACGGCGATGGCGGGCACATGGAGTAGTCGTCATAGTCCGTGTCCGTCGACGTCTCCACGGAGAGATCGCCCAGCAACACGAAGCCCGGCTCATTTGGCTAGGGGGTAGATCGAAAACATAGCAATTAGTATGGGTTTTTTAATATAAAAAGGGATTAAGTATAAAATGCATGAGGTGATGGGAAATTCCTCCATATAAACATTCTCAAATTAAGCTTAGAAACCCTGAATTTGGCTTAATTTCCAAATAGTTTTTTGATTTATCAAGCTAACTTTAGAATTAAATAATTCCATATGATCGAAAACATAGTAATAAGTATAGATTTTTGAATAAATAAGTTTAAGAGGATTAAGTATGCCCCAATAGTTAGGTGATAGGAAATTAACCCCTTATAAAAATTCTCAAATTAAGCTTAGAAACCATTAATTCGACTTATTTAACTAAATTTAGACTGTCTTCCTGATTTCATTTTACAAAATTTAGCCTGTATTCATGATTTTTGATTTCACAAACGATTTGAAATCAACATACAACTGGACTTCGAAAATAATATCACATTATACATATAAACTTTGTTAGTTGGGTGATAATTAGTTCCCTCATATATGTTAACATTCTTCTTCTAGCTGATGTTAAATCCCAAATTAGTATCATATTTGTACCATATTTGTTAAATTAAACGTAGAATACCAATGCAATCAATTAGTTAGTTGATAAGAAGCTCCCCCATATAAACATTCGTAAATAAAGCACAGAAGTTATTGAGTTTAAATTATACTGCCTAATAAAAGTATTCATTATCTGCCTGGGACATGTTTTATTTGCTTTGGAATAAAAACCAGGTAAATGTGCAAAGGCCACTGCAAGAATGTTTATAGAGCCAGTTAAGATGCTTCCCCGATATTATCGCTTGATAAATGGTAAACAAGCCTTTGTTTTGGTTTGGCTACCTAAGGAATACTTCAAGAACGTCAGTCAGTTCATTTTCTTATCGATGATGAACAACCCGTTCTTCCTGGGTTTTGGAATGACTGTCTTCTGATAATTTGGAAGGAAGTTCACTGCCGACTTTCCAGGTCACATGTGTTCGAAAAGTGAAATTCATGGAAACCACTTCTTAATCAGCGCTCTGCTGTGGGTCATCTGTGACTCACGGCAGGGGTTCCAGGTCCAGGAGGGTTCCAAGTCCCCAGCTCCCAGCTCCCAGTTCCCGGTTCCAATTTCAGCTTCCAGTCCCGTTCCATGTCGAATCCCTCCGTTTTAACCCATTTCTTTTTTGTGGCACAAATCGACCCCCAGCCATATGCCATATGTTATATGCTTGATGCCACACATATATACCCATGGCGCAGATAATAAAGTTCAAAGCGAGATAAAAAAGACAAGGCAACGGCAAAGGCAAAAGCAAACACAGTAAGTAGAAGCGAGCCTCAAAAAAGAATTGACAAAATTGAGTTCAGTGGTAGGAAGAGGGCGAGAGAGATACGGACGGAGGGAGATACGGACAGAGAGAGATATGGCAACAGAGAGGAGCCGCCGAGAGGAGAACGGCACAAAGCACAAACAAAACGGGTTTACCGCGAGAAGAAGAAGGCAGGAGGAAAACTCAAGCGACCGAAAGCCAAGTCAGAAGCTAAGGGAGAGGAGTAGGGTATCGAGTAGTGCCAGTGCTGTCGGCTTTTCCGACTTAAGATGGTTTCAAGTATTGAAAAAATACTGGATTTATTCGAGTTGGGAAAAAATCGAAAATCGAAGTTTAGAATTCGATCATTTTCCCTATTTCAAAATGAGTTTGAATTTTGTTAGTACTTCTTTAATACTGGGTATTTAACATAATATAATATTGAAAATTAATTAAAAAGTTGGATTTAAAAGTTTAAAATCCCCTCATATTTAAAAAAAAAAAATTGACTTCCCTGTAGAATTTTCATAGTGTTATCATAAGACTGGGCATTTAACATAATATCATATTCAAAATTTCTGGTTTTATGATGATTTTTCAATTCGAAAGTTTAGATAGAATCACTTATTTGACTTATTTTCCTAAATTAGTTTGTTTTTCCGCTGGTATTATCAGAGGACCGGGCATTTCAAATATTATCATATATATGAGGATGCTGAATAAGAATTAACAAAGCTCTCCAAATGAATATTAGAATGACAAATTGATTCCAAAGAAAATATGATTTTTAGTGTCAAGATAAACTACTTAACGGATTGATCAACATTCAAAATAATATAATAATAATAATATTCAGTTTATAAAGTAATTGAATTATAATTATATTGTTATTAAAGTATTGAAATGATATGTTGATTCCAAAAGAATGATTTGTTACCGCTGAGATAATAGCCAAAACATATAAGAAGTTCAATGAAAAGCGGCATTTCCACCTCCAAAGAAAGGGAATTTGAACCTTGACTCGGGCAGAAGAAGGAACAGCTGTCAGAAGCAGCCCAGACTGGCATCCCGGGCCAACAAAACCGGCATCCCGAGGAGCGGCTGCTCCCCAAGAATTGGGCTCCCCCCAGACACACACTATCCCATGGGCACAGGGTACACATATCTGGCCGGACTCGGTCTTCGGCTGGCAGCAGGAAGCGCAGAAATATCTTCTCATGTCCACATGCATGCTTCAAAACTGGTTTCCCACTCTTCCGACCTCGCCAACTGCAGCCAAAGAAGAGCCCCAAGAAGAAGGGACCGAAGACCGAAGACCGAAGACAGAAGACTGCCAGCAGATGAGTCTTGCATCTGGCTGGGAACAAAGCAGACTTTGGGAAGAATATGCAGATACGTGTGTGCTTATGGCGAGATTTATGTGTATGCACATGGGAGGGGCATCTGCCCATGTCGCACACGACTCGGTGCCATCGATCGGAGCGCTATTCAAGGCGAATCTTAATTGACTCGGAGCAGAAGATCACAGCGCACTATTCCCGGCTGCGATGCAAGCTTCGATCTCTGCCCAAAGAGGCTCCCCAATCGATCCCAGAAATGTTAATTAACCGACTGTGCTGTGTAATCTCGGCGAGCTACTTGCTCATCAGCGCAGACAATAGGCTGGTGCCCACACCTGTCGGGGATTACTGAGACCCTGCGATCCTGGTATCTAATTACAGGCTGGGTTTCCGTTGGGTTTGCCCACTCAACTTTCCCAGATCGTTTGTCTTTTAGAAAGTGACGGAAATCACAGATCACACAGCTCATTTTTGGTAACATTTCCTTGCCTACGGAGCTTGGTTCTCCACAAAGGATAGGACAGATTCAGTGATCCCTGGTGCGCAGCTCCCTGACCCAGAAACAGCCAGCGTTGCCTTATGAGCAGTGAGCCAGAGCCAGGCGGTCAGTCATCAGGCGAAATTAGCCTTGCCCAGCGACGCACTTGGAGCCGTGACTAATGCCCAAGATGCACGTTCTCGCGGCGGCAGGAAAGAGTATCCAAGTGGCGCTTTGTCACTGGCCCACCAGATGCTCTCCCCAGCTCCCCGGCTCCACGGCTCCCCGGTTCCGTTCTCGCCCTGCCTTGCTGAACTTTCGAAATGCGCATGAGCGCTGTTCTCTGTGTGCTTTGTTTCATATTTGTTTATGCGGCATGGCCGCCGCCGTATGACACAAAAAATAATAATAAAAAGCGAGGAGAGTGCGCGAGAAAGAAACGGAAAATAAACCATAACAACACAGATATTGGGGACGGAGCCAAGAAACCAAATTACTATCGGGGGAAAATAATAATTCATGGGGTAATTGTTAAGCATGAATAATCCGCCCGCCTGTGGGCCGATAAGACCGCCGAATGTGACTCTCTTCCGGGGAAGATTTTGTGAAAAAAAAAAAGAAAAACAACATGAGACCGCGTGGAAGGCGGAGGAGGTGGTGCCCATGCCCGTGCCCGTGCCCGTGCCCGTGCTCCACTCACCTTTGGCAGCTCCCGCTTGCGCCTGTAGATCACAACGTCGCTTTCGATGTAGTCGGGCACTTCCTTGGTGCTCTTGGAGAAGTTGAACACCATCGAGGTGTTCTCCGTGGAATGATGGCTGGAACTGGCGCCCGAGCCGCCGCCGCCCCCGCCGCCTGCTCCGCCACCGGCCGCCTGGCTCCTCAGCTTGCGCAGCGCCCACAGCGGCGAGGCGCTGGCGTCCGTTTCGCTGCTGGCCGCATCCTTGGTGTTTATCACGGTGTCGAGACTAGTGGTGGGCGACGTGCCCGATCCGGCCCCGCTTGCGGAGGCCGCTCCACCGGCTTCTGTGGCCGTCGACTTCTTCATCTCATTGATGCGATTCTTCTCGATCTCGCGACTCGTCAGCGGCGTGCTCCCAGCTCCCTGGCTATTGAAGAGCGGCCGGATAACACCGATCTGTTTGGTCACCGCCGGTCCGCCCGAGTCGCTGATGTTGTTGTTGAGCTTCCGTACACTGGTGCTGCTGCTCCCGCTGGCTACATGCGCGTTCTCCGTCGAGGCAGCGAATGATCGTTGGGCGCCTCCCGCTGCCGATTCCGTTGGGGGCTTAGGCTTATCGCCTGCCGCCGCGCCCATTTTATCGCGTTGCTCATTGTTGTCGCTGCTGTCGCCGCCGCCACCGCCGCCGCCGTCGTCGTGATCGTCGTTGTTGGGGCTGTCGTCATCGTCATCGCCTTCGCCATCGCCATCGCCTTCATCGCGATCGTTTCGCTCAGTCTCGCTTGGCGCCTCGCTCTGCGGTGTGGCCTCCGTGTCCCGTGTCTCCCTCTCCGGCGTCTCGGGCTCCTGCAGGTCCATGCGTCGCATCAGCACACTCAGCGCCGACACGGGCGAGTCCACCTGGCGGGGTATAATATCCGGATGGACATGGTGTGGGTTCCTCAGCGGCGTGGAGGACGCGAAGCCCATGCCGGTGGTCGTCGTCGGCGGCGGTGTCGCCACCACCGCTGGTGATGGCTGCTTCTGATCCTTGATGATCGACTTGTAGCTGGCCACCTTGCTGGCCACGCCGCCCACGCCATTGGAACGATGGGCGGCGCGCGGACGCCGATTGGCACTGGCCTCGAACATCTTGAGCGTCTGCTTGACCAGATCCGGCGGCGGCCGTTCGGTGTCATCGATGATGGAGGTCAGCCGCTTGGGCGGCGCCGTGTCCGTGCCGCTGTGCAGCCGCTCGCGGGCATTGTGGATCTTATCCTCGATGGTGACGCAGGTGGGCGAGGTGACGGGTGAGGGGGCAGTGCCGGCGGCCTTGGCGGCGGCGGCGGGTGGTGAGGGTGTTGCTGCTGCGCCGGCAGTGCTGATTCTCTGACTGTTCCACGGCGACTTCTCGCACAGCAGGGCCTCCACGGAGCGGGCCCGCTTCATCACCTCGTTGCCGCGCTTAAAGTGACGCGATCGGTTGCCCGCACCGGCTCCGCCGCCATTGGCGGTGACACCTGGCTGGACGTCGTCCGAAGTCAAGGGCGGGTGGACAGCTGCCGATCCTCCGTTGGCGCCCAGGCTCACGGGTCGCTGCAGCTGGCTGTTGGGTTTGGGTGTCGGCTTGGCCCCCAGTATGGGTGGCGGTGTGGATTTGGCACGCACCTGGCTGGCCACCTCGGGCTCCTCCACGTCGCCATCGTCGTCGTCGCGGTCCAGCAGGGTGTTCAGGCTGGTGGAGCGCTGCAGGCGCTGCTTGCTGCTCTGCTGGCGCGACTCGCGGAGGGCCAGGCTCAAGTAGCGGCAGCGCAGCTTGGACACAATGCCGGGGCCGTAGCTCAGGTCCTCGCCGGTGTCCAGCGAGTCTGGAATGGGATTGGGGGAGTCCACATCGCCGCCTGTGCCCGGGCCGCTGCCAATTTTGCCCGCTAGGTGTCGGTGCTGGCCATTTTGTTTGGTTGTCTTCTTCATCTCTTGCATGGCGACCATTGTCGGTTTTACCGTTACCTTTGTGGGCGACAGTTGCTGCTGCTGCTGCTGTTGTTGCTGTTGCTGCTGCTGGATGATGAACTTGTTGCTCTGCAATTTATCGGAAATACTCTTGGTCTTGCTGCAGCTCTTGTTGTTATCGATGGAATTGGTATTGGAAATGGTGGTGCTGGCGCTGGTCTCTTTCGCTGAAGGCTTGCCCTCAGCAACGCTCTGTCCCGGTTTGCATTTCGTTTTCAAGTGATTTTGGTTTGGATTTTGATTTGCTGACGACGACGACGACGGCGACGACGATGTTGCTGCCGCTGCTCCAGTTGTGCCAGTTTCAACTTCACCACACCGGCCGCTACTCACCAGCCCCACGGCAGCCGGCTGCTCGCGCTCGCCGCTCTCTGTCTCTCTCTCTCTCTCCCCGCTCTCGCCCGGAATCTCCCGCTCCCTCTCCGTCTCTTTCTCCTTCTCCTGACTTCTTGTGTTGAGTAGTAAACTCGATCGCTGCTTTGGTATTGGTGTTACTGTTACATTTGTTGTTGCTGCCGCTTCGGGCGAAAGGGAGACGGCAGCAGCAGAGTGTTGACCTCCAGTGGAATTGGAATTGGTATTGGAAATAGAAGATTTCTCAGACTTTTCCTCCGAACCGATCATGTTTCTCTTTTGACTAGTGCTACCGATTGTCGCCGGTTCCATGGAATCTGGAGGGGGCGACAAGAAAAAAAAAAGGTCGAAAACAGAGTGTTACAAAGATAAATCATAGCTCGACAACCCTGTCCGCTGCTATCGATGGCCGACTATCGATAGGCGCGGCGGGCAATTCGAAAGTTTCCGGCTAATTGAAAGCGTAACAATACGTTGGCAAAACGAGTTAAAAACACTTGCTGCCATTACTCATGGCAGCTTAAATGCCAGCTGAGCAGTTGCAGATTGCATAAGTCGGGTGCAGACAAATTATTAAATGTATGCCTGATCTACAAAGATGTTTACTCATTAATACTTATTTTAAAAAATATTTGAATTACTGAACCAGAATTTCTTGATGAAAACTTATATCATAGCTTAAAACTTTATGTTTCCAAGGCTTCTATGCAAAACCTTTATTAAGAAATGCTGATAAGAAGGCAGGTTTTTGATATTTAACAAAAAAATACTTTTATTAAACTACACCTGTTTTTATTTTTTAAAGGAAAATTCTTTCCTACAGGATATTGCAAAGTATACATTTCAACAATGAAATTCCCCTAATTCAGCAAACACTTGTCTTTCGAATTCCTCTAATTTCCATTTCAGGTGAAAGTATGGCCGCTTGTCTGACCACCACTCACCTGCAATTGCACCTGGAGCGGCTGTGGCCTCCGAGGCCAAAGCCCCACAACTGCCATCGGTGGGCGAGGCGATGGACGCCGCCTGGGTGCGGGCCACGTTCGTCTTGCGGCGCTGGATGAGGTCCTTCTTCCACTGCGGCATGTCCGGCAGGAAACCGGAAGTGGGCGACATCTCAGCTGCGGCTCCTGCTCCTGCAGCTCCTCCTCCTCCAGACGCCGCTCCTGCTGGCACATCCGTGAGTAAGTGCAACGACGGCCGCTTCTGTGACTCCATTGTCCCCGTCTGCAAGAGGCATTATTCGGGGCATTAGTCTGTGTCAGCAGTGTCCGTCTCCGCCTCCGCCTCCGTGTCGCTATGGTGGTGTCCCCTAGGTAGAGTGCCTCCTTATCCAGCTCTGCATCTCGACCCAAAGACCAAGTCTGGCGGACTGACTGGCCCGAAGCCGGTGCCAATTGCAAGTGGCCGCTGCCCAAGCTCCGCTACACGGCGAAGAGGCGGGCATAGCCGACCCCAAAGATTGGCCAACCATGGAAATCGCAGCCCGCCAAAGAAACTGCCTCAGGATTCCCTGATATTCGGACAGATTTTCAAAGAAATTTGTGGTCTACCGGATAGAAATAATGCATTCAAGGCAAGCTACGGTTGGAAAAAAACTCCAATTTGTAAAATTCTTAATTTTGTAAAAAAAAGTAGTGTTTTTACCCTCTACTATAATTGCTTTAAAAATATTTCAAATCATCTTTTCTTTGCGATTTTTTGTATATGCTTGGAAGTATTTCAAAATGACAATTTTAAAAACAGAAATATATTTTTAAGAATATTTCAACAATTAACCAATTAAAAAAAATATTTAAAAAAATTCACAAAAATTTAAAGCTGACGAATGCCAATATCGCAGGCTTCTAAATATAGTTCTTTTTTAAATAAAATGTCATAGGACTGATTGTAAAACTCATGAACAACGCTTGTATTCAGCTGTAATAAGCAAAAATGAAAGCTATTTTTATATTGCGGGTTGAGTAATTCATTTTAAAATCAAATTATTAATCAATCAAAAAAATGTATATTAATTAAGAGCGAAAATATTCAAATTTCAAATAAAGAATAATTAAAAATCAAATATAAGTTTAAACTCAAAATACAAAAAATTTGTTTCTTTTTAGATTTCAAAAACCTTGGAACACCCGGCTTTTGAGTGGAAGGCCCAGGAAGCCTGGAAGTTAGGTGATCCAAAATTCGAGGTGACGGCGGCATTTAGAGTTTTATTTTTCTTAATTGGATTAACTGTTGTTTTTACAGCCCGAGAGCCAAACAAAACGCAAAACAAAGGTAAGAAGCGAAGAAACCCCAATATTTTTCCAGCATAAATATGCTAAACTGCCATAATGAGCGGAAAATGCGATAAAACCGAATCGCCAGGCAGGGGGCAGGGAAAATGGAAAAGAAAAGCGGGGAAACCTAAAGCCAAGCGAACGATTCTTCTTGTTTCGCTAGAATTGATTGCATGGCTAGATTATTGCTATTGTTGGAATTGGAATGGCAACGGGAATTGTTTCTGTTTCTGCAGCTTTGCATTTTGCATACCGCGATAAAAAAAATTATTTTTTCAATTTCCCATATCAGGGCCGCATGTGTGTGTGTGTATGCATCGACACGACTCCGACTGGAAGGGTGTGAGTGTGTGTGCAGGGTGGGTGAAAAAGGGGAGAGCGATAAAAAGGGGCTGCGAAATGCAGACGAAGCATAAAATAAACAACCGACGACGCGCTATCGATTTTTACGGCAAGCCGGAGGCAGAACTCTGGTACAGACAGAGGGCAAAAGGCGAACGAAAGCCGAGGCATGCCAAAAATAGGCAATTGCCAATCTAGGTGCGGGGTAAATAGGAGCGAGCCAACGGTAGATAAGAGCCGGGTTTTGTTTATTTACACAGGAACAGCAGCACCAACACGCAGGCAGGCGGGCACACACACACGGGGGCACACCACATATACACACGGTGCCGTTAGTTGTTGGCCCCTTTGTTTTTCTCGCGTTTTCGCGAAGACTTCGCTGGGCAATCCTTACTTTTGAGATGCTGGCCTTTAAAATCGGTGGTTGGTTTCGTTTTCAATTTTCCTACTTCCGCTGGACCGTGGACCGTGCGTTTTCCCCCGCTTTTCGTCACTTTTCCTAGCCGTTTCCTTTCAGCTCGACGCGCAGGCCGAAGTCGTCGCTCTCCTCGCTCCGCGCACTTTCCAAACTTTCCCGACTGCAACTGCACTCGAACTCGGGGCCGTGGGTGCACTCGCTGCGCCTCAAAAGTGCATCTTTTGCAGCCGAATCAGCGGAAAAATCTGCATTAAGTTAAGCCGCGTTTCCAATACACAAATACTGCCCATCGATTGTGCGCGCTATCGAGCGGTCTATCGATAGGCGGCTGTGGCGTTGCCAGCGCGCGTCTTGGCTTTATCTAGCCAGATTTAGCTATATTTTTTCAGGAGCTGGAAAAAGTATGTTTTGAATAAGACATATTTGTAGTGCCGTTAATGGCTCTCTATAGCTAAACAAACTATATTTATGTTTTAAAATAATGTTTGAAGTTTATTGTATTACAATTGGTATACTCACAGGTAAGCAAAACAACTAAGCAAACAAATAAAATAGGTTGTACTGTAGCATTTGCTGAAATGGTTTAATTGTTTTTTTCTCATTAAATCTAATTCTTTACTTTTTTTACTTCTAAAACAAATAAAACTCAAACACATTTTGGAAAAAGCTACTAATATTCCAGTTTTAATAGCTAATCTTCTTACCGTTATTATGGGTGGGCTTTAAAATCGAAGTGGCAACCCTGGCAGTCCGATAGTTTTTGTTGTTTTTATTGCTTTGCATAAACAAAGTCTGCATTTGTTAATATTTTTGTTGGAAAATACATTTATAGGCCAAAGCGAAATAAAAAAAAAGATTTTAGTAAACAGGTGCTTTATCCAGAGTTTATAGATCTCTCTAAATGGTCTAAGCAAGTACTTAAATAGCTTTGTCATGAGCATTAACTGGATAAAGATCACCGAAAGGTATGTGTTATTGCCTTACAAATTAAAGAGATATCTACAATCTGTGCTGTTTTCACCTTTTAGAGCCCGCGAGGGCATCAAAATCATCAATGCCCTGCCCTACGACACCTTTACCACGGTGCTGTGGTACACCCACCGGCAGATGAGCCCCAGCGCAGCGGCTGCGAGCTCCACCACTTGTACAGTGGGCACCAGTGTGACGACCACCGGTCGGACGGACAGCACCAGCGAGGAGAATCCCACGAGCAGCAGCGAGCCGGAGTACACGCTCGAGGAGCTGGAGCGACTGGTGGGCGCGCCACGGGCGGACTTTCTGCTGCTGATCAAGACCTTCTCCTACATCCTGCGCCGCATCTCCACGTTCATCATCAAGCCCAGCCTGCTGCAACGCGAGCTGCGCGAGAAGCTGCAGCTGGAGGATGAGGCCAAGATCGATGCCATACTGCGGCTGTGGGTGCGCGAGACGACGCCCATTATGAACAACTTGGCCAGCAAGCGGTACGAATCGAACGTCATCGAGGATGTGGCCTGGAAACTGAACGTGCAGATCTCCTCGCACTGCCAGCAGCGGGAGAAGACGCCGCTGGCCGTGCTCCAGATGAAGACGGCCGTCGGCGAGGACATCAACCTCGAGATGACGCATCCGGAGCTGCTGGAGCTGTTCAACCAGTTCGAGAACATCCAGGGCGAACTGGACGCCATGCTGGCCATGAAGGCGCCAGACGCCACAGCTGCAGGCCATCAGTAGTGGCACACCAACGACCATTTCCCAGTGCCAATCAATCTGCTAATCTGCACAGTGCCCGTGCAACAAGATGGACCTAAAAGTATGCAATACTAACACGATCGTAGCCAAATGTTAAACACTGTAAATTGAATTGGGTAGATTTTTGCCAGGTTCTGGTTCGTTTTTTGATCGTAGCCGAATGTTTGAAAGAGTAATTTATAAATTCTTAACTATAAATGCATTCCTAAATGTCATTAGGGTGTCATCAATGAACTAAGAGATAGGCGTAGCAGAAAAATGTGTTTGTAGAACCAAGCAACGCTGAAAAATAACTCTTAAAAATGTTTGAAAGCTAGAAAAGATTTTTTTTTAATTTTCCTTCAACTTACCCTCTGAAAAGCCCTTAATAAACTTAAAAGAAACCGACACACATTTTACAGTACACTTTAATGGATCTCCGCATGCGTTTTACTCGTCTGCTCCACCTCGGATCATAATTCTACTGATAAACATTACAAATTATTACAATGATATATATTTAATATATGTCTATATTGTATATGCATATGTTATTCGTCGGCCTTAGTACTTGTATAATGGAGTCGCATCTGCACGGTGTATGCATTATACAGACTTTCCAGTTTCATCTTCTATAGCTTTTGCGTTAAATGTATTTAGTTTTTATTGGGGGTTGGATTTGGGGTACTTTTTTGCATTCGAATTAGGGGGCTTCGTTGTATTTTCACTAATCTAGAAGCAAAACGATTTCTATTGCACTCTTTCACAGTTCGGTTAAACATTTCAACTAAGTTTGGACAAAATACCAGTGTATGCAAATTATTTGGACTACATTTTCGTTTAAATTTATTGCTATTGTTACAGTTAGTTGTCGTGTGTAGGTGTTGTTTTATTCGGTTTTGTTCTTGCTTTGGCACCGGCTGTCTCAATCAGCCCTCAACTTTGTTGTCAGTAGTCTACAGTTTGCGTGGGATTCTGTTATTCATATTGGTTTTCGTGTAAATGATTATCGCCTTACGACATGCGTTGGTCATTTGTTCCTGTTGCTTATTTTGTGCTGTCTGTGTGCCAGTTGCCCCTCCAAGTTCACTCTCCTTTCGAAAATGTTTACAAATAAAATAAATAAATACGCTTTAAATAAATATTTAACCAAGGAATTTACTAAACTCAATTGAGACTTGGGAAAGTTAAGGCCAGGACTTCTTGTTAAAATAAAAATGATCAATATATACAGAAATGTGTTACATTTAATCAGCGAATTTATCTTGATGTTTCATTAAAAGTTTTGAATTTTAAGGTTTTTAAAAGTGAAAATGGAAACTCGACTCTCCTCCTAGGGGGTATTTCTTTTCTGGCCCTAACATCGGTGTTTTACATTACTCTTCTTTGATTGAATCGACCTCCTGCGCCCGCTGCTCTGGACCTACGTGAGTGATAAGTGTAAGCGCCGTGTTCAAAAGATGACAATGTAAAGTGGTCTTGATTTTTAAATAAAACTTTATGTAATTAAACAGAATTAATGTAGCACACAGTTCACGCTCTGGTAAAAGTTTAAAAAAAATTAAATACAAACAAAAAATAAACGAGAAACTAAAAATTGTACACTACGTCGCCAAATGTTGTAACATTTCTTTAAAACTATGTAACTCAATTATTGCATTGTGTGTGTGTGTGTGTGTGTTGTGTGAGTGTATGAGCGTGTGCGATTTATAGTTAGTTTAGTTTAGTTTTAGTTTAGGCCTAATATTAGGTATATGTTTATCAAGTATTTATATATATAATAATATAAAAAAGTAAACATTTAGCGCTTTTAGTTTGCTACAAAAATTTGCTCGTCTCGCTCACATATTTCAACTAACATTAGGTGTACAAAAAAATTGGAAGATATATAGTTTATATCAAATTGTGGCTAGCGTAAAAATACAATCAGTATTCCAGTATTCGGTGTCGGTTACATTGCACGCCGATCCTTCGATATCTTATATATATATGTATATATAGATCTATATAAAATGTATAAATTGATGCGTGTTCGTTCTGTTTGGCGAGATTGCTGCATTCCCATTCGATAGATCGGTGTAGAGTATATGAATATATATATCCAGTAGTATCCAGTGTAGTACACACACATATATCCAAGTATAATATCAAGCGTTGATCCTCCTGCGCGCTCCCCGCACGTCGTCCCTTAAGTAAATAATAATGCAGTTGCCACATGATGCTTGGGTTGGGTTGGGTTCCATTCGGTTGAGTTGAGTGGGTTGCTTGTCTTGGACTCTGGTTGCGATTGGCTGGAGTTCAGGCTTCTCGGAACGGGCTTACATGCCCGATTCAGCAATGCCCTCGTCATCTGAAAGACAGGCGAAACGATTCGGTTAGGATTTTCGTACTGACTGGCTGCAAAGCTGAGCACATGCGCGGTTAGAGGGGGATCAGGGTAACATAAAACAGTAGAGGAGTATGGAGTTATCATGCAAACTCATCAGGCAATACACAAAACATCTAGGGGATGTGGACACAGTGCATTTCATGGAGGTAAGGTAACAATAAATCATAGTAATAATATAATTCCATTAATTTCGATAATTTTAGGTGTATATAAACCATGAATTGCACTGCCCACCTCGGGGACTTGCGAAAGTGTCTACAAACCCATGAACGGATTGGCATAGATGATGCCGCCACCAGCCTCGGAACCAACACCATTGCCCAAAACACCACCACCGTTAACACCGATTCCCCCGCCGCCTCCGCCGCCAGCTCCTCCTGCTCCGCCGCCCACCAATCCTCCGACTCCTGCACCGCCCGACAGTCTGGAGGCCTTGCAGAGCTTCGTGGTGGCATAGTCGCCGTCGCCCACCAGCGTGGCTATGTCGTCGTCATCGCCGTTCCGCGTATTGCAACTGCTGCCCAGCAGCTGGTCGTAGCAGCTGACATCCGTGCTGATCACATCCACCTCGATGTCGTCGTCATCCTTCTCCAGGCTATTCCGATTGCTGCCGCCGAGCGAGGAGTGCAGCGCGTGCGAGTCCTCGTAGCTGCCGCCGCCGCTGTCATCGTTGGCATTGTTCGACTTGGTGTCGATGTGCGTCTCGAACTCATCGTGCATGTACAGCTCCTCGTCCTCCTCCTCCTCCTCCTCCTCGAGATCCTCCTCCAGTTCGTGGGCCACCAGCTCACCATCCTCGCCCACCTCCACGCCGAGCTCCACCTCCAAAAGCGAACGACGTCGCGTGAAGACCTCGTCGTCTTGCTGACTCGACTGCTGATGGTTCTGTGGCAATATCATCACATCCTCCTCGGCGAAACTGAGTCGCACATTGGCGCGACTGGCTCGATTGCTACCCGGTCCGGAGGCTGGCCCGGATCCGGAGCCTGGAGCAGCCCCAGTGGCTGACGATCCATTGGATCCATTGATGTACTCATGGCTGAGACTGTTCTTGATATCACAGGACGACGAGCTGAACGTGATCAGCTGGGACTTGCGTCTATGCTGGAGCGTGTTGTAGCCATTGACGGCGGATATGGTGGTCATGGTGTGGCCTCCCTGGAGGGGCTGCTGCTGCAGCTGCTGCTGCTTCTCGAATTCGAGGACATCGATGTTGCCGCCCTTGCTGTCCTTGCAGATCATCGAGCTGGGCTTGTTGTCAACCAGGACGATAACCACCGAATTGTTGTTATCGCTCTGGTTGACAACCGAATGTCATCTGTCCGGCGCATCCACATTGCTAGAGCCACCTCCGCCGCCGCCACCTCCGAAGGAGCTCATCGATGTGGTGGGCGGCATGTGGGTGTGGTGGCCAGTGAAGCTGCTGGTCAGTGGCTGCTGGTCGTCATGGAGTATCGCCGCGTTCTCATCGTCAATGGCCTCCGCCTCGGCCTGCTGGAGGTCATGGTGCGACAGATGACCCTCGATGGTGGCCACCACATCGCCGTTCTCGTCCAGCTGCACTTGTTGGCCTGCGTGTGTTTGCATTGTTTTTGGGGGGAAATGAAGGAAATGATTTTGCTCATAGTTAGTCACCCATCACCAGTATGATGAAATCGGAACATAAAGCTTAAGTCTAGCAAGGATCAACTAAGGAAAGCAGCTGGCTGCAGGTCCCACAATGTCCAGGGGCGAGCCGAGGACCTACCTTCATAGCCCTCGTTGTCGTGCATCTCGCGGGCGGGCCCCACGATGTTCTCCTTGCCCTCGAGCACCGCCAGCAGGCACTGGTGGATGCAGATGTACTGCTGCTCCGTCTGCACCATCCAAACGCGCTCTGAAATGCCAAATCATGCCAACAAGTTAGTAAGGGATCAAATAAATGTAGAAAACTGTTTGTCATATTCACCCTTGCGCATGGCATACACTATGCCGAAAATGTCCACGAAGTCCGACGTGTTGATCTGCTGCAGGATGCGGTCCAGGGTGATGAAGGTGCCCGACCTTCCCACGCCGGCGCTGCAGTGCACCACAATGGGCCGCTGCTCCGCCCCGATGCGGTCGCGGAAGGCGCGCACAAAGCGCACCAGGGTCTGCGGCGGATTGGGCACCCCAAAGTCCGGCCAGGTGGTGAAGTGGAAGTGCCGCAGGATGCGCTGCTCGCTGCCCTAAAGATCGGGAATAGTCGGTGTAAGTATGGGTAATGGATACTCTCAAAGGATCGCCTACCCTGCAGAGCATGAACTCGGTCATCACCCAGTCGGCGTAGTGGCTGTCGTTGAGGATCTGCACCTTGATGTCGCCGTAGAAGACGGGCACCGTGTCATTGGGCCAGTACTGGTCGCACTTCTCGCGTCCCTTCTCGAAGCACCGGGTCAGCATGACGATGGCCCGCGAGTTGCTCTCCCAGCACATGCGCCAGAAGTCGTCGCGCGTCGAGTGCAGCGGTCCCTGGGTCACGATGAACTCCCGCGGCGAGTTGTGACCCGGCACATAGTTGGCATTGATGTAGTCGCTACCCTCGTCGTCGTCCACGGGCTGGAGCTTGAAGCGCGAGTGGTCGTAGGGCAGGATGTTGGTGAAGCGGTTCTTGGGCCGATTGCAGGGCAGATCCGCGAACGTGCACGGCTGGTCGCGGCCCACGTGCTTCAGCTCCTCGAACTCCTCGCTGAAGCGGAAGTCCGAGTCGGCGGACATCAGGCGATAGTGCTCCGCGAAGTTCTTGATCAGAATGGGGCGATTCTGCTCGATAACGCTATCGGGTAAGGACATATTGTCGTTGGCCCGGGAGTCCTTCGTGGTCTTGCGGCAATTGTTGCGTCGCCGTTTGTAGAACAGAAGGGTCACCAGGAGCACCAGGATGATGGTCAGTGGCACTGTGATGGCCACGATCAGTGAGGTGTTGTCTTGATCTGTGGATGGGGATTCAGACATTTGAATGAGTAAGGTAGAATAAAAAATCATAGTCACTAGGACTTTATAGTTACTTTTAAACATAGTTTAACGTGTCTAAAAGTAGGCAACAATATTTTTTAAGCCCGTTAATGCAATGAACACCTTTAGAAAGACGACTTTCTATGAATCACTGCATACTTTTAGACAAAAAAATTAAATTTAAAATCAATAAGAAGTGAATAAAATAAACAAATCTTAGTGGGTGCCTCACAAATCACTAGGGCTTTAAAGACAGATTTATATATATAATTTTAGGTGTCTAAAGGTAGGCAATAATATGTTTTAATTCCAGAAAAGATGACTTTCTAATAATCATTGCATACTTTAAGACTCCTAAATTTACATTTTAAATACATTTCAGGCCCTTTTGCTTTTCTGGTAAGCCCCACATAACAAAATCCTTAAAAAAAATAAATTATAAAATTTTGTTCTGACCATCCTAGATTTTACGGTTTCTAAATAAGACAAATTAAGTTTTGAACTACGTAAAAATAATACACAAAACTTTGAAAAATAAGCTTTGTTCATAGCTTACCCGGTGAGCTTAGCATTTCTATATATTCACGTATACAATGGAATTTGCAATGTAAGACATAGATAGTAGATATTGAAAAAGGTTTACGTTTAATTTATATTATAAATAGGTTTAGGTACTTAGTAATAAGAAAGTTTATTAGCCCAGATAAATTGAAGTATTTTTTAATATTCATATGATCACTATCATATATTACCTTCCTTTTAAGTAATATTTTTTAGTAGAAACAATCTTCTATTTAGTTTATTTGGTCTATTATTTAAATATTTTAAATATAAGGATGAGGCTTTTTCCCACTCACCTGTCTGAATTGGAAAACTGTAGGCGGTGTCCGTGAACTTGTCCGTTCCGGTGAACGCCCGCACCTTCACCCGGTAAGTGGTGCCCGACTTCAGTGGCCCGTTGCAGTAGCCGATCTTGTGGTTGTCGCAGTTCTCCGTGCCAATGGTGAAGTCCTCCACGGACTGGTTCTCGAACGGGTAGTACGGATCGATGGCCTGGTAGGGCAGCCACACGCTGTACGACTGCACGTCCAGCCAGCTGGGCATCTCCAGGCCGGAGGCGTTCTTGGCATCGTCCTCGGCCACAATGATCGTGTACATGCGCACCTGGCCGTTCTGGTCCGAGAAGTAGTTCTTCCTGAACCGGATCTGGATGGTCGACGAGCTGCGATAGACCTCGGTGGGCACCACCTGGGTGGCGGGGCGTGGTGGCGCCAGGATGGGCATCGTCTGCCGGTACTCCCGCTCCGGCCCGAAACCAATGGCCGTCTTGGCCTGGATCTTGAAGACGTACGTCTCGCCCGGTTTGAGATTCTTGATCACACCAAAGGCCTCCTCCGACTCGAAGTCCTGCATGCCGGCATCCGTGAGATTGTTGATATTCGTGTAGGCTATCGAGAACTGGCGGATCACGCCGTTGGCCTCACTGGAGGGCAGTGACCACTCGAAGTTGATCTCGCTGGGCTGCACATCGGTGGGATGGAATCGCTCCACACGACCCGGCACCGCTTCATTGGTGGTAAAGCTGGCCGAGAGGGGGGAACTGCTCCTCAACACGGAGGATTCGGTGCCCGAGCGAACCACCACGGTGAATGTGTAGTTCCTGTGGGGTCGCAGGTCACTGATCGTGATCTCATTCCTGGTGGTCATGTTCTGGGCCAGCAGATTGTCCGCCGTGAGGTAGGCTATGTCGAAGTCGTTGTACTCGCCCTTGGGCAGATCCCAGCGCAGCGAGATCTCCGTGTCCGTGATGTTGGTGGCATGCAGCTGGGTAATGGGCTCCGGATACAGGCGATCCTGTCGCTGAATGGGCAAGCTGGCCACCCCGCCGCTCACCGTCCACACGGTGATGTTGTACAGCCGGCCGGGCACCAGACCCGTGAACGTCACCTTGCGATCCGTATCGTTGGCCAGCTTCTCCTTGTCCCGGATCTCGGCGTCGCCCAGGGAGAACCGATAGATGTCGAACTTGGACGAGGACTGCGGCGTGGGTGTGTAGCTCAGGGTGATCGTGTCGCGCTCGTCCTCCTTCTCGCCGTTGGCCACCACCACGTCCGACTGGATGAGCGGCATGGTGCGCGGATAGAGGCTGGTGATGCCCGACAGGATGCCATACGACGTCGTCTGTATGTCGAACTTGTACTGCACTCCCGGCATCAACTCGCCGATCAGGACGCGCACGGTCGACAAGTCGTCGGCTATTTGGGGATGAGTCACAGAAGCAGAAGGGGAAGGGTTAGAGTAGAGCAGGAGAAGCTTCAGAAGATTGCAGTCGAAGGGGAAATGGTTAAGAGGTGTTCTTTTCTAAGGAAAACGATTGTCTAATACAACAGGAAGTAAGGGAAGCGTGATGAAATCGGGAAAGGAATCTGAGAGATAACTAGAGGTTATAAGGGTCAGTTTCTCGAGTGCCAGTTAAAATTTCTTGGACAAATATAGACCCTGTAAGCTCAACTTTGGATGGACTCCAAATCAAAAAACTAAAACAATGTTCTAGTCTTGGACACAAGCAAAGGAGTCGAGGAAACCGCTTTGCTTTAACGACCACTTTATCGGATAGATAGCGATCGGAGACTTTGACAGTGACTCGAGAGACTGACCCTCATTCAATCATATTTTACAAAATATTTTTAGACAGAGGTAAGTATATTTATTAAAAATGAGAATGCAGTATACAAAGTAAAAATAATAGTTGGGAATATTATCATGATAAGGAATACAAGTTGAGCAACTACTGCCTATGATTAAAGTAGAAATAGTTCTCTAGGTGCTGATGATTGCAAATAAAATATAAGGGCTATCTATTTGTAAGGAACTGATCAAAGTTTCAATAGGTCTAACACGAATCGGATTATTGTTTTGAGCAAGAATAGAAGCAAACTTCGGCAAGCCAAAGTTGATGTACCCTTTCAGCTTAAACCAAATCATGCAATTGTATCATGCATATATTAGAGAAACCCTTCGTATGACACCTATATGAAATTATGTTCCGGTTCTTACATAAAAAAGAAGAGAATATAATTATTTTATATTATATTTTCGATTATTTGATATAGTTGTATAAATGGGCAGACGGACAAACAGACGGACGGACAAAACAAAGGGACAGATAAACGGACAAAACAAACGGACAGACAAGCGGACAGACGGACATGGCTAGATCGCTTAGTACTTTGCTTTAAAAGGTCGGTTAGGTCTCACTCCCTGAGTTGCAAACATCTAAAATCTTTAAACATTCGAAAAGGGTATAATTGGTAATAAAGATAGAACAGAGATCTTAAGTAAACGCTTAACTAGATGCTAAAATGTAAGTTGTATCGACTCAGGGTAAAGTATTTCCAAAGTATTTCCAAAAGAAGGAGTCCCAGTCTATAATACGAGAGAATGAGTTTACAAAATTGCGAAACGGAATTTAGGGTTTAATAAACCAAGTTCGAGAATGGACAGGAAGATTTTAGAAATTTTAGAAAAGTTCCAGAACGAAAGGTGGAGGAGGAATTTCGGGTGGAGGGATGCGAGAGTGGTTCCGGTTTAAATTCAGGTTCCGAGAAGGCTCCAACAATCGATCGATAGCAAACTCACCCGACTTGTTCTCGGAGACGTTCTTGGTCTGGGCACGTCCGGGATTGTCGCTGGGCCACCACTTGAGGATGTACGACTCCACCCGGCCCTCCGGCTTGGGCCACTCCAGCGTGATGTTCCGCGAGTCCACCAGCTGGATGATGTTCGACACCGGATTCGGCGGCACCGTGGTGTTCACCTCCTGGGGCACGGGACTCTCCACGCCGAAGCTGACCGTGTTCACCTGGATGGTGTACTTCTCGCCCTTGGTCATGTCGGTGATGTCCGCCTCCGTGGATCGAACGCTGGGCAGGCGCACCCACTGCTGTTCACTGTCCGTCCTATACCGGATGGAGTACTCTGTGAATTCACCGCTCTCCGGCGGAGACCAGTGGACCAGGACAGAGTTGCTGCGCACCGTCTCGATGGTCATGTTGCGTGGAGGATTGGGATCTGAAGAGGGGGACATTTATATAATTTATATGGTACAAAACAAGAATCACCATCGGTAGACTTACAAACTGCCTGGAAATAGGCATGCGGCTCGCTCCTCAAATCGTGGCTGACCGCAAAGACCTTGAGTTCATAGCCAGCTCCTGGCTGGAGGTTCTTGATCACCAGACGCGACTCCTTGGTCTTTTGGGTGCGCAAGTCACTGGTTCCGTTCCGCGAGTACAGCACCTCATATTGCTCCTGCTTGGAGTTGACGTCGCTCTTCCAGCTGATGTTCAGGCCCATCCTGATGCTCTTCAGGTCTTCAATAATGGGCGACGAGGGGCGGGTGACCACGAAGATGCTGGTTTCGTTGGATTCCATCTTTTTGGAGACGGCCTGCACGGATAGCGAGTAATTACGGCCAGGTAGGAGGCTCTCCAGCGTGAAGCGAGTCCGATCCGTGGTCAGGGTGCTGGTGTCTCCGTTGAATGTCTCCAATTCATGGTATCTGTAAGAGTATTGGATCAGTTACAATTGCGTAATAGCTAGAAAATGTATAAACTTATTTATCCTCCGGTTAAGTAAAATTTAACTCAATCAGTTCTGGTAACTGAAGACTACGAAAGTTTTATGAAAAGGGTGATTAGTATTCGACAAAAACTAACAACAGAGAAAATTTTTTAACTCTACAGGACTCACAATGAGTTTCATTTACTCTTCCTTCGGTTAAGCGTAACCTAAGGTTATATTATAATATTAGAAATTTAACAATTCTGAAAAACTTATAAAAAAAAGAATATTAATAAAATATCTTCCTTAAATTTAATAAAAAAGTATATTCTGTTGAGAGAGTTATCAGCTCTGGTTAGGTGGTTAGCTTTCATTTTTAAAGTAAGAGTTAAAATAAAGTTTTTAAAAGTATTATCAAAAGAAGGAGACTCAGCCTTATCTACGGGAGAATGAGTTTATAAAATTGGCAATTAAAAAGAGCCAAGTTTATTGCTGTACAATATTGAAATTAAGTTTGAATAACTCTTCCTCTGGTTAAGCGTAACCTAAGGTTATACCTTTAGCCTTAAACATTTTGAAATTAATCTGTTAGAAACAATTATAAAGCCGTGTATCAAAGTGAGTATAAAGCATACGGCTTTAGTTTAATAAAAAGTAAAATCAGATTAACTCTCCTAGCTTCGGTTAGAGTAGGTTATAAGTAACGGTTAGCTGCGTTCTTCCGCCACTCAATCGATACTCACACAATGCGGTACTCATCCTGCGTGCTGGCCGGATCCGCCTCCCAGGTGATGACCATAGTGTTGGTCTTGTCATCGTTGATGCTCCGCAGATTGCGCACGGGCAGGGGTCGCAGGGTGACGTCCGCGGTGGCTGGCCACGAGGTGACCTTGCCGGACACCGTCTTCACGATCACATTGAACGTCTTGCCCGGCTCGGCGATGTCGCGGAAGTCGAAGAAGGCCACCGGCTCGTTGCTCCGCGGCACGGTGGACTGGCGTCGGGTGGTGGCCACCGAGACCTGGTACTTGTCGAACTCGGAGACGCCCTTGGGCGCCTCCCAGAGCACCCGGAACGAGTTCGATGTAATGAAGTCCCGGTCGAAGGTCACGTTCAGCGGTCGCAACGGCACCGTGCGGTATTGGGCAGTCGTTGGCAGGGAGATCTCGTCCTCGGACATCGTCTGCACGGATATGTTGTAGGCCCTGCCGGGCACCAGGCCCTTGAAGGCAGCCTGCGCCGGCCCGGGTGGCTCGCCCTCCTTCTCCACATAGAGCACACTGTCGTTGGCATCCGGCGGCTCAATGGACACCTTGTAGTGCGTGTAAATGCCCGCCGGATATGGCGGCTGCCACAGGACCAGCAGTGTTGTCTCATTTCGGAACCAGACGATGAATTTCCCCGGAGTGTTGGGCTCTGCGGATGGGGGATTGCGAAGTGCGGAGGACGGATGTCGGTTGGCAGACGGAGAAACAGAGAAGTGGCATTGCGTTAGTTGCGGTCACCTTTGCAATTTTTCGGAGTCGGAGTTTCAGTACTTTGGGGGCGGGGTTAGAGGTTGTGGTTAGAGGTGGGGGTTAGAGGTGTGTATGTGCTAGTTAGAGATTCTTTGGCACAGTGTTCCCACACCAAATGCATTTTATTTTCTAAGGTATTAGAGCTATAAACAAATCTGAATAGATGGGTTTACATGTTTTGGTAGGAATCAGGATTTCTGAGTTATTTAATTTGGGTTAAAATGTGTTTATGTATAAGTTTATGCTTAAATGAAGTGGCTAAAAATATACATATGTAAAAAAATAAAAATATATACTCAAATAAATAAACGATCTATTTATTTATTTAATTATTCACTTGGAAAAAGATAATTAATATTTATCCAAACTGAAAAGAAGAACCAAAGCCCGTGCGTTGCATTCACAAAGTGACCACTGTTATTTTGTGATTTGGTTGCTTTGCTGTGGCTGGACATGCACATTGTTTTTCAGATGGGGAAAAGTGTGGGAAAAAGGGGAAAAGCCTCCGCCATATCTGGTTGGGGAGAAAGTGCACTGCGGTTGGCAATTGTCGGATCAAAAATGAATTTTGGAATGCAATTTTGGCCTGTAGCCTGTGCAAAGGAGGTGGTTTGAGTCAGTTTTAGTGCTAGGTACACAGAGAAAAAATGTTCAGTATTTTTTTTAATAAATAAAAATAATACAACAATATGTAACTGACCAAACTGGATTTATGCAATTGAAATGTAAAGATAATATTGCTTACTGATTTTTGAAACTGTTTACATTAAATAATAAAATAAATAAATTTTTTATATACACTTGAATTAATAAATAAATGTTTTATATATATGGTTAGCTATGATTTTCCCTGCGAACTCAACACTTTTGGTCTGTAAGTTCCAAGCAAATGACTACGTTTAGGGTTAGGATTGCGGAAAGGGATTACTTGCGATAGGAAGACGAGCTTAGATATTACCTCTCAGGATCTTAATGTCCAGCAACTCTTTATGCCGCGTCCTTCGACCTTTGTTGTTAATTAAAGTCGTATTTTGTGTGGTTTTGTTTTTGGTTTTAGTCACAATGAAAGCGGGAGACAAAGAAGTTAAGCAAGTTTAGTTACCATCACCGAGTAGAACAAATAGTTTGCAGTGTAATGACTGGGATTATATGGGCTGTGTTCTGTGGACTGGACACTCGGGGACTCACTTGTGGTGAAGTTGCGACTCGTGTAGGCCACCGACTCCTTGCCGTCGTAGATGGTGTACGCCTGCACCTGGTAGGTGGCTCCCGGGGTCAGCTCCTTGACGCTGTGCTGGAATGTGTTGTCGTTCACCTGGAAGGTGCGGTTGTAGCTGCTCGAGGCCTCCGACAGGCCCAGCACCTTGATCTTGAAGGCCGTGTAGCTGCCCTGGGTGGGCGGGGACCACAGGATGATGGCGTTCTTGCCGCTGCGCACCTGGACGGAGAGGTTCGACGGCGGATCGGGAGCTGCAAAGCGATTGAAAGCAGTTTAGTTAGTATACATTTAAGATCTCATATCAGGATTACAATGCTAACTTACATATATATCACGAATCAAAGGATTATGTCATGTATAATAACTACTATTACCTGGCTTTTATGATTTTAATGACAAAATGCGAAGGTCCCTCAAACTGTTGGTTTACATTCCAGTGTTTAAAAATACCACTGGAAAGCCTACTTATATTATATCTCTAACCCTTAGGGAATTTATTTGAAATATTCCATTCATTAAATTTATTAAAATACAAACTAAATACAATTAATCAATATACTCTAAAGAAGAATGATTATATTGATTGATTGTATTTCCATAGCAGTGTTAAAAAATACCACTTCCTTTCCAGTGTTAAAAACACCACATGAAAGCCCACTCATATTATAGCTCTAACCCTTCGTGATGCACATTTATCCGTAATATTCAGTTTTTCAATATAAATAAATACAATATAAATACAAGTAATAAATGAAATCCCTAAAATCTATGGTTCCTTTCCAGTGTTGAAAAATACCACTTCAGAACCTAATCGGAACAATTTCATCCATTAAAAATTCTTTGTATAGAAAATTGAATAAAAATAAGGTGAATATATATTTTTAATTTATTGAGAGATATTCTCTTTTGTTAACATTCTATCCAGAGACATGTGTGTCCTTTTTCCAGTATTTTACCGTCCATTTGTTTGCCTTGCAATTTGAGAAGCCTTTGAAAACTTTTACGAAGGAAACCCCAACTACTCCCTATTTAAAATAGTTAGAAATTAAAGATTAAGGATTACCAGCTGGTGATACTTGGCCTTGTCCTCGAAATGGCTTCCATCTAATTGCCTTTTCCTGTTGTATGTTTGACAAAAACCAAACGAGACATGCCATCGAGGAAACCGAATACGAGTTGCAAGTGCCACAAATTGCTAATTGCAGTTCGATATTTCCCATTCCCGTTCTCGTCAAATGCTTGTAAGCTGGCTAATGAGCAAATCGCACTAAGTAACGAAATCAATCAGACAGGCGAACAAGAACAGGAAGGCGGATGGGGGCAAGTACTTACTACACAACATGGACGAAAGTTTGTTGATTGAAGTTTGGGAGCTTGGAGAATGGCTACACTCACACAAAAATCCTTTCTAAATGTTAGAAAAACAACACCAGGCTAAGGAGAACACTTTAAATAGGAGTCCAAACTACTAATTTACTATATTGGTTATTTTAAATATAGTAAATTTAAGATCCTTTCGCAGGGTTACTATGCTAACTATAGGTATATCAAACATATACCATAATAAATGGATGGAGTCATGGTCAACCATGTTTTCATGAATATATGGTTTAAAGTGAACTAGCTACAAATATTTAAGACTACAGATAAATAAAATACATTTTTTTATAATCTAATATTTATGAAGGATAAGGTATATAAATGGATGATTTAATAGCTTGTTTAAAGAACAAGAAATAGAACAATTAAATTATTTTTTCTAGGTGTTTTCCTAAACTTCCACAACTGTACAGAGGGTGAAAACTCGAGCAACACCTGTGAAAGTCCGACCAAAAAGGGGGGATGATAAGGGAGTGGGAGTTAAGAGGGAAAGAGGGCCTTGAGTGCCAAGCCTATAAATTACCCAAGGGTCTCCTTTCGGCTTAAATGGAGAAAACTCATGGGGGAACAGAGGGGCAAAAAATGTGATAACGCTTGTAACATTGGTCGGGTTTACTGCTCACAGCAATGAGGAAAATGCAGTTAACTTATTATTGCCAACGCATTTTCAAGAAATTCCGCAAAAAGCACTCTTCCCCTTTTTTATCTTTTACTGCTGTTTTTGCACAATAAAAACAAAGCTGCTCAGCTGAAGAAAGTGCACAAAAATTTCAAGTTATCGCCGCCGATTGACAGCGAAAATAAAACACAATACAAAAATAGCAAAAGCAACATAAAAACAGAGACAAAGCCCAAACCAAACCAGTCGCAGTAACCACTTTTACTCAAAACAGGCTGGGTTTTTGCGGGTGAAAGGGAGACTACAGTAGATATCGATTAGCGATCAGTGATACATACACACCCAAGTGGTATAGTGCCCTAATCTCTGAGTATGGGGATCCGCATTCCCAGACAAGTACATCTTTTATAAGGCAAACCCAATCCTAACTCTACTCGAGATGCAAATAATGTTTATTTGAGGCCTAATTGTATTTGCAGAACTGTGTTCTTATTCAAATCATTTAAAAGCTTAACAACTTTTAGAAAGTGATATGATATGATATATGAAATGATACATAAGTTATGTTATACTTTTAAAACATTCCCATGGGTTATTTCATTTTTAATCTATTAATTTTTTGCATGTTACAAGAAATTACAATCTAACCACAGACATTTTTACTAAAATACACATATTTGTGTGTTGTCAAGAAACTCTTGAAAAAAACACATCAAACAATAATTTTTTACGTGAGTTATAGGCTTAAAATAAAATCGAAATGGGCCTGGTCAACAGTGCGTATGAGCAATATATAGTTAAGAGCCCTACTGCATGGTCCATAGAACTCTCTTGTGTTTGGGGCTGAAGTTCTGAATACTTTTTTCCAATTAGCTTATTATTTTTCGATTACCCCTCACCTGTTGTTATCGTCACCGTCCAGGTGAGCCAGTCGTGGTGCGTGAAGTTCGTGTAGTACAGCCAGAAGTTGTATTTGGTGCCGGGCAGGGCGCGGGAGAATTGGATCTCATCGCCGATTTCCCGGGAGGCAATCGTTGTGTTGGGCTCCGGATAGCCGAAGGGCGGACTGTAGTCCAAGCGATACGAGGCCCCATCGTCCAGGCCGGGATTGTTGGGTATGCTTATGGCTAGATCTGCACATCGAACGTCCTGTAAGTGGGGAACAAATGAGATTGATAATTAGAAACTGTGAACTATATATTATAAAAATCTCTATGCCAGTATATTATACAGTATACCTATATTTATAATAAATATCTTCATTAAGAGATACTTTAATAGCGTATCACAGCTTAAACTTTAAAGTTTATCTATTATAAGTGGGTAATTTCATAAGGCAACCATTTACCTAATTTGTCTCCTTTGCGCTTACAATTTTTAATAATTTAATAATATTCCGCTTGGCCATTATCCCTTTTGTTTACTGCGTTGCTACGTTCTCCCCATTTAAAGTTTACTCTCTGTCATTTTCAGTTATCACAAAAAGTGCAATGACATTACAGCAACAATACCTGCAGCAAAAACAACAAGGACAACAGCGAGGCAAACAAAAAGTAACGCGAGTGACAATTAAATGGCACATGATGATGATGATGATGCTGATGCAGATAGAGATGGAGCTACCGATGCAGATGCAGATACAGATACAGATGAGACGGCATGAGCGGGTGTTGACGGTAGGGATGTCTGTTGTCCTTGTTGCACGGCCCATTTGCACAGGGAGAAAAGCTTGAGATAGTTTCTAATTCAGAATATGACGAAATTCTTTGGCGATATCAAATCAGTAGTGAATATCCATAAAAGTATGCATTATTATTTTGCAACACAAAAATTATAGCCAAAGTAGTACTTGTTTTTAATAATGTCAGGAAAAGTATTTGCAAAAGGAGGGGGTTTTGACCATGTGTACTAATATGAGAAATCTTTTTCGTAAAATATTAAACAATGCATTTTAAACCACTAATTTTAAGTTTTGTGGAAGGAAAGTATTTTGTCTAAAATATATCGTTTTGCAACACTATAAACAAAGCATTTTTCTAAAATAACTATTTTTCAACACTATTATGACAACAAGTTCTGTGAAAACAATGTTTTCTCTATTTTCAACACTATATATTATGACACCAAGTATGTTTTATAAACTAAATTCCCAAAAAAACTTCAAAAATTGTACAATATCTTACTTAGCAATTTACATATTTTGGAAATTAATAATATTATTTTTTTAACATTTCTGATTTTCTGCCAGTGTAACTACCGGCGCCTCTGCCGCTGTCTGCTGGTGCCAGACGCCAAATATTAACACCGCAAACAATGAGCTCTGCTGGCGCCCACTCCCGTTCGAGCAGCCCCTCGCAGGACTCGTCGATCCCCCTCGAAACTGCCGCGAAAATGAGGCAAACAAAAAAAGCAGAGGGAATAATGGATTTGGCTAGCGAAGGGACACAGATGCTGCCACACATCCCGACGGGCGGCGGACGGAAAACAGGACTACGGCACATTAAAGGATTAAAATGACGGAAATGCAGTCGCCGTCGCTGGAGGTGTGGCTTAAATCTAGACTGCGGGTCCAGTAATGCCGGGCATTAAAATGAGACACTTGTGCACTTCATGAAATGTGGTTCAACTTTTGTGCGAAAAAAATATATTTAGAACATTTTGCAGTCAAGAGGAACTGCCTCCAAAAGGGGGGACTTAGTCCTTAAACTCCCCAAAGAAGTGCGATGCCTATAACATTTAGAAAATAAAATTTAAAAATTAAATGAATTAAATTTTTCAATTTTATTGTTAAAGTTAGAGTTATTGAAAATGAAATAGTAGAAAAAATTGATTAAAATTCCCGATATACCAAATTACTATTATTTTTTATGGCACTCTCAAGGTAGTCCTTCCTTTCTTACACCAAACCATTAAAAGTACTTACCTTAGTTATTACCATCCCATCCCAAAGTTATTAAACTCACTTTACAGCAGTTATTACTGGTCTATCATTACTATCCCCAACCGCTTGACGTTTTTCGAACCACTCAATTTTAACGCTCAATTAGAGAAATGGAAATCAACGAAACCCCTGGTTATCCTCAATTTGAGCCGAAACTATCAATTTCTCCCGGGTGGTTGTTCAAACTTCTGTAATTTCATTTGGCAGCAATTCAATTCCATCAAATTGCAGGGCTTCCTTTTATTTTTCACCGGAGGCGTGACTGTTCAAATGTTTTCAAATGTGTTCAAATGGCCGCCCGGAAAGTTGGTAAAAAAAAAACAAGAGCAAGTTGACCATCAAACTGAAAGCGTTTTAACACAAAAAGAAAAAGCATAATTCAAACAGGCACACTCACACAAAATGGCTCCAACAAAATGGCGCCGGGAAGCGGATAAAAATAAAGTTCCTCAACTTGTTGGCTTGATTGATGCCTTTGGCCGGCCCATAAAAAGCGCCATTTAAGCCAAGTTTATGCGCACAACTGGCCAGAACTTCATGATCTTCTGCACTTACTTTCGAGCACATTCTTACAAAGTGTTCTTTATTATCGGGGGGAGAATTCACTGTGAAAAAATCACTGAACTCAAAAAATAAGAAATGAGTTATGAAACTGTAAAGATCTAGCTATCTGACCTTCTCGTTTGAGTTGAAAAAGTTCTTAATAATTGTGAATTTTCTTAAATCAAGTTAAATTTACATTGTAAACTGTGGACAGTATTTTAGTAGTGTGGCATAAACTCAATTAAACTTGTCTCCTTGTCTTTAGACGATTTTCAAGAACGTTTTTTCTTAATTCAAGAACAATGTGATTATATTTTCCTCTCTAAGTCATAAAGAGTTCATAAAATGCTATGCAAAATTTTGTTATTTATTTGTAATGTTAAAAAAATATTTAGACTAGCTATTTAAAATGTACCCTCGAGTAAGAATGAAATTCAAAGGGCTGACTGTTCGCACCATTATTTCATTATTTCAGTGTTCTAAGACCCAAAATGTTCCCAGGCTAATCGCAAATTCCAGGGACACATAAACCAGTAGAACGTGCGAAACATCAGCGGCGCATGCAAACTTAGCTCGATGGCAATTTTAACCCCCACTTCGGATTGCCATTTAGCAAAAAGCATTGTCAACCTGTTTGATTTGACAGCGATTTATCCTCTTTTTATTTTTTGCAAAGCTGCTTTTAAGCGAGCACTTTAGAGCACACCATGCCAATGCATACGGAATGGAGTTTGCCAATTACTGTCGTCACTCACTCAATCAATCAGTCAAACAATCAATTATTTATTATTTACCCACCCCAGGCGGCTTACTTGCAATATTTTCACAACACGTTTTTCGCCAGAAAACTAAAGTAAAGTAAGGTAAAAAGCGAAATAAATTCAATTGCAATTTGCGCTGCGCTTTCGCTTCGAAATCGAAATGAAATGTTGGCCAGCAGCTCCAAAAACGGCCGTGTTGTGGCCCGCTTTTACCCCCTCGAAGCCCCGTATTACCCCTTTTTGGTGGGCGCCTAGCTGTAACTCGCTTGCATAATTGAATACTTTTTGTCGAGCTTCTTGTTTTCCTTTCTTCATTTCGCTTTTTCGAGTCGTGCGTCTGCTGCTGGCGTTTTCTTTTCTCTTCTTTCTGGCCATTACATGAGCTTCACAGCTACCATGGCCCATTAGTCATTAGCCAAGTTAATGATGATGGTGTGAAACAGAGCTGAGTTTTTCTACATCTTTTTCGTTAAAATTAAAGAAGGTTAATGTGAAGTTCTCAATAAAAGAAAAGATTTCACAATTAGGCAGGGCATCTAAGGGATTTTCCAAATTTCCATAGGTTTTCCAAGTTTAGAATCCAGTTTTAAACACAGTTACATTTAAGTTTACCCAATGTTCATCATTAGTAACGAAATGGTTTTAGTAAACTAAAAAAAGCACTTTAGTATTTTACTGGTTTTCACCAGTTGGGAATTATAGCACACAAGTGATGGAATGGAAAAACCCCTCTAGCGGGAAACACGCCAAGCAAACATTTAGCAGGAAACACTCTAAGCGAACACCACTCCAGCTAATGGTAACATTAATGATGATGATGGTACATTTGTTGATGATTACCAACGCATAGTGTGTCAGTCTGGTCACATTATGCAATTAAATATTCGCCGCGCATACTTCATTGAAGAAGTGTACACAGATGCAGATACATACGAGATATAATACATAATATACCCACACGGATTCGTTGCGGTTTCGTTTCATTTAAATGCTCAATTTACACTTCGCATTATTCGCACATGAGTTTTCGCTGGCGGTTTTTATTTGTTTTGCAATTGCTCGGGCACAAACCATTTGAGTTAATTTAACCACACCCAAGCCAATCCACTCCTCTCATGCCGATGCCACGCTTTGTGACTCACATTTTTTGGGCTTAAGCCAAAGCCACCGCATTTGTGCAGAAAAGTACAACGAAAAAATAACAATAATATGAAATTGATGGCAATTAACAATGAGTCGAAAACCTTCGATTCTGCTGCTTAAACCCTAGGCCAGACAAGGTCGAGATGGTGATTTCGCGTGGTTTTATGGCCAAGGCTTCGAAAACATCCGAGATTACCAAGGAGTTTGGTAGAAACGCACAAGCCTAACATACGAAATGGCAAGCTTCGAGTTTTTATTTACCTTTCAATGAGATATTTTATGACAAATTGGGGGTTATCTTAGCTTTGGACGCAGCTATTATTATTTGGTTCACATAGTGCATAGCTCTCTTTTTTTACCCAAGGAAAAATACAATTTTTCCCGCATTTAAATAATATTTATTCGGCATGTTGTTCTTTCTGTGATTTGTTTGTGCGCGCTTTTCAGCCGTGAGCCACTAAAGAAACATGAACTTCAACTTTTGCCGTCGTCGGCGCTGTCGCTGTCGCAACTGCTGATGCAGACCGGCCAAGGCAAACAAAGGCCAAGAGCAAACAATCAAACGGACAAACAAATGCAGAGCAAACATTGCGAGCGGGGCAAACAGGCAAACAAACAAACGGTGCCAGCAACAACGCAGCATCGGGCGGGTTTCATTTAAATAATTAAGCGCAGTAGCCAAACGGTCGGGCTAACAGGTCCTAAACCGTAATAGCCAAGGGTTGTGGGTTCGGTTTGGGGGACCAAATGGAGCTTGGGGCTTTAACCGGTTCAAAGTTTGTACAATGAATTGTTTCTACTGTCTCCGGCAGCTCATCCGAGATTAGTTTTCAAGTTGGCCACCAAAAGATTGAGAAAAGTTTTTGAAAACATAACCGACAAACGAAGCACTTTTTTATTCAAAAACATCTATTTTTAACCGGTTCACGATGCAGAGTCTTTTATAGTTGTTGTTTTACTCCGTTTACAAAAAACTAAGCATTAAACTTAACCAGCAAATTAATTTAAAAAAGTTTTGGAAAACACTTCAAAACCATATACTTCGAATCGGTTCATGCTTCTGGCTCAAAATGCAGCTTCTTCTTTTTAACCGGTTCATACAAAATGATCATTTTGAATCGGTTCACGACACAGATCTAAAAAATCACATATTTATAATATATAATTGTTTTTAATGTCTCCGGGTATTAAAACTAAGCTTTAAAGTTAGCCAGCAAAATACAAAATTACAAAAATTTTTAATCGACAGACGAAGTATCAGTATTCAAAACTTTCTACTTCAAATCGGTTCAGCATGCAGCCTCAAAATGCTTGATTCCCAAACTATTTAAAGTAGGTACGATTATTATATGCACATATAACATACTTTTCGCATTAGTACCGCAACCCGACCTGAAATGTGGTCCGAATAGTCTTAGGCAACAATATGGTCGTAAATTGCATTTCAAAGTCTGAGAAAAGATACGTACTCCCATGAGTCGGGGACTAGAATTTTACCTCAAACATCAGACATTCAGGCGGGGGGCGAAAGAGAAAGCCAGAGATGGGAAATTACGGGCTCACAAGTTAAAAGTTCAACGTCATCTCAGGTGGGACAGCCTATGAATAAAAGAAGTCCGCAAGAAAGCCAAGACCAGAAGCAACAATAAGTAGAACAATGGCAATATGAAGAGCACAATGCCAGCGAGAACCGAATAAAGAAAAGCTGGACATTTTCCAGAGATAAGCGAGCCCAACAAAACAAATGGGGCACATTTTTTTATAGTGCTGCACTTTTGAGGATAACTGGAGGTAAACACTCGTCCTGGAATTTATGTGCCAGTCTCCCGTTTGCTATTCTGCTGGGAAAATAACTCAATGTTGTCTTCTCTCTTTATTTGGATACCTACTTTAAAATGTTTATCTATCACTTAAACGAAGTCATCTATAAAATTGTGTATTTACGGAATGCTAGTAGGGGAAATGGTTGATGTATTTTAAAAATGTATTGTATATATACCTACGTAAAAACAAAAATTGTAAGATATAAAGGAGGATGTTTTATATGTTTCCATTCCTGCAAATGACCACATTTAATATGGCAAGGTCACACTGAGATTTTGGGTAAAGTTATGATTCTTAATGAGGAAAGGTCACACCATGAGTTTTGTTTGAAGCTTAAAGATTATCTGTCTTACTATGAATATTACGAATATTTTAAACCAATTATTCACCTGCTATCAGTGTCTCGCACTTTGTATCGTTCCTGTATCTCACCCTGCACTGAACTGTAGAACCTGTACCCATACCCCATCCGGCTCCACGAATATCTGAGCACTTGACTTGTCTATGAGTTGCATTGGTTGCTCGGCTACCTGACCAAAAGGCAAAAGCGCAATTAGCATAAAGTGCTCTACTCTGGGTGTCGTGCTTGTTCGTGCCTCTGACAGTTGTGCCTGGCGGTGGGCAGTGGCTTGGCGAAAGGGGGTTTCTGGGGATACTTTTGAAAATATCAGGAAATCGAAATAGTTTTTAAAATATTACTTGAATTTCATGTTTTTTTTTTCAAATATATCATGGTGTCAGTAATCTTGATAAAGTATGTATTATAATCACAACATTAAGTTTATGAAGAGGTAAGTAGTTCTAATTTTACTTTCACTATACATTATATATATAATATATAGTGATACTATATATAAAAATACTAAAAAATTTTTTAAAAAGCATGATATCTTTAGATATATATTAAGAAATTGTATGGTAGAGAGTGGCCTTTCTAAAACTTCTTCTTGGGTTCGCAGCCCCCTTCAGAATATCGCCTACGCCCCTGGATGTACATAGTAGCCGTTGTAGTTGCAACTAGTTCTTACTTATTGCTGTTGCTGTAGTTGAAGTGTGAAAAGTTGGCGGTTGAATTGCAGGTTCCAGGCGAAAGGTGGAAGAAAGACGGGAAGGAACGGGCTGGAAGGTAGATGGGCAGATGGGAGGTCAAAGCAAAAGACTCAACAATAAAGTGAGTAAGTGGGCGTGGCGGAGAAGGGAGGTGCGGCATATGCACAAGCTGTCTGCTCATTGCGTGTCTACACATAAAAAACAGGTCTCGACGTTTTTATGATCGATTGTTTGTCATTTGTTTGGGTTGGGCCTAAAAAGCAAAAGCAGTGGTTGTAATTAAAGTAACAGATCAAGGTTGCAGATCATTATACTGAGACTTTCTTATTTCATTGGAATTTCATCGTACAAATTTGAAAACAAATAACTATTATATCTTGAATTTTGTCTTTGTATTGTTTTATTTTTAGAAATCTTATTTTATTGGAATTTTATCTCAAATGTTTGGAAGGAAGATACTTCTGTATCTCAAATATTGTGCCTAAAAAATGTCTTGAAAAATTAGGTTTTTGCTCTGTTATATTTTTTAAAAATCCCAAAAAATAGGTGTTATTTAAGAAATTTGTATAATATTTTTTTAGAATTCTTAGTGTACTCTTTCTCTGCACTCTCCCACCTCAATTGCCTCAATTTATGTTCATTTGTTGCTTCGCCTCCATCTTTTCCCCCAGAAATTGCCATTCATTGCACGTCTCGCTTTTTGGATATGCTTTTGTTTTCAGTTGCTTTTCTTTTCCATTTCCCCTGCTGGAATGCCTTTTCTGCGGCTTGGTGCCCTGAGCCGGGCTCAGTTCAGTTGAGCGGCTATTCAAATCGCTTAGGACCGCCCCACCCCCCTTTCACCTTTCCTTCATTGGTTAATATGCGTGACTAGAATTGCTCGTTTGTTTGTTGTGCCTGTTGTCATAACAGCGCTAGTTATCAGTTTATCAGCATTATCCGCAACTTTAATAACTGACAACGAAAGCAGGAAGCCCAAATTGAAGCGAAATTGTCTGCCAGTCGAGACTGGAGGTGGCAGTCGGGCGGCGTGCGACATCTCATGAGTTCAACCAATCATTATATGCCGCCTGCGACTTCCGCTTCAGGTTCTTAAGATGTCTGGAACGTTATGTTACTTGTGGTTTGCATTTCCGAAAACTATCATCTTACTTTATTATCCTTTCCTCAATCCAAAAAAAATATTATATTTTACCACGATAAGATCGAAATTTATCTTAACATGTCTGGTTTTGTCCAAATCTTTCGTTGCTTTTAACCTCAGGTTAAAAATTCTTGCCTAAAATCATTCGACAAAATTATTTTAGTTCACGATATGGTCGAATGTTGAAAAAACCAATGTTCTATATATTATATAAATTATATTTTTAATACATAACCCTTGAATCAATTCAAAAAATATTATTATACTTGATATGATAGGAATTTAACTGAAGATATCTGGAAAGTTTTGTGACTTGTGGTTTGAATTTCCAAAATTAAGCTTAGCTATAAAAATTTGTCATATATTTTTAACAAAACAAATATATTTATATTTTACCACTACATGATCAAAATGCATCTTATCTTTAAAAATAAGAGAACTATTATTATAAGTGAACTATATAAGAATCTCAATTCAAACAATACATATTTATTTAAAATTTATTTTTCCCAG
Organism: Drosophila biarmipes; assembly: GCF_025231255.1. Lineage (NCBI taxonomy): Eukaryota > Metazoa > Arthropoda > Insecta > Diptera > Drosophilidae > Drosophila > Drosophila biarmipes. Next base: position 8,453,189 of record NC_066611.1, on the reverse strand, counting down.
TTTCCCTTATAAAACCAAATTGCTCTTAAACTTTATTTCCCCCTCCCTTCCGCCACTTTGAGTGGTCAATTTCGCAATTACAAAACGATTTCGATGGCAGACGGCAATCAACAAATGTCCCAAAGGAACCTCAAAGCCAAAAGCCTCGTCGGTGGTCAGGGGAAGTGTCTAAGTAGCTTCGGATCCGGGTCCCGCTCCCCTTCCCATTTTCCATTTTCCATTTGCACTGAAGATGCCCAAAGGTATAGAAAAGTATTTTGTGAATGGCTCAGCCATAAAGCACAGACAGACAGCGAAAGGACAGCATTTGTGGAGTGGGTGACTCGCCTTGAGTTAGGCTCTCCGGCAAAAGGATATACATATGAACGTATTTGTGCACTGAGAGAAATTATTTATGAATTATTGAAAAAATATTGCAGAGTTCATAAATTGTCATTGTCATTGTCATGGCTTTTTCGCATTAACTAAAGTTTTTCTACTTATTCGTTTTATATAGTTTGTACTTTACAACATTTTGTATATTTAACCAAAGGTTACTTCATTTTTAAAATCTTTTTGCTTTTTTGTAATAACCTTGGTACTTAAACATTATTTACGTCTAACATATACTAGCAACTCACTTTTTAAAATCGGTTACGTCATAACTATAGTACTTATAAGTATTTAAAACTTTTCTAAATTGCACAATTAACCTAGGGTTAGATAATTTTTAAAATTTTTACGGATTTTATGTATTATTTTATACTCAATACTTAAAAATGATTCAATGCCTAACATTTGTTAGGAATTTGTTATTAGAAAACACTCTAGGCCCGACTAGTTGTCCAAATCTTTCCTTTGCTTTTAACCTCAGGTTAAAAATATTTGCCCTTCGAACTTAAGTTTGCAGTTGTGTTGACCTTTTTCATAGTGTAAAAAGCACCAACACAATGACTGACTTGGTTAGCCTGGCTCGAAGCAAACTACAGTTTGCCTTTTGCTTTTGACCAGGCAATTTACCAATGAAACTTTTGCACTGTTGACATGTGTATGCCGGCATGGGTGTGTGTGTGGAAGTTAGAAACTTGCAGACAAAGTGGAACGGGGGATAAAGCAGGGTCAGAGAGAGAGAGAGAGGGAGGGAGAGGAGGAAAAGGCGAAGTAGCGCAGTAAGAGAATTTATTAGTTGCCTTTCATGGCAAATATTGTGACAAATGGGCATATAAAAGGAGCCAAAGGTGCCGGGAAAAGTGGGTGGGTGGGGGTGGCACAGGCATGGGCGGAAAATAGGAGCCCGGAGGGAAAGGGATGGCATGTCTGGGCGCAGTTTGCCTGTACGAGTATGCGTGTGTGAGTGAGCATTGAAAGTTCCCGTTACACAGACGAGGCGCCATCTTGATAATTGCTTAATACAGGATACAGGTGAGACAGGTGGGCGGTGGGAAAAGGACGCCCTGGAGATCTCGGGAAACACAACCACCAAAACTATTTAGATTTCATCACGCAACACAAGTATGTTGTTAATCCGTGTATATTTAAAATACATAGATGTCATTATGTTAAATTATGATTATATTTGAAACAGGCTTGTATATAGATGGGAATAATTGGGAATGGAACACCGTGGAGATCTCCGGGTATAAACCCTTCAAAACTCGTTAGATTTCGTTACGAAAATAAATAGAATGTCGATTATCTATTTATATTTAAAATCAAGTAAAATTATGTTAATGCTTGCTCTATATGCTCTATGTACATATATGGATCGGAATATTTGGGAAAGGAACACCCAGAGTATCTCATGAATTAAAAGCATCACAACTACTCAGTTTTATTTAAGTATACTTTTAATACATAGACATATATTATTAAGTATAATATTTGACAAGTCTTTAATGTTATAAAAAATAATATTTGAAACTGGTTTTAAATTGATGGACTTGGATGGTAATTTATTTTTAAATGCTATAAATAATTAACAATTATCAGAAAGCCAAGATATTTTTCAAGTGGGTATTTTCGCTTTTTACTTTATGATAATTTTACGCTTTCAACACCTCGCCCTTACCTTTCCCCACTTATCTCTCACACATATCGAATGTGTTATGTAAATTGAAAAGCCAGGAGAGAAATTGTCAAGTACTCATTGTTCTTCTTGTTGTATTTGTATGCCCACAGTAAGTGCAAAATTATGTACGACAATATACAGACATATGCATTTAAGTTTAATTTTAATCAACAAGAATTCAATGTTGTATATTTTATTTAACAAGTTTGCATATTAATTTGTATATTTATGTATATTATAGGTATGATATCACATTCATAGCACGGTATTCTTCTCTCCCATTTAATATTCAGCTTTCAGAAGCTCAACAATTTTACAATAATTATTATTAAAAGTTATTTCGCCAGCTGCCACGAAAGTTAATATCAATCTTTATTTTTCTGCCTGTCAATGAAAATGGGAATTTAATAAGCCGACTTGAAATGTTTATTAAAATTTCCGCACATTCTCCGCGCCGATAACACTTTAAAACCCTTTTAGCCACCGCCATGAAAGTTTGTGCTGCAGATTGCATAAATTATGTTTTAAATGAGGGGAGAAACTGTGTGGATGGTCTGCAGTTAGCTTCCCTGATATGCAAAATCATAATAATGAATGCAAGAAAGGAAAATCAATATTTATGCCAAGACAGAGGAGGCAACAGTTTTCCACTGCCAATTCTCCTTGGACTCCTCTCATTTTTTCTCCAACTTTTTTGCGACCAACTTTTGCAGTGAATATTATTTCTCGCTTGGCCATTTTCTTGGGTGCCCAACGATGCGTTTCCTCCTGGCTAGGGATACAAATGAAAATGGCTCCTTGAGGGAACTCCAAACTGGCCTTTTGAAGAGGAAAACAAAACATATTTTGTGCATTCTAGTGTAAAACTCATAAATGGCTGCCATAAATCAGTGCTGGGCATATTGTTTGGTCCATAAAAAAATCATAAGCACATATTTGTCAAGTCAAATATTTTTTTAAAATATATTAAATATATTATATATATTAATAATAAATAAATAAATAAATAATTCGGGTCTTGAATTCATATATATATACCTATAATATTTTCAGCAAAGTTACCTAACATTTTGACAACAGCTAATTAACAAAGATCAGCAAAAAATGTTGATAAATGAGTTATGCAACACGAAATCAATAAATTAGCATTATTAATGGGCCGTGTCGAATGTGCCCATCGCGGGGAATTAACCTTAATGTGACTTTTGTATCTTGTATCTTGTATCGTGTGCTTCCTAAGGCTTTTCTTTCGATTTCGGATTTGGCTCTTGGCCCCTTTGACATTTTGCCAATGCAAAGCTTTCTCCGCACGCTTTTTGGCCATGTCAAATGTCAGTTAGGATTTTCCCCATAGCCAGGGACAACGGGGCTGGGCAGATCGTTAGACGTTAACCCACTTTCCGGCGCCGAAGAAAAAGAACTTGGAATTGGTTTATTTTAATTCCTTATCAGTTGGCTATGAAATATTTATTTAACTACCTATCAGTTTGAGACCCCGTTTTTTTTTAAATTCTGTGATTTAGGTTGATTCCTGTTTTACTTCGGTGTAAAGTCGGACTTTCTCAATTAAGTGGCGAGTGCATTTAATCCTAATTAAAAGTTTTAGCATTGCGACATGCAGAATTTTAATTAAACGACTTCGACTTGCACTCTGGCTTCGCATTTGGATTTGGATGCGGATTTGCGCAGCCACTTGCTTTCTGCACGTTTTTGCCATTTTAGCATGTGCAGCGAGACGTGGCAAGGCCTTAGCCCCAATTCAGCTGGCTGAACTCAATCCTTAAAGGATTTAAGGCGGGCACGAGCTGCGAGGCAATCGCTTCTTAGCCCAGTTGGCTAAATCCTGGCAGATTGGACTCGCTGATTCTCAAATTTCCCATTTTTCTGCCACCTTTCCCGCAGAAAATTCGGTCATTTGTTGATTAAACACACACCAACTGAGGCAAAAGTGTGTCACACTTGTAATTAAAAAAGCAAACTTTGTGGCCCCCCAAAAAAAAGCATTATTTCGTACTCCCTCCCCAGTTTTGGCCTAAAAACATTGTAATGAAAGCAACTTATTCCTCCATAAAAATTCGCACTGCCACAGTTTTATGTGCAGTTTTTTATGTGCAACTTCAAGATGGAATGACAAATGAATGTGGCCCAACCACAAAAAAGCCACACAATGTTGATCGAGTTTGTAGTTTAACCGACAGCTGCAGCATTTTCGCCAGAACTTAACCTGTCGGTTACACTTCTGGCACCATCGCCATGAAAGGAAATGTGCGAAATGAATTTTTGTAGACCTCAGACGCGGTAATTGAGCCACGCCCACTGGGGCATTAACGCCTCCGCCATACAACACCGAAGAGCAACATTTTAAGCAACATAAATATTTACGCAGAAATAGAAGAGCCAACAAAAACGCAGCATAAAAGAGAGTGAAACTAAATGGGGGGTGGTGGTGGGGGGAAAACCATAGGAAAATTCAAAAACTCCATTGGGGGCGGAGGTGCCTCTATAAGGCCCAAACTAAACTGGGCTAGGCACCATCTAGATGAATGGCACAGGGCGGAGTGGCAGTGGGTAGGGTATACTGCGAGGATGCACTGGAAAAAATGAGGAAAAGAACATTTTGGGCAGCCGAAAAGACTTACATCATATTCCTACCTTATGGGAAACTAAAAGTAGGTTTAATATATAAAAGCCTTATGGAAATAAGAAAAATAAACAAGATGTTAGTACCTATATTATTCTTGAAATTGATATTTTAAGAACCCTTAAACTTTATAAATAATAGTCCTGAGAAATCAGATCTTATGTAGTATTATAGTAAACTTAAACAAGGGTTTCGAATCTAGAAATCTTATGGAAAACGAGAGTTTGAAGAGTTCATGAAATCTATATGTTAAGAACCCTAGTAGTAGATTGTTATAAACTAAAAGTAGTTTTCAAATCTAGAAATCCTTTGAAAAACGATAGCTTAAAGAGTTCTTGAAATGTATATTTGAAGAACACCCAAATTTTATAAATGATAGTCCTAAAAATCAAAGTTCTGATACTATTTTATATATTATAAATTATATTATGGAAAACGAGACTTAACTTTTTATTTTTTTTTTAAAAACCCTCAAACTTTATTATTTTTCCAGTGTACCCTAGCTTAGTTCTCGCTGGCGTTCGTTATGAGCCACCAGCCGCCGTCGACACTTGAAAGTGTCGCAAAGTTTTCTTTTTTAACGCTATTTTTCCCCATTTTTTCCTAGTTTGGCAAACATACAAACAAAGGAACAACAAAAGCTCAACCTGGCGTGCACCATTAATTGAAGTTTGTTGAACCAAAAGCTGTTTGCGAAGCCACAACCAGCGCACTACGTTCCATACTATAGATAGGTGCCCGACTTTCAATAGCGAACACAGTTTCAGCTGCTGATGGTTTTTGATGATGCCAAAAGATACACACTCTGAATATACATAGATGCGGGCAAACAAAGTATTCGCCTAGAAACGACAGCTTGAGGACCAATTTTCCGTGGTAAGCTACACCTTCCAGTGTTGGTAAATGTATTGAGAAGCGCTGGAGTGCACAAAAGTGCCAAAAGTTGAAGATTTCTTCGGCGAAAGCAAACTTTATGGCCAAGTTTCGGGGAAATTGCAAACTTTGGCTGATATTGCATGGGCACACATTGAAATGGCGGAAAAGCGGAAAATTTGTCGAGTGTCAAAATTAAAGAATACAGTTCCTGTGGCTGAAACTTTGAGGCGAACTTTTTAATTAAGAAAATAAAAGAAAGTTTCCGCTGCGAAGTTCAATTTGCAGTATTGAAAGTGTCATAAAATGTTATATTAATGGTTAGAAAGTATTTTTATGACTCTTCAATTTTGTGCTGACCTAGAAGTCGTTGGTAAACCAATGACAATATCCAGAGGAATTAGGCATCGCGGTTTTCCGGTGAACCGCAAATGTACTTCAAGTACTTTAATGCTCGAGTGCTCTAGCATTTGCTCTTTGAAAGGTTTTCCCCTCGCCCCATTCCGGGGTTTTCCAGCGATTTCACTTAGCATGAAACCCAAACCGCAAAACTCAAGTACGCAGAGGAAATATCTATCTTTGTGTGGGATATGCATACGGTTGTACCTACATACATGTATCCTACTGTGTATATACAAGGCGAAAGCAGGGCGCGTCTGTTGTCATGATGCAAGCTTCCAACTGCAGCACCCCTTGCCCTCTTCTTTTGTTATATTTTTCATTAATGATGTAATTTGGTGTCATTGTTATAAGCGGCAGCGACAACAAACTACAACAATGCATCGCATTTCCTACTTGACAGCGGCGTCAGTTTGCCATTGCATCAGTTTGCCAGTTTCACGGGAGTGCTGGTGTCTACACTCTACAAAACTAAACTTATAACTTAAATTAAATTAAGTTTGAGGTGCTAAGAAGGCAAGATGTAAGAAAGCAGTTGTGAAGGTGTGTAAAAGTATGCAGTGAAAAATAATCACTTAGGGAAGGTTTCTAAAAGTAGGCAACAATATATTTGGGGAACTCGTTTCAAAGAACAGAGAATAAAAGTATCAACAATAAAGTTGCATATTTTTAGACACCTCATAAATGATTTAAGAAGTCAGTGCAGTGAAAATGTAATCACTTATGGAAGGCTTCTTAAGATAAGCAACAATATATTCAAGGAGTTTATTCCGAAGAAATAATAAATAAATAAATGTATCAAAAATATCATTGCATACTTTTAGACGCCTCTATAAATGATTTCAAACCCCAAGAGCTTTCTGCTTTTGTCACATTTATCTTAATACCAGCCAAAACCAACGAGATATCTCAATTTTCTTTCTCTGCAGCAAAACACAATGGCAATGGGGAAATTACAGCAGGCTGGCCCGCCCTTCTTGGTGCTGAAATTCAAATTAATTAACATTTTGCTGCTCTCATTTTGCAGCAGCGGCTGGAACAGCAGCAGGAACTGCAGGATTAGGCAGTAACTTACGGCAGCTGTGCGGCAATTTGCATTTGCCAAACTCCGAAATGAAGAAACAGCAGCAGAATATTAAAAGATACACAGTCGGAGGGAAGTAGGGATAGGAAAAGAGAGAGCTTGCCTTCCCGCCTCTGCCAAGTTTAATTCTCTAAGCCAGAAAATTATTGTGAAAAAGGTTGGAATTTGAAAACGGAATCGATTGAAAATGTGTATCTTTAAATCATTTTTAAGTGCTCTTACAAGTATGCGATTTGAAATCAATCAATTTAATTCTTATAAATACCAATTTACTAAATCTATTGTAAACGGAATCGCTTAAAAATCTTGAAGATTTTAAATCTTTTTTTAAACTCTCCTACAAGTATGCAACAATTTTTCAAGTGATTTCAAATCGCTAGGATCAATTCCTTTGATAAATACCTATTCATTAAATCTATTGTACACTTTACAGAAAATAACTATGAAACTCTCTACCCAAATGGTGTTGTCTGGACTCTTTCCGGCCACCCCACCCCAAAGATTTTCCTGGAGCTCCCTTTAAATATTTGCAAACGAAGGCTCGGCGTAATCCTAGATGAAAATCAGCATGCTTTTCCTTTGTGGATGGCGTGTGGGCTGTAAGCTTTTGTTTTGTTTACTTTCGAGGCCGCAGGCGGTGGAAATATTTGAGCAAACAATTTCTGGTTAATAGGGAAATGGGAAATGTAGGGGCCAAGAAAATAGGAGCCGGAATAATGGGGATACGGAATACGGTGGGTGAAGCGAAGGCGTCGAAATGTTATGGGGAGGAAAATGGCTTTTGGCTATGGGCCACCTGTATACATACGTACCTTCGTACACATTCCCATCCTTTCAAGGACATTATGGCAGATTCAGCACCACAAATCAACGTCGTCTCTTCTCCATTTCCACTCGCATTTCCCCATTTATTCTTATCCATGTGCCGCCCATTGTTTCGCTTTCCCCCCAAGACCTCCAACTCCTTTTTCTGCATCTTTGCACTCAGCTTTTTCCGGTTTTTCATCGTTTCCTTGCGTTTTTCAACTGCACATTTTTTTGATCACATCCTTAAGCAAGAAAAATGGGCGTGTGCTGCACATAAATTTGCATTTTTTTCAAAGGAAATTTGCCATTTTAATTTGCCTAATTTACTGCAAAAAATCGCAAACAAATCCCTTTTTTCGTACCCTTCATAAGAACTCCTCGTTTTTCGCATTCTCCCTTCATTTCCTCGTTATTTTCCTCGCTTTTTTATTACGTCTTATCCCATGACATTTTATGGCCATCAAAATCGCATAAGACGTCAAAGAAATAAAAAGCCAGAGAGTGGGCAAAAAGAAAGTTTGCCCATAAAAAGGGTTGAAAGGGGGAGGGCGAGAATGTCTACTGCGAATTTAATGAATTGATTGATTGATAGAATGATTAATAGGTTGGCAGGGTGGCCATAGGATGGATATCAATGAATGTTTGAAACTCTAATGTTTGACCATGAGCACATTAAATCAGGCAAATGGATGTGTTAAAGGGAATCTTTAAGATGGTTTAATAGTATTAATATCTGTAGTGTAGGTTTTTGATCTATAATAAAAGGTTCAAGCAGTTAAGTGATAAAATATTTTTTCGCATTTAGTCGAAGTTCATAAAAGTAGGCAAAATAATATCTACATTTTTACATAAAAGTAGGCAACAATAACAAGACCTAAAATAATATCTAAATATTTTACCTTTTCTGAAATGTTTAAAAATATAAATCATCAAAAATGGTAGGCATATTGAATCGAAGCCCATGAAAATAGGCAACAAAGAAATGAAAAGCCTTTATTTTATAATTTTAAGTAGAACTGTCTAGGAACTTTACTCAATTCCCAATGTAAATAGCATGTCCTTCTTGGAACATTATTCAACTCCTCTAAATAATCAAATTAGCCAGTGTTGTGATACCCCAAAAGCAACCCCAGAAATCAGTGAGCTAAATTGAATTAAATGCAGACAGGAGGAGCTGCGTCCTTTCCCCTACTCGTTTGTTTTAAAAATCTATGCAAAATTCAAAAGGAAAATCCGGGCAGAAAGGAAACTTTCACTGCCTGAACGGAATATGAATATTTCCGGCTTTAATGTTATTATACACAGAAGTTCGGTCTGTTCATCATCAGGAACTTTACGGTTGGCAAAAGTTTCATTTCAATGAGGCGGCCACACAAAAAATCCCTTTTTCTTCGCAAAAGATTTGTGCAAACAATTTTCAGCCACAAAGTGTGTGTCTGCACATACATAAATTGCTGCCAGTGTGTGGGTGTTTGTTTGTGTGTATGTGTCATGTGTGTGTGTGCACTTGTGTGAGAGTGTTTACAAATGTGTTTGCCCTGTAGCCATTTCAGGATCCGCTCCTTTTTCCACTTTTCCCGGGAACCTTTTTCCCCTGGCGTTTTGTTTACGGTTACAAAGCGCTGCCTGAAAGTGAAGCCAGGGAAATACAGTAGGCACTCAATAGCTAGTACAGTAGAATTTTCCATCTTTAGTTGCTTGAAAACTTTTGTCTATCATAATTCCTGGCCCTTTTGCGCTCGAACCACCATTATTTTTATTTTAATTAAATAAGTGTTTAAACTTTTCTTTTTTATTTATAACAAAGCTGGTCAAAAACAATTAGGTAAATTAAGTAAATTTTACATCAGAATATGTAAAATACTTCTACAAATAAAATTAGCTAATATATTTCCCTACCAACAAATAAAATACAACCATAAATTATTTACTGTACTCGCTCGTCCTTTTCCGCACTTTCTCCGCTTGAGTTTCTCCAGGGGGAATACCCTAAAAAAATAAAGGCACTCTCTCGGTTGCCGGCAAAATCTTGGAATGCCGTGCAGACAAATTCAATTTGTTTTCTCCTACAAAATGTTTCTTTCAACGAGGAGGGTAAAAGTGGGCGGAAAAAAAGTGGGAGAGTTCGAGTGGGAGTGGCAGCTGGACGACCAACTATGCGAAAACGGAAGCTGCACAAAAAGCCGACAAAAAAAGTACAACAAAAAAGCTGAGAAAGCAAATGTCGTGCCAATTTGCACAGTGAGTTGAGTTAGGTATTCCAATATTTTAAAAATAGTTTGTTAATATAGGAAGAGAATTTTATTTAATGAAAATATGATAGGAAATAAGAAGAATTTGTTTTTTATATTATAAGTAAAATGTTTAATTTTAAGGTTATATTTACGTTTCTAAATTAAAAATTGACAGTTAATATACCAAATATATTTAAGTATCAGTATTTAGTTAGTATTCTTTTAGATTATTGCTTTAAAAAGAAGGTGCTGCCACTGTGCCAGGGTTGCCAGGCACGTATAAAAGGTCTAATGTCTCGTTCTTAAATTTTGACTTTCAAAGGAAGATGCTCCCACAGTGCCAGGGTTGCCAGGCAACCGAAAAAAGAAGGGAAATATTAAATGAGCATTACAACTATGTATTCTTCAACCGGAACCGGCAAACTTTTTTTTGTGATTTCATTTTTTTTCCCCAAAGTTACAACAACAGAGAAAAGTCTCGTCTGCGGGGAGGAACGAAAAGAACAACAAATGCAGACAACAAAAGCCACAATGAACAGAAAAAGCTTAATAAAAGGGAATAGAGAAAATCAATATATTTCGGCAGATACACACACACACACAGACAGACAGAGTGTTCCTGTTAGGAGTTGCCGGCAAAACTTTCGTATACGTATACGCCATGTGGTACAGTCCGGGAGCAGCGAAGGAGCGAAGGAGAGGGCGAGACGCCGGAAGAAAGAGCCGGCGAACGGTCGAGGGAGGGAGAGGGCACGATTGTTGCGCAGTAAATGCCGTTAGATAAATGCGAATACAGCGGCGAAAATTTGAATTTCCATGAATGAACAGAGAAAAAGTGCGTGCGAGAGAGACGGGGCGAGACATCATTCAGAAGTCTTGTGTTTTCGGTTAGTTTCCCTTGTTTTTCCCCCACTTCCGCTTGCATCCCGTATTTATTTACATGTGATTGTTTGCATCTCTGTGCGTTTTTCATGGATATTTCCATCTGACCCACTTGTTAAATCCCACAAAAATTCATTGATTAATTCCGACCACCTTTGCTGTCTTCTTTGGGTCTCGTCTGTGATTTATACATTTTTTTCCCGGGAAAAAATGTGTTTTTTTGTTAGCAAATATTATTATATTTGCTATTTTTTAATATTTTTAATCATAATATATTTTAAACACGTTTCTATAAGTAATGTTCTTTTGAAAATAAATGTCCTAATGAATTTTTCATAAATATATATTCAATATTTCTATATTCAAATTCAACTTCGAATAAAATTCTTATAAAAATAAATATACCTAGAAATTTGTTATATTCAAATTGAACAACCTCTGAAATTTGCATCATAAATTTCATTTCATATCACACTCTTCTGCAATATTCACCTGTTTTTTCTCATCTCTTTCAGGGAATTTAATTCATCCAAGCTAATGACAGGTTCTGCCAAAAATATCGCCTCTCGCAAGGCTATAAAGTTACTCTTTCCTTTTTGGCTTTTCCATTTGGCCAACAAAATGACTCGCTTTGGAAAATGTTAAATCAAGCGTTACTGATGCAATTAAAAGGCCAAAGGGCGGACGAGGAAATGGACAGAAGGGATATGCCCCAAAGGCCAAACGGGACAACACGAGGAGTGAAAGTGGAAAGTGGCAAAGGGAACAGAAAATCAGTCCTTCACAGCAAACTGCATGTAATTGCATGGAAAATTAGCTGTGACACCGGGTGAAGGCAGGAAAACGGGGTATTGACAGGGACCAAAGAGGCGATTTCCACCAGTTAATGAAGTCCAACTGGGAGTCGCACTCAGACAGGTAATTTGATTTCGGTTCATGCATAGTTCAGTTTATTTGCCCGCATAGGTCGCACAACGATCAATATGTTCTATACGGCCTGGCGCAATCTCCTTTGGAAATCCCCACCTTTCCATATGTCACACAATACCAACACCCCCCTACCCAAAACAAGAGGAAAACAATTCCCTTTTTTGCTACTTCAGCTCTTTTTTGCCCTCCCATACACTTTCCCCACTTTTCCTCGGCATTTTCCATTCGTCTGTGGCGGAAATGTTGGCAGGCTACAAAAAAGAAAGACAGCAACCGAAAGTGAGACAGATGCAATTTACCGGAGCACAATGGATGAGGTGAGCATTAATGCACAAATGCGACACCTGGCGCCGGGAAATTGCTAGGAAGCGACTAGTACGGAAATGAAATTGTGATCTATTGTTGCAGGCACAATTCCTGAAAGCTTTCTCCGCCTGTCAATGCAAACAAACTTAAAACAAGTTTCAAATCTACCAAACTAGTGGATAATTGTCTAGAGACAAGTATGCATACGTTTAATTGGCGCCCAACGAGGGACTTTGTTCACTATCAATGGGATTTGACTATTTTTGACTTCAATTTATTTCACGTACTACTGTTAATTGTAATGTTTATAACACCCTAACTGACTGCTAGGCGATAACAAGTATTTCAAATAAAATCACCAAAAACCAAGTAATAAATTCTAGTCACCACTTCTCATATATATGTGCTTCCTCAAACATCGCAATTTCATTTCCTTTTCGCAAACAAATCTTAGCAGACTATCAATCAATGCGAATCACATGGGGGAATGCAATGATAACAACACGCAGCAACGCAATTCAACAACAATACCCGAGAACAACACCAATGGCATTCAACAATGACGGTGTGACAGCTGTCAAAGCAGACGATAAAATCAACGTTAACAGAAGCTGACTCAAAAAGGGGGTAGATGGAGGGTGGAATTGGAGAAGGTGCTCTTCACAAGGGCTTTCTTTGCTGTCACTTTAGTAATCTTGAATCCCATACCTCTATAAGTTAAATTAAAGTTATAACCCAAAAAAGTTTAAATTATCACTTGGAAGCATTGTAATTATTTTTTCCATCATAAACAACAATTTAACGATTGTACCTAAATGCAATATTTATTTCCCTGTATAACTTAAAGAATTAAGAGCTAACAAAAGCCAACAAAAAATTTAAAGCCTTGTCGCTTATGCAATTAACTTATCCAACGTATATCAATCATATTGCTGATTACACGGGGTTTATCAACCCTTAATTAATTGAAACTCAATGGCACATCTCGCGTGGAAGTGCATCCATCTTCATCAAATGTATATCCATCGAAAAATCATTTACCATTAATTATTCCGTGCATTTTTGCCCTCCAAACATTTTGAGCCCTGTCTGGCAATTTTTATAACCTTCTCTGAATGAAATAAACCTGCGTACCAACCACAAAAGCAACAACAAACAGCCAAAGCTCAAGCCTTAGGCAACTATTTCCCCCTGTTGAACGGAAATTAAGGGATAAAGTGGGGGAGTTGTTGAAGAAGAGTATCCCCTTTGCTGAGAAATCCTCTAGAAATTAGACAGTTTTTCGTTGGGGGTTCAGGGCTGGCAAAGCTGGTCAGAAGCACTTTCCATCGTCATAGCGACAACAAATGCTCATTGCTCCCATCATCATCATCATCTGAAGCGACAGCTTGGCGGGGTGGCAGACCTATAAGGGGGATGGTATCCCGGCAAGAAACGGGGTGTCTGCATAAAGTTGCGTTTAAACGGATTTCTTCACATCTCAGCCGGCCAAGGCAGGGAATTCAATTTAATTTATCAGGCGGGAAAGTAAAAGTCGCAAGAAATAAAATGCCTACACGAGGGGAAAAGTCCACTTAATATAAAGTCCTCATTAAAGATTATGGGGCGTATGAAATAAAATGACTGAATGAATACGATTTTTTTATAAATATATATGCATTTAACATAAAAAATTAAATGATTATTGCTTGTCACAATTCAAAAATAAAAGCATATTTAGTAAAATTTAAGTGCAAGGAATTTTCTCTCTCTGTGACGTCTACCAACCCTCAAAAAGTGTTGGCAAGCGCTGGCGAATTACTTAAAAAGCAGGAAAATTGTCTTGTTCTTGGCGTATTTCTATTTTTCCCTGGCTCCAAAGCAAATGCAATTAATCATTTTGCTTTTAGCGTTGACTTGAAAGTATTTTAATGCTCAACAGGGTGCACTTGAAAATGTTTGAGGCTTTTGTGAGGGGTTGAGGTTTTCCATGCCCGAATTTGTTGACAATTAAGTGTAACCACTTCGAATTCCGGCTTATAAATCCATTTGTCCCCTGACTGGTCAAAGTTAAACACAACACGAAGAATAGCCAATGTGGTGACCCCGACAAACCGGAATATTTCGTTTTAATCATGTGTGCGTGTCCTGTCATCTAATTAGGCTAATTTGCATAAAGCCCATCCATTTTTCTGATCACCCATCCATCCATCCATCTATCTGCATATCTGCATCCCTTTTGTCGGCGTTGACCTTTTGGCTTTCCGACACATTGGACAAGGGAATTCCATTTCAGTTTGCGGTCAGTGCATCTAATTCTTCTCTGGGGTTGCATGCAACTCGTTACCATACCTCACCCATCATCTATTATCTGCACCCCGTTTGATTTGTTTATTTTAAGCTCGACGTGTGGGGGCGATTGGGAAACGCTTTAAATTGCCTTTTGATTAAGTTAGCATGTGGGCGAGGAAAAGAGCTACAAGTGAGTTATAAAATTAACTAGGAAATTATCAAATTAGGGAGGCAATATTCGCATGTATATTTAATGGGCCATTTTTATTGTTAAACTTCTTATACATTTTCCCTTTGGAAATTATATTGATAGTCTGCTTGTATTGCATGATTGTTTTACTCTGGGAACATTGGTAATGGAGAGGTTATTCCAAAATAAGAATATAGGAACGTGAAACAACATTGCATAACAGTCATGTTAACCTCTAAAATTCCATGCCATTATTATTAAACTTCTTAAAATGAGATTGTTAACCGTTTATGAATTAACAGAACGGAATTAACATTTAACATTTTCTAAACCATTAATAAACTTTTTGTTTCTCCAGTCATTTAGGAAAAATAGAAACAACTATTATTTTTATTATTCCCTACTTTCCTTTTGTACATTAACTCCGTTCATTAACTTTCGTACTTTTCTTCGCTTCTTGCAAACAATTTCTCTGCCTTCTTATAATTAATTTCTTCTCTCGTTCCCCAGTTCTTTCTCTCTCCCATTGAGGAAATGGAGCTGTTCATTAGGAGCGGATCTATTACAAGAAATCCTTTCCCCATTAACTTTTCCTTAAACACAATTTAATCTCTATCCATCTCACTCAGGCCCCATCTACTCTCTCGCTTGCTCTTCCTCTAATTGCAATGCCTTTGTCAGGGCCAATTGGTGTTCCACTTAGCACCTCTGCAAGTGAGGGAAAGAGATCGAGTGGCACGGGGAATGGGACGGACGGAATGAAACAAAAAACAAAAATTAACTGAAAACGCATAGAAGAGAACAGAATGGAAATAAATTTGCTGTTGTGCGAGTTGAAGGACAGAGGCAATGTGGCTTACACTGAGAGAAAGCAAAAGTTTGATAGAGCTAATATATTAATATTATAATATAATATTTAAAATGTAATTAACCACAGAGAACCCGGCAAAAAAATGAAAATTAACCAACATAAATATAATTCTTTAGAGCCTAAACTAAGACTTTTTTAAGCTTTTAATAAACTTATGTCATAATCAAGGTAATATGACCCAAAAAATCTAAAAAATTAAGTTTTTTTTTCTGTGTTTCCGCCCAAGCAGCGCACCAGCAGAAGCTGCAGCCGAGGCAGAAGCATTTAAAAAGCGGAAATCAGGCAGACGGCATAAATAAACCGCATAGAGCCCCACACACACATGCACACCCAGAGACGTAATGCTGGTAGGTGTGCTAAAAAGAGACGGCCACAATGGAGTGCGAAAGAGAGGTCGCAGTTGCCTGGTGCAGACAGATAAACCAGAAAGCTTTGTCTTAGCTTTGTGGGCTCCACTCTTCCTCGACCCTCTTCCTTTTCCGGGGGGCTGTCAGGGGTTAAGACCGACCCTGGCATCAGAACCCCAACCGGCCCCTCTTCTAGTCCCTAGATCCCATATCTCACCGTCTACATCTCCATCCAGCTGTTTTAGTGCCAGGCTAAGCGGTTTTAAATGCATTCAAATGCAGAGTGTAAGTTTATGCAGGGCCAAGTGCATGAATAAATTTGGGTATGTCATTGATGCACCAAGAAAACAAAAGTGGCGCCCAACTCAAAAACAATTTCTTAAATTTTTGGAACCTAAAATATGATTTATCTTAATATTTTTATCAAAAGTCACCTATTTCTTACTACATTAAATAATCTTTCATAAGTTTCGAACCTCAAAAGTGATATCTCATAATATTTCCCCGTGAATGGCACTTCCTATCGTAAGTAACCTTTTCCTAACTACATAAAAAAATCTCAAGTATAATAGGGTGTACAAAAATATAAAAAAAACCTCAAGTATAAAAACTCTTTAAAAAAAATATTAGGAAACTATGTGGCGTATACAAATCCAATCTGAGCTTTGATTCAATTGTTAAAAAAATATATAAATAATTGCATACATATATATCCATACAATTCATAAGTCACAATTCCCCTGGAGTGTTTGCGACTTGTCTCGCCTTTGTCTTCATTTGACAATAAACCTGAATTATTTGCAACAATGAGATGGATTTCCCCCACTCTTGGCAATTTTCCTATATGCATATGCACATATGAACGATGTTCGTGTATATGTGTGGCTTGCCTAAGAGCATTATTACGACAAGTTGAGTGCTTTCAAGTGGCAACAGACCTAAACCCCGGATACTCCAGAATTTCTTCAATTTCTTTCAGTGGTGAGAGTTCACAGCGATGAATTTTCTTCTCTTTGGGGATTAGACATTGTCACCAAAGTGTGTGGGTGGTGGACGCCCATTATTCAGATGTATGTACGAACCTAAAATGATAAGAGGGAAACGAAATTGAATATGAAGTGTTACCATGCATTGAACATTAACTTTAGTTTCCACATGTTTTATGTATTTATAGGTATTATTAAGGAAACTTAACCTCAAATTAGGTTATATTTGGTTAAATACGATATTGAAGATACTTTGAAAGATACCATCTTTATAAAGTACTCAAAAGTTAAGAGATTAAAAAGGATGACAATGGGCCAAACGCAATAATTTGTTAGAAAACATCAAAGACTACCTACAGCTTACGTTCTGTTTATTCGGTAAAGGCCGGCAGCTGGGACAAAAGCTAAGCCATCCGACGGCTTAATCGAATGTCATGACCAACTGCAGCACAAATTGTTATTGCCTCATTATAAATAATCCAGACCCCCGGTCCAGAAGCACCCGTCCACCCGTCCACCCGCCCTGCCGCGTTTCCATGTTCTCCTACGCCGTCTGTCTCTGTGTAATTGCTCTAAGCGTTGTTAATGTCATTTGTTGTTGCCATACGATTTAACCCCTGGAACCCTAGGAACCCCAGAAACCCCGGCACCCCAGACACAAAAACTAGAGCACACAAATATCTCAATTTTCCGCTGGTGGTGGCAAAAGTTAGCACCAGAACATTGGACATCGCCAGGCATCGCCAGGCATCGGTAGAACCTGAGGCTGGAGTTTCTGGTGCAGCAATAAATTAGCATAAGCCCGACACGTAGCCCACCTTGTGACATAATGCCCAAAAGATGTTCCCAAAAAAATAATAGAGGGCTGGTTAGACCGCCACATATGTTGGCCTTTTCATTCGTCATCTGTGTCAGCCGGCTTTTTGGTGCCTTCAATCATTTTCCAACAGATGTTGAGGGACGTTTGATATGTTTGTTTTCCTTGGGCTTTTTTGGTTTTTCAGTCTTTGTGTTTAATTTTAGGCTTTCCAAAACAAACCAAAAATGAGCCCAAGTAGTCATCCATTAGGAGGCTAATTTGAGTCTCTTATAAACCCGGATATTTTGTGAAAGTATTATTATTTCCCAGAACATCCAAGCGTGGGCATAAAGTTTAATGTTTCCTTTAATTTTTAAATAAACTTTCCATCGCCTGAGGCGTTCTTCCAAAAATAAATTATGGACAACGCTATCTGTCTTCCTTCGTCCATTGTTCGCCATCTCAACTGTTAACAGGCTGAATGGCCAATCGAATGCCAATCGATAAATAATAAAGGCAGCCTGATCGAACCACCCCGGGACGCCTTCTCGCACCCCTTCGATTTCCATCATATCTGGTGCCCCCTTTTTTTACTTATTCCACCCTTGGGAAAAGCCGCGCGAGATGCGTACCAAAAAAGTGTTAAAAACGCATTCCGCAGAGGGAGAGAAGAGGAGGGCAAAATCTGCTTTGATTTCTCTCTTTGCATTGGGGTTTCCCTTGTACCCTCGAATTCTGGCCTATCAGACAATCGTAGGTGGGTAATACGTCAACAACTCATGATTTAATTTAAGAAAAAATATTATTTTGATCTGTAAATCCACAGAGTTTCTTAAAGCTCACTGATCGAATACTTTGTACAGGGTACACCCTCCTTCGATGCCATAAAAGACCTTTGCGTAATTTAGCTGTTTATTCCTTTTTCGTATCCGAAATTCCATAAAAAATGGCAATAAAATACTTTTCTAATGAAAAGGCAACTCGCACACACGTGTTGAACTGGCCATTAAGGGGACTTTATCCCCGAAAATTGCCAATGATCATTGAATCGCTAGTCGCTTTAATGTGCTGAGCACACTCCAAGAAACTCGATGAAAATATCGCTGATAACCAAACACACGCCAAGAAACTCGATCAAATATTTCTGGCACACACACGGTATCATATATTCACAGTTGACTTGAACCCGTTGCGAATTATGGCCATGTAAGCTGATTGCAGCGTTTAAGAAACGGCTTAAGGATGCACCTTCAATTTCCACGTGCAACAGAATGGAGCCACCCACAACCTTTCGCAAGTACTGACATAACTGTCAACAGTGGGTGCACTGACAAAAATATCGTTACTTTCAAAATAAATAAATAGTAAATGTAATGGTTGAAAACCGTTTTAAAAGAGGATGGTCAAGTTTTTAATGACTTTAAAATGTATATTGAATATTATAATAATAATAAATGAATTGAAGCCATTTTAGTGTGATAGTCAAGTGTAAATGAATTATTTCATCTATTTGATTTTAACTATAATAATAAAAACCTGTAGCATTAGAAGTGTTTCTATAAACTTTGTCTAAGACTCTAGAAAAAAAACTTGTGGCGCCCCCGGGTGGACGCGTACCACCAAACTTGTAAAAGACTTGACATATAGAACTTTTTTAAAAGTTTGTGATAATTTTCCCAGTGTTTGGCAAACTTGCGGCAAATTGAATTTGCAGGGAAGACGCTGTTGACTCCTCAGTGCACTTTAGCACGTAGTCCTAATGGCGGATGGGATGGCATGGGATTTGGGAGGTGGCAGGAGTTGCAAGTGGCGTATGGCGTATGTGTGCAGGGCAAAAAAGAATGGAAATGTTTATGCAAACAGTTTAAGTCACGAGTGAAGTTGGCAGCTTGGGGTGAGGCAAGTAGGTGGAAATGGAAACGGTGGCCACAGGTGTAGCCAGAGCCAACTGTGCGAAATGTTGCCATTTCCATGCTAAACGTTATTTAGCGTCTAGTTACATGCTCCACAAGCCCTGGAGCACATCCTCGGAATATTCCCACTTCCTTTTGCCGGCGCATAAAGCACCTCAATTATGGAGTCCATAGCCGAGTCTGGCGGGTGATTGGGTTACCAACGATGAATATGCAATGCACAGGAACTCGTTCATCCTTGGCATGTCCAATTTAACTTCGTTTCGCAGAGCCAAATCAGTTGCAGTGGTTGAAAGTTTTTTGTCACTCTAAAATGTAATTCGATTTGAAGTTTTTCGAAGGGAATTCGCACAGAAAAAGCGGGGTTCAATCATTGAGATTTTTTGTGTTTTAGGTTTAAGTGTAGATTTTCTTAGATATATTATTATATTTACTTGAAGATATCACTTTCATTTGAGAGCAAAAGACACTCCCGCTTTATTCGTTTATCGATGGCAAATAAATGTCTTTTGCTTTTATCTTCAATGCAGCCCCTCCTTCGACTAATTAAATTGATGGACCATGTGGAGTGGATTAACTTGCAACCCCGATTCGATTGAGTTTGAGGTTTCCGCATTCCGATTTCGAATCCCAATGCCAATGCCAATCCCAATTCGAATCCGAGTGCATGTAGTATATCCCAAGGTCAGAGAATTGTACGCACTCGAGCAGTTCCTCGGGGGTGGACAGTTTTTCTAGCCACCCTCGCTACATATTTGACGCTTCTTGAGCACGGGAAACTAAAACAGGAATAGAATAGAAGTGCGTTTCACAAAAGAGCACTGAAGAAAATTATACCCATTAGATTGTTACTTTATTTAATAATAACAAGTTGAAGTCTTTGGTTATTTTGGTGGCTAAAAATGATCTTATATAAAATTTACCACCAAGAACCTTTTTAAATATATACCTCTTTTTTTTACAGTGCACCAGCAGCAACAGCCACCAATAATTAAATCGACAAATGAATTCACACCCTTCGAACGACATGAGCATGGAACCCGACTAAATTACGATCGTGCTGGCCAAACAGTTTTTCTAGAGGGAGTTTTCGGCTTTCCCCCATTCTGGAGGGTTGACGAATTTCAGAAATTTCAAGGCCAATGACATCGGTCACTCTTTCCGGCTATGGGAAATCATTGATGGGATCCGATTTGTCTTTTTATTCATTCCTTTCCTGTTCTGATTCGATTTTTGGGTGGATTTGTTTGATTCCAGTTGGCTTCATTACTATGTATGTGTGTATGTATCCTTATGGAGGTGGTATATTTCGGATTCGAAATAATAGTTGAAGGAAATTAGTCACATTAGTCAAACTATAAGTATGAATACACTTTCGAAGTTGCTAGGAATTACAAATACCTTATTCAAAAAGTATTCCCCATTTCAAAATTATGGAAGCCGTTGTGACTTAAAATACTATTTTTGTTCCAAATTTTTTTTATAAATAGATAGTATTTTTTGTTTAAGGTATTATTTTTTTGTTAAAATAATTTAATATTATTTTTTTGTCTAAAAATTTAGTATTCTTTTTTTTGCTCCAAAATTAAATTAGTATTATTTTGTTCTAAAAATGTAGTATTATTTTTTGGTTCCAAAAATGTAGTATTATTTCTTGTTTCAAAATTGTAGTATTTTTTTTATACCAAAAATGTAGTATTATTTTTTTTTTTGAACAGATAGTATTTTACCTTTAAAGCTATATAAATGAGAAAGATTTTAAACCATTTTTGAAGTTATTTCAGGTGTTGAAGAATACGCACCCCTCTATATATATACCTTCTCCCCCAAATTAAAGACCAAGCTCTCCTCCCAGTATTCTCTAGTACCTCGAGCCACTTCTAGCGCCCAAATCACCTTATTTCCCCTGTCAAAATATAGAATAAAACAGACAACCTGTCAGTTTGGGCCAAGTGACAGGCGTCGGGCGAGGAACTATCCAATAAACTGATTGACAAGCCGGGAAAAGGAAAACTTTCTCGGCCATATGGAGGGATCCACTGGGCTCATAGGAATTTCGATGATTCCACAAGATTTTCAACTGGCTATAAAAACGTCAACGGACGGGGCGAAATGCGGGGCTCACAAATGAGCCGCAACTGGGGGGAAAATGGGGAAAACTCAGAGTGCGATTTCCCGGCCACCCTTTTGAAAATAAGTTCTCGCCTGCTCCTGCTGCATCTGCATCTGGTTTGCCCCTCCTAAATGCCTGCCCCGCCGCCTCCAGATGAAACAATTTACCAGCGCGCAGTCAATAAATTTCAATTAAGCAAACAGCCACTGCAAAACAACGCCCGCCCCCCATTTTCCATTGCATTTTCTCATTAGGTTTTTCTTGTTTTTATTATTTTCCCGTCTGCTTGTTGCTTTTGTTCATTTGGAATTGCGAATTCCTGTGTACAAACGGATCGGGATTTACGATGCAGGGCAGCGTATGCAAGTATCGATTTTAATTAATAAAAGTTGGGGTAATCATAAATGGAGTCGTTGAATATTAAAATGGGACTCAAAGAACAGAATTTAATATCGAGAGAAGAGTGTACTTATAAAGTCAAGGAATGAGAGCATTTTCAAACCATTATATTTAATATTATAATGATCATATAATACCTCCACATTACTTATTTTAAGGATTAGAAGTACATTATTGGGATTTCCCGAAATGAACAAAAATGTTATGTGTTTAATTTGCTGCCATAAAATGGATCAAACTTTATGCACCACCTAAGCCAGCCAGCCCATATGTTGTGATTATATTTTGGCCCACTTTTGGCCATTTGCACGATGCCATTTTATCGACCTTTGCCACAGAATACACAAGTAATTAGGGAGCAGACATTTCATGTAAGAAAGTTTTCGCATACAAAAATTATGACTTTCATAATGCTCAAGTGGCGGCAGGAACTAGTGCAGTCTCCTTCCGGCCCCCCATCCTGGGATAATGACTCCCCTCCGGGCGGAGGAAACCTCCCCGGCAATGAATCATGTCTACAGTAAGCTAAATATTAAGTGACTTCATATGGAACACACCCACCCACATGGGCATACAGACGCGGTCAAAGTAATAGCAGTTTGCAATTGATTTTGGGAAGGGGAATGTAAGTTATAAAACTAGGATTTTTGGTACTTAAAGGGGTTTTCTACTTAAAAATTAAGTTGCATTTAAGAATTTGCAATAAGTTAATATTTAATTTGGTATTTTTAACAATTATTATTTTATTTTTGATTTATAATAGAAAACTAAACGTTCAAAGTTATAAGAGTTAGCGATTGATTTAGGAAATGGGGAGGTATTATAACTAGTATTTTTGGTATTCGAAAAGTTGTTAAACTTTAAAATTAAATGGTTTATTAAACTAAACTTAAACTAAATATTAAGTGATTTTGTATAGATCATACCCACACTAATGAACATTCACAAGCCTTTAAAGTTATTGATGTACAGGATTCATTTTAAGAAGGGGTTAAATATGTTATAGAACTAGGATTTTTGGTATTCAAATAGTTTTTCTACTTTAAAATGATATAGCAATCTAAAATTTGCAAAAAGTAAATATTAAATAAAGTGTTTTCAACATTAATGATCATATATCGTCTTATAAAAATGCGTTTTATGTTGTTTTGGATATATATAATATATAACGAACCCATCACTACCATCCTCGCCGCCACTGTGCACACCTCGATATATGAATTTGGGACTGCGTTTTATATGGCCCGAGCTGGGCGGAAAAGTCACCCCTATATAGTGGGTGAAGTAGAACGAAAAACGCCTCACGGGAGCAAACGCCGTTAGAGCAATTTCGTTTTCGGTTCCTTTCGGCCTTTTGTTGCGGCACAATGAGGAGTTCTGAATGGCCCAAACACGCCCCCATCCCAAGGTTTCTTTCCTGTTTTTGCAATCAGAAACTATACTCGAAGGCAGGGAGGGTTTCCAAACGCCTCCCCCCGGGCATTAATCGATCATCGAAACGGAGTTCGAGTAGAAAATGGATCAAGTCGTAGGAACACTTTCCCTTGCGGAAAGCCACAGCATTTCCCTCTCTTTAATTTGCATTTTGATGTGGCATTTCCGGCATTTGACTCTATTTTCAGTATCTGTTTGATGTCTGGCAGCGAGACGAGGTTGCAACTCATCGAGAAATATTGCTGCGAGATATTTTTAAGACCCTGGCAAAAAGATCTGGCAAATATCAGACACCATGGGTCTCAAAGGAGTGGAGTTATAAAGGTGTATTGGGGCAGAGACCTGGGAACTTATAAACAAAATGCTTTATAATTCTGGGCTTTTAAGAATAGAGTTCCGCCAATACTAAAGCCAATCCCAACTAGTTCTCTGCGAAACCTTCACTTTTTTGCTGCATATCTAACTGACTCACTCGAGTTCCACCTATTAATCTCGAATAAGATCAATTAGTCATGACATCGGGGGGTTAATAAGCCCGAGCTGAGCTCGCCTAAATTGCTACTTAATTTATGCACATTTTCGAGTAGAATTCGGGCCAAAACAAAGGGGTTTCTTCGCTCAGAAGGGTGGGAACCCGAGGGTTTTTCGGTGTCAATTGCATGACAGTGCAGGGTTGCATTTAATTGCCATCCTGCACTGACTTCTTGCCACCTTCCCACTGGGTTCCTCCTCGAGCACTTCCTTCTGGCGAATGTCTGGCGTCTGGAGTTCCCCCATTTGAATGTTTTTGTTTCTGTTACGGTTGACACGTGTCCTGGACATGGAATGGGTGTGGTTTTCCACGGCGGAGTGCGGGAAAATCGGTTCCTATCTGCCCTGTGCATCTGCGACCTCGGGCCGGCACTTAATTGCCCAGCACTTCCTCTTCTTACTGGCATAATTGTTTTTAATTTTTTGTGTAATCCTCATTTCTTGCTCCATTTAAGATGAACTTCTTTGATATTAAACATGGCATATTTATTGTAAAAGCCATAGATGTCCAGCTCTCATAACTATAAATAAAGATTATATTATTGGTAAATAAATAAAAATAAAATTTATTGGTTAATTAACCACTTTTCTACTCTCATAATTCTAAATAACTATTATATTATTGGTAAAAACTTAGAAAAAAAACTACTTTATTATACATGGTATATTTCTCTTAATAGTCTTAGTTGTTCAACTCTCATAATTATAATAACCATTATTATACAGCTAGAAACCCACCTTGGAGTGTCAAATTTATTTCTCCATTGATTAAATAAATTTATTTAAATGATAACCACTTTCTCAAATGGCCTTAGTTATATGTAAGGTTTGTATTATTATACAAAAAACTACTTCAGACAGTTTAGTTTACTCCTCCGCCTATAAAATTAAGTCAATCGACTGTTAATCACTAGCATAAATCGCCAGATTCTTTATCAATTTAAACGGAAGAGCATATGCAATGAAAATACCTCTTGGCTGTGTTCTTGCATTAATGAACGCCTGTATGTACCTGTGTTTACTAACCCACTGAGACGTGACTTATGGCCACCAGCGGCGAAATAAGTTAAGATTGTATGTGACCGAATGGCGAATATTTCTGGCCATTTATCGGTGCCATGGAAAAACGACGGCCGGTGAAACAACATGAACCATTAAAAAACCAATTGAAATGTTCGACCGGGAAACAATGGCTTAGTTGTATTAAAAAATAGAATATATATACGTATATGTGGGGGAGCAGTAGCCGTTACGCGCCAACAATTTCGCTAAACAAATGAAAACAGACGAATAAAATTTGTCAATGTAAAATGCAACCAGAATCGAATTCGGAGCGGGTCGTGCCCACATCTAGAGTAAATAGCTACCAGTACTATCCAGTAAAAAATAAACAGATCGCCTTGAGTAGATTAAAGATAGTTGTACAAAACAAGATCTAATCAGAATTTAACGATTTGAGATTCCATATAACGATGTTATAATATGATTACTTTTTTATAATATTATCTAGCATATACAAATAGTTTCATGATGAAAACCTATTATAAGGAGTATTACAGCATTAAAAATACCATATGACTCAATAGTATTTATTTATTTTACTTTTACTATTTTACTACCAGTACTATCCAGTAAAAAATAAACAGATCGCTTTGAGTAAATTAAAGATAGTTGTACAAAACAAGATCAAGATATAACGATGTTATAATATGATTACTTTTTTATAATATTATCTAGCATATACAAATAGTTTCAAGATAAACCCTATTATAATATTATCTAGCAAATAAAAATAGTTTCCAGTTAATAGCCCATTATAAACAGTATTCAATGCTAGATATACCATATAAGGACTCAATACTATTTATTTATTTTACTATTGGTATTTTACTACCAGTACTACCCAGTAAAAAATAAACAGACTGCCTTGAGTAAAGGTAAAAGTAAGATATTTTCATGATAGAAGATCTAACTACTATGAATAAATTTTGTAATGCTATCTAGGATATAAAGATAGTTTCAAGATACAAGCCTATTATGAACAGTATTTACCTTTTTACATACCACAGAATCCCTCAATACTATTTATTTATTTTACTACTGGTATTTTACTACCATATAAACACCGCATACCAGTAAATACCATATAAGAATGTTATAATATGGTTAGATTATTATAACTAAGATCTAATCAACTATTTATATGTGGTATATATTAACGACCCAATACTAAATAAATAAAATTGCCTCAGAAAAGAATCGAAGTCTATGAGCCGATCCAATGTTTTGCAATCTTAGCTTTATGAAGATTGGATTCGTGCAAAACTGCGAAAGTCGAAAGCTAATTAGGAAAATTGCAAGTCTCGCCGATTACAACACAAAGTTGGATGCACAAATCGGGGATCGGTTATGCAATTATTATGCAAAACAGAAACCGAAACTAATACGGCACGAAATAACCATTAGAGATATACAGCAGGCGGGCTAATGGAGATAAGTAAAATCCATAAGAATATGATTGAATTCATTCATAATGATATTATCTTAAATATGGAAAACAATATAAAATCATATTATAATACATTTTAAACCCTATATCTTCAAACTATTTACTTATTTATAATTTTTCTGACTGTGATAATAGATTGGTTTCTTAAGAGGACATATATATTATATCATATCATATCATATTATATCATATCACATCATCTCATATCAAATAAGTCTCGCCTGCACCCGCCTTGAGATGCGAAATGCAAAATCTGGTTTGGTCATTGTCGTATTTCTGCCATGATTTGGATTTGTTTGTTGCTTCCTCAAGGCCTTCGATTGGGGGGAGTTGTTTGCTCTAGTACTCCGCACAGTGAGACAAATACATCCGCTGGAACAATAACGCAAGGCAAACAAGATGCGAAATAATTGAATTTAATTAACATGGGAAAAGACCAAAGACAAGAGGGAGGAAGATTTCCATGTGGGTGAGCCGATGGGGGTCACAAGTAAATAAATAAATAACTCTCGGCACTGTTTGCAGAATTCTGCTGCATTGATTGCCCTCAAGTGTTGAGGGTTAATTAAGTGCGGCATCGTTTTATAAAAATGTTGTCGCCAGATGGTAATGTTGGTTCCATTACTAAGGTTGCAGAATAGAAAGTAATATATAGAATATTGTTTTTTTAATTTTATTATAATGTTGGTGAACTCTCCTATTTCAGTTATTTGAGTATTTCTGAGTAGGTTTACAAATTCTAGATATCCTTACTTTTTTCTTTAACATACCATCAAATCTATATGATATGATATGAATCAAAATCACAAATTAAGTTACAACTGACTAAATGTATATAAGTTTTCTGTAGGTACATTATTTTCTATAATATTTATATCTTAGTTAAAGAAAAGTTATAGTACCATAGATCCTAACTTTGATCTTGAAGATAAAACAAAATAATATATGTACATCTTTATTTCTTAACTTTTTATGTTCATAAATGTTCATATCCTAGTAAAGAAAAGTTAGAGTTCGTTATATCTGATCTTAAATACTAAAGACATACTAATGAAAATAGAAGAGTTAGATATAAACAATTTCCTAAAAGTACCTTAGTAAATACTTATGAATACAAAGAGTATTATATTATTATACGTACAATATTTTTTGTAATCTTCTTATCCTTATTAAAAAAAAGTTATACCATAAATCTATATAGTTAAGTTACCATATTTCTTATTCTTGATCTTAAAGATAAAACCGCTTACTTATAAAAAAAAAGTAGTGTTGCATAGTAATTTTATTTTGGTAAAGAACTTCATAGTGGTATCTCAGTATTAATAACTACCCCCATATCGTTTTCTTATTATTCTTTTAAGAAAAGTTTTTTTCATTACATCAAATCATTGATCTTGAGTATAAGAACATATAC
This sequence comes from Drosophila biarmipes, assembly GCF_025231255.1. Lineage (NCBI taxonomy): Eukaryota > Metazoa > Arthropoda > Insecta > Diptera > Drosophilidae > Drosophila > Drosophila biarmipes. The sequence goes on along the minus strand of NC_066611.1, from coordinate 8,425,209 downwards.
TAAGGAATAAAAAGAGTTTAGGACAGTAAGTTATGAAAGAACTTCCTAGTGGTATCTCGTTATCAATAAGTCCCACCCATATTGTTTTTTATTCTTTAAAGAAAAGTTGTTCAATAGATCATATCATTGATCTTGAGTATAAGAACATATACTAATGAATAAAGATGGTTTTAGATAGTCAGTTGATCTTGAGTATAAGAACATATACTAAGGAATAAAGGGGGTTTAGGAAAGTAAGTTATGAAAGAACTTCCTAATGGTATGAAAGAACTTCCTAGTGGTATCTCGGTATCAATAAGTCCCCCTATTATTTTTTTTAATATTTAAACAAAAGTTGTTCAATAGATCATATCGTTGATCTTGATTATAAGAACACATACTAATGAATAAAGAGGGTTTGGGATAGTAAGTTTTGAAAGAACCCCTAGCCGTACCTCGGTACCTATAAAGCCACCCGCTACTGTGTTTTGGCCGTGTTCCTCGTCGTTCGCTTACCTTTAGAGTAAATGCTGCCAGAAATGCTAAGCTCCAGAGCCAGCAGAGTGGTGGGACGGCTTTTTGCCTTTTGAGTCGGATTCTAGTAGTGGCTTTGCTTAGCTGGTACAACATCTTGGGGCCGTCGTTTCGCTGTTTTCGCTGTTGTTTTCTGCTCCTGACTCTCTTTTGTTGTCTGGCTTGTTTTCTGTTAACTTGGCGATTTTGTGCGATTTTCGGACTGTGTATTTCGCTAGTTTCTTTCGATTTCGGGCATTTTCAGCGCGAGTTTAGTCTTTACTTTGATTAAATGCATTGTTTTCACAATTGTTTCGGCAGCGCGGTAAAATTTTTGTTTTCTTCTGGATCCAATGGGTTGAAATTGTGGTTTTTTAAAATTGATTAAGACATTTTACTTGTGATCTGCAAGAGGAAATAAACTATAAATAAGTGTGGCAGCGCGATCGCTAGAGGGAGAAGGGGCGATGCTGTTGCTGTCTCACTCTCTACCTGCTCTGCTCTTCCTCTTCCTCGACACTTTGCGCTTGCGCCAAGAGCTTTTTCAGATTTTTTTCATTTTCTGCGACTCTATCATTTATGAAAAAAAAATACAAATGAAATAAATTAAAAAGAAAATATTTATTGTCAATGTCTTGGTTATCTTGAATTAATTAAAAAATATATGTAAACATTTCCATAAATTAAATATTCATTTCCAGCAGGGAATCACAAATTCCAGGAATGAATATTAATGAAATAGCCATTCTATTCCAGTTAAAAAAACAGGAATGCTTCATTATTCAACGCATACATTTTATTTAAATTTAAATCCTAATCGCAGATAAGTGCTAATTAATTGCACACTCTTGTGCAGTTGCAAAAAAAATGCTGATCAACAATTTAGCCTCCGCTGACGTCATTGAAATATTTAAAATCTCGCCAGCGAGCGAAAAAAATCAAATAAATATGAAAAATAAATAAAACTAAACGCCTGAAAACCAGTTCTGCAAAATCGAAACCATGCACGCAGCGAAATTCGGGCAGATTGTTTCTTTAAGATGGTAATATTTCAAACAGATTACATTTATTTATTTATTTATTATAAAAATAAACACGATGAAATGTTTGATATTTATGGGCACTATTTTTAGTAATGGCTCTTTAGTTTCAGAACCCATGCCAATTTCGCTCCGTGTATGTTTTGTTATTCTTGCTGTTTGTTGTTGTTTCTGGCGCTTGGCAGCATTGCCATGCAAAAAGACCTTCAACTTTGTTGCAGAGAGCGGGCGGGAGAGAAGAGCAGATTGACATGATTGATCTCGCGCGGAAGAGAGCGTCCGACAGAGAGGGAGAGGGAGAGGGAGAGAGCTTTATGATCTCGGCACATAAAACACAAAAACAAAACAAAACAAGTTTTTTTTTAACGTATTTCTTCACTTCTTATTTATTGTTGAATGTGGGACAAGTTTCTTTAAGGCGGCTGGAACCCTTTCGCAATTTTCATATTGATTATTTAAGCGCTTATTGGGCAGCACAAACAAAACGCCGAAAGATAACCGGAAGTGGAGAAATTCGCCGCAGTCAAATGAGGCTGTGCGTGGAAGGGAGAAAGCAACGGCATGCCAAAAGAGAAACAACAAAAAACAGTTGCATAGGTGTTGCTGCCACCTCTCTCGCTCTGTCTGCCCCCAACGCCCCCACTCTGTGGCGCTTTTTGTTATTGTTGCACACGCACACACACGCACGCACGCACAACAAACAACTCTCAATTTCTGCTTTTACTCGAAGCTTTATTTCTTACGTTTTCCACTGCGTTTCTCAGATTTTCCCATTCAACACGCCACCAAAAACAAAATCATTTAAATATACACACCGAAATTTTGCATATTTTTTTTGGAAATATTTCTGTGTTGTCGTGGGCTTAAAAAAAATAACAAAAAACGAACACACGCACACGCACGCGACAGCCACACAGACGCAGAAAAAGCGGAACGGACAGCGGCAATAGACAAATCTCCGAGCGCTCGCGTCTTCTCGTCCGTCCGCACTCCCGTTCGAAACACACACGAAAAAAAAGTTTGGATTACTGCGCTGCGAATGGGCAGCCCCTGAAATTTAAACGCGAGCAGAGAGACCAGCGCTCCGGCGCAGCAGGTATTTTTACGTTTAGCGGCGTCTGGCGGACGGTCACACCGGCTGATTTCGAATTTTAACAGCACTGTTAGGATGCGCCGTCTTCTAACAGTGGCAGAGGAAAAGCTGCGGTGTAGGCCTCTGCCTTGGTCTTTAAGTCACATATTTTTATTTATTTAGTATTAACATTTATTTTGCTTATTTTTTCCTTTTAAAAAGAACCGCCATCGTTGAAGCTCTATTCACCTGAGCTGGTGAGTATTGTGTCGCCGTGGTGAGTTTGCTGCAGCACCACCGTTATTCGGCAGCGGTGCGTGCGAGCAGGACAGCTATAGCTGCCCATTAGGGCGCGCAAATTTGAATTTAAATATGAACAAAATTGTTAATTTTAATATTTAAATCATTGCTTCATTTATTTTGTTTAGACTGCCAGTAAGGTTTATTTCTAATTAATATAAATAATATAATGTAATTATTGTTATTGCATGAAGCTCCCTTGACTGAAGACAAATTATTTTATTAAAATGTTAGAGCACCTTTAACAAAAATAATTTCAGCTTTTTCTAAGTTTTTAGGTTTTATTCTTTGTGTGATTCTCCAAAAACCATCTTTTTAGCAGGATTTCCATCATAAAAGATTTCTTGATTTTTTAAATACTTTATCATTTTTTCTTTTATTTTAAAAGTATAATTGTTTTTTATGTGGACACTATTTTATTAACTAGTTTAGTAGTACGTCCAAACATAAGCTCCTAAAAAATGTAGTCCTTTACTTTTTTTCTAAATTAAAGTTTGACTACATTAACTTTACTTTTGATACACACATTTTTGTGGACAATATAAACTTATTTTGGCAAGGAAAAAAAGATACATATGAAGGTGTATATTTACGTAAATGTGGATATTGTCCATAAATTGAATCAAATCCTATCACTAAGGTGAGCTCTTACACTTAAAGTAAGTTTTTTAAAATAATTTTTATTTAAAAATGTTGAGTATTCAAGAATCTAAAATAAATGTAGAAAAGTCAATGGAAACAAATAAATGCAATATTTAATATTTGCATTTTAATTTTGTTGATACAGAAATAGATTTTTTTACTTTGTACATTATTTTTTATTTCAATTAAAATAAAAACTTGGCACTTTCTACTTAAAATAGGTGCTCAAAAACAATTTTTTAAATAAATGTGGATAGCTGCACTCTTCTTAAGAACACCGCTTAATACCCACAGCTAAGTCCATTAAATAATTTATGCATATCACCCAATAAAACAATTTAGGTCGCACTCATTCCATACCCACCAGGAAAAGACACTAATTTTCTTTGTATAATTTATTGTTTATTATCGTTCCATCTGCGTGAACTGTTACTGATTATTATAATTAATTATTGTTAATTACGGGCTATTTTTAATTGCTATAGTTTAGCAAGTTCTAAAAAGACGTTACACAGTATTATTCTTACGTAGATTATACCTTGACAGTTGACATTACACTTAAGGCTAGGTATTAATATTACTAAAAAAAACGTATCTTTTTGGGGAGAATAACAACGCAAGGAAAACAAACAAAGATAAATGAAGGGATATACCAAAAGTGTTTAAAGAGCACAACTCGTTTGGACAAACACTGAACGATTCGCTGGGAAATTAGCATTGGACTTTTAATTGAACTACACACTAGACAAACCGAGTAATAATTAAAAATACAAACAAAAAATTGAGCTAAACGAAGAGTTAATAATATGTACGCATACGTTTATAGCTAGCAGAATTTTGCTATAGACAGAAAATAACGAACCCCCACGACCGCCCGAAACCACCCGCCGCCCCAAAATTACCACTAGAACCACCTCCACTTCCCGAAAAATAGCTACTCCCCTGCGATAGGCCGGTGATAAGAACGCAACGCCAAGGACGATGGCAAAGGCTTTGATAACAGGTCACTCTGGCCTTGTGAGTATTGGGCTACAGTAAACTTCGCTAGCACGAACTTGACCGCCTCCTCTGAATTTAAAAATAATTTGGGACCTCGACTCAAGATTCTTTTAAAAGTTATCTCTATGTTTAAATATTATTGTGGTCTTTAAAATTTAAATCATTTTAAATGATTTTCAGTTAATACCCGGTCTTGATTACGCAAACCTTTATTACTTGGTTTTAATAAAAAAAAAATTGTTAAAATCTTAGTATAATTCGATTTTTTCCAAAAGTTTAGTGAACACAATCGTTTTTTTATCATTTGTTCACTGTGCATTGATTTAATTCATGCTTCCCTTATATAAATTCTTTCAAAATTTTAAGCAAATTTCGAGAAACTATAAATTTCTTGAGTGTAATTCAAATTGCCTAAATTGTAAGTATAAATTTTATCAGAGTTTTGGCTTCCCTAGTTTTTGATTTGGTATTCCATTTGTACTTGCGTACTAAAGAGTTTTCCAACACTAACAGTTTGCGCTTCGATTCAACAAAATCCTAAAAAATCCTAACTAAAATGCACTGTGAATTTGGGGGTATTCCAAATTTCCATACTAAACTAGCATCAATTTGTATAATTTTTGATTTCTTTCTAAAGCATGCCTAAAAATATTAACAAATAATAAATTCAAATTTCCGGGAGACTTTGCAGTTCAATTTAGAGAAGTTTGACTGTGGCGATGGCAAAAGAAATAAAAAATCGAGCGTTTAGTTGCCATCGATTGCGAAATCCGTTTAACTATTACTGAGTCGTTGCTAGCGTTCCAGACTTAGGGCAAAATAAATATATATTGTTTGTTTTTTGTACTCTCTTTACACTGGTGTGCCGGGGGGGCGGTGGGCGATGACTGGGAAACCGGGAAACCGGGAAAGCGGAAAAGCGGGAAATGGGGCTTACATTTCAACTAAAACCGAAGCCGAGCACTGATCTACTGCTCAAACACACCCATGCACACGGACGCACTCGTGCTCACACTCACTCACTCGTATTTACAAATTAAACGTAATTACATAACGAAGATTGATTATTATTATGGAACGCCCGCTCAGCGGCGCACACATATAGCCGAACTACTTCGCAGCGATTCCCAAAATGTATCTTCCACTTCAACCCGGCGATCATCGTGATCAGATTGTTATTACTGCCATAATCTCGAAGTAAATGCGCCCTAATTTCCTGAGGAAACCATAATGAAAGCAGGTGAATAATCAGAAAACTAATATTTTTAGCTCGTGATTGAGAATGCACTTTGAAACGGGTTGAAAGGTAGGAGGCTAAAACCAGAACTGGCGGGAATTCCCATGTAATTACAGGGTTATTGCATTACAAACTCTGTTTTCTCTTTTTAAACCAGGCTTTTGAATAGCCACTGTAAGCAAATTGCTTAATAAAATGTTTGGAATATCAACACAGGTTTCCTCTCTCTCTCCCTCTAAAAACATTATTTTTGGGCCAAGCCTTGAAAGCATCTGATACATTTTGGGTTTCACTTGCGATGTGAGCCGCTGGGGGCGTCCCTTGCCACACCCAATTAGAAGGCAAACCAGGAGCCGTCAGCCCGTCATCGCAGCGTGCTGGTCAGGGTTCGATGCAGAACACTGGGGCGCGCATGGATCGACTGCGGCGGTGGCGGCGGCGGCGTATTGCTGTGTGGATCTGGCGTGTCGGGCGCCTCGCCGGCACTCAAGCTGCTGGCCGGCGAGAGCGTGCAGGAGGCGGCTTCCATCTCGCTGAGGCAGCTGCTCAGCTGCCGGATCACGCCCGGCTGCGAGGACTTGCTGCGCTCCCTCAGCTGCTCCCGATCCCGGTCACGGTCGCGCTGCTTCTGGTGCTCCTGCTGAAACTTTCTGGCCGCCGTCACATTGACCACACTCACCGACTTGGAAATGGAGCTCTTCACCGACGAGGGAGCCGGCGGCACCAGGGCCAGGGTGGGCGTGGGCGATGGCGCCAGCTCCTCGAGGGTCAATGTGTTCGCTGGCGAGCTGTAGCCATCGTCCATCAGGCTCTCCATGGACTGACCGCCAACCGAGTCGCCCGAATCCACACTCTTATGCAGGTTCTCTATCAGATACAGCACAATCCGCTCCAGCTGCTGGGGCGCCTGGGAGGCGGGCAAATCGGGACTGCTGCTCTGCGTGGGCATCTCGGCCTTGATGATGGTCGAGAACTTCTCCTTCATCTCCTGCACCTTCTGCCGGCCCGCCTCCTCGTCCAGCAGCGTGTTGACGCACAGGAAGGAGTGCACCTTGTTGCTGCCACGATCGATCTCCAGAAAGCCCTTCGTATGCAGGTAGATGAACCGACCGTTCCGGGACAGCAGCCGGTAGCAGCTCTCTCCGTAGTCACTGTTGCAATCGTACATCTGCCGAAGGGCCACTATCACCCAGCGCACGTCGTCCAGGTGCATGAAGCAGAAGGGGCTGAGGTTGCGCACCTGTTTGGGGGAGGAGAACAAACATGATTAGCCATGAACTGGAGGCGGGAGGCGGCCATGTCAATATACCCACCTCATCTTTCATGTAGCCCGCCACCAGGCCAATCCGCTGATCACAGTCGATGATGCTGCCGTCGATTAGGTGCCTCGTTCGGTACTCCAACTGGTAGGATTCTGGCTGCCTGTAGATGGTCATGCCCAGCGGTGCTTCCGTCTCCTCGGGCGCCTGTTCCTTGCGCAGCACCCTGGCCATGGCCACGAGCACAATGTCGTTGCCACTGATGCCGTGCAGCGCCGCCTGGGCAATGGCATCGTGCTGGGGCGGCACAGTCGCCGCTTCTGCCGCCACCGCTGCGGCCGCGGCCAGCATATTGTTGTTCCTGGAGCGTCGTATCAGCTGGGAGACAATGGGATAGTTGGCAGCAGCCCCGCCGGTCAGCGAGGAGTCGCTGCGGCGAAAGCAGCCGTCGATCTTCACGCTCTCGTAGTGCCGCGTGGCCTCCGCCCGCGTGGAAGCCCTGGCCAGGCGCACAGTGAAGCAGCGACGATCGGCACGCAGTCGTTCATCGATGGCCGCCAAATGGGTAATGCTCCGCGGGCTGGGCGTCCGTCGGTTGTAGGGGTGCTCCACGTCCGCATCCTCCTCCTCGTCCTCCTGCTGCTGCTGCTGCTCCTGCAGACGCTGCTCCTCCGTCTCCATTTCCTCCTCGTCCAGGTCACTGCCAGAGGCCGAGGCCGATGTGGATGTGGAGTGCCCCTGCTGGGGATTGTGGCCCTGCTGCTGCTGCTGGTAGAACAGGGTCTCTATATCCCGGGGTATGAGCTGTTGCCGCAGCAGGGCCTGATCCTCGGGATGGGTGATCTGCAGCAGATTCTGGCCATACAGGTCGGACTGACAGTGGCCCAGGAGCTGCTCCACGCTGGAGGAGACCAGCACGATTTGGCCGCTGCAGGTGAGGGTGAGGAAGCAGCTGTCCAGCAGTTGCATAAGCGTGTCCGTGAGATGCAGACTGGGATTGGCCAGATCTGCGCCGAGTCCCGCCGTGCCCTTCAGGCTGGGCTTCCGCCGGCGCCGCGAGGCGGACTTACCAAAGACATACTGCAGTCTCAGGCCATGGGTGGCGAACCTGAGGACGGCGGTCTTGTCCAGGCGACGCGAGGACTCGGCTGCATGCGGCACCATGGTGGCCAGCTCCTGGATGCTGGCGTTCAGCTTGTCCCGTCGCTGCTTCTCGGCCAGGTTGCGGGCCTCCCGGCCGTTGGCCGGGTCAGCGGAGGAGCCCGATCCGGAGCCAGAGCCTGCGGAGCCCGAGGAGCCCGTGGAGCCAGTGTTGCCCGCCTCTGCTGCTGCCATTGTGCTTGCCGGATTTTCCACCCTTCTGTCGTGGCGTGTTTCGTGGTGGGGGCGGCGGTGGTGGTTTTCCCACGGGCAGTCCTCGCTTTATGGATTTTCCCCTTTAATTGGCGCCTTGCGGTAGATGAAAATCGTCACTCTCCATAACAGAGTGTCCGCTCCACTCCGCGGCTAAAATTTTATATACAAATATTTCCTCTTAAAATATTTATACTTTTTTCTCCTATTTTTTTCAGCCTTTTTGTTTTTGTTTTTTTGTTGGTTTTATTTTTTTTTTGTTTTTCTGCTGCTTTAAAGTTTTCAAGGTCTCGCTTATGCTGGCTGTTGTTGTTGTTGTTTTGCCCCCTCTGTCGTTCTCTCTCGCACACACACACACACACGTCGCTCTCACGCAACGTACATATGTTTTCTCTTTTCGCTTTCGTACTTTTCCACTTGCTTTTAGTCTTATTATTACTATTATTTGTTTCCCTATTTATTTATGCGTTTCGCCTTGTAGTTTTTTTTCCGTTTTTTTTTTTGATTGCGTTGCGAATCTGAATCTCCTGCCTGTTGTTGTTGTTGCTGCTGCTGCTGGTGGCGTTGTTGTTGTTCTCTGGTTGTTGTTGTGCGCCCGCGATGGGGCAAGTTGCGAGGGCGGGGGTGGTTTAAGCAATGCTTGCACTGGTTTTTGTTTATATTAAGTGATTAACTGTTTATTTTTAACATTTATTTTATAACAATAAACATTGGTTCGGTTGGCCAGGCTAAAAACTATCGATACATCGATGTAACTGTCTGCGGTGCCAGCAGGTTCTCACTGGGCCGCACTGCAGTGGGCACCTCGCATCCTGCTTGTCATCGATGTTAGGCCTTTGTGGAATTAAATATGGAAAACAGCTTGCGAGCTTGAAAAACATAAGTATAAAGGTTTTCTTTTACAGATAATTAACTACAAAAATTAAATAATCGGTTTTAAGTAGCATAATTTCATTGAAATATAATAAATGAGTGCCTTCAATTACTATCGATAGCAGAGCTTATCCAGCTGCCTATCGATTCTGTCATCGCTATCGGAATTGGCGCACTTTCTTGTTTACGCACTGCTTTGCATTTCGTTTGCTGCCGAAATTTGCAATTTTTCCAATAAAACCTTAAGAAATTACTGAGCAACTATGGACGCCTTTGATCCACGCTCGATTGTCAACGGCGGCATGCTGAAGCAGTTCTCCGGCCAGACCGTGAGCATCATGGTGCGCGTGGAGAGCGTGGCGGGCTCCACTCTGCTGGCCAACTCCACGGACAACCACAAGCTGAAGATCAATCTGCCGGGCGAGCTGAGTGCCGCCGACGGAGCCTGGGTGGAGGTGATTGGAGTGCCCCATGGCGCCGACACCATCAGGGCCAAGGAGGTGGGTGCCCTTGCTCTTGGAGCTCGTAGTCCCTGGGAAGACTCCTAATCCCGGTATTCTCCCCTTTGCAGGTCATTGAATTCGGCGGCGAGAACATCGACTTCGACAAGGATGGCTACAATGGCTTGAGTCACCTGATCAACAACGTCAAGTCCTTCTACCGCAGCGGCTAGGAGTCCATCATCCCACTATATCCACATCTAGTGCTTAGAATTACATGTACCTTAAGCTAAGTTAATCCATTTTTTTTAGAATGCTCGCAAAAATCAATGGCTGAAATAAACCAAAACTATTTGGCATATTTGTTTGCTTGCTATTGGGCTAACTTACTCATCCTAGCTCTGAATCAAAGTTCATTTGTCACAAGCTTTCTTATAAAAGATCACTCTTCAAGCGAATTCTAATCTTCTCAATGAAAACTTATAAACAATAAATGATTTCTATCAGTTACCAAAAGCTTTCCAATTTTTGATGATTTATCAAGCATTTTCTAACATTAATCTATAAGTTCTTAAGCTTAGATTTCACCCAGTGTGTGAATGTCACATAAAAGCCTATCCAAGGTTAGAATTCTCTTCTGTACTGCCCCAAAACCCATAAAACTACAAAACACAATCCGTTCTACAGCTTTCTTGTGTAATAACTTTTACTTCCACAATTTGTTATTGTATATATGTTGGTATAAAAAGGCTAACTAGCGGATAAACCATTCAACAGTTGAACAATTAACATGCGGCGAGCCGGCTGACGAGATGATGACCAGGGGCGGGGACTCCAAGTCCTTGTGAAGCTCCAGGGTTATTGCAGCACCGCCGCATTGGCCACCACGCTGGGATTGTTGACCACCTCGCCCAGCGAATCGAGAACCTCCTTCCTGTAGTCATCGAACTCGCCGTCGATCTCGTTGATCGACTGATCCTCGATCACGTAGAGAGTGCAGCCCGTCTCACGGATCAGTCGCTCGTCGTGGGAAACAATGATCACGCCGCCTTCGTACTCGTTGATGGCCTCCGCCAGGGCGTCGATACTCTCGATGTCCAGGTTGTTGGTGGGCTCATCGAGAATCAGCACATCCGGCGCACTGAGACACAGCTCGGCGAGGGCCACGCGAGCCTTCTGGCCACCGGACAGATCCTTCATCTTGATGGTGTGCGCATGGCTGACCAGACCAAAGGAACCCAAGGCCTTGCGCGCCTTTTCGTGCGGCAAATTGAACAGGCGCTGCAGATACTCGGCAGCCGATTCCTCTGCCGTGAGATGCTCGCCGGAGTGCTGGTCGAAGCGGCCCACGTGAAGGCGGTGGTTCTTGCGCTGCTCACCCTCCTGCGGTTCCAGTTCGCCGAGCAGCAGCTTTAGGAACGTGGACTTGCCCACACCATTGGGTCCCACGATGGCCACGCGACTGGTCAGATCAATGCCGAAGTCAGCCTTGATGAAGAGAGGTTTTTGGCCCGGAAAGGCGAAGGTTACATTGTGCACACCCAAAATGGGCGGCTGGAGCTGCGATGGCTCCGGGAAGCGGAACTTGACGATGTACTCCTTGGGCCTGGCCAGCAGCTCCTGCGGTCCCTCGTCCTCGTCCTTCTTCTGCTGCTTGGACTTGTTCTTCTCCTGCTTGCGGGTAAGCGACTCCTTCTGCTTCTTCTCCGCCGCCTTCTTCGACTGGCCGTGGGCCTTCAGCTCGCGCAGCCGCTTCTCCTGCTTCTCGTACTCCTTGATCATCTCGCGGCGCTTCTGCACGTACATCTTCTTGAACATGGAGTAGTTGCCCTTGTAGTACTGCAGCTTCTTCTGGTCCAAGTGAATGATCTCGTTGCACACGTTGTCCAGGAAACTCTGGTCGTGGGACACGATCAGCAGGGTCTTCTTCCAGCCCTGCAGATAGTTGTCCAGCCAGATCACAGCGTTGAGATCCAGGTGATTCGTCGGCTCGTCGAGCATGAGCAGCGTGGGCTCCAGATAGAGGGCTCGCGCCAAGGAGACTCGCATGCGCCAGCCACCGGAGAACTTGTTGGTGGGTCTGTCCTGCATTTCCTTGCTGAAGCCCAAACCGGCCAAGATTCGGCGGGCCCTGGCCTCCGCCGAGTAGGCTCCAATGGCCTTCAGCTCCGTGAAGGCATCGTTAAGCTCCTCCTGAACACTCAGATCTCCAGCGGCGAACTGCTTCTCCAGCTCATCCGCCTTCTTCAGCATCTCTGTGCGGCGCACATCCGCTTCGAGGATGGTATCGATGGCCGTCTTGTCAGTGGCCACCACTTCCTGTTCGCAGAGCAGCACATCGATGTTGGGCGGTATGGCGAAGGCACGGGTGGCAATATGCCGGAGGAGGGTGGTCTTGCCGTGACCATTGGGACCCACCAGGCCATAGCGGCGGCCATGGGCAATCAGCAGGTTGGCGTTCACAAACAAATCGTTGCCTGAATGGAATGGTCTGGTTATTTATTGATCAAGTGACTTGGCAATGACTCACCCTTGGCCGAGATGGTGAAATTCTCTATCTTGATGTCCACGGCGTGTTCCAGAGCCGCCTGCTGGCCGGCGCTCTTCTGCACCTGCGACATGGTGAAATTGTTGTCCAAATCGGAGTGCCCGGCACCGCCCTTCTTGGTCATCAGCTCCATCTGGCGCTCGTACTCCTGCTGCTTCTTTTGCTTTTTCTTCTCCTTGTGGGTGAGCTTCTTCTCCTTGGTCTCCTTGCTGTCCTCGGACTTGGGCTCCGCCTCTGCCTCGGCATCCTCCTCGGGCTCTGGTTCAGGTTCGGCTTCGACTACGGGTTCGGGTGTCTTCTCCTTGAGACTCACGGCAGCCACTTTCTCGCTGAGGGCCTGCTCCACTTTCTGCTCCTCCACTTCCTTTTCGGGCTGCTCATCCTCCTCCTCGGGCTCCTCTTCGTCCTCGCTGGCCGCCAGTTTCTGTTTCTGCTTCTTCTTGGACTTTTTAGCTGCAGGCTTGTTGGACACCAACTCCTCCTCCTCGTTGTCCTCATCCAGCAGATCTTCAGCAGCCTCCTCATCCTCATCCTCGCTCATGGCAAACTTGTTCTTCTGCTGGGCCTGCTGCTTCTTCTTGGACTTCTTGGAGGCGGGCTTGGCGGCCACAGCGACCACTTCATCCTCATCCTCCGGCTCCTCCAAGTCCAGATCGGGCTCCTCCTCGTCGGAGAAGTCGTCGTTCTTCTTTTTGTTCTTCTTGTTCTTCTTGCTGGGCGGTGGCTTCTTGGCAGCTGGCTTGGACGGGGGCGGCGCCTCCTCGTCATCCTCATCGTCCTGGTCGTCGGCGGGCAGACCCTTCGCGGGCTTCTCATCCTCGTCGCTCCAGTCGTCGTTCTTCTTGCCCTTTTTGCCCTTCTTGCCCTGCTTTTTGCCCGCCTGCTGCTGCTTGCTCTGGTTCGAGGAGGCTACGCTCTCCAGATCCTCGTTGTCCCGGCTCTTGGGCGCCGGGTCCTCGTCGCTGGAGTCGCCTCCTCGCTTTCCCTTCTTGCCACCCTTCTTGCTCGTCGGCGGCTTCTTCTCCTGCACTTTCTCCGGCTGCTCCTCGTCGTCATCGAAGCGCTCCTTCTTCCTACCCTTGGCCTTGGACATTTCTGTGGATATGGGTGCTTTAAAGCTGCTGAATGGCCCGCACAGCCCGTCAACTCACTTGCTTTGATCACAGATTACTTTCGCCGCCTTCGGATTTCACGTGCAGAGCTGGCAATGTTATATAGGTATGTAGTACAAACGTATGTACGTCTGTATGTCATAGACAACCAGTTGTGTCGCCAGGGATGACTGAGGGCATATCGCTATCGATATCGCACATGGAACGGAACCTTTGCCAGAACCGCCAAAAGTCAGCAGAGTTTCATAGATTATAATTATAAATTTATATAAATTAATAAAAACTAATAGCTCTTTTTAGCCGTTTGTTTGATCAGAATGCTGGAAGATTGTTATCGATTAACCGGAAAGCTTTATGAGACTATCGGAACACGTTTCATCTTGTCTTTGCACAACATTTCAAATATTAAATACTCTTAAGGTGTTTATTTTGAATGGAGGTGCTGAGCATTGCCGAAAATATTACGAGTTCATTATAAACCTCGAATAAGGTGTTTCATACAAATACATAATTTACCAACTTAATTTAAAAACAAGAAGGGAAGTTATTCCCTTGCAGTTATAAGAAATAATCAACGTTAGTAACACCATGTTAAAGGATTGTTGCTGGTTCAGTAATATTAAAAAAAAAGTATTTTATTATTTCTCTAACCGCTTCTTTGACAGTGAGAGTCGTCCTATTTTTATTACTTTTAATTCTTAAAATGTAAAAAATGATATTCCCAGTATTATAAGAGAATATGTCACAAGACACCGAAGATTTAATTTGTTTCATATTATTTTCCCCCCAAATTTTCCGATCGTTCCTATGGGATCTATATGGTATAATAGTCTGATTTTGATTAAATTAAATACGAAATGTTATTTCCAAGCATGGGAGGTTATATCAAAAAAACACCAATATGATATAATCCTTTTTTATTTTTTTTACGATTATTCCTATTGGAGCTATGAGATATAGTTATCCCATCCAGCTGATTCCGACTTATATACCACCTGCAAAAGAAACAAGATAGTTTTAAAATTTAGAGACCAGTTTGCGTAGAAGAGGACGGACAGACGGCCAAGTTAGCTAAAAACCACAAACAGTTCACTAAAAAATAAAATATTGGAATAAATTCTTAGCATTCCTTAATTTTTCAAAATATTAATTTGCATATATTGCAATTGATTGCGATAGTATCGATAGTCATCGTCTAGAGTGCCCGAAACTCGATTTGATTATCGGTTTCGGTGCCATCACTAGTTACCGTCCGAAGAACGCTCCTTCGCTTCACTTCAATTTTTCAAGGGAATTTGGTTGACAAGGTGAGTGTTCTAGTCAAAATAGCTTTATTCCTGACCTGGTGAGCTAAGAATTCTTCCTAACTCTTCGGGCTAAAGTGTTTTAAGCCGGTAAAGTGCAGCTTTGCGGCCGCGGCAATTGGCGTCGGTCACGCACACAGACGCGACGGCACGCACCCGGGCGCAAGTTCGCGGTGCGCCGAAGAAGCTCCAAAAGGCAAAGGGCGATGAAGAGGGACAAAAAGGACCAAATAAGTGGTCGTGAAATGCAATTGAAGGTGCATTTTCTGCAGTTTCCGATTGGCAAATTCGCAGAATGAGTACGGTGTGTTTGTTGTGTTCTCGCTGGTTAAATATTCGACTGCATGCGGAGGGGAAGGCTGCGTTCAGAGAAGGAACTGAACAAAAACAAACCGCGGCATGTTTGTATGTGTGTCTGTGCATGCATGTACCTGCAAGCTCTCGTCCAGAGTTTGTTGAGGCTGTCGCACGCACACTATATTTTAAAATATTACGGTTTTTTTAGTAGTTAAGTGACTTAGTAATTAATTAGGTAATTAACTTCCCGCGAACTTTCATGGCGGCTTTAAATAATTTGCCTAAATCGAAAAAGCAAAAACCGAACAAAAACAAAGCGCGGCATGTATGTATGTATGTTTGTAGAGGTACACATGCATTTTCCTGCAAGTTCTTGTCGAAAATTGGTTGATGCGTAAATCCCTTTTCACATTTTAGGAAGTCCAGTCTTCATTATTTTTATAATTCCAAATGAGCTCCTCACTGTTTTGATAATTTCAACTTAACTGCTCTCAAATTTTCATGCCGGCTTATAAATTATTAGCTTTAAACGCAAAAAGGAAGAAACCAATCAAAAACAACCATCGGCATGTGTGTATGTTGGTAAACATGCATGTACCTGCAAGCTCTTGTCCAAAATTAGTTGAGTCCGTCACACGCACACCAATGCGAAAAGCCCTTCTGCGTTTTTCACATGCACAGAAAGTACAGTGTTCACTGTACTGTTCACAATAATTCCAGATTAACTCCACTCGAATTTATAGTGGCTTCCAAGTAATTGGTCTAAACAAATGCCTGCAAGTTTTACATTTCATTGTTTGTATTTGGCCTAAACCACTAAACAATTTTATTTGTTTTATTTATTTAATTCTCGATAACTGAAATAAAAGCTTGACAAAATAAACTTCATTAAGTGGAAACAGATGACACCTGATGCAACTTATTTACATACTCTACAGGAGCGAAAAGTCACGCAGTTAAAAAAATAACAATTCAGCACAATTTATGAATTATCCCACTAATAAAAAATATGGGTGGGCTAGGAAAAACAAAGACCGTACTCCCTAAGAATAGGATGATATGTCTACCTTATGAATTATTTTTTTACACTTGAATTATTGATAATAAAATAATTAATAAAATTTGCACTCTTGTAAAGCCCTTGCAGAGCGACATGAGCTCACCCGACGACATTCCTGGACCGTCGAAGCAGCGAACCAAGAAACGCTCTCCACGCGCCTCAAGCCGTGACTCGAACTCGAAGTCCTCGTCGCCACCGACAACCAGCAATGGTAGACACGGTGGATCCGCCTCGGGAGGATCGCCCATCGGGGGACGCAGCCCCGCCGGCAACAGAAGTCCCGCATCCGGAGGATCTCCCGCCGGCGGGCGCAGTCCCGCTGGCAACGGCAGTCCCGCTGGCAACAGAAGCCCCCTTGGAGGCCAGAGCCCTGCGGGCGGTCGTAGTCCTTTGGGTGGTCAGAGTCCTAGCGTAGGCCCAACCAACATGCGCGATCGCCTGCTGGTGGCCAATGCCATAGCCATGAATGTGTCGGCCGGTGAGTCGACAGCTAGCTCTTCATCGCCGCAGCTGAATGGCCACTACCATTATGACTCCGACGAGCTCAACGGAGGATCCCCGAGTGGTAAGTGAAAGACCTCATTCTCTGGGGAAACCAACCAACCAAATATGGCTTAAAAACTAGCTCTTGTCTAATTCTCCAAGATTAAGTATAGCCCACTTTTGAAGATTTCGTTGATTCCAGGCACCAAAATTTTACTTTCTTTTACCTTGAGCATAAGCTTGGTATTAAGCCTGATCACAGAACACTTTCAAGTACTTTAACCTTAGTTAATCTTTGTTTTCTTCTTTACCATTTAGGATCGTCGAATAACAAGAAAAAGAAGACCCGTGAACGCCTCGTGTCCGGAGACTCGGCACTCATGGGCTGGACGGGCGAATTCCCAAAGCTGACGGCCATGGCCAACATCGACAGCAGCTCGGATCTGGAGCCACAGGTGAGTAGCGGGGAGGACGGAAGCGGTCCTGCTGCTGTCTGCTCAGGCTTAAGGGATATCCCTCTGTATACTCATGTTCTGCCCAAACATGTGCTAGTAAAATCTTAGTTTTTAATACTAACTAAATAGTTTTTATATTTTCCAAATAATTGATTAACAAAATATGTACATAAGTAGCTGGGTTGAGCCTTAATACCTTAAACTTTTTCACATTTAAATGCATTTTGGTATTATCTCAAAATTATACAGTAAATTAAAACAAAATGATTTATAATAGGAAACCTATATGGCATTGTTGTAGTTAGTTTTTATAGTTTCGCTGTTAAGAAATGATATCCCCCCCATTGGCTGCTTCTTGCTCAATCAAAACTTGATAAGGAGCTGATGTTTATGCCAACGAATTGAGTAACTGATATACAGAGGGCTATGCCTGTTGCTATTTGTATGCTTCTGTAGAATGTGGACAGCATTTCGTTTGTTCTGTATTATTGTATGTTTCAACTCGTAACCGTACCCGTGCCCATCTCGAATCTCAACCGAACGTAACGCAACCAATGCACGACAACAATACAGTCGCCGGGCGAGCTGCGGGCACTGGGCAGGAGAGGACTGAGGGTGTTTCCAAGAGTGGAACCGCAGGCGGAGACAGCGGGAGGGCCGGGGCCATCAGAGCCGGCTGAAGTGGCCAAAACGACTGAGGAGCAGCAGCCGCAGCAGCAGCAGCAGCAAGATCAGCAGCAGCAGCAGTCGCTAGCGTCGCCTCCATCGCCGATGATCACGTCGCCGGTCGGGTCCTCTCTGTCCTCCAACTCTGACTTGAATTTGACGACATCAACGCCACCAGGACGTGGACCAGGACAACATTCAGAACCTGACCAGCCATTCACTTTAGTAACAACTGCAACTAGTACAAATCTAAACACAACAACTACGACAGCAGTCAACACTGCAAACGCAACTGGTACTGCGACAACAGCGAGTCCAAGAACAACAGCAACCAACAGGCTACAAACAGAATCAGACAACCAGGTGGAGACCCCAACAAAAATCTTTTGCTTAGAGTCGGGAAATCCACAAACCCACTAACCATTGACCTTCTCTCCTGCTTGTGTCGCCCCTCTTAGGAGAAGAATGTTGAGAAGGAGCAGCCTACGAAGACGGATGGTGGGCAGCAGCCTTCGAAGGCAGATGACAAGCAGCAGCAGCAGCCGGCTGATGATGATGAGGAGGAGCAAATTGAACCCCTGGTTATGGCCGAGGATGAGAGTAACTCTAGTGTTCCCTTGGACACGCCGCCGACGGATCATCGTTCCGGCAAGCGCGCCTTCAGTCCCATCGCACAGGAGAGCAAGCTGGCTAAGGCAGATGACGATACCAGGAAGACGAAAGAGGATGAAGCTAAAGTCCCACTGGACAAAGGTCCCAATGGAGGAGAAACGGAGGAAGCCACCCTACCCGTCTCCAGTCTCTTTGCCAAGCGTGCCAAGTCGCTGAGTACCGAGTCTAAGCTCGAGCCTCGCACCTCGCGCTTCAGCAGCCAGGATCCGAGCAAGCCGGTGGAACTGATGGTCCCCACCAGCCGCAAGGAACCCGATGTCAAACCGGAGGCCGTTTCGGAGACTCCTCCCGCACCCTCGGCGCTCAAGCTGAAGGCCACCGACGAGTTCTATCGGCTGCCCTTCGCCTACGGCTGGAAGCGTGAGCTTGTCCTGCCCAGCTCTGGGAATCCCAAGCGTCGCACCGGTGACGTTTTCTTTATTGCGCCCAACGGACGCAAGTTGCGCTCACGCGAAGACATTATACCCATGCTGGAGGGCGAGCTGACCATCGAGCACTTTTGCTTCCAGCGTCAGGCGCAGGAGGCGGGACCGGAGTACGAACTGGTGCGCCGGGCCACGCCCTCCAACGTATTGCGCAACAAGTCTCAGCAGGCGGTGATGCAACCTACTTCCTCGCCGGTCACCGGGAAGCGTGTGTCCAAGCCCAAGGTGCCCAAGGGAGCCAGTCCGCCGAGTGAGGGCTGGACCGCCACCATGGCGGTCAAGGGAAACGCCAGGGTGCTTGCCTCCAGCAATGGCGGCAGCCCAGCGGGACCACCAACTTTGACCAGCTCCACTCGCAAGCGAAGGTAAATAGTCGTCAGTACAACTCATAGAATATACTTTTAATCTGTCCGGCGCACCCCTAGCTTCATGTCCAGACAGACTTCACGGGTCTCCAGCGAGAAGATCTTCGCCTGTCTGTATTGCCAGGCTCCTATGCAGATGACCAAGAACTCTAACAACAACATTTGTTCGGTGAGTTCTTAAGGGCCGTGGAGAGGATTAAAAGAAACTTATTCATAAACGATCCTCACTTGCAGAACTGCTCGAAGATTGCGCGTAAGAAAAAGAGGGAATCTGAGAGGAGCGAGGTAACAACAGAGCCCCAACCCGACGTTGAGGATATGGATGATGACCAGAAGTCGAACGACGGTGATGATGACAACGAGAGCGCGGACAGCCTGATGGAGATCGGCGAGGAGATTGAAGTGCCCGGCCAGCATCCGCCGGCAGAACTGTTCAACAACCTGGCACACAGGCGCTCGCCCAAGGACCAGGAGGTGGTTGTTATCGGCGGACGCAAGGCCATAGCCATCAAGGCCGATCCGCCGCGTCGTCCAGTGAAAGTGTGAGTCGGTTCAGTTCCAAAACCAAACGGAGTCTACGAAGCCACCAGCTAATGGTTAACTTTTATGGATTTTCCTTGATTTAATAGGGTTCCGCGCCAGCCGGATTTGACTGGCTATGAGAAGATCTACAAGAAGCGCATCCAGGGTAAGAGTGCCAGCAACGACTTGGTGGAGTCTCTGGGCGATGCCCACACCGGGTGCCAGGTGCTAATGGCCATCATGAAGACCCTGAACCTGAAGGTAGTTAAATAATCTAGCTTTTCACTTGAAAGGAAACTAACCGTCTCTGTACGTTGTACCCTCCAGGAGCGTGCCAACATGTCGCGAGTGTGCAAGACCTGGGCCATGGTCAGCCGGGAGATGAGTGTGTGGCGCTCGGTGAGCCTGCGCGACACCTACATCGGCAGCTGGGTCTTCTTCCTGCGCGAACTGGCTCGCCACCGCACTCGCGAGCTGGACATGATGGGCGTTATAATGGCCAAGCCGCAGCTCCGCTGCACCGGGGACATGCGCGTGCTCAAGGCACTGCGCGTTCTGCGCACCGATGCAGTGGACACCGAGTTCCTGCATTTGGTCTTCCGCCATCTGAGCAATTTGCTGGAGCTGCGGGCCACTTGCACAACCTCGTCGTTGAACCTTTCCCATTTGGAGCAGACGGAGGAGCTGCGCGTGTTGCGTATCCACATGACGGATCCGAAATCAACCTTGTCATCGCTGAGCTCTCTGGCGAAGCTACGTAACCTGACCGAGTTGAGTCTGCGCGGAGTGTCCAATCTGGGTAAGCTGAACATGATGTTCTTAAAGGACCTTCCCCGACTGGAGGTGCTAGCGTTGGGCTCATGCCAGGACCTCAACAGCCAGCAGTTCGGCAAGCATGTTCTGCCCACCCTCAAGCATCTACACTCGTTCCGCCTGGAAAACGACCACAAGGGCATGGCCATGTTCCCGGTGGACGACATTATGCGTGGTCTGGCCATTGCAGGTGGAGTTCAGCGCCTAGAGCTGGTGAACGTGGATGTGGACGGCGGATTTAGCCCCCTGCTTGCCGCCTGCCCCAGTGTCACGGATCTGCTGCTGACCCCGAAGTGCATGCACAACACGGCCAACATGACGAATGCGGTGATGCAGGCCATCAGCGACAATGCCGAGCAGCTGCGTGTGTTCCGCCTGGGACTGGTGACCCAGTTGCTGAGTGCCACCGGCACGCTGTACAAGGGGAAGGGCAAGGACGTCATACCGGTGCAGCGCCCAGTGCCGGGAATTCCGGACGAGGATCAGATCAACCACTGCACTGCGGACGATGATTGCCAGGAACTGGACCACGCGGAGTGTGTGGCCTTTCTGCCGCTGGAGCGTCTGGAGGCCATTCTGCACCACATGATGCCGCACGCTTGGCTCACCGTGGCCAAGGTGGCCATGTGCGACACCACCAGCATTAAGTTCCTGCCCCGTCCGGAGGAGAGCAGCGAGGAACTCTTTTAGCCCAGGATATCACCTGGGTGCCATAAGATAGCTCATAAGAAACCTCTCTCAGTACCAGAGAATGCCAAGACTGACACTTCGGGAACCATCACAAAACTACGGAAGAAATCGACAGGATTGGAGAACGAATCGGGAAACTATACTTAGTCCGTTGGCTTCTCTAAAGGGAATCGCCAGTTTTGATTTGTGCTGTATTCCCAGGAATCGCACTTGTTTTGGATATATCTTTGTATTAAGCGGCGTTTAAAACGTCTCCAGGTCGCCTGCACATTGCATTGGCAGAAGAGAATCCGACACCCACAACAGCAATGCTGTGTTTTTTTTTACCCACGGGTATTTCACACACTTAATTTGGAATATTTGTAACAGAACTTGTAAGGGGAGTGGAACGCAATAAAGCGAAGCATCTCCCGTTTACTTGACTCGCTAAGATTACCCAACTTTTGGGAAGTGTTGAATTCTAAATTCAACGACAATTGAATAAGATATGCAGATCTATCTACTGACTAGGTTGTACTCTCCTAATGTACCCATCCTGGACTAGATGTAAATGTCACCTGTACATTTTGGTACTCATTTAAAAATAAAATACATACGATTAGTAAAACACTCGTCGAGTTCTCCATACAAAGACATTGTTTTTATTGCATTTAAATATAAGATCTTAATAGTAAGTCTCCAAAAATATACAGTACACTTTGTTTAAAAAATATCTCTCATTATCATTGATTGCTTTGTAAAAAAAAATCACGAAATGTACAATACAAATGCGGCTGAGTTTTGTTCTCAGGGGCAAGCCACCCCAGGCATTTCGTTGCATCGTGTAGATCGAGAATATATATAAATATATAAAATACGCACACCATGCGTACGGATGGGATGGGAACTGCCATGGCAAGGTGTAAGATAAAGACAATAAATTATGGTCGCAGCTCGCGTAGGCACATGGTCGGCATTGGTAGGCAGGTCAGGAGGCGGGGGGATCTGGTGATCTGGCATCCTATAGATAGCACTGTGCGTACTGCAGCCTCGGCTCAACGTCGAAGTGCACTTTGGACATGGTCTAGGCTAGGGCTAGGGCTAGGGCTAGGTTCTACGGCTAGTTGTACTCCTGTTTGGGGAAGTAGTCGGGCACGAACACGTGGATGATGATGCCGGTGGTCATCAGGGCGAAGTAGACGATGACGGCCACCCACCAGAGGATGCGCTCCCAGCGGCGCACCTCCAGGTTGCGCAGCACCCCGATCCCCACCAGCAGGCCGGCGACGGCGCCGGACAGGTGCGCCACGTAGCCAATCTGGTCGTGCTGGTCGGTCAGGTGGCGGTACACCGAGGTGCCCAGGTCGGTGAAGCAGAACACCAGGAAGGCCAGCAGCTGGACGATGGCGTACTCCATCTCCGAGTAGTTCTGTGGGCGGAGAGGTAATCACAATGATTAAATATGGGTTTGTATGAAGCAGAAGTCTAAAGAACTCTCGAATTACATTTCTAACATTTACTGCAAATAAAATTTGCAAATTACAAAGGTTTAAGTGATATAAATAATAATAATTGATTGATTATTTATTAATTAATAAATAATTATTTACACTATGGATCAAGCAGTGCATCACAAAACTCAAGAATTCGAGAACTTAACGAACTTTAACGATAAATTAATTAATAATCAATTACACTTAGGTTCATGCAGTAAAACAGAAATCTATAGATTTCACTTATTCAATTTTCAAATTTAGGTGTAATTATAATTTAGGTGCAATTAAACAGAAACCTAAAGAATTCGCAGTTTACATTTTATAAATTTACTTGTTATTTAAAAAGGTTTAAATGACACAATTATTAATAATCCATTGATAAGTTAATAATTAATTAATTGCATTTGGGTATGTATAAAACTACAGTGAAACAGAAATCTAAAGAATTCGCGTATTCAATTTCTTAATTTAGGTGATACTTAAAAAGTCGAAGCGACATAAATATTAATAATTGATTTATTTTTGATAAGTTGATCATTAATTACATTTGGGAATGTGTGGGTCATGTAGTGGAACAAAATTTTATTTAAAAAATAATAAATTTTAATAAGAATTTCATGCAGTAAAGAGAAATCTAAAGAATTCGCGTTTTTGTGTTTCTTAAAAAGGTTTCAAGGGACACAAATGCAGGGCTCTTAGCATGCAACACAAATTATATAGTACTTGTAAGTTAAATTAAACTATTAAACATATTAATAGCTTATATTTTACCATTATAATCGTGGCAATGTGCGCCGTGATCAGGGCGTACACTCCACCCGACGCACCCGCCAGGAAGATACGGGGGCTTGTGAGCGAGGTGCCCATGGAGCCGGCCAGAACACCAGCCAGATAGACCAGGCCCACGCGCCACCAGTGGTGCACCAGCTCCAGGGCGATGCCCAGAAAGATCTGGATGATCAGGTTCATCATCAGATGCATGATGCCCACGTGGACGAACATGTAGCTCACGAAGCGCCAGCCCTCGTAGCGCTTGTAGGGATTGTAGATGAACAGAGTGGCCGCCGGCCCGCTCGTGCTCTCGCCTATGCGGTCCTGGTAGTTGGGGTCATCTCTGAAAGGTGGAATGTAAATATCATAAGTTATTTATGCATGATATGATTATGATACCTCTTAAATTGAACCACTTTCTAGGCATATTTTTCAAAGGAGAATACAAAATGCTATCTAAGTATATTTATATATGATAATCTAGTTATTTCGAAAACTTTTTATAAACAAAAAGAGTTTCTTCAGTATATTAATATGTTATATTATAATATATTATATTTTTTTTATTAAATATACTATATTTCAAACACATTTTATAAATGCTAGGCCGTCACTTATAAAAAAAACCCCTTCTTAGGGACCAACTTCTATTAGCAAATACATTTCAAAATTCATTATTACAAAAAAATCTGTCACTACAGATGCTATTATTTATTTTTAAGAATTTTAATAGTACTTCCAGCGAATAAAAAACTGAAACAAGAAGCTTGAGATCAGCAGTTTGGCCTACAGAAAGTGGTTCGTATTGCAGAGGGTTCCCTGGCAAATCGCCGGAGATGGCTTACTGAAAGTGAATGACGTCCACCAGGAACATGATGATCTCGATGATCGAGAAGAGGACCATGGTGAGCGGCGGCGGGCAGATGGACATCTGCTTCTCGTAGGCGCCGTCCGGCTCGTCGCCCTCCAAGGGCTTCGGGGGCGGCACCACGTAGCGGCAGTAGCGGGTGAGCATGTTGCGCACCATCCACTTGTGGCGCAGCGACATCGCGTAGAACTCCTCGAAGTCCAGGTGGCCATCGTTGTCCGCGTCGCTGCGCTTCAGGATCTGCTCGGCAATGTAGGCGGGGATGTCCCGGCAGTAGCCGTCCGAGATGAGCTCCTTCAGCTCGTGCGTGCTGATCAGTCCGTCCCTGTCGGAGTCGTGCTGTGGGGGTAAGGTAAAGAGTTAGTAATCAATTTTATATATATATATATTTTTTAAATTCTTTAAAAACATTTCACATTTTTTTCCAATTATTATTATATTATTTATTATATTTTTAACTATTTCAAAAAGGCCTTTGGTATTTTTTTTAAATATTAATAAGGCGGAAACTAATGGAATTTGTAGTTAAGAATTAATATAGTGTTGTTGTTTTCAAAATCTGATGATTCTTTGTTACTTAATAAAGGAAATGACACCAAATAACACTTATTTATATTTTTATATTATGTTTTTTTAATTTTTTATATTTATTTTATTTGTTTTTCCAATTATTATTATATTGTACATTATATTTTTAACTATTTTAAAAGGCCTTTGGTTTTTTTTAAATTATAAATAAGGCGGAAACTAATGGAATCTGTATTTAAGAATTAATATAGTGTTGTTTGTTTCCAAAAACTGATGATTCATCATACTATATAATTTTTTTTTTTCCATAGTATTTTATACTAACAAACCATCGCAATAGGCTTTGTGAGGAAGTGTCATTGGGTGGGTTTCTAAAAAAGGAGTAGAAACTCAGTTCCTAGTATAAATTCCGGCTGGGCGGACAGGCCCGCACCGACACCAAAAATAGAACATCCTGAAGTAGCCCCTAAATAGTATCCAGCCATTCCATAGAATTTGATAAAGTTCAACAGCAAAATTCAGACACCAGGATAGCCAGGACTTGCAAAGCAGTTAACAAGATCAAGAAGGATTTTTACTATTTGGAATTGGAACTCTATAACAAGTAAATATTCCCACAATTCGTTTTTAAAAACATAGAAACGTATACTAAGTATACTCAAAACGTACGTTTATATTAGTTTTTAAAGTATAATCATAAAAATATAGTTTGGCTTTAACTAAGAAACTTCTTCTTAAGTCCCAAACCAAACACATTTTTATTAAGAATAAATTAAATTAATAATATCAATTTACTAACACGATTTACGATTCGTTGTCACCAATTAAGATAATATGAAATTACAGATTATATTATTTTGATTGGCTAGAGGGGCTTAATTTCTTAAGAATGAAATGTATGACACTCAAGGAATTCAGATTAAATTAAAGTAATATTTTCTTTACCTTTATTAGAATGTCACTGAGAATAAGTACAATGGGATCAAATTTTGGTTAATAAAAAAATTCTTTATAAATAAACACCTCTTTTAGAGTAAGTGTATTTCTTTTATAGGAAAATTCACATTATAGGAAACTTAAATATAAATTTGGCTGGAATGAATTTGATTTCAAACGAAAGAGCCAAAGAATTTTAGTTTGATTTTTAGAGCACTTTGATTGGATGATTCAAGCAAACTAAAGTGATACATATGTTAACCCTTCACCCCAACCCTAATTTTTGGCCAGATTTAACCCTTGGAGAATGTCGCGGGTGATGGAGATGACCCGCCACGTGACCTCCTGGCTGGGCTGGACGCCGGCTGCTCCCTGCGACGGCCTGCCGGCGGAGGAGGAGGAGGAGGGGCCGCTCCAGGAGTCGTCCGGCTTCGTCACCGTGCTGATTCTCTACCTGGGCATGGCCGGCCTCTTCGCGGCCCTCAATCTCTGCACCGGCTCTGCCAAGCAGGAGCTGGCGGCGCTGGAGCGACGCCAGGTGCAGCGTCTGGGGCGGCACGGCCTGAGTGCCACGCGGCCAGCCCTGCCTCCTTCTTGGCTGGTCAACCTGGCATCGCTGATCCGCGACGTGGCCGCCCCCCGGCGTCCGCCAATCCTTTTGCAGCAGCAGCAGCAGCAGCGACTGCGGATGCGCCTGCTCCGGCAGAAGGAACAGGAGCTGGAGATGGCCATGGAGAGCGAGTGGCAGGAGCAGCCGACCTGGCAGGACGTCTTCGACGAGGAGGAGCCGCTGGCCCCCGGCTCTGCCATGCCGAATCACCAGAAGTCCACCTACTTTGACCTGCCCTCAGACTCGGAGTAAAGGGCAAGCCAGCCGCCGAACTATTCCAAATTCCAAATTATATTGTGCAAAAATATAAAATCCCATCAAATGATCAGGTTTCTTGATTGATTTTCCCCCTTTTGGTTGCTTAACCAAGACAATTGCCACATCATAACAAATGCAGTCGGGCCAAAAAGTGTCCATAAATGGCCAGGAATGAATGCCACCAATCGAGGCGAGAAACTAGCAGTCCAAACGAGGCCAATCGAAAACAAACCGAAAGTCACTTGCAGTTGCAC
The DNA here is from genome assembly GCF_025231255.1 of Drosophila biarmipes. Taxonomy (NCBI): domain Eukaryota; kingdom Metazoa; phylum Arthropoda; class Insecta; order Diptera; family Drosophilidae; genus Drosophila; species Drosophila biarmipes. Next base: position 8,398,390 of record NC_066611.1, on the reverse strand, counting down.
AATTGTCACTAAGGCTGGAAAACAATAATCTTTGACAAAGAATGTGATTTAAAAAATCCATAAAATCCTTTAAAAAAGTATATAACATTTGCACAAAAATCCTCAAAATAGTATGTGGTTTAAAAAATCTTTCCTGCTTAAAAAAAAAAAAAACATCTTACAATTGTCACCAAGGTTACAAAAAATATTCTTCAAAAATCTTTCCTGTAAAAAATTACATATTTTATTTTTAAACTTGACTTCCGGCAATTTGCAATCATTCCCATCGAAAGCCCTTATATGGCTGTTATTTCCTTATCGCTCTCGCCCGATTTCCAAGCCATAAAAAGCGTTTCTTATAGATAAGCTCCGCACTGACCTTTCAATTATACTCACAGAACTTCTTAGCCGATAATTTTTAAGGAATTCGTCACCATCTGAATATGTGTATATAGTTGTTTCTTTAACAAGTTAAACTAAGTTATTTGTAATTTCGAAAAACCCATAATTTAAATATTATAGTTATTCTTAAAATAGTTACTCCCAAAGTGAAATTCCCTATAGCCAGACATGGTTTTCTTAAGAAGGGGCACCCCCTATAATAAAACAAAGTCACTTTTTATTATCCCCAAATCGTTTGCACAACAAAATAGCAAACAATGTGGGCCAACAAATCTCTTTATAAAAAGTAGTTATATATTTAACTTAGGCTCTATTTTTTTAGGAAAAACGACAAGGTGTTCAAGGCAGTGTAAATAACCGACTTCCATAAATGAAATCTAATAATAGGAGTAGCAGAAGGTATCACATTACAATAAGCCAGTCTAAACAACTGGTCTCCGAGAACGTAATCGTAGTACCCAGAGAAACAGTATTTTTTTTAAAGATATCTGAATTCGCACTCTTTATGGCTTTGCATAGTCCACATAAGCAAATAAACACAAAAAAGCCGACAATTAACGCAACTAATCATAGAAACTGGGCAAACAAAGGGGGAGAGCCAGCGAAATGTCAATGTTCGCACTTAGAAATTGGTTCCCCGAAGAGAAAAGGAAAAAAACATATATTTTATATTTTATAGACGTGTTTAGCCCCCAACCCAGACATGGGCCAATGTATTACACCCTAAAATGTTTTTAGAAATAAAGAAAAACACTACTGAATGTTGGACAATCGGGCGATAAGCGGGTAGTGGTTGTGCAGGGGATTTGTCGAGGGGATTGGTCTTAGTCACAGTTGCTAAGAAAACCATTAGAACATCACAGCATTGTAAATTTCCGAAATGATATAATAGGCAACTTGGGATCCACATAGTTTGTTGCGAAGTATACATAGTGTACCTGCAACCAAAAAATGGTCATCTTGGCGGTGTTTTCTCATATCAGAAAGCCTCTTATCTGTGACATATCAACATGATATTTTGGAAATATCAAAATGACACAGTCCCAGTTGTCTAGCTCGCACTTTCCTCGGCCCAAGTAGCTTTTTGGCAAATAACGTCTATGGTCTTTTACCTCACAAGTTTGGTCTTTATCTGATATTGTAAATAACTTTATGGCAACCGAAGTTTTGGGGGAATAAATACGATTTTTTGTCTATCATGAGGCTTTATTTATTAACTTTAATTAATATTTATTAACACAAATTGTCTCTATGGAGAAATCATGGATTCTTAAAAACGTGAAATATGCTATGCTGACAGAGATGACGGACCGATGGAAAAAGGTGTGCCGGATTTTCTATTCCATTTGCACGTAATAAACTTGCTTGTATTAAAGAAAAAGTGTGTTCCAATCAGTATTACATATTTTTAATCATGGACATTAATTTCCTCGCCACTGAGTGAAAGAACAACTTGTCAAAAGTGGTTTTCATGTATTTCTCTTAATCTGGCAACTCCGACACAAGTCATGAAATGAAAGCATGATATGGCCACCGCATAAACGCATTTTAGTATAGTAATTTGCAAAAACCCAGAGGTCGACTGCCGTTTCGCTATAATATGTTTCATATTTTATTTTGCTTATTTCATGGCTAGATTATTGAATAGAAGCTTGAGAAAGCCCAAACAAACAAAATCATGGATACTTAAAAACGTGAAATATGCTTTTATTCCATCTCTGCTAACAGAGATGACGGACCGATGGAAAAAGGTGTGCCGGATTTTCTATTCCATTTGCACGTAATAAACTTGCTTGTATTAAAGAAAAAGTGTGTTCCAATCAGTATTACATATTTTTAATCATGGACATTAATTTCCTCGCCACTGAGTGAAAGAACAACTTGTCAAAAGTGGTTTTCATGTATTTCTCTTAATCTGGCAACTCCGACACAAGTCATGAAATGAAAGCATGATATGGCCATCGCATAAACGCATTTTAGTATAGTATTTTGCAAAAACCCAGAGGTCGACTGCCGTTTCGCTGTAATGTGTTTCATATTTTATTTTGCTTATCATGGCTAGATTATTGAATAGAAGCTTGAGAAAGCCCAAACAGTATTTTGGCCCTCTCGCCGGCCACTCGAATGTTTGGGGCGCCTGAAGCCAGATAAGATTGCCGGCGCAGAGGAGGAATGTGTGTGTGGAATGTTGGTTTCCAGGGAGATGGGATCGAATGGGACTCGGAGCGGGCAGCTCATCTTGTATGCTAATCAAATGCCCAAACTTGTACTCATTCGCTTGAGTAAGTCGAACGAACCCGAGCCGCCTGATGAAATGGGATAATCCCCCGTGTTGCCAGGGGCTTTGTAAAGAGCAAAAGTGGTGAATCAAGAGGAGTACGTACATCGAGGAGTATGTACCTTCGCGGTGGCAGAAGTGAGAAGCAGAAATCCAGAAATGGCAATTGATAATGGCAGCCCGGGCAACAACAAATGCAAACAGGTGGGCGCTGGGTGTCGTCGGGGGCCGGTGGGCCAGCCGGAGGTTAAGTGACTAACGCCAGCCAAGAATAAAACAGCAACAAAAACCAAGGCAGAACTCAAAGCGAGCAAACAATAATTTATAACCGGTTTTTTTTCTCTTTTTTCGCCGCCCCTCTGTCACGATAAGAAAACTCTCTCCCCGTCATCCCCCGCTTTCCCACAGGTTTTCAATGTTAGGAAAACAAAATGCACAAAAAATAGCTCAGGAAATAAAATTCTACGGAAGGTGCTAAACTGAGTGACAAGGGGGCTCTGATGGGTTAAGCCTCGGAAAAAGTGTTTTTAATATGTTGAATTAATTTATTTGCCTTTGTGCATTAAAATGTTTGAGAAATTACTAATTTGTAAGCTGGAAAATTGAATAAAAAACGTTATAGTATTTTAAATAAAAATTCTAAGCTAAAATTCCGAAAAAAACCCTTCTTGTTTTGAGATTTGTCATCAGATTCTTCTTGGAATTTAATTTTGTATGAGCTATATTTAGTAGCATTGCAATAAAACTAGGCAAATAAAATGAGCTATAAGATTTCAAAATGATCTACATATAGGATATATTCTGTAGGATATATTTACATAAAGTGCTATAAACGAACAAATAAAAAATAGAATTAAGGACTTTAATTTGCATAATCTTGTATTATAGAGAAGATATTTCTAGTTCTTAAAGTATCAATAAACAATAGTGAAAAACTTGCATTGCAGATCTGTATCTTTTTTCGCCCTGAGCCCGTTGATGGGTTAAAGGTGGGGCTTTCGGGGGAGTGCGAGGAGCGCCGCACTAGCGGATCGATGCTCAGATGATTCATCAAACCCAACTTTCACCAAGGGCGAGAAGAAGACGGCTATAAGGCCAAGACCACAAACAAGCAACTCCATTCACACGGACGTGTGCGAGTGTATTGAGTGCCGGCTGAGTGTTTTAATTGCGATTCTCCCTCTGTTTTCCTAATTTCCCAGGTTCTAACCTTAACCCCACTGCGGCTGCTATTTCACAATGTCCGGTTCTGGCTTAACCCTCATGCTGGCGTTGGTTGCCATGGGCTAACAATTTCCTTGCCTCGCCATAACTGCAATATTAACCCAAGTGTTGCTGCCATTTTTCTGGCATTAATCCCAATGCTGCTATTGGTTGTCATGGGTTAACAAAAAATGTGTGATTTGCCATAACTTCAATATTAACCCAAGCACTGCTGCAATTTTTCTTGTATTAATCATCTTTGCCTTGCTATAGCTTTAAAATTAACCCCAGTTTGGCTGCCATTTCCAAAGATACTTTAAATATCTTTGCTTAACCCTTGTTTTCCCAGCTGAAACTTGAATATTACCTGGTAATTGCCCTATACAATCTATGTTCTGGTCTTCACCCGATAGTGCCTCCTTCCTTGGATAACCCAACGATTTGTGCGCCCTAACCCACCTTGTCGAATATCTCGTGCATTTTGCGCCGATCCTCGGGCTCCTGGGCGTTGGTCTGGTTCAGCGGTATCTCCTCCATGTCGATGGTGTCCTGCCGCAGCGTCTGCGGCCGGGTGGGCGGCGAGCGGCGCTCGGGCGGAATCGTGGGATAAAGGCCATTCTCCACGTCCCGCTGCTGCTGCATTTGCAGCTGTTGGGCTGGCGTTTGGCTCTGCTGACGATTCACTGTCTTCACGGGCATTTTTCCACCTCAAGAACTCGATTCTCTGCGCTTGGACTCGATACTCAGATACTCGGATACGGATGCGGATTCGGATACGGATGGGGATACAATGTCAGTCCCAATTCAAGGCCACTGTGCGAAGCCGTTGCCGTTAGCCAAAAAATGCAATTACAATTCTCATTGCCCGCGGTTTGATTTGCGATAAGATTAAGAGCGGGCCATAAAAAGCGGAGCCACTGGAGACCGCGAACCGAACACAAAAAAAACACTCTCAAAATAGAGGTGGGCAATGCCATGTCGAAAGTGTATCAAAGTTTCGATACATCGATATTTTTATTAAAAAGACTATCATAGCGATATTTATTGCACCGAAATATCGCATATCTATATTATTTGTAAATTACGGTGTCCGAACATTTGAAGATATTAAATTTATAGCTTACTTGGGTTTCTATTTACTATTAGTTTTGTAAGTACATGAATGAAAGCTTAGTTTTTCTGTTGCAATTAGAGTCGATAACCAGAGGGACTCTATCGATAGGTTAGGTCGATAGCTGCTGCAGCGGGATGAATCTGGCGGGCGAATTTCAGAATTAATCCAGGTTTGCTCTGAGATTACCTTAAATGATCTAATTTTGGGAGAAGTCATGTAGTATGGCGGGACCACAATGGGTGGTGCCCTGCAGCATCGATGGTTGGGCGGGAGCGCTTGGCTAAGTCATCAATAGCCATCAAATAAAACCCATTGCCGTCAAGATTTGTAAATGTTTATTTTTGTTTACGTTTTGGTTCTTAGTGATGACCGTTAGCTTAGAGATGTGAGTCAGCGGAGCTGTCGATATTTTATGTTGCGAGCTGCGGCATTAGGGGTACTCTGTCCTGGGTTAAGGCTGAGCTAGCGGCACTGCCACCGAAAAATATACAGTTCGTAACAACTTTTTATTCTAAAATAATTTTTGAGAAAAAAAGTTGTGTTATTGGGTTTTCCTTGAATTTTTAGGGGTTCAAAAATAAACTATACCTCACTAACCTCTTTGCTTAATTTCCAATCTATTGGCATTCAAAATATAGCCTTACAAATATCTGAGTCCCATTTTTCGCACTAAATATTCAGTTTTTTGGCTGTCATTAAAAAACTAAACGTCAGATCGAGGAATGCCGTGCCTCGCTGAGCTCGTTGTTTAATTTCCAATCTTTTGGCACTCAAACCTAAAAATTTTAAAAATTTCAGATTTTTTTTAAAAATTTATGGTGCACCCCCTAACAAATATCTGAATCCCATTTTTCGCACTAAATATTCAGTTTTTTGGCTGTCATTAAAAAACTAAACGTCAGATCGAGGAATGCCAAGCGTTGAGCTCGTTGTTTAATTTCCAATCTTTTGGCACTCAAACCGGAAAATTTTTAAAATTTCAGATTTTTTTGAAAAATTTTATGGTGCACCCCCTAACAAATATCTGAATTCCATTTTTCGCACTAAATATTCAGTTTTTTGGCTGTCATTAAAAAACTAAACGCGGAATGCCATGCCTCGTTGAGCTCGTTGTTTAATTTCCAATCTTTTGGCATTAAAACCTAGAAATTTTTAAAATTTCAGATTTTTTTGAAAAATTTTATGGTGCACCCCCTAACAAATATCTGAATCCCATTTTTCGCACTAAATATTCAGTTTTTTGGCTGTCATTAAAATACTAAACGTCAGATCGCGGAATGCCATGCCTCGTTGAGCTCGTTGTTTAATTTCCAATCTTTTGGCATTAAAACCTAGAAATTTTTAAAATTTCAGATTTTTTTGAAAAATTTTATGGTGCACCCCCTAACAAATATCTGAATCCCATTTTTCGCACTAAATATTCAGTTTTTTGGCTGTCATTAAAAAACTAAACGTCAGATCGCGGAATGCCATGCCTCGCTGAGCTCGTTGTTTAATTTCCAATCTTTTGGCATTAAAACCTAGAAATTTTTAAAATTTCAGATTTTTTTGAAAAATGTTATGGTGCACCCCCTAACAAATATCTGAATCCCATTTTTCGCTCTAAATATTCAGTTTTTTGGCTGTCATTAAAAAACTAAACGTCAGATCGCGGAATGCCAAGCGTTGAGCTCGTTGTTTAATTTCCAATCTTTTGGCACTCAAACCTAGAAATTTTTAAAATTTCAGATTTTTTTGAAAAATTTTATGGTGCACCCCCTAACAAATATCTGAATCCCAATTTTCGCACTAAATATTCAGTTTTTTGGCTGTCATTAAAAAACTAAACGCGGAATGCCGTGCCTCGCTGAGCTCGTTGTTTAATTTCCAATCTTTTGGCACTCAAACCTAAAAATTTTAAAAATTTCAGATTTTTTTGAAAAATTTATGGTGCACCCCCTAACAAATATCTGAATCCCATTTTTCGCACTAAATATTCAGTTTTTTGGCTGTCATTAAAAAACTAAACGTCAGATCGCGGAATGCCATGCCTCGCTGAGCTCGTTGTTTAATTTCCAATCTTTTGGCATTAAAACCTAGAAATTTTTAAAATTTCAGATTTTTTTGAAAAATGTTATGGTGCACCCCCTAACAAATATCTGAATCCCATTTTTCGCTCTAAATATTCAGTTTTTTGGCTGTCATTAAAAAACTAAACGTCAGATCGCGGAATGCCAAGCGTTGAGCTCGTTGTTTAATTTCCAATCTCTTGGCATTCAAACCTAAAAATGTTTAAAATTTCAGATTTTTTTGAAAATATTCACTAAATATTCAGTTTTTTGGCTGTTATTAAAAAACTAAATGTCAGATAGAGGAGTGCCATACCTCGTTTAGCTCGTTGTTTAATTTCCAATCTATTGATCAAACCTAGGTGACTTTTGAGGTTTTTGGAATAGATATCAAATATTTTAATTAAAACCGGTTCAATATCGGTAAGGCCAATAACCGTTAAGCAAATAAAACCGATATTTTATACGGTTTAATCTTCGATATTTATCCATTATTATCCTACTGACATAGCGAAGACACGCTCCTGATAGAGAATTCTTGCACCCGCACTGGTAGCCACCTGTTGGAGGAATCACCTAAGGTGCGCCACCTGAGACTGTCACCCAACTAATGGCCCCAAGACTAGCCTAATCCAAATTTAGAGTCCACAATGAAAGTGATTTCGTTGTTGCCAAACTATAGTTCATAAAAAGGCACACCCGGCCATGTGTTCACTACTTGTCATCGTTTATTCATCGCAT